>NC_030828.1:51159558-52359558 GCF_001704415.2 Capra hircus | reverse complement strand
ATCAATCAACATATAGAAACATGAGATGGGATATTATTTTTAATTTGTACTATTCATATTTGAATGCATTTTCTTAAAATTCAGTTATAAAAATGTTATTATCATCCAAATGTTTAGAATGTCAATTATCCAGATGGTTAGTGTATGAAACTCCTCCCAAATACATATACGCACACTCCTGAATCTTGCCTAAAAATACATCAAAACACCTTGTTCTAATATTGGTAAGATAGTTTCATTTCTGTTTTAATCTTATATAGTATGTCTTTTGTTTTATTTTTTTATTTTTAAAATTTAATTTCTATTGAAGGATAATTGCTTAACAATATTGTATTGTTTGTCAAGGCTATGTTTTTTTCCAGTGGTCATGTATGGATGTGAGAGTTGGACTGTGAAGAAGGCTGAGTGCCAAAGAATTGATGCTTTTGAACTGTGGTGTTGAAGAAGACTATTGAGAGTCCCTTGGACTGCAAGGAGATCCAACCAGTCCATTCTGAAGGAGATCCGTCCTGGGTGTTCATTGAAAGGAATGATGGTAAAGCTGAAGCTCCATACTTTGGCCACCTCATGCGAAGAGTTGACTCATTGGAAAAGACTCTGATGCTGGGAGGGATTGGGGGCAGGAGGAGAAGGGGACGGCAGAGGATGAGATGGCTGGATGGCATCACTGACTCAATGGATGTGAGTTTGAGTGAACTCTGGGAGTTGGTGATTGGACAGGGAGGCCTGGCGTGCTGCGATTCATGGGGTCGCAAAGAGTCGGAGACATGACTGAGCAACTGAACTGAACTGATTGTATTGTTTTCTGCCATACGTCAACATGAATCAGCCATAGGTACTCATATGTAAACATACATCCCCTCCCTCTTGAACCTCCCTCCCAACCCATCCTACCCCTCTATGTTGTCACAGAGCACCAATCTGAGCTCCCTGATTCATATAGCAAATTCCCACTGGCTATCTATTTTACATATGGTAGTGCATATGTTTCCTGGCATCTGGTCCCATCGCTTCATGGGAAATAGATGGGGAAACAGTAGAAACAGTGTCAAACTTTATTTTTTGGGGCTCCAAAATCACTGCAGATGGTGACTGCAGCCATGAAATTAAAAGACACTCCTTGGAAGAAAAGTTATGACCAACCTAGATAGTATATTCAAAAGCGGAGACATTACTTTGCCGACTAAGGTCCGTCTAGTCAAGGCTATGGTTTTTCCTGTGGTCATGTATGGATGTGAGAGTTGGCCTGTGAAGAAGGCTGAGCACTGAAGAATTGATGTGTTTGAACTGTGGTGTTGGAGAAGACTCTCTGAAGGAGATCAACCCTGGGATTTCTTTGGAAGGAATGATGCTAAAGCTGAAGCTCCAGTCCTTTGGACACCTCATGAGAAGAGTTGACTCATTGGAAAAGACTCTGATGCTGGGGGAGATTGGGGGCAGGAGAAGGGGACGACCCAGGATGAGATGGCTGGATGGCATCACTGACTTGATGGACGTGAGTCTGAGTGAACTCCAGGAGATGGTGATGGATAGGGAGGCCTGGCGTGCTGCGATTCATGGGGTCGCAAAGAGTCGGACATGACTGAGCGACTGAACTGAACTGGTGTTTCCTTGACACTCTGTTTGTCCCACCTTCTCCTTTCCCTGCCTTGTCCATAAGTTTGTTCTCTATGTCTGCATCTCTGCTGCTGCCCTGCAAATAGGTTTATCGTCACCATCTCTCTAGATTCCATAAATATAAATTAAGATATGATATTTGTTTCTGATTTACTTCATCTGTATAATAGACTCTAGGTTTTTACACCTCATTAGCAATTGACTCAAATTGATATCAAAAGTGATATCTCACTGTAGTTTTGACCTTATAATGAGTGATGTTGAGCATGTTTTCATGTGTTTATTAGCCATCTGTATGTCTTCTTTGGAGAAATATCTGTTTAGCTGTTTTGTCCACTTTTTGATTGGATTGTTTGTGTTTTTTGGTGTTGAGTTGCATGAACTGCTTGTATATTTTGGAAATTAATCCTTTGTCTGTTATTTCAATTGCTATAATTTTCTCCCATTCTGAGGGTTGTCTTTTGACCTTGTTTATAGTTTCCTTTGCTTTGCAAAAGATTTTAAGTTTAATTAGGCCCCATTTGTTTCTTTTTGTTTTTATTTCCATTACTCTAGGAGATGGGTCAGAGAGGATCTTGCTGTGATTTATGTCATAGAGTGTTTTGTCTATGTTTTCTGTGGTATGAATATTTTTTAAGTTGACAGTTGTTTTACCACAATAAAAAAAAATCTCCTGCAGGAATGAGAGATATAGTGCTTCAGTGTTGGATGTTACTCAGTCATCAGCAATCAACTCCTAGAGGGATCTGCCTCAGCTAGAGGAGCCCCCAGGCAGTCCACTTTTGATGACTATATGATGTGGGGGTGTAAGCATTTGGCTCCTTTGCCCCAACTCCAGCCAACTCTAAGGATCACTGTAGCTCCAGAGCTTCCTTGTGGTTTTCAGAGACCTTTGATGAGCTTCAACTTGGCTTGATGTTTTCTACTCCCTTCCTTACCACGAATTTGTGAATCAGCAGAGTCTAAGGGAACACTCACAAGACTGCCCTCTATCAGACACCAGCACAAGTTCAAGCATCTCCTGGGCCACCCTTGTTATAGGCCAGTCTGTTACAAATTTGGGAACTTCCTCACATTCAATAGTTCTTACACATGAATAGAATGTAATTAATAACATTTAACTCTCTTAAAATTAATAAAACATTAATTATGATTATGATTATGATTTTTCCTCCTGTTAATCTGACATATGTCAAAGTAATTATTAGGCCAGCCAAAAAACCTAGAAAGGAAAAAGGGAACATTTCTTTATTTCTACAGCAGTGACCTAAAAGGATTGTTCGTAAAATTCTCTTAGTACTGGTTTGAGTTAAGCTTAATGAATAGTAATATATTCTATATTAAGAAGAGGTGGCAACGATACACAGAAGAACTATACAATAAAGATCTTCATGACCCAGATAATCACGATGGTGTGATCACTCACCTAGAGCCAGACATCCTGGAATGCAAATTCAAGTCTGCCTTAGGAAGCATCATTATGAACAAAGCTAGTGGAGGCAATGGAATTCCAGTTCAAGTTCCAGTTCAGTTGCTCAGTCGTGTCCAACTCTTTGCGACCCCATGAATCGCAGCACGCCAGGCCTCCTTGTCCATCACCAATTCCCGGAGTTCACTCAAGCTCACATCTGTCGAGTTGCTGATGCCATCCAGCCATCTCATCCTCTGTCGTCCCCTTCTCCTCCTGCCCCCAATCCCTCCCAGCATCAGGGTGCAAATTTGGAAAACTTTCCAAATTTGGAAAACTCAGCAGTGGCCAAGGACTGGAAAATGTCAGTTTTCACTGCAATCCCAAAAAAACGCAGTACCAAAGAATGCTCAAACTACCACACAACTGAACTCATCTCACACGCTAGTAAAGCAGTGCTCAAATTCTTCAAGAGATGAGAATACCAGACCACCTTACCTGCCTCCTGAGGAATCTGGATGCAGGTCAAGAAGCAACAGTTAGAACTGGACATGGAACAACAGACTGGTTCCAAATTGGGAAAGGAGTACATCAAGGGGGTAAATTGTCATCCTGTTTATTTAACGTATATGCAAAGTGCATCATGTGAAATGGTGGGCTGGGTGAAGCACCAGCTGGAATGAAGATTGGTGGGAGAAATATCAATAATCTCAGATATGCAGATAACACCACCCCTATGGCAGAAAGCAAAGAACTAAAGGGGCTCTTGATAAAAGTAAAAGAGGAGAGTGAAAAAGCTGGCTTAAAGCTCAAGATTCAGAAAACTAAGATCATGGTATCTGGTTCTATCACTTCATGGCAAATAGATGGAGAAACAATGAAAACATATGGGAGACTTAATTTTTGGGAATCCCAAATCATGGCAGATAGTGACTGCAACCACAAAATTAAAAGACCTTTACTTCTTGAATAAAAGCTATGACCATCCTAGAAAACATGAAAAAGCAGAGATGTTACTTTGCCAACAAAGATCTGTCTAGTTAAAGCTATGATTTTTCCAGTAGTCATGTATGGATGTGAGAGTTAGACTATAAAGAAAGTTGGGTGCTGAAGAATTGATGCTTTTGAACTGTGGTATTGAAAAAGACTCTTGGGAGTCCCTTGGACTGAAAGGAGATTCAACCAATCAATCCTAGAGAAAATCAGTCCTGGATATTCATTTGAAGGACTGATACTGAAGCTGAAACTCCAATACTTTGGCACCTGAGGTGAAGAACTGACTAATTGGAAAAAGTCCTGATTCTGGGAAGGTTGAAAGCGGGAGGAGAAGGGGACGATGGAGGATGAGATGGTTGGATGGCATCGCTAAGTCAATGCACATGTTTGAGTAAACTCCTGGAGTTGGTGTTGGACAGGGAAGCCTGGTGTGCTGCAATCCACTATGTTGCAAAGAGTCAGACACAACTGACGGACTGAACTGAACTGAACTGAACCGAATACACCATACACTTGAACCACAACTGTAAGATCAACTAGCTAGAAAGGCTTTTTCTCACTCTACTCTTTCCTTACCTAAGTGTTTAATTGTACAGACTGGAAATCCAATTGTTTCACTTACCCAAGAATTAATCTTTGAGGTAGTTAAGGTCATGAGCATCTAACCTTTGTTTTCAGTGCTATCATAGGGTGAAGTCCCTAAAAGCAAAGCACCTTGGCATAGTCATGGGCATTAGAAAATTCAGTGTTTTTTTATTATTCAATCATTATGAAGCCTGAAACAAAGAGGTAGGTAGATTCTCAGAGAGAGTGCTTGACCATAAATGCATTCTTCCATTAGTCTGTGAGTCCAAAAATAGTTTTTAAAATTTACTAGTCATTCCCATATGTGGTGAACAAATCAACCTGAATTTGTGCTCCTGGATTTGATTGTGTAACTAGTATTTGCTGAAGTGCTTTTAAAATTTGCAAGTGTGCAAAGTGTTCCCAGTTCAAAATGCAACAAAAACAAATCACTGAAATATAGCTTAGACTCCAGAGTTTTGAACAGCTTCCCTGAGGAAACACTTTTAAAGATAAAATTTGGAGACTAAAATTGACTCATACAGAATAATGTGTATTTATCTCACAGTAAAGTCAATGAGGTAAATGAAATTATTACATTTGTTCAGCAGGGACAAACTAAATGAATGTAGACTAGTTTTTTTACACTGTTTTAGGAACTGTGCACAAGCCATTCAAGAAACTATTAAAAATATTTCACCAATAATGAATTACCAGTAAAGTGATGGCTATTACTCTGCTTGTTGGCAACTAAAATCCTAGTCATTCTTGCCGTTAACATTTAGGAAAATAAAGCAAAAATAAAAATGAGCAAATGAAGTTATTTTTCAGATGGAGAGGAAAAATTATAACATTCTTAATAGTTATTATTTTTTTAACCTGATAAAAGCTATCTAAAATTAGGTAGAAATGATTATATTAGATCAGTTAGAAAAGATTGCATTAAGAAAATGAATCAGGATGATTCCTTTTACATTCAATTTACATTAGGAATCTTTAAAAATGATAGCTACTTGTCTTTATTTTTTTAAACCACTTATTGTGATTTGATTAAAATACAAAAAGCTGCACATATTAAGTGTATACAACTTGATGAGTTGAGAATAAGTATATGCCAGTGACACTATCACTGTAATCTCTGTCATAAACATATTCATAACTTCTAAAATGTTCTCATCATTATTATTATTATATATTTCTGATAATACTTAAATGTAAAATCTGCTCTCTTGGAAAACTTAAGTATGCAGTGTGGTACTGTTAACTATAGACTCTCTATGTAATAGATCTCTAGGACAGATACAGTTTGTGTAACTGAAATTTTATACCCATTGACTAACACCTCTTTCACCTCCGTCTAGTGAAAGTAACAGCCATTCTTTGCTCTTCTTCTATGAGTTTGACTATTTTATATTCCTTGTAGAGTTGATATACTACAATATTTGATTTTCTGTTTGTCTTATTTCACTTAGCATGTTGTCCAAGTTCATCCATATTGATGCAAATGATGGTTTCTTTTTTTATAAAGGTTGAATGATTTTAAATTGTATGTATATAAAATATTTGTTTATTCATCTATCTGTTGCTTGATATGTAAGTTGCTTCCATCTTTTAGCTATTACGAATTAAGTCGCAATGAACATGAGTATGCACATACTGTTTGGGACCCTATATTCAGTTTTTTTTCTTTTTTAATATAAACTTAGAAGTGGGGTTGCTGGAACAGACATTGTATTTTAGATAGAAAACTCTAAAATAATCTATATAAGGTACTACTAGAATTAGTAAGTTTAGCAAATTCACATACAGAAAAGGCAAATTATTTGTAAGCACTAGCAATAAAAAAGCGCTAAGCACGGGCGGCTGCAGCCCAGAGCGCTAAGCGCGGGTGGCTGTGGCCCGGCGCGCTAAGCGCGGCCAAGAGGAGTTACCCCACATGCGAGGTCAGGGGCAGCAGCCGAGAGTGCCAGGCTGCGATGGCACACGAACAGCTGAGAGGAGCTAACCAAGTCCGAGGTCAGGGGAGGCAGCTGAGAGGAGCTACCCTGCATCCGAGGTCAGTGGAGGCCAGGAGGAGACACCCCGCGTCCGAGGTCAGGGGCGGTGGCCGAGAGGAGCTATCCCGCTTCGGAGGTCAGTAGTGGCTGGGAGGAGACACCCTGTGTCCAAGGCCAGGGGCGGTGGCTGAGAGGAGCACCCTGCGCCGCAGGACGGGGGCAGTGGCTGGGAGGAGCAACCGGAGACGCAGTGGCTGGTGGGTGCAGGAGGGCCTAGAGGAGTTATCCCACGTTGAAGGTCAGGAAGGGCGGCGGTAAGGAGATACCCCTTGTCCAAGGTAAGGAGCAGCGGCTGTGCTTTGCTGGCGCAGCCGTGAAGAGATAGCCCACTCCCAAGGTAAGAGAAACCAAGGTAAGATAGTAGGTGTTACAAGACGGCATCAGAGGGCAGACAAACTGAAACCGTACTCACACCCAAGACGGGTGGGTCATGGTGGAGAGATCTGACAGGATGTGGTCCGCTGGAGAAGGGAATGGCAAACCACTACAGTATTCTTGCATTGAGAACCCCATGAAAGTATGAAAAGGCAAAATGATAGGATACTGAAAGAGGAACTCCCCAGGTCAGTGGGTGCCCAATATGCTACTGGAGATCAGTGGAGAAATAACTCCAGAAAGAATGAAGGGATGAAGCCAAAGCAAAAACAATACCCAGCTGTGGATGTGACTGGAGATAGAAGCAAGGTCCGATGCTGTAAAGAGCAATATTGCATAGGAATCTGGAATGTCAGGTCCATGAATCAAGGCAAATTCAGTTCAGTTCAGTTCAGTCACTCAGTTGTGTCCAACTCTTTGTGACCCCATGAACTGCAGCACACCAGGCCTTCCTGTCCAACACCAAATCCGGAGTTCACTCAGACTCATGTCCATCGAGTCAGTGTTGCCATCCAGCCATCTCATCCTCTGTTGTCCCTTTTTCCTCCTGCCCCCAATCCCTCACAGCATCAGAGTCTTTTCCAGTGTCAACTCTTCACATGAGGTGGCCAAAGTACTGGAGTTTCAACTTTAGCATCATTCCTTCCAAAGAAATCCCAGGGCTGGTCTCCTTCAGAATGCACTGGTTGGGTCTCCTTGCAGTCCAAGGGACTCTCAAGAGTCTTCTCCAACACCACAGTTCAAAAGCATCAATTCTTCGGCACTCAGCCTTCTTCACAGTCCAACTCTCACATCCATACATGACCACTGGAAAAACCGTAGCCTAGACTAGATGGACCTTAGTCAGCAAAGTAATGTCTCTGCTTTTTAATATGCTGTCTAGGTTGGTCATAACTTTTCTTCCAAGGAGTAAGCGTCATGGCAATAATGAACATCGACATTCTAGGAATCAGCGAACTAAAATGGACTGGAATGGATGAATTTAACTTAGATGACCATTATATCTACTACTGTGGGCAGGAATCCCTGAGAAGAAATGGAGTAGCCATCATGGTCTTCAAAAGAGTCCGAAATGCAGTACTTGGATGCATTCTCAAAAACAACAGAATGATCTCTGTTCATCTCCAAGGCAAACCATTCAGTATCACAGATATCCAAGCCTATGCCCCAACCAGTAACACTGAAGAAGCTGAAGTTGAACGGTTCTATGAAGACCTACAAGAGCTTTAAGAACTAACACCCAAAAAAGATGTCCTTTTCATTCTAGGGGACTGGAATGCAAAAGTAGGAAGTCAAGAAACACCTGGAGTAACAGGCAAATTTGGCCTTGGAATGCGGAATGAAGCAGGCCAAAGACTAATAGAGTTTTGTCAAGAAAATACACTGGTCATAGCAAACACCCTCTTCCAACAACACAAGAGAAGACTCTACACATGGACATCACTGGATGGTCAACACCGAAATCAGATTGATTATATTCTTTGCAGCCAAAAATGGAGAAGCTCTATACAGTAAACAAAAACAAGACCAGGTGCTGACTGTGACTCAAATCATGAACTCCTTATTACCAAATTCAGACTCAAATTGAAGAAAGTAGGGAAAACCGCTAGACCATTCAGGTAAGACCTAAATCATATCCCTTATGATTATACAGTGGAAGTGAGAAATAGATTTAAGGGCCTAGATCTGATAGTGCCTGATGAACTATGGAATGAGGTTCGTGACACTGTACAGGAGACAGGGATGAAGACCATCCCCATGGAAAAGAAATGCAAAAAAGCAAAATGGCTGTCTGGGGAGGCCTTACAAATAGCTGTGAAAAGAAGAGAGGTGAAAAGCAACGGAGAAAAGGAAAGATATTAGCATCTGAATGCAAAGTTCCAAAAAATAGCAAGAAGAGATAAGAAAGCCTTCCTCAGCGATCAGTGCAAAGAAATAGAGGAAAACAACAGAATGGGAAAGACTAGAGATCTCTTGAAGAAAATTAGAGATACCAAGGAACATTTCATGCAACGATGGCCTCGATAAAGGACAGAAATGGTATGGACCTAACAGAAGCAGAAGATATAATGAAGAGGTGGCAAGAATACACAGAAAAACTGTACAAAAAAACCTTCATGACCCAGATAATCATGATGGTGTGATCACTCATCTAGAGCCAGACATCCTGGAATGTGAAGTCAAGTGGGCCTTAGAAAGCATCACTACGAACAAAGCTAGTGGAGGAGATGGAATTCCAGTTGAGATATCTCCAATCCTGAAAGATGATGCTGTGAAAGTGCTGCACTCAATATGCCAGCAAATTTGTAAAACTCAGCAGTGGCCATAGAACTGGAAAAGGTCAGTTTTCATTCCAATTCCAAAGAAAGGCAATGCCAAAGAATCCTCCAACTACCGCACAGTTGCACTCATCTCACATGCTAGTAAAGTAATGCTTAAAATTCTCCAAGCCAGGCTTCAGCAATACCTGAACCGTGAACTCCCTGATGTTCAAGCTGGTTTTAGAAAAGGCAGAGGAACCAGATCAAATTGCCAACATCCGCTGGATCATCGAAAAAACAAGAGAATTCCAGAAAAACATCTATTTCTGCTTTATTGACTATGCCAAAGCCTTTGACTGTGTGGATCACAATACACTGTGGAAAATTCTGAAAGAGATGGGAATACCAGACCACCTGACCTGCCTCTTGAGAAATCTGTATGCAGGTCAGGAAGCAGCAGTTGGAACTGGACATGGAACAACAGACTTGTTCCAAATAGGAAAAGGAATAAGTCAAGGCTGTATATTGTCACCCTGCTTATTTAACTTCTGTGTAGAGTACATCATGAGAAACGCTGGACTGGAAGGAACACAAGCTGGAATCAAGATTGCTGGGAGAAATATCAGTCACCTCAGATATGCAGATGACACCACCCTTATGGCAGAAAGTGAAGAGGAACTAAAAAGCCTCTTGATGAAAGTGAAAGTGGAGAGTGAAAAAGTTGTCTTAAAGCTCAACATTCAGAAAACGAAGATCATGGATTCCAGTCCCATCGCTTCATGGGAAATAGATGGGGAAACAGTGGAAACAGTGTCAGACTTTATTTTTGGGGCCTCCAAAATCACTGCAGATGGTGATTGCAGCCATGAAATTAAAAGACGCTTATTCCTTGGAAGAAAAGTTATGACCAACCTAGATACCATATTCAAAAGCAGAAACTACTTTGCTGACTAAGGTCTGTCTAGTCAAGGCTATGGTTTTTCCAGTGGTCTTGTATGGATGTGAGAGTTGGACTGTGAAGAAGGCTGAGTGCCGAAGAATTGATGCTTTTGAACTGTGGTGTTGGAGAAGACTCTTGAGAGTCCCTTGGACTGCAAGGAGATCCAACCAGTCCATTCTGAAGGAGATTAGCCCTGAGATTTCCTTGGAAGGAATGATGCTAAAGCTGAAACTCTGGTACTTTTGCCACCTGAAGTTATGAGTTGACTCATTGGAAAAGACTCTGATGTTGGGAGGGATTTGGGCAGGAGGAGAATGGGATGACAGAGGGTGAGATGCCTGGATGGCATTACTGCCTTGATGGACAAGAGTCTGGGTGAACTCCTGGAGTTGGTGACGGACAGGGAGGCCTGGCGTGCGGTGATTCATGGGGTCACAAAGAGTTGAACACGACTGAGTGAGTGAACTGAACTGAGCAAGAAACCAACAAAATGAAATTAAAATTCCATTTATAAGAGCATAACAATACTTGATATTAAACTTAAATTATATGCATTTTCTGTATTCTAAAAATCTCAGGGATATTGCTGAAAAAATTAAAGAACACCTTAATAAAGGAAAAAGCTATCATTTTTGTAGACTTAAAGTGGAAGTAGTTTTAGGATGTTCTGTTCAGTTCAGTTCAGTTCATTCGCTCAGTCGTGTCCGACTCTTCGCGACCCTATGAATCGCAGCACGCCAGGCCTCCCTGTCCATCACCAACTCCCGGAGTTCACTCACACTCATGTCCATCGAGTCAGTGATGCCATCCAACCATCTCATCCTCTGTCATTCCCCTTCTCCTCCTGCCCCCAACCCCTCCCAGCATCAAAGTCTTTTCCAAGAGTCAACTCTTCGCATGAGGTGGCCGAAGTACTGGAGTTTCAGCTTTAGCATCATTCCTTCCAAAGAAATCCCAGGGCTGATCTTCAGAATGGACTGGTTGGATCTCCTTGCAGTCCAAGTGTCTCTCGAGTCTTCTCCAGCACCACAGTTCAAAAGCATCAATTCTTCAGCACTCAGCCTTCTTCACAGTCCCACTCTCACATCCGTACATGACCACAGGAAAAACCCTAGCCTTGACTAGACGGACCTTAGTCGGCAAAGTAATGTTTCTGCTTTGGAATATGCTGTCTATGTTGGTCAAATTGATAAACTGAACCAACAAAATCCAAATAGAAATCCCAATAGGCTTTTTTCCATAAAGAAAAAAAAAAAGCATACCACCAAAAGAAATAAAAATAACACTAAAATTTTTTTGAAAGAATTATAATGCCATTCTTTATTCTGTCTCAAGGTAAGTTAGATATTCTCATTCTTTCATTAAGTACTTACTGAGCAGCAGTTATGTTTTGGGCACAGGAAACATACATAATAAGAAAAATGAATGGGTATATGAATGAGGGAATATTAGATTATCTTACATCAAAGGATTTATAGTCTCTGGGGAATATATGTCACTGTAAACTCACACACTAATTATAAAATTACTTCTTATAGCATCATTGTGTTGCTATACTATAATAATTCTATGGTGATAGAAATTAGCAGTATTATCTTTTAACAAGTAAACATTCCTGTGCAAAGATTGGACTGAAATTTAGGAGAAAATATAGAGAGCTTGGACTAATGTTGGCAAAGTGTGATGTAATTGAAAGGGCCTTTTATTAGGGCAGAGAGTTAAAGTACTCCTTATAAGATTTGACCAAAAGTTGTTAAGATTAATTAGTGATATAAGTAACTTATATTGCTTAGTCCTTATCTTTTAAATTCAGTAGTCTTACTACTCTTTTTATATTATATATATAGAAATGGTCTCTCTAGAAATACAGACATAAAATAAATATAAATATCAGTTAATTATATGTAAAATAATCATTTGACTATACTTTTAAATTGCTGGCTTACTCAAAGTTATTTTACAGAAAATTATACTGATAATTGGGCTTCCCTTGTGGCTCAGCTGGTAAAGAATCTGCCTGCAATGCAGGAGGCCTGGGTTCCATCCCTGGGTTGGGAAGATCCCCTGGAGAAGGGAAAGTCTACCCTCTCCAGTATTCTGGCCTGGAGAATTCCATGGACTGTATAGTTGTTGGGGTTGCAAAGTGTTGGACACGACTGAGCAACTTTTCACTTCACTCACATATTATAATTAGCATAAATATGCATCTATGTGTATATTATGTTATATTTTAAGAAATATATTCACATATAATTATCATTTTAATAAATCATATTCATTAAGAAGTAATCTTATTATGTAAATATAAACTGTTATAACCTCATTATAATTTTGCACTAACATAAAATATACACCTGGAATGGAACTAATCATAAATATTTATAATTGAATTTGAAATGCAAGAATATCAAACCAGTCAATATTAAACAAAATATTCCTGAATATTAATGGGAAAGACTGATGCTGAAGCTGAAGCTCTTTGGCTACCTGAAGCAAAGAGCTGACTTGTTGAAGAAGAATCTGATATTGGGAAAGATTGAAAGCAAAAGAAGAAGCAGGCAGCAGAGGATGAGATGATTAGACAGTGTCACTGACTCAATGGTATTGAATTTGAGCAAACTCCAGAAGATAGTGGAGAACAGAGGAGCCTGGTGTGCTGTAGTCCTTGGGTTTGCAAAGATTCGGACATGACTTAGCACCTAAGCAACAACAACAAATTAACATAAGATTGTTTATAGATTTGCAATTTATTTGATAAAGAAGCTCATTCTGATAAAGAAGAAATTATGTTTTCTAAAGGAATGTGACACAAAGGAACTTATGCCCTTCAGAAAACAGTATTCTAATAATGACGAATGATATAAAAGGAATTGAAAAATTTGGATACCAGAAAAAACCTAGAAGCTATACTAGACATTTAATTCTTTTAAATTAAATGAACATGGATGCTTGGGGCTGGTGCACTGAGACGACCCAGAGGGAGGGTATGGGGAGGGAAGAGGGAGGGGGGTTCAGGAGGGGGAATACGTGTATACCTGTGGCGGATTCATGTTGATGTATGGCAAAACCAATACAATATTGTAAAGTAATTAACCTCCAATTAAAACAAATAAATTTGTATTAAAAAAATGTCAATGTAGATTAATTTGATAGCTCTCACTCACTGAAATTATTTCATGACTCCAATAACATGATAGTAACAGAAGGGAAAATGTTACAATTGCAATAGGAAATGAGTCAGCTAAATATTCTTATCTGTGTAGGGTCCTTGGGATAGAAAATCATCAGAGGCAACTAAAAATGCAGTGTCAACAAGCTGCAATATATCCGCAGGAAATCTGAGGCAACAGAGAAAAAAATGAATAGGCAATAGCAGATGTTTTCCCCTAGGGACATTTATAGAGCAATAATTAAGAATCAAGACAGTCTCTAAAAAGATGCATAGTAATACTAACAGGAGGAAGAAATTAAGAGGATGATGAAACCCTTTTAAAGCAGTTTTACTACTATTTGCTGCAAGTTGATTATCCTAATCAAAAAGACACACAAACAAACAAAAAAAAGTGAAAAAAATACTTGATTATTCCAGCAGAGTTGCTTCTATATAGCATATCCATGATTTATTTCACCAATGATATTAGGATCAAACAATAACTTACACAAAGCTACTTTTTACACTTAGATCATTTGTATATTCTCTTTATAGAGTTAATCCAGTTCAGGATATGGAACAACAGAATCCAATTTAGTTTCTAGTCCTTGCGATGCCACTAACCTACATTGTCTTGGATATAGTCTCTGATATTCTTTGAGACTCATTTTTTTAAAACTGACACAAAATGATCTGCAACTGCCTTTGTCTGATCCAACTTTCCGTTATATGTCTTGTCATCAAACATATATGTGTTTGATTTTGAAATATATTCACTAAAAGGTCTTGTGTGTGCAGGCATGTGTGCTAAGTCACTTCAGTTGTGTTCTACCCTTTGCAGTCCTCTGAACTATAGCTTGCCAGGCTGCTCTAATCCATGGGATTCTCCAGGCAAGAACACTGGAGTGGGTTGCCCAGGAAAGTAGATTATTCTTGGAAAATGAAGCAAATTTATTACAAATACTGCATCCAGTTTTATTGCTATAGTATAATGACAAAAATCTGAAGATATCTAACATTATTAATTCTATTTTTTAAAACAGGGACCTTTAAAGTCTGTTATATAATTAATTTCTATTCAGATTCTGTTATTAAACATCTATTCACTTTGACAAAATCAGGTCTAAAATTTAATAGTATTATTTTAAATATATTAACTAATTTAGAAGATAATAATGAGTGTGTTATTACTACTTTAGCCATAAAACTCATCACTTTGTGTAGAATAGGGAGTTTTTGTGTGCAGACTTTAAACATTTCTTATAGCATAGTATATAAACACTTAGTCCAAGAAAGAAGGAAAGAGGGAAGAAAGGGAAGAAAGTGTTACTCCTGAAACTGGAACCAAATGAGGTTGTGCTGCTCATTGCTCAAAAGTCAGTGTTCCTCATTGCTCAAAAATCAGTGTTTCAGAGAAAAGGAGTGGTGGAGAAAGAAAGATACTTTATTCTTTCCCACGGAAGGCAACACTGTGGGAAGATGACAGACTAGTTTCTCAAACACCATCTCTGAATTGCCAATTAGAGGACAGCTGAGGCTACCAAGGTGCAACATAGCCATCTGATGATCATCATCTGATGACCAGGAGTAATCTGGTCAGCCTCAACTTGATTGAATGAAGAGAACAGACAATCTAAAGCTGCAGGATTGAAATGTCCTATAGTTCCTGGAATTGCTTAAGCATGAAAGAGGGTATTCTGTAAGCATTTAATCATATTATGGCTTGTTCAGGGCTGTTGTTGTTCAGTTGCCAAGTCCTGTCTGACTCTTTTGGACCCCTATGGACTGTAGCACACCAGGCTTCTCTATACATGGAAATCTCCAGGCAGGAATACTAGAGCGGGTTGCCATTTCTTCTCAAGGGGACTTTACTGACAGGGATCAATCCCATGTCTCCAGCACTGACAGGCAAATTCTTTACTGGTGAGCCACTAGGGAAGCTCTATTTAGGACTAGGTCATTTTTTTTTTTCTTTTCCTAAAAATGGAACTGGAACTTCTAATATGGATTTGTCCTCTCTAAGTTAGAAGCTCAGGTTCGCTTACCTCTTTCTTGAACAAGTGTTTCAGAGCCTGGATTCAAATAGAAGAAGGAAAAATTGGGTTATTTTAGTCAAGCACTGCTTCAAGTTACATTGTCTGACTGATTGTGAACTATATGCCCATAGTCTCCCTTTGGAAGGAAACTTAATGAGAGTCATAAAATTAATGTGCTTTACAGTAAAGTTTAAATGGTGACATCTAGCTCTTGCATTTAGTCTACTTTGGTTGATTATCAGTCAGTTCAGTCACTCAGTCGTGACCGACTCTTTGCAACCCCATGAATCACAGCACGCCAGGCCTCCCTGTCCATCACCAACTCCCAGAGTTCACTCACACTGACGTCCATCAAGTCAGTGATGCCATGCAGCCATCTCATCCTCTGTCGTCCCCTTCTCCTCCTGCCCCCACTCCCTCCCAGCATCAGAGTCTTTTCCAATGAGTCAGCTCTTCACATGAGGTGGCCAAAGTACTGGAGTTTCAGCTTTAGCATCATTCCTTCCAAAGAAATCCCCGGGTTGATCTCCTTCAGAATGGACTGGTTGGATCTCCTTGCAGTCCAAGGGACTCTCAAGAGTCTTCTCCAAAACCACAGTTCAAAAGCATCAATTCTTCGGCACTCAGTCTTCTTCACAGTCCAACTCTCACATACATACATGACCATAGGAAAAACCATAGCCTTGCTAGACGGACCTTAGTCGGCAAAGTAATGTCTCTGCTTTTTAATATGCTATCTAGGTTGGTCATAACTTTTCTTTTCTTCCAAGGAGTAAGCATCTTTTAATTTCATGGCTGCAACCACCATCTGCAGTGATTTTGGAGCCCCCAAAAATAAAGTCTGACACTGTTTCCACTGTTTCCCCATCTATTTCCCATGAAGTGATGGGACTGGATGCCGTGATCTTCGTTTTTGGAATGTTGAGCTTTAAACCAACATTTTCATTCTCCACTTTCACTTTCATCAAGAGGCTTTTTAGTTCCTCTTCACTTTCTGCCATAAGGGTGGTGTCATCTGCATATCTGAGGTGATTGATATTTCTCCCGGCAATCTTGATTCCAGCTTGTGTTTCTTCAAGTCCAGCGTTTCTCATGATGTACTTTGCATATAAGATAAATAAGCAGGGTGACAATATACAGCCTTGACATATTCCTTTTCCTATTTGGAACCAGTCTGTTGTTCCATGTCCAGTTCTAACTGCTGCTTCCTGACCTGCATACAGATTTCTCAAGAGGGAGGTCAGGTGGTCTGGTATTCCCATCTCTCTCAGAATTTTCCACAGCGTATTGTGATCCACACAGTCAAAGGCTTTGGCATAGGCAACCATGCAGAAATAGATGTTTTTCTGGAATTCTCTTGCTTTTTCCATGATCCAGCAGATGTTGGCAATTTGATCTCTGGTTCCTCTGCCTTTTCTAAAACCAGCTTGAAAATGAGGAAATTCTTGGTTCATGTACTGCTGAAGCCTGGCTTGGAGAATTTTGAGCATTACTTTACAAGCATGTGAGATGAGTGCAGTTGTGCGGTAGTTTGAGCATTCTTTGGCATTGCCTTTCTTTGAAATTGGAATGAAAACTGACCTTTTCCAGTCCTGTGGCCACTGCTGCATTTTCCAAATTTGCTGGCATATTGAGTGCAGCACTTTCACAGCATCATCTTTCAGGATTTGAGATATCTCAACTGGAATTCCATCACCTCCACTAGCTTTGTTCATAGTGATGCTTTCTAAGGCCCACTTAACTTCACATTCCAAGATGTCTGGCTCTAGATGAGTGATCACACCATCATGATTGTCTGGGTCATGAAGGTTTTTTTGTACTGTTCTTCTGTGTATTCTTGCTACCTCTTCATAGTATCTTCTGCTTTTGTTAGGTCCATACCATTTCTGTCCTTTATCGAGCCCATCGTTGCATGAAATGTTCCCTTGGGGTCTCTAATTTTCTTCAAGAGATCTCTAGTCTTTCCCATTCTGTTGTTTTCCTCTTTTTCTTTGCACTGATTGCTGAGGAAGGCTTTCTTATCTCTTCTTGCTATTCTATGGAACTCTGCATTCAGATGCTTATATCTTTCCTTTTCTCCTTTGCTTTTCGCCTCTCTTCTTTTCACAGCTATTTGTAAGGCCTCCCCAGACAGCCATTTTGCGTTTTTGCATTTCTTTTCTATGGGGATGGTCTTGATCCCTGTCTCCTGTACAGTGTCATGAACCTCATTCCATAGTTCATCAGGCACTCTATCTATCAGATCTAGGCCCTTAAATCTATTTCTCACTTCCACTGTATAATCATAAGGGATTTGATTGAGGTCATACCTGAATGGTGTAGTGGTTTTCCCTACTTTCTTCAATTTGAGTCTGAATTTGGTAATAAGGAGATCATGATTTGAGCCACAGTCAGCTCCTGGTCTTGTTTTTGTTGACTGTATAGAGCTTCTTCATCTTTGGCTGCAAAGAATATAATTGCCGGGGTCCAGCCCCGGTGGATCCAGGGTGATTCGAAGGTGGGGACAGAGTTGGCGTCTTTGGAAAAATACATATTTAATCACAGATATAGAGAGATTAGAAATGGATAGTGTTGTAGGAAGATCAGTGGAGAAAAAGAGGCTGAATATCTTGGATTACGTGGAATAGCATCCATGCTCCAGATGGGAATTCAACCAGAAAAACGGGAGCAAGAAAGAAGCGACATGGGGGAATCAGTCTTTCCGGAAACTGATCCAATTTCTTTATTTTGGGGTTTGCTTATATACCTTTTGTTACACATAGGGATGAATACAGAATCATGTGGGGGTCAGCAGTCCTGACCTTTATCAAAATCAGGTGCTTCACATAAATGTATAAAAAAGGTACATCATCTTCTGGCCATGAGTGAGACCTGCTGAAATTTTATGATCCTTTCTTTCTGATAACCAAAAAACTTATTTCTTCCAAGGGTGTTTTTTCTTAAACCAGGCACCACCCTCCAAATAAAGTTACATTCCTATAGGGTGAGGGTGTAGTGAGTTACAATCAAGAAAGGAATTTATTTAACCCAAGGTTAACATGATTAGTCTTAAAGGTTAATACTTATTTCTCCTATATGCTAGTTATATTCATTATAAGGGCAGGGAATATGGAAATTTAGCAGCAAACATCAGCCCAACAAATGAAAATCCTTTCACCAATGCTCCCCTTAAGATCTATTTAGTCTTAAGATATGATAAAGTTACATTTTTACATAACAAGGACACAGTGATTTATAATAAAGTACAGTGATCTATTACAAAAGAGAAAATCCATTAACTCGAAAAGCCCAGTATTGCTAACATCAAACTACTATATTTCCTTTGCTATATTCCAAATACATTGATTAATATATTCCCAGGTGTCTAAGGATATGGAGGCCTGGTGGCAATCATTGACTCAACAAGAAGAAAAAGCCCTATGCTAATTAAGACTCTCAAAATACTCCAAAACTCTCTGTGCTGTTTATGGTTAAGAGGTAGTAAACAATCACGTGTAGTGGCAGGAGTATGGATAATCCTGTCACACAAGCTAGTCTGTCAGCAGAGAGGTTTGACCTGAGACATCCTTGTCCCACCCAGAGCAGGGAATTAGCAGCAATTATTGGCACAACAAATGAAAAACCCTTCACCAATATAATTCCTAACCAACCCATTATACTAATAATTTCTAACTCCCCCAAAGAATTTGCTTTTAGTAAGTCTAAAACATCTCCTGCCTCTCAGATTGGGAGACTGTAAACACATGTGGCCGGACGAACCTATACAGGTGGGCTAGATAACCTTCAGAGGAGTCCGTAAGCTGAAACACTCTTGTCACGCCCAAGAATTCTTATTGCCTTGGAACTGCACGTTTACTCCTTCTCTGAGAGAAACGGTTATGGGGGAGAGCCCCCCATAAAGTCAGAGGTGTAGGTGAGAGCATAAAACAGACTGGTTTTGGGGTTAGATGCTCGGGAACAGGGGGTTTCCTGAGGCTTGATCATGCCTTTGAGTATGCCAAGCCTCCTTCCTCATGATCTTTGCCATGGGCAGAGTTCCTCACGCTGGCTCCCAGCATATAATCAATCTGATTTCCATGTTGACTATCTGGTGATGTCCACGTGTAGAGTCTTCTCTTATGTTTTTGGAAGAGGGTGTTTGCTATGACCAGTGCATTCTCTTGGCGAAACGATTAGTCTTTGCCCTGCTTCATTCCGCATTCCAAGGCCAAATTTGCCTGTTACTCCAGGTGTTTCTTGACTTCCTACTTTTGCATTCCAGTCCCCTAGAATGAAAAGGACATCTTTTTTGGGTGTTAGTTCTTAAAGCTCTTGTAGGTCTTCATAGAACCGTTCAACTTCAGCTTCTTCAGCGTTACTGGTTGGGGCATAGACTTGGATAACTGTGATATTGAATGGTTTGCCTTGGAGACGAACAGAGATCATTCTGTCGTTTTGAGATTGCATCCAAGTACTGCATTTCGGACTCTTTTGAAGCCCATTATGGTTACTCCATTTCTTCTGAGAGATTCCTGCCCACAGTAGTAGATAAAATGGTTCTCTGAGTTAAATTCACCTATTCCAGTCCATTTTAGTTTGCTGATTCCTGGAATGTCGACGTTCAGTCTTGCCATCTCTTGTTTGACCACTTCCAATTTGCCTTGATTCATGGACCTGACATTCCAGGTTCCTATGCAATATTGCTCTTTGCAGCATCGGAATTTGCTTCTATCACCAGTCAGAACCACAGCTGGGTATTGTTTTTGCTTTGGCTTCATCCCTTCATTCTTTCTGGAGTTATTTCTCCACTGATCTCCATTAGCATATTGGGACCTACTGACCTGGGGAGTTCCTCTTTCAGTATCCTATCATTTTGCCTTTTCATACTGTTCATGGGGTTCTCAATGCAAGAATACTGAAGTGGTTTGCCATTCCCTTCTCTAGTGGACCACATTCTGTCAGACATCTCCACCAATACCCGCCTGTCTTGGGTTGCCCCGTGGGCATGGCCTGGTTTCATTGAGTTAGACAAGGCTGGGGTCCTAGTGTGATTAGATTGACTAGTTTTCTGTGAGTATGGATTCAGTGTGTCTGCACTTTGATGCCCTCTTGCAACACCTACCATCTTACTTGGGTTTCTCATACCTTGGGCGTGGGGTACCTCTTCATGGCTGCTCTAGCAAAGAAAGCACAGCCGCTGCTCAGTATCTTGGATGAGGGGTATCTCCTTACCGCCGCCCTTTCTGACCTTCAACGTGGGATGGCTCCTCTAGGCCCTCCTACGCCCGTGTAGCCATGGCTCCTCGGGTTGCTCCTCCCGGCAGCCGCCCCTGGCCTTGGGCGTGAGGTGGCTTCTCCTGACCGCCCCTGACCTCAGACGCTCATATCTATTTTATATTGACTAAGTCAAGTCTAAAATTTAATAATACTATGCTTTATTGAAGTAAAATTGAAGTATATTATAAGTTATAGATGTACAAAATAGTGATTCATAATTTTTAAATGCCATATTCCATTCTTAGTTATTTTAACATATCGACTATATTCCCTATGTTGTATAATATATCCTTGTAGCCTATTTTATAAATAATAGTTTGTATCTCTTAATCCTTTGCCTGTAAATTGTCCCTCTCCTGTTCTCTTTACCCTCTGGTAAGCACTAGTTTGTTTTCTGTATCTGTGAACCAGCTTATTTGTTATATTCACTAGCATGTAGTATTTTTTTAGATTCCACATGCAAGTAATATTATATAGCATTTTTCTTTCTCTGTCTGATTTATTTCGCTTAGGATAATATTCTCCAAGTCCGTACATGTTGTTGCAAATGACACAATTTCATTCTTTTTTATTTCTAAATAGTATTCCATAGTGTGTGTGTGTGTGCATGTGTGTGTAGTCTTTATTCCTTAGTCTGCTGGTGGACACTTAGGTTGCTTCCATATCTTGGCAAGTGTCAATAATGCTGCTATGAACATTGGGGAATATGTACCTTTTAGAATCAGTGGTCTGGCTATTTTTTGAATCTATACCAAGCAATGGAATTGCTGGGACATATGATAGTTCTCACCCCACTCCAGTACTCTTGACTGGAAAATCCCATGGATGGAGGAGCCTGGTAGGCTGCAGTCCATGGGGTTGCTAAGAGTTGGACATGACTAAGCGACTTCACTTTCAGTTTTCACTTTCATGCATCAGAGAAGGAAATGGCAACCCACACCAGTGTTCTTGCCTGGAGAATCCCAGGGACGGGGAAGCCTCGTGGGCTGTCATCTATGGGGTCGCACAGAGTCAGACACGACTGGAGTGACTTAGCAGCAACAGCCTGATAGTTCTATTTTTAGTCTTTTGGAAAATCTCCATACAGTTTTCTAAGGATTACCACACCAGTTTTAATTTCACCAGCAGTCTATGAAGGTTTGCTTTCTCCACTCCTTTACCAGCATATGCTGGTATCATTTTGATGATAGTTACTCTGACAGGTATGAGGTGATATCTCATTGTGGCTTTGATTTGTATTTTCCTGATGATTAATAATGTTGGCTCAGAGGTTAAAGCATCTGCCCACAATGCAGGAGACCTGGGTTCGATCCCTGGGTTGGGAAGCTCCCCTGGAGAGGGAAATGGCAACCCACTCCAACATTCTTGCCTGGAGAATCCCAAAGACGGAGGAGCCTGGTGGGCTACAGTTCACGGGGTTGCAAAGAGCCGGGCACGACTGAGTGACTTCACTTCACAATAATGTTAAACATCTTTTGTGAATATTTTGGCCATCTTCATGTTATCTTTGGGGAAAATAAAAGGTCTATTCAAGTGTCCTGCCTATTTTATAGTCAGGTAGTTTTTTATGTTGAGCTGTATGAACTATTTCTATATTGTGGATATCTTCCCCTTATGGGTCACATCATTTGCAAATGTTTTATCCCATTCAGTCAGTTGTCTTTTTTGTTTTGTTGATTTTTCTTTGCTGTGTAAAAACTTTTAATGTTAATTAGGTCGCATTTACTTTTGCTTTTTTTTCCATTACTCTAGTAGATGAGTCTAAAAAAATATTGCTGTGATTTATGTTAAAGAGTATTATGCCTGTGGTTTCCTCTAGGAGTTGTATGGTGTCATGTCTTACATTTAAGTTTTTAATCAATTTTGACTTTACTTTTGTGTATGGTTTGAAGAAACGTTCTCATTTCATTCTTTTGTATGTAGATGTCCAGTTTTCCCAGTACCACTTATTGAAGAAATCTGACTTTTAAAAAATATTTTCACCTACCTTGTTGTAGATTAGCTGACCATAAGCACATGTTTTATTTTTGGGCTCTATTCTATTACATTAATCAGTGTGTCTGTTTTTGTGCCAGTACCATCTGTTTTGATTAATATAGCTTTATAGTAAAGTCTAATGACAGGGATTATGATTCCTTCAGCTCTGTTCATTTTTCTCAAGATTGTTTTGGCTATTTGGGGCCTTTTGTGTTGCCATACAAAATTTAAAGGTTTTTGTTCTAGTTCTGTGAAAAATGCCATTGATATTTTAATAGGAATCACATTGAGTCTGCAAATTGCCTTGGATAGTATGGTCATTTTAGCAATGTCCATTCTTCCAATGCAAGAATATGGTATATCTTTACAATTTTTTGTGTCATCTTCCATTTCTTTCATCAATGTCTTATAGCTTTCCAAGTACAGGTGTTTTACCTCCGTAGATAGGTTTATTCCTAGATATTTCATTCTTTTTGATGCAATGAAGGATGAAATTATTTCCTTAATTTCTCTTTGTGAAATTTAGCTGTTTGTATATAGAAATGCAACAGATTTCTGTATGTTTATTTGTGTCCTGCTCTATACTGAATTCGTTGATAAGTTCTAGTAGTTTTCTGATGGCAACTTTAGCATTTTCTATATGATGTTCAAGCTGGTTTTAGAAAAGGCAGAGGAACCAGAGATCAAATGGCCAGCATCTGCTGGATCATCGAAAAAGAAAGAGAGTTCCCAAAAAGCATCTATTTCTGCTTAATTGACTATGCCAAAGCCTTTGACTGTGTGGATCACAATACACTGTGGAAAATTCTGAGAGAGATGGGAATACCAGACCAGCTGACCTGCCTCTTGAGAAATCTGTATGCAGATTAGGAAGCAACAGTTAGAACTGGACATGGAACAACAGACTGGTTCCAAATAGGAAAAGGAGTACGTCAAGGCTGTATATTGTCACCCTGCTTATTTAACTTCTATGCAAAGTACATCATGAGAAACGCTAGACTGGAAGAAACAGAAACTGGAATCAAGATTGCCAGGAGAAATATCAATCACCTCAGACATGCAGATGACACCACCCTTATGGCAGAAAGTGAAGAGGAACTAAAAAGCCTCTTGATGAAAGTGAAAGAGGAGAGTGAAAAAGTTGGCTTAAAGCTCAACTTTCAGAAAATGAAGATCATAGCATCCGGTCCCATCACTTCGTGGGAAATAGATGGGGAAACAGTGGAAACAGTGTCAGACTTTATTTTTTGGGCCTCCAAAATCACTGCAGATGGTGATTGCAGCCATGAAATTAAAAGATGCTTACTCTTTGCAAGAAAAATTATGACCAACCTGGATAGCATATTCAAAAGCAGAGACATTGCTGACTAAGGTCCATCTAGTCAAGGCTATGGTTTTTCCAGTGGTCATGTATGGATGTGAGAGTTGGACTGTGAAGAAGGCTGAGCCACAGAATTGATGCTTTTGAACTGTGGTTTTGGAGAAGACTCTTGAGAGTCCCTTGGACTGCAAGGAGATCCAACCAGTCCATTCTGAAGGAGATCAACCCTGGGATTTCTTTGGAAGGAATGATGCTAAAGCTGAAACTCCAGTACTTTGGCCACCTCATGTGAAGAGTTGACATTGGAAAAGACTTTGATGCTGGGAGGGATTGGGGGCAGGAGGAGAAGGGGAAGACAGAGGATGAGATGGCTGCATGGGCATCACTGACTCGATGGATGTGAGTGTGAGTGAACTCCGGGAGTTGGTGATGGACAGGGAGGCCTGGCGTGCTGCAGTTCATGGGGGTGGCAAAGAGTCGGATATGAGAGAGCAACGGAACTGACTGAACTGATATGTAGTATCATGTCATCTGTAAACAGTGTCAGTTTTACCTCTTCCTTTCTGCTTTGGTTTTTTAAAATTTATTTTTCTTGTCTGATTGTTGTAGCTAGGACTTTCAGTACTATGTTGCATGAAAGTAACATGACTGCACATCTTTGTCTTATTCCTGTTCTTACAGGAAATGCCTTCAGATTTTTTTTCCATTGAGGGTAATGTTAGTTGTGGGTTTTTTATAAATAGCCTTTTTTTATGTTGAAGTATGTTCCCTTTTTGCCCACTTTCTCTAAATTTTTTGGTGTAAATGGATACTAAATTTTATCAAGAAGTTTTTCTTAATTTATTAAGGCAATCATATGACTTTTATTCTTCAATGTGTCAATGCAATGTATTATATTCATTTATTTGGGTATATCGGAAAAGTCTTGCATCTCTGGGGTAAATCTGACTTGATTGTAGTGCAGGATCCTTTTAGTCTGTTGCTGGATTTGGTTTGTTAATATTTGTTGAACATTTTTGCATCTATGTTTGCCAGTGATTCTGACAAGTAATTTTCTGTTCTTTTGCTATCATAGTCTGGTTTTGCATCAGGATTATGCTGGCCTCATAGAATGAGATCAGCAGTGTTCCTTCCTCTGCAGTTTTTTGGAGTAGTTTGAGAAGTGACCTTAAGTCTTCTCCAAATGTTTGGTAGAATTCACCTGTGCATGTGCGCACAGTTGTGCCCAACTCTTTGTGACCCCATGGACTATAGCCCATGAGGCTTCTCTGTCCATGTGATTATCCCATTGGGAATACTAGAGTGGGTTGCCATTTCCTTCTCCAGGGGATCTTCCCAACCCTGGATCAAAGCCTACATCCTGCGGCTCCTGCATTATTTTCAGGCAGATTCTTTATCACAGAGCCACCTAGGAAGCCCAGAATTCACATAGAAAGCTATCTAATTCTGAAATTTTGTTTGTTGGAAGGTTTTTTTTTTTAATTTTCTGAATTATTGATTCTATTAGATTACTTGTAATTGGTCTAACCATATGTCCTATTTTTTCCTGGTTCAGTCATGGGAGACTTTACATTTCAAACAATTTGTCAATTTCTTCTAGGTTGTTCATTTTAATTGGGAAATAGTGGTGTGTAGTAGTCTGTCATTATGCTTTGTATTTCTGTACTGTTGATTATCTGCTGGATCATACTATTGATACCGCTGGATCATTGAAAAAGCAAGAGAGTTCCAGGAAAACATCTATTTCTGCTTCATTGACTATGCTAAAGCCTTTGACTGTGTGGATCACAATAAACTGTGGAAAATTCTGAGAGATGGGAATACCAGACCACCTGACCTGCCTCTTGAAAACCTATATGCAGGTCAGGAAGCAACAGTTGGAACTGGACATGGAACAGACTGGTTCCAAATAGGAAAAGGAGTACGTCAAGGCTGTATGTTGTCACCCTGCTTATTTAACTTTTATGCCGAGTACATCATGAGAAATGCTGGGCTGGAAGAAACACAAGCTAGAATCAAGATTGCCAGGAGAAATATGAATAACTTCAGATATGCAGATGACACCACCTTTACGGCAGAAAGTGAAGAAGAACTAAAGAGCCTCTTGATGAAAGTGAAGGAAGGGAGTGAAAATGTTGTCTTAAAGCTCAACATTCAGAAAACGAAGATCATGGCATCCAGTCCCATCACTTCATTGCAAATAGATATGGAACCAGTGGAAACAGTGTCAGACTTTATTTTTGGGGGCTCCAAAATCACTGCAGATGGTGATTGCAGCCATGAAATTAAAAGATGCTTACTCCTTGGAAGGAAAGTTATGACCAACCTAGACAGAATATTAAAAAGCAGAGACATTACTTAACCAGCAAAGGTCTGTCTAGTCAAGGCAATGATTTTTCCAGTGGTCATGTATGGATGTGAGACTTGGACTATAAAGTTGAGCTCCAAAGAATTGATGCTTTTGAACTGTGATGTTGGAGGAGATTCTTGAGAATCCCTTGGACTGAAAAGAGATCCAAGCAGTCTATCCTAAAGGAGATCACTCCTGGGTGTTCATTGGAGGGACTGATGTTGAAGATGAGATTCCAATAGTTTGGCCACCTGATGCAGAGAGGTGACTCATTGGAAAAGAGTCTGATGCTGGGAGGGATGGGGGCAGGACTAGAAGGGGACGACAGAGGATGAGATGGTTTGGATGGCATCACTGACACACTGGACATGGGCTTGGGTGGACTCTGGGAGTTGGTGATGGACAAGGAGGCCTGGCGTGCTATGGTTCAGTGATCGCAAAGAGTCAGACACGACTGAGCGACTGAACTGAACTGAACTGAAATGTTGATTATGACTTCTCTTTTTTCACTTCTGGCTTTATTGATTTAGTCCCTCTTCCTCTTTTCCTTGATGAGTGTGGCTGAAGGCTGATCAGTTTTATTGTTTCAAAGAACCAGTTTTCAGAGTCATTGATATTTTCTAAATTTTTTAGTCTCTATTTATTTCTGCTCTGATTTTTGTGTTTTTGTTTTTAACTATGGGGTTTGTTTATCTTTCTTTCTCTAGTTCCTTTAGGTATAAGTTGAGGTTGTTTACTTGAGAATGCTCTTGTTTCTTGAGGTAAATTCATACTGTGATAAACTTTCCTCCTAGAGCTTCTTTTCCTGCATCCCAGTGGTTTTGGATCATCTTTCTTTTGTTTTCATTTGTGCAAATTTTTTTTTTTTTAATTTCCTCGGTGATCCCTTGGTTGTTCCATAGTATATTATTTAACCTGCACATATTTAGGTTTTTGTAGATGTTTTTCCTACAGGTGATCTATAGTGTCATAGAGGTGTGGTTGGAAAAGATGATTGATATTTCTTCTTTAAAAATCTGTATAGTTGAAAAATATGTGTGATTTTTATATTTTTTTAATTTTAATTTTTTAGTAAAAAAATTTTGGAGTATAGTTGATTTACTGTGTTGTGTATTTTTCAGGTGTATAGCAAAGTGATTCAGTTATACATATACCTATATTCATTATTTTTCTGACTCTTTTATTGTATAGGTTATTACAGTAATTTAGTAGAGCTCCTTGTACTATATAGAGGTCCTTTTGGTTGTCTTATATACATGAGTGTTTGTATGTTATGTTATTTCCAAATTCTTGACTTATCCCTCAACCCCAAGGTTCCGCTTAGATAACCATAAGTTTGTTTTTTATATCTTAAATCTGTCCCTGTCTTGTACACAAATTTATTTGTATCACTTTTAAAAAGTTAGATTCCATATATGAGTGATATATATTTGTCTTTCTCTATCTGACTTACCTCGCTTTGTATGAGAATCTCTAGGTCCATCCATGTTGTTGCAGATGTCATTATTTTATCTTTTTATGACTGAGGAATATTCCATTGTACATTGTACTACATCTTATTTATCCATTCATCTGTCAATGGACATTTAGATTGCTTTGATGCCTTCAGTTCAGTTCAGTTCCATTCAGTCTCTCAGTGGTGTCTGACTCTTTGCGACCCCATGAATCACAGCACTCCAGGCCTCCCTGTCCATCACCAACTCCTGGAGTTCACTCAAACTCATGTCTATCGAGTTGGTGATGCCATCCAGCCAACTCATCCTCTGTCGTCCCCTTCTCCTCCCAACCCCAATCCCTCCCAGCATCAGGGTCTTTTTCAATGAGTCAACTCTTCACATGAGGTGGCCAAAGTATTGGAGTTTCAGCCTCAGCATCAGTACTTCTAAATAATACCCAGGGCTGGTCTCCTTTAGGAAGGACTGGTTGGATCTCCTTGCATTCCAAGGGACTCTCAAGATTCTTCTCCAGCACCACAATTCAAAAGCATCAATTCCTCAGTGCTCAACTTTCTTTATAGTCCAACTCTCACATCCATATATGACCACTGGAAAAACCATAGCCTTGACTAGATGGACCTTTGTTGGCAAAGTAGTATCTCTGCTCTTTAATATGCTATCTTGGTTGGTCATAACTTTGCTTCCAAGGAGTAAGCATCTTTTAATTTCATGGCTGCAGTCACCGTCTGCAGTGATTTTGGAGCCCAAGAAGATAAAGTCTGACACTGTTTCCACTGTTTCCCCATCTATTTCCCATGAAGTGATGGGACCGGATGCCATGCCTTGGCTATTGTAAATAGGGCTCAGTGAACACTGGGGTCCATGTGTTGTTTCAAATTATGGTTTCCTCTGGTAAATGCCCAAGAGTGGGATTACTGGATCAAACAATAGCTCTATTTTTAGTTTTTAAAGGAACCTCTATACTCTTCTCCATAGTTGTACCAATTTACATTTCCACGGAGTGTAGGAGGGTTCCCTTTTCTCAACACCCTGTCCTGTACTTCTTGTATGCAGATTTTTTTGATCATATACCTACTCACCTGTTTGTGGAGATACCTCATAATTTTGATTTCCATTTTGCTGATAATCAGTGATGTTGAGCATCTTTTCACATGCTTTTGTTGATTTCTCCGTATATGTCTGTTAATATTTTCCATATATTACTTATGTGCTCTCACATTGATGAAGGCTCTTGAGAATCCCTTGGACTTCAAGGAGATCCAACTGGTCCATCCTAAATGATATCAGTCCTGAATTTTTATTGGAAGGACTGATGCTAAAACTGAAACTCCAATACTTTGGCTACCTGATGTGAAGGACTGACTCATTGGAAAAGACCCTGATGCTGGGAAAGATTGAAGGCAGGAGGAGAAGGGGATGACAGAGGACTAGATGGTTTAATGGCATCACCGACTCAGTGGACATTAGTTTGAGCAAGCTTCAGGAATTGGTGAAGGACAGGGAAGCCTGATGTGCAGCAGTCGATGGGGTTACAAAGAGTCAGACAAGACTCAGTGACCGAACTGTTTGATATATATATATATATTTATAAGAATTATATCTTCTTCTTGGATTGATCCCTTGATTATTATGTAGTGTCCTTCCTTGTCTCTTGTAACAGTCTCTAAAGTCTGTATTGTCTTATGTAAGTATTGCTACTCCAGCTTTCTTTTGATTTTCACTTGTGTAGAATACCTTTTTACCATCCCCTCAATTTCAATCTGTGTGTGTTTTAAATCTGAAATGAGTCTCTTGTAGATAGAGTATTTATGGGTCTTGGTTTTGTATCTATTCACTCAACTCTTTCTTTTGATTGTAGCTCTTAGTTCATTTGTATTGAAAGAAATTATTGATAGATATTCACTTATTCCCATTTTGTTAATTGTATTGGAGTTGTTTTGTAGTTTGTTTGTTTTTTAATTTGTTGTTCCTTTATAGTTTTTCTGTCTTCTCTGGTGACTTGATGGCTATCTTTAGTGTTATGTTTGTATTCCTTTTTATTTTTTTGGTGTATAAATATATTACAGATTTTTAGTTTGTGTTTACCATGAGATTTCTATGTAGAAATGTGTGTGTATACCCATATATGTATATGTGCATATGTATGTGTGTATACGTATATGTATATACAAACACACACACCTCACTGTTTTAAATTGCTGGTCTGTTAATTTTAAATGTATAAAAACCCTACGTTTGTGTTATTCTCTGCTTACAATGACTGTTTCTGATATTATATTTTATATCTAGTTGTTTTGTGTATTTATTAACTGCTTTGAGAATGCATATGATATTACTACATGTCTTTTAACTTCCTCCTAAATTTGTGCATGCATGATTTCTTAACTTTATTGCATGTCTGCCTTTCCCAATGTGCTTATTCATTTTGTAATTGTCTTATTTCTAGTTTGGGCCTTTTCTTTTTCTCCTGGAGAAAATCTTTAACCTTTGGTTAAAGCTGATTTGGTGTTGGTAAATTCTTTAAGCGTTTGCTTGTCTGTAAAGCTTTTATCTCTCCATAAAATCTGAAAAAGAGCCTTGCTGTGTAGAGTGTTCTTGGCTATACATATATATTTTTTGTTGTTGTTGTTGTTGTTCCCTTTCATTGTTTTAAATGTGTCCCTCTCTTCTGGTCTGAGAGTTTCTTCTGTAAAATCTTTTGATAGCCTAATGGGAGTTCCTTTGTATGTTATTCATTGTTTTTTCCATGCTTCATTTAAAAGCCTCTCTTTATTTTTAATTTTTGTCATTTTAGTTACAGTGTGTCTTAGTGTATTCCTCTTTGGGTTAATCCTTTATGGTACTGTGCTTCATGAACTTGGGTGACTGTTTCCTTTCCCAGGTTAAGGAAATTTTTAGCTATTATGTCTTCCAGTATGTTCTCAGCCCATTTCTCTATCTTTTCTCCTTCTTGGACTGCTGTGATGTGAATATTTGTATAATGGATGTTGTCCCAGGGGTCTCTTAAACTGTCCTAATTTCTTTAGATTTTTTTTTGTTTGTTTAGCATCAGTAATGTCTATTATTCTGTCTTCCAACTAACTGAACATTCCTCTGTATCACTTACTATAGCTTTGATTTGTCATGCTGTATTTTTCATCTTAGTTATTATAGTTATCACATTTGGTTTTAATTTATATTTTCTTAAAAACTTTAAGCTTTTCTTCCTTTGAATCTATTCTTTTCCTGAGCTCTTTCATCATCTTTATGACTATTTCCCTGAACTCTTTCTTATGCAGATTGCCTATCCTTGCTTAGTTCTTCTGGGGTTTGATCTCATTTCCTTGTGTGGAGCATGCTCTTCTGGTGCCTCATTTTGCCCAAGTTGTTTGTATTTTTATGTATACAGTAGGTAAGTTACATCTCTGAAACTTAAAGTGCCTTCTGTAAGAGATGTTCTATTCATCTCAGCAATTCACTCCCTTCTTGTCATCCTAGCTATATATTTTAGGGGTTCCATCTTTGACGGCTCGGTGGTCCTTTCTGTTGTGGCTCGCTATGTGGGCAGTTTGGTAGGTTTGTGTTGGCCCCTATTGTCATTGGTTGCCAGCCCTTGCCTTGTGCAAAGTCTGTCAGGTACTGGTTTTGGGGATCTGGTCATGAAACTGCTAACTGCAGAAATGCAGAGGGTCTGAGGATAACTGCTGGCTCATTGATGGGTGAAGCCCAGTCCTGGGATTAGTGCTAGACTGTTGGCAGGTAAAGCCAAGTCCTGGAGTCTTACTGCAATGACCAGGTTCCCATACCTGGTAGCAGATCACTGGACGGCAGTGTGCATGATTACTGACAGAGTGTGGTAATCCTGGAGTGTCCTGAAGCTTGTCTTAGCCTGCTAGTAGACAAGGCCAGGACCCAGTTGGTCCCAGGCAGGATCTTGCCTGCTTTGGGAAGGCTGGTCCATAGACTGTGGTATTGTGATTTTCTTGCATCAGGAATGCACTTCCTGGTAGGTCAAGTTAGTCCAGAGGCTAGAGCAGGCCTCCTGGAGGGGAAGACTAGTAACTGCCCACCTGTGGGCAAAGCTGGGTCCTGCCTGGCCTGTGGTTAGCTGAGCTATGTCTGGAGCAGGTCTGGAGGTGGCAGTCAGCTCAGGAAGTCTTTAGGCAGCTAATCTGCTGTTACTTGGGGTCAGGCCTTGGTGCTAATGAGCTAGAGGATAGATTCCACAATGGCATTCACCAATACCAGTGTCCATGTAGTAGAAGGATCTCCCAAGAGTGGTTGCCACCAGAGTCTATGCCCATGCTGTGAACCACAGCTGCTCCATACCTCTCTGGAATATTTTCCAAGACCAGCAAGTAGGTCTGGCCTAGGTTACTATCAGACTGCTGCTTTTTCCCTGGGTCCTGGAGCATGTGAGATTTTGTGTACACCCTGTAAGAGTGAAGTCTTTATTATCCCTATTTCTGTGTGACTCTCGAAACTAAGCCTCACTGGACTTCCTGCCACAGAACTCTTGGGCTGGGGAGCCTGATGTGGGTTCAGAACTCTCACTGCTGTGGGAAAACCCCTGCTATATAATTATTCTCCAGTTGGTAGGTCTCCCACCCAGGGGTATGGCACTTGATTTTATCTAGAGTCTGTCCCCCATAACTATCTCCTTGTGGTTCCTTCTTTATGTCTTTACTTGTAAAAGATCTTATCCAGTGATTCTAGTCTTTTTTTCTGATACTTTATTCTGATAACAGTTATGATTTTTGGTGTGCTCATGAGAGGAAGTGAGCTCAGCATCTTTCTACCACACCAGCTTATATGAAGTAATTTAGAAAATAATACTGAATTTTCTTATTGTCATTTTAGTTATTAAAAACATCACCTTGGATGGAATAGTAAGTTTTTGAGGATAGACTTTAATATTTGTATAGACCTTTTTTTTTTGTATAGTCTTATATTTCATAAAATGTGGACCTATGCAAGCAGATTTAACACTATAAAACTTATTACATCTTGAGAAGTAGCTCAAAACAGTCTTTCAAAAACCAGTCATTAGCTGTGTTTTGTATGTTCAACTCTACTATACTGAAGAGTGTGATCTTATCATGCTATATAATAATGGACTATAAAAAATGACCCTTGCTATCAATTTTCTTTAACTGAGTATCAGTTCAGTTCAGTTCAGTCGCTCAGTCATGTCCAGCTCTTTGTAACCCCATGAATCACAGCACACCAGGCCTCCCTGTCCATCACCAACTCAAGGAGTTCACTCAAACTCACCTCCATCGAGTCGGTGATGCCATCCAGCCATCTCATCCTGGGTCGTCCCCTTCTCCTCCTGCCCCCAATCCCTCCCAGCATCAAAGACTTTTCCAATGAGTCAACACTTCGCATGAGGTGGCCAAAGTATTGGAGTTTCAGCTTCAGCATCATTCCTTCCAAAGAACACTCAGGGCTGATCTTCTTTAGAATGGACTGGGGGGAGTCTTCTTGCAGCCCAAGGGACTCTCAAGAGTCTTCTCCAACCCCACAGTTCTAAAGCATCAATTCTTTGGCACTCCGCTTTCTTCACAGTCCAACTCTCACATCCATACATGACCACAGAAAAAGCCATAGCTTTGACTAGATGAACCTTTGTTGGCAAAAGCAATGTCTCTGCTTTTCAACATGCTATCTAGGTTGGTCATAACTTTTCTTCCAAGGAGTAAGAGTCTTTTAATTTCATGGCTGCAATTACCATCTGCAGTGATCTCGGAAACCAAAATAATAAAGTCTGACACTGTTTCCACTGGTTCTCCATCTATTTGCCATGAAGTGATGGGGACCAAATGCCATGATCTTCGTTGTCTGAATGTTGAGCTTTAAGCCAACTTTTTCACTCTCCTCTTTCACTTTCATCAAGAGACTTTTAAGTTCCTCTTCACTTTCTGCCATAAGGGTGGTGTTATCTGCATATCTGAGGTGATTGATATTTCTCCCAGCAATCTTGATTCCAGCTTGTGCTTCTTCCAGCCCAGCGTTTCTCATGATGTACTCAGCATAGAAGTTAAATAAGCAGGGTGACAATATACAGCCTTGACGTACTCCTTTTCCTATTTGGAACCAGTCTGTTGTTCCATGTCCAGTTCTAACTGTTGCTTCCTGACCTGCATATAGGTTTCTCAAGAGACAGGTCAGGTGATCTGGTATTCCTATCTCTTTCAAAATTTTCCACAGTGTATTGTGATCCACACAGTCAAAGGCTTTGTTATAGTCAATAAAGCAGAAATAGATGTTTTTCTGGAACTCTCTTGCTTTTTCAATGATCCAGTGGATGTTGGCCATTTGATCTCTGGTTCCTCTGCCTTTTCTAAAACCAGCTTGAACATCAGGGAGTTCATGGTTCACGTATTGCTGAAGCCTGCCTTGGAAAATTTTGAGCATTACTTTGACCTCTTCATTACATCCTATGTTCAATCCTATATTGAAGACAGTATGTTTATGGAACTAGATATTATTTGAATTTAGCACAGTTATTTATTTATTTTTTTACTGAGTTCATGAATAAAGGAGTTGTATTTGAATTCTCCCTATGAAACTTCAGAATCCTCAGTGACATAAATTGAAAAAACCCAATATTCATACTATGATAATTGACCTGGTGATGTTAAAAAAGCTACCTTCTTTAAAGAAATATTTTACATAGATTTATTCTAAATGGTTTATATTATTATAATTGGCAAATAAAATACAAATCTAATGCATTTGAATGCAAAGTTCTAATGATAATCTTACGAAAGGAGAAATAAGTCCAAAGAAAACTTTCTGAAGGAAATAAGCTTTAAAAATAAAAGCTATTACCTCAGTGTTGTTTTTCACTCCTATAATGATAAACACCTTTCCATTTCAGTAGCTAACTCTGCAGAGATGACAATATGAGTACCTAGTTGATAGAATATATTTGCTTTTATGCATGATGAAACTTATATTTCTGAATATTTTGTCAAATTTATATTGGGCTTTGTTTATAAAACCAAACTTACAAATTTAAACATATATATGCTAAAATTAAACCCATTTAGTAAACTAGAAATTTTAAGTTAATTTTTCAGAGGTGATTTCTGTTTTTTTCAGCTTGATTTATTTAACTGAGGATCACAAATTTGAAAGTGCTTGCAATGTTAATTTCTAAGTAATTTGTATCAACTCCAAAATTCCCAAGTGTTGTTGTCTCTGAGTGTTATATTAAAGAATGAAGAAACCTGTATCATTTGGAAAATTATTTTAAGGCAATAAATTTTCACATCAACTTCTTTTGGCAAGAAGTTAATTCTAGCTGGTATTTTTATTAGCAGTGGAAGAAATGGTAAAATTGGGAGAAATGCAATTTTATTGCCAGCATTTCCTTGTTAACACCTGGGGAGAGAGGTACATCAATATCAGGAAAATGGATAAAGACTGAAATTTCAAGTCAAATAACATATATGTCTGTTAAATAAGTCTATAAATAATAAGTCTGTTAAAAAACAATAATGAGATTAAAAAATACATTAAATTCTTGAGACAGTGAACAGCTTAAATGTTATTAAATATGTTTAAACATGTTCTACCTCATTAATAAAATTCCTGATTAAAGTGATTATTCTATCACTAAAATTTTTATATAGCAATCTCAGAGATGATTGCACATACTAACTTGCTAGTTGAATTACTATGGTATGTTGGTTTGGATTCAAAAAGTCATAAAAGAATCTAAACTATTAGGGGAAATGAATTAAATAAAGTAGTTGGCTGAATTTTCACTTGACCCTTTAACATCTCTTGATGTATTAGGACAAACATTTATTTTGCAGCAAGTTTTGAGTCATATGTAGCCCTCCTTTACAGAAGCAAGCCTTCATTTGAGATCGATGGTATTTTTTGGCAAGAATATGTTGCTATATTGTCATTATTGTTTTAGTTGCTAAGTCGTGTCAGACTCTTTTGCCACCCCATGGACTGTAGCCCGCCAGGCTCCTCTGTCCATGGGACTTCCCAGCCAAGACTACTGAATTGCCAGAATTGCCATTCCTTCTCCAGGGCATGTTCCCAACCCTGGGATCTAACCTGCGTCTCCTGCGTTGCCAGGCAGATTGTTTACCACTGAGTCACTGGAGTAGCTCATATTGTGATACAGTTGCTTCAAATCAGTAATAAAACTTAAGAAAACATTTTAAATGTGTTATTATACAAATGAATATTGTTTTTCAGATGCAGTGAATACTATTGAAATAATTTTCATTTGGAAGCATTTTTTGGTTTCTCCTGTTGGAAAGCAATTATTTTGCCATGATTTTAATTTTGTCACAGGTATTTATCAAAACCATGTGAGTTGTACTTTTCCAAACCATATGGGGTGAAATTTAAGAATGCCCAATTGTGTCACATAATTATGATATAGAGATGATACTGTTTTCAATGATTTCATTTAAAGAAATAATGCCCAGGTACTTCATGTAACAGTTTTCAAAGGCAATATCCACACAATTAGTATCTCCAGCTATAGAATTGGTTCCCTACCACTTGTATTCATATTAGAAAGTTAATCTCTATATAAATGCATTCTAAAAGCCTTATTATTTTTGAGCCTATTAATTTCAAGGACATTGTATGTGAATGAGCTGATAATTTTACTGATATCCACACAACTGCTCAAAAGTCTACTATATGAATAATTATTCATAGTACTGTTTCAGGGAATTATTTGTTGTGGAAGTCTTTATGTCTTAAGTGTAGAAGAACAATGTTGATTTAACAGATAATAACAGCTAATGAAAAGCTGGCAGAATTAGGGATCCAAATTATCCCAGTTATGTGAATATAATATATGTCTTGAAAATGTAGCTTTTAAATCATAATTGATAAAGTGATAGGTTATGCATGGAAATGACAACTTAAAGGTAGGATACTTTTAGAAATTCACAATTTCTCATTCAATAATCCACTATTTCTAACTTATATCAAGACTTCTTTTATCTAATGTGACTTTACTGCTTTGTATAGTAATATCTATTTATATCTTATAAAATTATCTTTGTGAAAACCATGCCAAGTTGCCTTAACTTTTTCTTTCATTGTTATTGTTGTTCAGTTGCTAAACCATGTCTGACTATTTGTGACCCTATAAACTACAGCAATCCAGGCTTCCCTATCCTTCACTATCTCCCAGAGTTTGCCTAAACTCATGTCCACTGAGTCATTGATGCCATCCAACCATCTCATCCTCTGTTGCCCACTTCTCCTCCTGCCCTCAATCTTTGCCAGCAACAGGGTCTTTTCTACTGAGTAGGCCATTTGCATCAGGTGACCAAAGTATTGGAGCTTCAGCTTCAGCATCAGTCCTTCCAATGGATATTCGGGGTTGATTTCCTTTAAAATTGATTGGTTTGATCTCCTTGCTGTCCAAAAGCACTCTCAAGAGTCCTCTCCAGCACCACAGTTTGAAGACATCAATTCTTTGGCACTCATCATTTTTTGTGGTCCAGCTCACATCATACATGACTACTGTAGCTTTGACTATATGGACCTTTGTCAGCAAAGTGATCTCTCCACTTTTTAATATGCTGTCCAGGTTTGTCATAGCTTTCCTTCCAAATAGCAAGTGTCTTTTAATTGCATGGTTGTAGTCATTGTATGTAATGATTTTGGGTCAAGAAAATAAAGTCTGCCTCTGTTTCTACTTTTTCCCCATCTATTTGCCATGAAGTAGTGGGACCAGATGCCATGATCTTAGTTTTCTGAATATTGAGTTTTAAGCCAGCTTTTTCACTCTCATCTTGCACCCTCATCAATAGGATGTTTAGTTCCTCTTCAGTTTCTGCCGTTAGAGTAGTATCATCTGCATATCTGAGGTTGTTGATATTTCTCTGAGAAATGTTGGTTCTAGCTTTTGATTCATCCAGCCCTGCATTTTGCATGCTATACTCTGCATATCAGTTAAGTAAGCAGGGTGACAATATACAGCCCTGAAGGACTTCTTTCCCATTTTGAACCTATCAGTTGTTTCACATGTGGTTTTAACTGTTGCTTCTTGTCCAGAAACAGTCCAGGTTTCTCAGCACACAGTAAGGTGGTCTGCTATTCCCATCTCTTTTAGAAATTTCCACAGTTTGTTATGATTTAAGCCACATAGTCAAGGCTTTAGTGTAATCAATGAAGCAGAAGTAGATATTTATTTTCTGGAGTTACCTTGCTTTCTCTATGACCCAACAGATGTTGGCAATTTGATCTCTAGTTTCTCTGCTTTTTCTGAACACTGCAGGGACACTTGGAAGTTCTCAGTTCACATATTGTTTAAGCTTCGCTTGAAGGATTTTGAGCATTACCTTGCTAGCGTGTAAGATGAGCGCAGATGTGTGGTAGTTGGAACATTCTTTGGCATTGCCTTTCTTTGGGATTGGAATGAAAACTGACCTTTTCCAGTTTCGTCAGCACCACTGAGTTTTCCAAATTTGCTGACATATTTAGTGTAGCACTTTAAAGCATCACCTTTTAGATTTTTAAATACCTCAACTGGAATTCTACCATCTCCTCTAGATTCATTCACAGTAATGCTTCCTAAGGCACACTTGGCTTTACATTCTAAGATATCTGGCTCTGTGTGAGGGACCACACCATCATGTGATCACACTACCTTATCCAAATCATTAAGATCTTTTTTTGTATAATTATTCTGTGTATTCTTGACACCTCTTAATCTCTTCCACATCTGAGGTCCTTGCCATTTCTGTTCTTTATTGTGCCCATCTTTCCATTCTAGATGTTTCCTCTGTATCTTTGCATTGTTCACTTAAGAAGGCATTTTATCTTTCCTTGCTATTCTCTAGAACTCTTTATTCAGTTGGGTATATCTTTCCCTTTCTCCTTTGCCTTTCACTTCTCTTCTTTTCTCAGCTGTTTGTAAAGCCTCCTTAGACAACAGTTTGCCTTCTTTCATTTCTTTTTTCTTAGCGATTTTTTACATCATCTCCTCAATGTTATGAACCTCTGTCCATAGTTCTTCAGGCCCTCTGTCTACCAGATCTAATCTCTTGAATCTATTAACCACCTCCACTCTATAATTATAAGGGGTTTTATTAAGGGCATGGGCTTCCCTGGTGGCTCAGAGGGTAAAGAGTCTGTCTACAGTGTGGGAGACCTGGGTTCGATCCCTGGGTTTGGAAGATCCCCTGGAGAAGGAAATGGCAACACACTCCAGTAATCTTGCCTGGAAAATCCCATGGACTGAGAAGCCTGGTAGGCTACAGTCCATGGGGTCGCAAAGAGTTGAGCAGGACTGAGTGACTTCACTTTCACTTTCACTTTAAGGCATAACTAAGTGATTTAGTGATTCCCCCTGCTGTCTTCAGTTTAAGTCTGAATTTTGCAATAAGAAGCTCATGATCTGAGCCACATTCTGCTCCAGGTCCCATTTTTGCTAACTGTATAGAGCTTTTCCATCTTTGGCTGCAAAGAATATAATCAATCTGATTTCAGCATTGACCATCTGGGGATGTCTATGTGTAAAATCGTCTTTTGTGTTGTTAGAAGAGGTTGTTTCCTATGACCAGTGGATTCTCTTGACAAAACTCTGTTAGCCTTTGCCCTGCTTCATTTTGTACTCCAAGACCAAACTTGCCTATTACTCCAGGTATCTCTTGACTTCCTACTTTTGCATTCCAATCCCCTCTGCTGAAAAGGACATCTTCTTTTGGTGTTAATTCTAGAACACCTTGTAAGTCTTCATAGTGTCATTCAATTTAAGTTTCTTCAGCATTAGTGGTTGTAGCATAGACTTGGATTATTGTGATACCAAATGGTTTGCCTTGGAAATGAACCAAGATCACTCTGTCATTTTTGAGATTACATTTAAGTACTGCATTTTGGACTCTTTCATTGACTATGAAGGCTACTCCAATTCTTCTAAGGGATTCTTGACTACAGTAGTAGATATAATGGTCATCTGAATTAAATTTGTCCATTTCCAAATATTCTTTCATAATTCTGTGATTTTTCATGAGAGTTCATCAATTAACCCAACATGAAAATAAAACACATATTTGATTATTCATTCTTTTGACTTCTATGGGATTTTTGTTACTCAAATTTCAATTATAAAGGTCATTTGCACAGAAAGATAAAGAAAAATATTTTTATATTAATTTTGCTCCTCATTGAAACACAAAAATAACTTGTTTGAGGCCATATTACACAAAAAACTGCCTGTTAAGAATCATTATGTATAGAATTCACTTACTCTCCTTCAGAATATCTTTGTATTTGATCCTATGATCAAATGTTGTTTTTGTTGTTCAGTCATTCAGTCATGTCCTACTCTTTGTGACTTCCTGAACTGCAGCATGCCAGGCTCCCCTGTCCTCCACTATCTCACTCAGCTTTCTCAGACTCATGTCCATTGAGTCAATGATGTCATCCAACCATCTCATCCTCTGTCTCTCCCTTGTCCTCCTGCCCTTAATATTTCCCAGCATCAAGGTCCTTTCCAATGAGTTGACTTCACATCATGACTGCAGCTTCAGCTTCAGTCCTTCCCGTGAATATTCAGGGTTGATTTCCTTTAGGATTGACTGCTTTGATCTTCTTGCAGTACAAGGAGCTCTCAAGAGTCTTCTCCAGCAGCATAGTTTGAAAGCATCAATTCTTCTGTTTTCATCCTTCTTTATAGTCCAACTCTCACATCTATACATGAATACAGGAAAAAACATGGCTTTGACTATACAGACCTTTGTTGACAAAGTGATGTCTCTGCTTTTAAATACACTATCAAGGTTTGTCATAGGTTTTCTTCCAAGGAGCAAGCATCTTTTAATTTCATGGCTGCAGTCACCATCTGCCTTGATTTTGGAGCCCAAGAAAATGAAATTGGTCACTGTTTCCATGGTCTTCTCATCTATTTGTCATGAAGTGATGGGACCAAATGCTATGTCTTCATCTTTACATCTTCACATCTTTAGAAATAGCAGAGTGTCTAATGTAATGAAAATAGTTATGATGATCAGTAATGGACTTTCTTTCTTGACAGCATTTCTGGAGGAAAAATCAGGATTGATCGATAGGACTGCTTTAATGATAGACCCTGTTATATTCAGATAATTTTTCATGATCAAGGGATTGTGTTAGTTTCATTGGGATCATGGACTATAGATCTGCAAATCAGTTCAACAAAAAATCCTGTTGATACTATGTCTGACAAATGAGAGGAACTTCAGAGAGCCCTGAATAGCAAATTTAGGCTATTTTAAAATTTATTTATAATAAGATATTTTGATTTTCTCTTATAACAAAATTTTGATAAAAAATATAGCATTCACTTAAGTGATATGTGATTTGAATTGTCATCTTTCTTAGTTTGAAGCATATAGAAATCAACAGAGTTTTAGGACTCACAAAGCTCAGGAAAATGACCCAAGGCTTAATTGCTTGCAGCATTGCATAGCATTAATATCTTTGCTTTTTAACAGTTATGGCACTATGTGTCTGAAAACAAATGCTGAAAATAAGGCAGTTTGATTCTCAAAATGTTTTGAAAATATGGTATTTTTGACCAAAAATTTACCCTACAATCAATATTTTTGTTTTCTTTTTTAATTTAGGGATACCCTCTGGTTTTGAGAATGGTTGATTCTTGTTTGGCAGTTCATTTGAAGATATGCTGGGGATCAAATATCTTTTTATCTAGTATTTTCTACTATTTGGCTATAAAAAGTGATGTGGTATTGCAGATATGCAAAATGCTTTCCTTTGGAGAGATTAAAACAAAGACTATTAATTTTTTTCTTTTATTCCTTTTGAGTTCTAGAAAATAAATATTTCATAATTCCATTGATAATCAATTGGCTGTCAGCCACCAAGATATTACTGGAGCACTTATTATAGGCTTTGGAATTCAATTTAAGCAAACTACTTCTTGACCAATTTTCTTATACTAAGAAAGCAAACAAAAATAATAATAGATAAAAAATAACTGATCTAGTGGTAATTTTCAAAAAATACTGTGGCTATCTTCACAAATCAAAGTTACAAAGGTTCAATAACCTTCTAAGGAAAGGTATATATGTTTAATTAATGACACTTTACTTAATATGTATTACATATTCATTTATATTATATATTTATCATAAAATATTAACTAGTAATCATCTTCTTTCTGTGTTTTGGGAATGTAGAAGTGACACATAATTCAAAGTTTCTGCTGTTATGAACTGGGCCTTTTAATAAGGCAGGACTGAAAATAAGTAAGCAAATGCATAAATATTAAAGAATATTAGTGAATAAGTTAATGGAGAATGATAGTGGAAATGGAGCACATGGGCAAGAGAGTTCAGTTTTGCATAAAGTTTTCAAAGAAGACCTCCAAAATTAATAGGCAGTTGAGCTAGATGAAGTCCAGATGAAGTGAGGGAATAGTGAGAATGTGGATGGGAGTATACTAGGATAAAAGAATTGTGAGATGATAAACACAAGGACAGGAGTCAGTTTGTCTGAAAGAAAATAGGATCAGAGATTTAGTTTGATGCCAGATATTGGGGTTAAATCCATGGTTTGGGAAGATTCCCTGGAGAAGGAAATAGCAGCCTGCTCCAGTATTCTTGCCTAGGAAATTCCATGGGGTTGCAAAGAGTTGGACTTGACTGAACAATGAACACACTTTCACTTTTTTTCACATACTTGTACAGTGGAACCGAACTTATTACCAACAAATAACAGTGCCCGATGATGTCATGAGGAAAACAATCATTTACTTACAAGTTCAACATTCAGAAAACGAAGATCATGGCATCTGGTCCCATAACTTCATGGGAAATAGATGGGGAAACAGTGGAAAGTGTCAGACTACTTTTTTGGGCTCCAAAATCACTGTAGATGGTGACTGCAGCCATGAAATTAAAAGACGCTTACTCCTTGGAAGAAAAGTTATGAGCAACCTAGATAGTATATTTAAAAGCAGAGACATTACTTTGCCGACTAAGGTCCGTCTAGTCAAGGCTATGGTTTTTCCTGTGGTCATGTATGGATGTGAGAGTTGGACTGTGAAGAAGTCTGAGCACCGAAGAATTGATGCGTTTGAAGTATGGTGTTGGAGAAGACTCTTGAGAGTCCCTTGGACTGCAAGGAGATCCAACCAGTCCATTCTGAAGGAGATCAACCCTGAGACTTTTTTTGGAAGGAATGATGCTAAAGCTGAAGCTCCAGTACTTTGGCCACCTCATGCGAAGAGTTGACTCATTGGAAAAGACTCTGATGCTGGGAGGGATTGGGGGCAGGAGGAGAAGGGGACGACAGAGGATGAGATGGCTGGATGGCATCACCGACTCGATGGACGTGAGTCTGAGTGAACTCCGGGAGTTGGTGATGGACAGGGAGGCCTGGCATGCTGCGATTCATGGGGTCGCAAAGAGTCGGGCACGACTGAGCGACTGAAGTGAACTGAACTGAGCTGAACTGTATAATCTTCACTCTAACTAAAAGGAGAAAAGCAGAAATGATTTTCCTGCTTGCGAATATGGTTTCAAGAGAAAGTAATTATAGTTTTCCAACATGCATTGCTAATTTAGTTCCATAAGTGAAAGACCCTGTGGCTAAATGATACTCATTCAATCAAGTTTACTATGCCTAGGGAAGTTAAACATAAATATCCTCCTGACCCTTCAGATACTTCAGCCACAGTTGCCAAAAAGTCTTATCAGTGGCTTATTTAGAGATATCATTTTATAGATGCAGATATTATTATGCTGTCAGAATTTCCAAATAAATCTAAAAACAGTGATTTGCAAACATGGCTGTGTAACATAATGATCTATCTTTATGTATGGTTATATTGCACTTCTGAAGGCCCATTACATACCTAGTAACTTAGAATGTCCAGGGCTGGAGCCTGAAAAATGTATTTTACGGAGGTTTACTAGTGACTTTGATGCCTCTGTTATTTTAAATTGGGATATAGAAACTCTATGTGAGCACACAATGCATCCTCATATTTATATCCAATTATGTTCTAATTAAGATCTAATATAAGATCTTCCCTGGTGGTTCAGACGGTAAAGTGTCTGCCTATAATGTGGGAGACCTTGGTTGGATCCCTGGGATGGGAAAGATCCTCTGGAGAAGGAAATGGGAAACCACTCCAGAACTCTTGCCTGGAAAACCTCATGGACAGAGGAGCCTGGTAGGCTACAGTCCATGAGGTCACAAAGAGTCGGACATGACTGAGCAACTTCACTTTCTAATTATGCAAAATTCACCATACTAAACACTGGTGTATCCACATGAAACCTTGAAGAAGATATGCATCTGTGTTTGTTAGCTTGATTGTCTAGTCTTCGCTAACATTGTTTCAAAATTGTAGTAACTCAGGCATTCAACTAATTTAATTAACTATTTTAATATAACTAATTAAATTAATTGATTTAAGTAATAATAAACAACAAACTGGTTCCAAATCAGGAAAGGAGTATGTCAAGGCTGTATATTGTCACCCTGCCTATTTAACTTTTATTCAGATTACATCATGTGAAATGCTGGGCTGGATGAAGCACAAGCTGGAATCAAGATTTCTATGAGAAATATCAATAACCTCAGATAGGCAGATGTGTTACGGCATGAAAGCAAAGAAAACTAAAGAGCCTTTTGATGAAAGTGAAAGAGGAGAGTGGAAAAGTTGGCTTAAAACTCAACATTCATAAAACCAAGATCATGGCACCCAGTTGCATTACATCATGGCAAATAGATGGGAAAACAATGGAAACAGTGAGAGACTTATTTTGGGGGTGGTGGTGGCTGCAAAGTCACTGCAGATGATGACTGCAACCATGAAATTAAAAGATGCTCCTTGGAAGAAAAGCTATGACCAACCTAGATAGCATATTAAAAAGCAGAGACATTACTTTGCCAACAAAGGTCCATCTAGTCAAAGTTATGGTTTTTCCAGTAGTCATGTATGGATATGGGAGTTGGACTATAAAGAAAGCTGAGTGCTGAAGAATTGATGCTTTTGAACTGTGATTTTAGAGAAGACTCTTGAGAGTCCCCTGGAGTGCATGGAGATCCAACCAGTCAATCTTAAAGGAAACCAATCCTGAATATACATTGGAAGGACTGCCACTGAAGCTGAAGCTCCAATATTTTGATCACCTGATGTGAAGAACTGACTCATTGGAAAAGACCCTGAAGCTGGGAAAGATTGAAGGCAGGAGGAGAAGTGGATGACAGAGGATGAGAAGGTTAGATGGCATCACTGACTCTATGGACATGAGTTTGAGCATGTGCCAAGAGTTAGTGATGGACAGGGAAGCATGGTATGCTGCAGTCCATGTGGTCTCAGAGTCAGACACACTGAGCGACTGAACTGAACTTAACTGAAGACATTTAAAGTTAATCTTTTACTATCATAATATTTCCAAACAGATGTTCAAATCAGAGACACATATCTCCATCCCTTTGTTATTCAGGGACTCATAACTGTATTTTTCATCATAGTCATCTGGAAAGGGGAAGGGACATGAAAGATTTGTGTTGGAAATACTAATAAGCTGGGTACAGAAGTGGTAAACACTTCTTCATCATACAGTGAAGACAATTTAGTTACATGTTAAGTATAAGGGAAACTAAGAAAGATAGTCTATCTTTATGCTCAGGAAATGGAAGTATAGATTTTATTAAAAATCTGGCTATTTTGACTTCAGTGTGAATGTTATAGTTTAGAAATGAGTACTGATCAGTAACGCATGGAAAAAACAAATTTTAAAATCCTATCAACAATAATATGTACTTCTGCAATGTAAGATGAATACAGGTGAAAGAGTGTATTTGGTTGTAGTATTAAATTATTGGAGCAGTGTCCTTAAATGGGAAAGTTGAGCTTATGCTTCAGTTCAGTTCAGTTCAGTTGCTTAGTCGTGTCCGACTCTTTGCGACCCCATGAATCACAGCACGCCAGGCCTCCTGTCCATCACCAACTCCTGGAGTTCACTCAAACTCACGTCCATCGAGTCGGTGATGCCATCCACCCATCTCATCCTCTGTCATCCCCTTTTCCTCCTGCCCCCAATCCCTCCCAGCATCAGAGTCTTTATAAGTTATACAAATATGTATTTAGTTACATAATACAGTGGGATAATGATATGAACATGGCATTCTAAGGAAGGCAAATAAGAGGGACATTTCATCCAAAAGAGCACATGCATGTCTATCTACAGGAAATACCATCTCTGAATAAACATAAAAGATGGCTGGATCAAACCACACAAGATATAAATGGGAGAATTTCAGGAAAATATAATAGCATACATAAAGGAACTCAGTTCAGTTCAGTTCAGTCGCTCTGTCGTGTCCGACTCTTTGCAACCCCATGGACTGCAGCACACCAGGCCTCCCTGTCCATCACCAACTCCCGGAGTTTGCTCAAACTCATGTCCATCAAGTTGGTGATGCTATCCAACCATCTCATTCTCTGTCATCCCCTTCTCCTCCTGCATCAGTATTTCCCAGTGTCAGGGTCTTTTCCAGTGAGTCAGTTCTTCACATCAGGTGGCCATGGCCTTAGTTTCCTGAATGTTGAGTTATAAGCCAATTTTTTCACTCTTCTCTTTCGTTTTCATCAAGAGGCTTTTTAGTTCTTCACTTTCTGCCATAAAGGTGGTGTTATCTGCATATCTGAGGTTATTGATATTTCTCCCAGCAATCTTGTTTCCATCTTGTGGTTCATCCAGCCTGGCATTTCGCATGATGTAATCTGTATATAAGTTAAATAAACTGGGTGAAAATATATGCTCTTAACGTACCCCTTTCCTAGACTGGAACCAGGTCTGGTTTTCCAAGTACAGTCCTAACTGTTGCTTCTTGACCTGTATACAGATTTCTCAGGAGGCAGGTAATGTGGTCTGGTATTCCCATTTCTTTAAGAATTTTCCACAATTTGTCATGATCCACACAGTCAAAGGCTTTGGCATAGTCAAAAAAGCAGAAGTAGATGTTTTTTCTTTAACACTCTTGCTCTATGATCCAGTGGATGTTGGCAATTTAATCTCTGGTCTTCTGCCTTTTCTAAATCCAGATTGAATATCTGGAAGTTCACCGTTCACATACTGTTGAAGCCTGGCTTGGAGAATTTTGAGCATTGCTTTACTAGCATGTGAGATCAGTTCAATTGTGTGATAGTTTGAACATTCTTTGGCATTGACTTTCTTTGGGATTGAAATGAAAACTGACCTTTTCCAGTCCTATGGGCACTGCTGAGTTTTCAAAATTTGCTGGCATATTGAGTGCAGCACTTTGACAGCATCATCTTTTAGGACTTGAAATAAAAGCTGGAATTTCATCACATCCACTAGCTTTGTTTGTAGTGGTGCTTCCTAAGGCCCACTTGACTTTGCATTCCAGGATGTCTAGCTCTAGGTGAGTGATCACACCATCGTGGTTATCTGGGTCATTAAAATCTTTTTTTGTATAGTTCTTCTGTGTGTTCTTGCCACCTCTTCTTATCTTCTACTTTTGTTGAATCAATACCATTTCTGTCCGTTACTGAGCCCATCTTTGCATGAAATTTTCTCTTGGTATCTGTACTTTTCTTGAAGAGATCTCTAGTCTTTCCCATTTTATTGTTTTTCCTCTCTCTTTTTTTTTTTTTTTTTCTTTGCACTGATCACTGAGAAAAGCTCTTTTATCTCTCCTTGCTCATCTTTGAAACTCTGCATTCAAATGGGTATATCTTTCCTTTTCTCCTTTGCCTTTCACTTCTTTTCTTTTCTCAGCTACTTTTAAGACCTCTTCAGACAACCATTTTGCTTTTTTTAATTTGTTTTTCTTGGGGGTAGTCTTGACCACTGCCTCCTGTACAAGGTCAGAAACCCTTATCCATAGGTCTTCCAGCACTGTATCTATCAGATCTAATTCCTTGAATCCATTTGTCACTTCCACTGTACAGTCATAAGGGATTTGATTTAGGTCGTACCTGAATGGTCTAGTGGTTTCCCCTTCTTTCTTCAATTTAAGTCTGAGTTTGGCAATGAGGAATTCATGATCTGAGCCACAGTCAGCTCCCTGTCTTGTTTTTGCTTACTATACAGAGCTTCTCCATCTTTGGCTGCAAAGAATATAGTCAATCTGATTTCAGTATTGACCTTCTGGTGATGTCCATGTGTAGAGTCTTCTCTTGTGTTTTGGAAGAGGGTGTTTGCTATGATGAGTGTGTTCTCTTGACAAAAGTCTGCCACCCTTTACCCTGCTTCATTCTGTACTCCAAACATAATTTGCCTGTTACTCCAGGTATCTTTTTATTTCCTACTTTTGCATTCCAGTCCCCTATGATGAAAAAGACATATTTTCATCTTTTTTGGTGTTAGTTTTAGAAGGTCTTATAGGGCTTCATAGAACTGTTCAACTTCAGCTTCTTCAGCATTACTAGTTGGGGGATAGACTTGGATTACTCTGATATTGAATGATTTGCCTTGGAAGCGAACAGAGATCATTTTGTTTTTGAGATTGCATCCAAGTACTGCATTTCAGACTCTTTTGTTGACTTTTAGGGCTACTGCATTTCTTCCAAGGGATTCTTGCCCACAGTAGCAGATATAATGGTCATCTGAGTCACCCATTCCAGTCCATTTTGCTCACTGATTCCTAAAATGTTGATGTTCACTCTTGCCATCTCCTGTTTGACCACTTCGCGGCATCACACAATTTCAGTTTGCATCTGCAGGACTTAACAGAGGGCAGGTGATTTGGTTATAGGAAAAGAAATGGAACAATCACAGAAGCAATAAGAAGATAGAGCTAAGCAGGAGCTAAATTAACATTAGACTATATTGGTTATAGTTTCTACTTTTGACTTTCAGAGCAAGAATTATTGGGTGACCACTATATTAGTAATAGGGAAAGATTTATGGCAATATATTGAAAATCCAATTATAGCTTATGTGCTTAAAAGTAAGATTGGTTAAAAAAAAGTATTATTGCTGCAAATAAAAGTGTATGTAAAGGTTAGGAAGAGATTGAGAGAGTGATTATTGTGTAGGAGATGTCATTATGGGAGAGATGAGCTTCTAATAAATATAATACACATAAATAATGTTGAAAATAAGCTTCTCCATCTCTTCTATCCATTGATTTTTTCCTTCTCTCAATCACTCTCCTTGCTTTCCATGGAACTTTGTTAAAAAAAAAAAAGAAAGAAAGAAAACTACTACTCTTAAACTAAGAAAAACACAGTCTTTGGTCGACAAAAGTGAAAGAGAATATCAACATTAGAGTGATGAATAGGATCAAAGAGCTCATAAATGGAGTAGAGTTTGATATAATTCTTAGTGTCTGGGAGTTAGGGCTTAGACTCTGTAACAGAAAGGATATTATGAAAATAGTTTTCTCCTTGTAGAGAACCAGACTAATCTAGATAAGTGAAGCTGGGAGTCATGAAACTGTCTACTGTTGGAGATATAGAAAACAGAAAAAAAAACGTTATCTCCTCTACCAGGAGGCAACAAACAGATTGGCTGTCTGTCCTGGGCTATGAATAAATAGCACAGTAATAATCTATAATAAATCATAATCAGGATTCCATGGGAAACCATTGTGAGGTTTCCCTACAATGATGTGATTGGAAGTAACTATCAACCTTAAAACTTAACCCTCATCCATAGTTCTTCTGGCACTCTGTCTATCAGATCTAATCCCTTGAATCCACTTGTCACTTCCACTGTACAATCTGAATATGTTGTTATAAGTTTATTGTGAATTTCTCTTTTTCTGAGTTATGTTCAGATTCCAGGACACATGGGTTCTCACAGATAACATCCATTGAAAATATGTTTGCCATAAGAATCATTGTAAATCACACGTGTAAATCATCATCTTGAAGGATAGTCAGCAAGATAAAACAAATAGAATAATATGCAGTCTAATAAGCAGAGAAAAGATGATAATAAGGGTATTTCATAACAATGAATGAAATGATGATAGATATTGGAAAAGAATGTAAAAATTAGCCAAGACCAGGTTGTCATGGAAAATGTGTAGGCACATTTTAGAAATTATGAAAATTGAAATTAAGAAAATAATTTAAAAATATAATCTCATGTATGGATAAGAGAGCAAAATAGACCATCTGTAAAAAATAACTGATAATTTATAGATGTGTTTGAAGAGTAAAACTAGATTGCTGCTAAGTCGCTTCAGTCGTGTCCGACTCTGTGTGACCCCGTAGATGGCAGCCCACCAGGCTCCCCCATCCCTGGGATTCTCCAGGGAAAAATACTGGAGTGGGTTGCCATTTCCTTCTCCAAAGCACAAAAGTGAAAAGTGAAAGTGAGGTCACTCAGTTGTGTCTGACTCTTAGTGACCCCATGGACTGTAGCCTACCAGGCTTCTTCGTCCATGGGATTTTCCAGGCAAGAGTACTGGAGTGGGGTGCCATTGGTTAGACACAGATAAATACATTAAAAATATTTCAGAAGATTTTAAAAAGGAAGGGTAGTATGAAAAGTCTGGGTACAGTGATAGTCTTTAAGGATATACCTAGATGCAGAGTGAGAACTCAGCTTATGTAGGTCCTACATCTAGCTTGGAACTCTAGCTTGGAATGGGAGCATAACACAGAAGTGAGGTATCTGTACTGCATAACAGTGCTCTAGATTTAAGACATTTATATATAAAATAACCTTAGAAATGAGGCAGGAGATGATTTGTATTAACAACTTTGAAGAATCTTCTGTACCTACCTCAAATATAGTTAAAGTGCCAGGAAATAGTATTGCTCTGTCATTTCACCTTTGTTAATGACAGTTACCTACTTGAGATCTTGTTTTTGGAAATTAAATCTGGCTCCCAATCCAAGAAATATTTTCTAACATATAGCATTTCTTTGAATACAGAATAGATTAAAATTATCCATAGACATCTTTTTTATTATCTTTATCCAGATTTTATTAACCAATAGTCTTACTATGAAGTAGGCATGTATATTCAAAATAAAAAGCAGGATGAATTAATGTAAATTTCTTTGCATGTTGGTTCAGTTCAGTCGCTCAGTCATGTCCAACTCTTTGCGACCCCATGAATTGCAGCACGCCAGGCTTCCCTGTGCATCACCAACTCCCAGAGTTCAACCAAACTCATATGCATTGAGTCAGTGATGCCATCCAGCCATCTCATCCTCTGTCGTCCCCTTCTCCTCCTGCCCCCAATCCCTCCCAGCATCAGAGTCTTTTCCAATGAGTCAGCTCTTCACGTGAGGTGGCCAAAGTATTGGGGTTTTTGCTTTAGCATCATTCCTTCCAAAGAACATCCAGAACCAATCTTTAGAATGGACTGGTTGGATCTCCTTGCAGTCCAAGGGACCCTCAAGAGTCTTCTCCAACACCACAGTTCTAAAGCATCAATTCTTTGGTGCTCAGCTTTCTTCACAGTCCAACTCTCACATCCATACATGACCCCTGGAAAAACCATAGCCTTGACTAGATGAACCTTTGTTGGCAAAGTAATGTCTCTACTTTTCAATATGCTATCTAGATTGGTCATAACTTTTCTTCCAAGGGGTAAGCCTATTCAATACTAATGCATTTCTAAAGTTTTAGTAGTTACAGATCACATCAGAGTTTCCGTAGGTCTTTAGGAAACTGTATCTATTTGATTATATTTATGATAAATAATCATGACTATTTCCAAAATTATACAATATGTATGTTTTTAGTTATATACAAACTACCAATGTGAATTAAATTTCAAAAGTGACGGAATTCAAATTATGCTAATCTGTTTTATTCTATGAAATACCTGTTTATTAAATTTTCTAAGGCTGTTGTATTATTAGTAACAACTGGGTTAAATAAAAATATTGTAGAGGACTAAGAATTATTCACCTAGTAATAATCAGATATACAGGATTTACCTGGAATCTCATGCCAAATTGGAAAATGAATATCTTACTTGTTGGTAAATGAAATACCTGTATGGAATCATTTCATATATTTTCAAGAATGTATTTATTTGGTAAAATAAAATTCCCTGAAGACTTTAAAATGAATTTACTAGTGTGCTAAGCATTTCCAGGAAATTCAGAGGAACAAATTGATGTAGGATTGATTAGCAACAGAAACTGATAAAAAAATAAAATATTGGTATGAATCTAAATTTTCAGGTAGAATTTGTAGTACTCCTCTATAACTTCAGAAAACATCAGTGATGTTTCTCAAGCTCACCCTCAGAGAAAAGCAAATTGGGACTTAGATAAGGAGAGACTGGATTCAAATGCATCTCTTTTGCAAATGGGATAAATGGGACTATTGTAATAGAGGAAGGGATACTGTTGTGAGGAAGATAATATTTTGACCATGAGATCTGCAAGCAATTCAAAAATTAGATAGAAAAGGGCTTTTAATTTACCAATGTTTGGTTAAATTTGTTTTTTTTTTAATTTTGAAAATGAAATTGTGGCTTGGATTCTCAGTGGACTTAATTTGGTGTAAAATAAATATAGATGGAAAGGTGAAAGAACTATAGTTTATTAGGTGGCACTGAGGATATAATAGAAAATTGCAGAAATCTTGAACAGAAGTATAGAATTTCCATGAATTATGTAATTAATGTATATTCTATTAAAATTAATCTTTATCTACAATCACTAACATTTACTTGTTACTATTTTATATCCTCTTTCATCAACGCTCAAGATCTATTATGTGATGTTTTTATTTCACCTGGAGTGAGTATACGTAAACTTGAGTTCTAAAGTGTATTGGTTTGGTAAGAATATGTTTATTTCAGAAGCATATTGTAAAATAACTAAGTTTAAATTTTCCTTTAGAGTTAAAGTTACAGATGGCGCAGTGTTAAAGAATTTGCCGGTGTAAGAGACTAAAGAGACTCGGATTTGATCTCTGGTTTGGGAAAATCCCCTGGAGAGGAAATGGCAACACTCTCTGGTATTCTTATCTGGAAAATTCCATGGACAGAGAAGCATGGTGAGCTAAAATCCATAAGGTCGCACAGATTTGAACATGACTGAACATACATGTCCTAGGCCTAGACCACAATTTAAAAATAAATATAAAACAAGATGCTATACTATTTATTTATTTTTAATATAAATTTATTTATTTTAATTGGAGGCTAATTACAATATTGTATTGGTTTTGTCATACATATACTATTTAAAAATATGAAATTAAACACCAGAAATAAAGTAAACCAACATGAAATTAAACACAAAAAGGAAAATAAATCAGAAAGCTGATAAGATTTAAATTGGCTTGACATGGAAAGACAGGAATTGCAGTGAAGAGAGGTGTGACAATGGCTACCACTTATTTATATTTTTATTTCATTTTAAAAATATATATATTACCTAAAATTAATGTAAATTAAATAAATTAGAGCATAACAACTCACTAAAATTCTTTCTACAGAAGTTCTTCAGAATCAATTGATTTTTTTTTTTCCTTTGTGCCATTTTAACCATATTTCTTAAATTGTCCTTTGATGGGTAATGAATAGGGAATGTGAGGAAAGAGGGCATGGGAAAATGAGTTGTTAAATCCAAAAAATAATTCTCAAGGAGTTTTATTTTGGCTGAGATATTCTTTGCTTAGAAGTCTAGAAAAGTCAATAGGTTTATAGATTTTTTTAACCTTCAAAATGGAAATAACAGTGTAAGTGTATTTTGCAAAGGTGTTAAGAGAATAAATTATTAGCGATAAACCTGACACTCAATATTTTTACACATTTGTACTTCCCTTGCTAGTCTCCATACTTCAATTCTTGATTTTTAAGAGCTTCAAATTTCACAGAAATAACATCCAAGGGAAGGGAGGGAAAAAGGTGAGATATTTATGTCAAAATCAGTGTAATCTTAAACCAAGAAGATATTTAGCTCTTCCCAGAACTCCGGGAGATGGTGATGGACAGGGAGGCTTGGCGTGCTGCGATTCATGGGGTCAGAAAGAGTTGGACACGACTGAGCGACTGAACTGAACTGAACTGAGTGGCTGCTTTACTTGTGATAGGATCCTCTCCATTTAAGTCAGCTCAAGCTGTTCCTGAATGAGTCCTCTGCCGTAGCAAATGGTTTCTCCTTTTACCAGCTGTGGCTACCCACTAACTTCTGCTTTATAAAAAATGCTTTAAATCTGAGATAAAACACACAATTAGAAGTTTATGTACATAGAGTCCTTTTATTCATTGTATAAACTTTCTGCAATATTATATACAAAATGGTATCTTTTCTGAATTCAAGAAAATGTAAACATATGAGGGTTAGTTAATTACTAACAGGGTAATTAAGTAGCTGTATATACCACTTTGCAGATTTTCATGTAACTCACAGTTGAAAATTCAAACCTGTATTTCCATTAAACTTAAGAGAATTGTCAAAAACTTTATTTCCCCCTTCACTGTTCCTTTGCAAGGAGTAGGCAATATACAACATGAGCATATTTAAGTTTATTTGAGCTGTTTTACTTTATGTGATGGTTTCCACTATAGTATCTTTTCTAGGGTGTTCACTATTTGGTCACAAGCGTTTAAACCATTTGGAGAAAAAATGGTTTAAAATGAAATATGTTTTGTAATGCAGGTAAGTTTCAGTGATTCTACTGTTATTTGTACTGAAGACTTCCAGGAACTTTACCTAGAGTATTTCTAAACTACCATTATAGGAAAAACAATATTGTATTTAACAAATAGTTATCCTTTCTTATGCTCTGACTACTCTAAAAGAAAATGAAATAAAAATGCCCTAAATATTTCCTAAAAACGAATATATAGTATATATGCTGCCGGCCCTTTTGAACTAATAGAACACTAGAAATTTTGAAATAGAGTAAAATAAACTTAAAAATATTCTTCAAAGTGTATGTTATAGGCAGAGAGCAGTGATTTTTGGAAACTCAAACACCTGTGTTTTTTTAACCCCTATTCAGACATATCAGAAATGTCACTAAATAAAAATTCCACCTTTCTGAAATCCCATATACCCTTGCCTATCCTGGTAGGGGAAGTCTTACTGGTTAAGAGAACATTCTGAATATCCCTTCTGTGGAAGTAATTATGCCAGCTGTGCTGAGGTCCAACAGGTCTCTGCCCAGAATCAGGCCTGTGTTTTGGAAAAGCTTTCCAATGAGCTTGTTCTTGTTTGTTCTATGTGAAAGTGATCCCAAAACAAAACAAAACAAAACAAAACTAGACCCGCATTGTCTACTTCCACATGGTTGGCTGTGATAACTTTAATGTTTGTTGAACCTCATTAATAGGGTCACTTCATCAAAATTAGCATATCTGGTTTGATCCATTATGTGGTCAAGTAAAACTGAAACATTTATATTTGCCACTCACTCACATGAAATATTAAGTAAAAGATTGTTTTAAGGAAAATGTGCTACTTAGTGAATCTTAATCATTTTAGAAAATTAATTATTGACTGCACATTCTAATATCTGAATCATTTCCTATTCAAACATGCCCCTGTGCCAAGTTCAGCTTATTGTGTCCTCTTCCACTACTCAGCAGAAAGAACTCCAACCCCTCACTTGAGCATTTATCACATTCTTATGCCATTTATTGTTTGCTACCTTTTATTGAATAAATGATGTTTTGTTAGACTTTGCATTCAGCTATATTTTTCTTCTACAGGTAGATTGCTGTGTAACCTAGAATCAGCAGTAAAGGTCTTAAGGTCTTTTCTACAAGTATCTCCACAAGTAATAAGAAGGATACCTTTGAAACAGTGTTTTTTGATGATTGATAGGGAAAATTTAATAGAACATTAAAGAAAAGGAAAGTGATAGAGCCAAAATCTTTTGCCTACTTTCATGTTTGCCTTCCTCTCTGTTCTTCCAACTCGTCCCACTTCAGCCTCTTCAAGGTAGCCCTTGCTTTAACATACAAATTGTTTCACAGCTCTTCTTTGCTTGAAATCCTTCAGAAGTTTCCCTTTGACCTACAGTAAGTTTGAGTTTATGAGTGGCTATTTATTCACCTCAGGCTTCCCTCATGGCTCAGTGGTAAAGAATCCACCTTCCAATGCAGAAGACACGGGTTCAATCCCCGGGTCAGGAAGATGCCCTAGAGCAGGAAGTGGCAACCTACTCCAGTATTCTTGCCTGGGAAATCCCAGGAGCCTGGCAGGCTATAGTTTGTGAGGTTGCAAATGAGTTGGACCTGACTTAGTGACTAAACAGCAATCTACTCACCTCACTCAATACAAATTCTGTCCTATATACTACTGTTTATCATAAAAACATTCATTAGAAAATAAGCACCAATAATTCATGAGCCTGTTCATTCAAGTCTCTGTCTTCTGTCATGCACTCCTTCCACTTGTACATAAAGTTCTTCAAGTCAGATGGGGCAGCAACCCATAGGTTAGGTCCTGTAGCTGGCATAAGACAATGGCATTCAGCCCAAACTAATGGCAAGACCATGCTGATTAACAAGCTATGATTCACTAGCAAAAATTCACATCTCATATTTATCATGACTGACTGACTGACTGAAGTCGCTCAGTTGTGTCCAACTCTTTGTGACCCCATAGACTGTAGCCTACCAGGCTCCTCTGTCCATGGGATTCTCCAGGCAATAGTCCTGGAGTGGACTGCCATTTCCTTCTCCAGGGGATCTTCCCAACCCGGGTCTCCTGCATTGTAGACAGACGCTTTACCGTCTGAGCCACCAGGGAAGTCGGATACCAATTGGCAAAGCCTCATGTATTAATAAAAACAAGGCCCTCTGATGGGATTATAATAGTGCCTCTGAAGTGTGATCTTTCTGAAATGTCAATTGACTGCTACTCTTTATAGATTTTTTTTCTAAGTACAACTTGTCACCTTGATTTGAGACTTGAGTTAACTAGGAAAATATAATATAGTTTCTATGCTGAATTATGCAAAATCATAGGCATCCTAAAATGATTTTTACTTTTTTCTATATTGTTAAATTTTATTCTTCAAAGTATTACAAACTTCTCATTAAAAATTCAAAAAGTAAGGAAGGTATAAAATTAAAACAGAAGTTCTTCTTTTTCAAAAGTGATCCTCTTAGTTCATGGGAGGACCCATGTCAAAGCCTTAGAGAATTAGACAGTTGGAGGAACAGGGAAAATGTCAACAATAGGAACATTGTGTGAAGCATGAGAATTTAGTAGATCTGGAAGGCAAATGAACACAGAGAAGAGGGAGATTGCGACCCGTAATTTTAAGTAGGGCTGAATAGCAACCACCATCTGGATGTAAAAGAAAATGAACACCAGCCGTCATTCATGGATTTAATTTCAAAGTCTGTTATTCAAGTACATGAATATGTTTTGGTACTGTGGTCATTATCAAGTTAGCCATGGTTGCTAAGTCACTTCAGTCGTGTCCGACTCTGTGCAACCCCATGGACTGCAGCCACCCAGGTTCCTCCATCCATGGGATTTTCCAGGCAAAGAGTACTGGAGTAGGTTGCCGTTGCCTTCTCCTGTAACTGCATAGTGATACACCAATTCAACTTACTGCTATGGGGGAAAAACACCATTTAATGAGACATGAAGACAAAGCACAAACCCGACTAAGGGCATACATGCTGTGGACCACAGCACGGCTATGACCAGAGCAAGTGGGGGGACGAGGGAGGGGAGAGGGACTGTTTTTATAATTTGCATCATTAGCTAATTAGTTGATATTTTAAATTCTTTGACGATTTCTCTGTGGTTTCATGCTTGATTTCTTTCCGAGTACTTGTTAAGGAACAGTTCTGTATGTTTTCCTTGCTGTTGGAGTTCTCTGACGGTGTGTCTGCTTTCATCATTGGTTTTGATTTCCTGTCTTATCCTGTTGTTTGCTTAGTCCTCGTCAATCCAGACCCCTCCCTTGCCCCCAGGCTGTAGCCATGGTGGGCCATGATAAAACTAGAGGTTGTGATAATATATCCTTCCTAATAATTTGGACAAGTTTTAGTACTATGAATATGAGTTAATACTACAAAATTATTTCTTATTCATTAGCAAAGTACTAGAGAATAAATGATTTTGAAAAGTTCAGTAATGTTAAGTAATTGTTAGGGAATTTAAATGTAGAAATGAATTGAATTGTTCCTCACCTGTAATGGCTCAAAAAGCAGAGCTTTACCATGTCTCACAAAAATCTATTATTGTAAGGATACAACACAGGGAGCAATAAGGTGCTCATATATATCTATATTGACAGTCCATATGTTCGCTCACTGAAGTTTTGATTCCCATTGGACATTTGATTTTATTCAAATATACCTTCCTACAGGGGAAATTGTTTATTGATATGATTTTAAGAAAAGCAGTTTCAAGGAATTATGTTACCATGATCTTAGTAATTCACAATGTAAATTGCTAAAGTCAAAAAAGGTTAACAGTGTAGTTTAACCACTATGCTTCTGACTATAGTAATAGGGTAAGAGTTATACCTGTTCATTATGCAACATTATCTGATATGAGGAATAGGGAGGTGAATTCAGTTTAGTTCAGTTGCTCAGATATGTCTGACTCTTTGAAACCCCATGGACTACAGCACTCCAGGCTTACCTGTCCATCATCAACTCCCAGAGTTTACTCAAACTAATGTCCATTGAGTCAGTGATGATATTCAACCATCTCATCCTCTGTTGTCCCCTTCTTTTCCCGCCTTCAGTCTTTCCCAGAATCAGGGTCTTTCAAATGAGTCACCTCTTCACATCAGGTGGCCAAAGTATTGGAGTTCTAGCTTCAACATCAGTCCTTCCAGTGAACACCCAGGACTAATCTCCTTTAGGAGGGACTGGTAGGACCTCTTTGTAGTCCGAGGGACTCTCAGAAGTCTCCAACATCACACTTCAAAAATATAAATTCTTTGGCGCTCAGCTTTCTTTATAGTCTGATTTTCACTTCTATACATGACTACTGCAAAAATCATAGCCTTGACTAGACGGACCTTTGTTGACAAAGTAATGCCTCTGTTTTATATTATGCTGTCTGGGTTGGTCATAACTTCCCTTCCAAGGAGTGTCTTTTAATTTCATGGCTGCAATCACCATCTGCAGTGATTTTGGATCCCCACAAAATAAAGTCAGCCATTGTTTCCACTCTTTCCCCATCTGTTTGCCATGAAGTGATGGGACCTGATGCCATGATCTTAGTTTTCTGAATGTTGAGCTTAAAGCCAGCATTTTCACTCTCCTCTTTCACTTTCATCAAGAAGCTCTTTAGTTCTTCTTCTCTTTCTGCCTAAGGGTGCGATCACTGCATATCTGAGGTTATTGATATTTCTCCTGGCAATCTTAAATCCAGCTTGTGTGCTTTATCCTGCCAAGCCTTTTTCATGATGTACTCTGCATATAAGTTAAATAAACACGTTGACAATACACAGCCTTGATGTACTCTTTTTCCTATTTGGAACCAGTCTGTTGTTCCATTCCAGTTCTAACTGTTGCTTCCTGACCTGCATACAGACAGGTTTCTCATGAGGCAGGTTAGGTTGTCTGGTATTCCCATCTCTTTGAGAATTCTCCACAGTTACACAGTCAAAAGCTTTGGCATAGTCACTATAGCAGAAATAGATGTTTTTCAAATTTCTTGCTTTTTTAATGATACAGTGGATGTTGGTAGTTTGATCTCTGGTACCTCTGCCTTTTTTAAAACCAGCTTGAACATCGTGTAGTTCATGGTTCATGTATTGATAAAGCCTGGAATGGAGAATTTTGAGCATTTCTTTACTAGCGTGTGAGATGAGTGCAATTGTGTGGTAGTTTGAGCATTCTTTGGCATTGCCTTTCTTTGGAATTGAAATGAAACTGACCTTTTGCAGTCATGTGGGCACTGCTGAGTATGCCAAATTTGCTGAAATATTGAGTGTAGCACTTTGACAGCATCATCTTTTAGGATTTGAGATAACTCAACAAGAATTCCATCACCTCCACTATCTTTGTTCGTAGTGATGCTTCCAAAGGCCCACTTGACTTCACATTCCTGGATGTCTGTCTGTAAGTGAGTGATCACACCATTGTTATTATCTGGGTTGTGAAGATCTTTTTTGTGCAGTTCTTCTGTGTATTCTTGTCACCTCTTCTTAATATCTTCTGCTTCTGTTAGGTCCATACCATTTCTGTCCTTTACTGAGCCCATCTTTGCATGAAATGTTCCCTTTGTATCTCTAATTTTCTTGAAGGCATCTCTAGTCTTTCCCATTCTATTGTTTTCCTCTATTTCTTTGCATTGATTACTGAGGAAGGGTTTCTTATCTCTTCTTGCTATTCTTTGGAACTCTGCATTCAGATGCATATATCTTTCCTTTTCTTCTTTGCTTTTCACTTCTTGTCTTTTCACAGCTATTTGTAAGGCCTCCTCATACAGCCATTTAGCATTTTTGCATTTCTTTTTCTTGGTATGGTCTTGATCGCTGTCTCCTGTACAATGTCATGAACTTCTGTCCATAGTTCTTCAGGCACTCATCTATCAGATCTAGGCCCTTAAAGCTATTTCTCACTTCCACTGTATAATTGTTAGGGATTTGATTTAGGTCTTACCTGAATGGTGTAGTGGTTTTCCCTACTTTCTTCAATTTTAGTCTGAATTTGGCAATAAGGAGTTCATGATCTGAACCACAGACAGCTCCCTGTCTTATTTTTGCTGACTGTATAGAGTTTCTCCATCTTTGGCTGCAAAGAATTTAATCAGTCTGATTTCGGAGTTGGCCGTCTGGTGATGTCCAAGTGTAGAGTCTTCTCTTATGTTGTTGGAAGAGGGTGTTTGCTATGACCAGTGAGTTCTTTTTGCAAAACACTATTAGCCTTTGTCCTGCTTCATTCTGTAGTCCAAGGCCAAATTTGCCTGTCACACCAGGTGTTTCTTGACTTTCTTCTTTTGCATTCTAGTCCCTTATAATGAAAAGGACATCTTTTGGGGGTGTCAGTTCTAGAAGGTCTTGTAGGTCTGCATAGAACCATTCAACTTCAGCTTCTTCAGCATTACTGGTTGGCACATAGACTTGGATTACTCTGATACTGAATCATTTGCTTTGGAAATGAACAGAAATCATTCTGTTGTTTTTGAGACTGCATCCAAGTACTGCATTTTGGACTCTTTTGTTGACTATGATGGCTACTACATTTCTTCTAAGGGATTCTTGCCCACAGTAGTAGATAATAATGGTCATTTGAGTTAAATTCACCCATTCCAGCCCATTTTAGTTTGCTGATCCCTTAAATGTTGATGTTCACTCTTGTCATCTCATGTTTGACCACTTCCAATTTACCTTGATTCATGGACCTAATATTCCAGGTTCCTATGCAATATCACTCTTTAAAGCATCAGACCTTGCTTCTATCACCAGTCACATCCTCAGCTGGGTGTTGTTTTTGCTTTGGCTCTGTCTCTTCATTATTTCTGGAGTTATTTTTCCACTGATCTCCAGTAATATATTGGGCACCTACTAGACTGGGGGAATTCATCTTTCAGTGTCCTATCTTTTTGCCTTTTCGTATTGTTCATGGGGTTCTTAAGGCAAGAATACTGAAATGGCTGGCATGGCATTGGAGTGGCTGTTGGCCAAGAGGAGATACCCCACATCCAAGGTAAGGAGCGGTGATGCACTTTGCTGGACCAGCCGTGAGGGGATCCCTCATGTCTAAGGGCAAAGGAGAAGCCCCATTAAGATTGTAGGAGGAGCAAATTCACAGTTAGAATCAAACCTCATTCCCACCAGAGACTCTCAGAGGCCTCAAATAAACTTTGTGTGCACAGGACCCAGGGACTCCACAGAGACTGGGACAGAACTGTGTTGAGCATCTCCTGTGGAGGTATGGGTCAGCAGTGGACTGCAGCAGGGACAGGGGCTCTGGTCCAGCAGACTTGGGTCTGGCATAAGACGTCTTGGAAGAGGTCACCATTAACCCCACCATAGAGACACCAGAACTTACACAGGGCTGGGAAACAGATTCTTGGAGGGCACAAACAGAACTTTGTGCACCAGGACCCAGGAGAAAGGAGCAGTGACCCCACAAGAGACTGACCCAGACTTACCCGTGAGTGTCCAGGAGTCTCCAGCAGAGTCGTGGGTCAGTGGTGGCCTGCTGCAGGGTTGGGGGCACTGAGTGTAGCAGTGCCTGCATGGGACCTTTTGAAGGAGGTTGTCATTATCTTCATTACCTCCACCATAGTTTGGCCTTCAGTCAAATAACAGAGAGGGAACACGCCCCCACCCTTCAACAGAAAATTGGATTAAAGCTTTATTGAGCATGGCCCCACCCATCAGAGCAAGACCCAGTTTCCCCCTTAGTCAGTCTCTCCCATCAGGAAGCTTCCATAAGCCTCTTATCCTTCTCCTTCAGAGGGCAGACAGACTGAAAACCACAATCACAGAAAACTAATCAATGTAATCACATGGATCACAGCCTAGCTCAATGAAACTAGGAGCCATGTCATGAAGGGCCACCCAAAATGGACTAGTAATGGTGGAGAGTTCTGACAAAATGTGGTCCACTGGAGAAGGGAATGACAAACCACTTCAGTATTCTAGGGAGGTGAGAACAGTGATAAAAGAAACATTAAAAAAAAATCACCCCCTAAAACCAGTTTTCCCTTTAAATTAAAAGCCTTTTATGCTTGCTTATATTTCAAAAACTGTATTTTGTTTATTGTGAAAAGCCTATTGAGGAGCTCATAAGCCCTTGTCCCTTGAGTGTTTAACCAATCCGACTCTATATCCTTATCCCTTCTCTTCTGTTTTATCAAAGCTGAAAAGCAGCACAAATCCCAGGAGAACAGCCCCAGTTATGAAAGCAAGCCTAGTTATATAGCTGAGAGGAATCTCATAAGGGCTCATGTGAAATATTTCATACAGAATACATTTCCATTCTCAGATAACTTATCTTTTACTGGGGCATTTTTGTAGTTTTGTTTCTTTTTGCTCTAAACATCATTACAGTGAGTTGAATCATTGACATTGCTTTAGAGAAAACTGAACACTTTGGGAATTAAGTCTTGAGTATGTATCATCTACGAATGGAGGTTCATGACATTGCACAAGAGGCAGTGATCAAGACCATCTCTAAGGAAAAGAAATGCAAAAAGGCAAAATGTTGTCTGGGGAGGCCTTCCAAGTAGCTGAGAAAAGAAGAGTAGCTAAAGGCAAAGGAGAAAAGGAAAGATATTCCTATTTGAATGCATAGTGCCAAAGAACAGAAAGGAGAGATGAGAAAGCCTTCCTCAGTGACCAATGCAAAGAAATAGAGGAAAACAATAGAATGGGAAAGACTATAGATCTCTTCAAGAAAATTAGATACCAAGGGAACATTTCATGCAAAGATGGACATGGAATAAAGGACAATAAAGGACAGAGTTGGTATGGACCTAACAGAAGAAGAAGATATAAAGAAGAGGTTGCAAGAATACACAGAAGAACTGTACAAAAAAGATCTTAATTATCCAGATAACCACAATGGTTTGATCACTCACCTAGAGCCAGGCATCCTGGGATGCAAAGTCAATTGGGCTTTAGAAAGCATCACTATGAACAAAGCTAGTGGAGGTGATGGAATTCCAATTGAGCTATTTCAAATCCTAAACTATGATGCTATGAAAGTGCTACACTCAATATGCCAGCACATTTGGAAAACTCAGCAGTGGCCACAGGCCTGGAAAAGGTCAGTTTTCATTCAAATCCCAAAGAAAGTCAATGCCAGAGAATGTTCAAACTACCACACAACTGCACTCATCTCACATGCTAACAAAGTAATCCTCAAAATTCTCCAAGCCAGGCTTCAACAGTAAGTGAACCGTGAACTTCCAGATGTTCAAGCTGGATTTAGAAAATTTAGAGGAACCAGAGATCAAATTTCCACCATCTGTTGGATCATTTCAAGCTGGATTTAGAAAATTTAGAGGAATCAGAGATCAAATTTCCACCATCTGTTGGATCATCGAAAAAGCAAGAGAGTTCCAGAAAAATATATATTTCTGTTTTATTGGCTATGCCAAAACCTTTGACTGTGTGGATCACAACAAATTCTGGAACATTCTTAAAGAGCTAGGAATACCAGATCACCTGACCTGCCTACTGAGAAATCTGTATGCAGGCCAAGAAGCAACAGTTAGAACTGGACATTGAACAACAGAGTGGTTCCAAATCGAAAAAGGAATATGTCAAGGCTGTATATTGTCAAACTGCTTATTTATCTTATATGCAGAGTACATCATGGGAAATATTGGACTGAATGAAGCACAAGCTGGAATAAAGATTGCTGGGAGAAATATCAATAACCTCAGATATACAGATGACACCACCCTTATTGCAGAAAGTGAAGAAGAACTTAAGAGCCTCTTGATGAAAGTGAAAAAGAAGAGTGAAAAAGTTGGCTTAAACTCAACATTCAGAAAACTAAGATCATGTCTCCGGTCCCATCACTTCATGGCAAATAGATGGGTAAACAGTGGAAACAGTGAGTGACTTTATTTTCTTGAGCTCTAAAATCACTGCAGATGGTGACTGCAGCCATGAAATTAAAAGACACTTGCTCCTTGGCAGAAAAGCTATGACCAACCCAGACAACATATTAAAAAGAAGAGACATTACTTGGCTGACCAAGGCCTGTCTAGTCAAACCTATGGTTTTTCTGGTAGTCATGTATGGATGTGAGACTTGGACTATAAACAAAGCTGAGCATGTAGGATTGACGCTTTTGAAGTATGGTGTTGGAGAAGACCCTTGAGACTCCCTTGCACCTCAAGGAGGCCCAACCTGTCCATCCCTAAGGAATTCAGTCCTGAATATTCTTTGGAAGGAGTGATGCTGAAGCTAAAACCCCAATACTCTGGCCACCTCATGTGAAGAACTGACTTATTTGAAATGACCCTGATCCTTGGAAAGATTGAAGGTGGGAGCAGAAGGGAATGACAGAGGATGAGATGGTTGGATGGCATCACCAACTTGATGGACACGAGGTTGAGTAAGTTCCAGGATTTGGTGATGGACAGGGAAGCCTGGCATTCTGTAGTCCATGGGGTTACAAAGAGTTGGACAGGACTGAGTGACTAAACTAAATGGATGTATTATCTTTCTAGTGTATTTGGTTACTGTTTTTTAATCCCTTAATTTAAGTTTTTAATCACTGAGCTTAATGTTTCATTTGTACTTTCTTCTGTACTGTATGTACTTTCTTTCATCATAGACTTATGATTTAATAAATATGAGTTCAATTACTCCAAAAAGTTAAACTATACCCAAATAAGATATTATACTCATTTTCCAATTGTCAGGTATTCGACCAGTAGATACCCTGATAAACAAAACAAACAACACTATTATTCATTTGGCAAATACTGAATTTCACACTCATCTTTACTTCTCTTTCAACAGAGTAAGTAAAAGAAAACTATATTTAAAAAATATTGAAATAGTATTTAAGTATTATTAATTTGAAGGGAAATATACAAATTGAATAGATAATACCTGACACAGAATAAATAGATATTTGAGGGCAGTTTTTCAAATAGAAATTTAGTCAAAATTTCATACAGTTAAAAATATAAATATTTCAGAAATCCATGCTCTGTAGTAAGACTTTCTTTCCAAGAAGAGAAACTAATGAATTGGAGTTCAAAAACTTGATGTTGCTCTGCAAATGCTGCTGCTGCTGCTGCTGCTAAGTCGCTTCAGTCGTGTCTGACTCTGCGCGACCCATAGACAGCAGCCGACCAGGCTCCTCTGTCCCTGGGATTCTCCAGGCAAGAATACTGGAGTGGGTTGCCATTTCCTTTTCCAATGCAAGCACGCATGCTAAGTCACTTCACTCGTGTCCAACTTTGCGACCCCATAAATGCCAGCCCACCAGACTCCTCCGTCCACAGGTTTCTCTAGGCAAGAATACTGGAGTGGGTTGCCATTTCCTTGTCCACTGCAAATGCTAACAGGTACCCTATTTGTTTTGATTTTATGTATAGTGGGTGGGTGTTCTTCTGGAAGAAGAAATTTTCATTACTGTCTTCATTTGCTTCCTCTTGTAATTTATGAGAAATGATTATAGCTCCAAGTAATTTTAACATTTCTTGTAAAGTATAATACATATGTGGAAATGCACATATCATAAGCATCAAGAATAGTAGTTTACTTTTTATTTAAAAATACACAACATGTACTACACCTGATAAGTGGTTATTTTCATGTCAAGAAATGTAAAAGGTCTGAGATTTTACCGTCTCTTCAAGCTAGCAAGTTAGCATGCCACCGTTTCATGGATCTGGCAGAAAGTCATGACACTCCTGAGTGGAGTGGGGGAGGGATAGTTTATTTTCGGCAGGAAAAGTAGTTTGGCAGCTAAAACATAGTCATTTACAATTTTTCCTGAGCCCCAGTTTCCACAGGTTTATAAATCAAGGCCTGATGACATTCGTACATGCAGTGACTTATGATAGAAGAGAGGACCTCTCAACTTAGGAAAACCCATTTTTTATAAAGGGCCACATTCAAACCAAATAAAACTATTTTCTAGAGAGATGCATTATCTTTATTATACTAATCAGAAAACAAATTTTATCTCTTGTGATTCACCTGGTAAAGAATGCGGGAGACCGGAGTTCGATCTCTGGGCGAAAAGATCCCTTGGAGAAGGGAAAGCTACCCACTCCAGTATTCTGGCCTGGAGAATTCCATGAACTGTATAGTTCATGGGGTCGCAAAGAATCTGACACAACTGAGCAACTTCCATTCACTCACCCTGAATTGAAGTATTTCTCAGTCTTTCAAGGCCATGTCTCTATTCACGTCTCTGAAAAGATAGTCTGGAAGAAAAGGCAACCGGTACCTCTCCTCACACAACATGCAGACATGCACAGAACCCATAAAGTACTGTCTCACAACTAAGTTTCAGTTCAGTTCAGTTGCTCAGTTGTGTCTGACTCTTTGCGACCCCGTGAATCGCAGCATGCCAGGCCTCCCTGTCCATCACCAATTCCCGGAGTTCACTCAGACTCATGTCCATCGAGTCAGTGATGCCATCCAGCCATCTCATCCTCGGTCGTCCCCTTCTCCTCCTGCCCCCAATCCCTCCCAGCATCAGAGTCTTTTCCAATGAGTCAGCTCTTGGCATGAGGTGGCCAAAATACTGGAGTTTCATCTTTAGCATCATTCCTTCCAAAGAAATCCCAGGGCTGATCTCCTTCAGAATGGACTGATATTTCAATAATATTCCAATATTTTGCATACTGAATGCACCCATGTAATTGACAGATCAGGGAAAGAATATTGCCAACATTTGTAAAACTCCTCTCATTTCCCTTTTGATGTACCCATCCCTTACCAAGTATAAGCACTATTCTGAAATGTAACAGAATAAATTAATTTTCCTGTTTCTTTTTTACTTTTACTTTTCTTAACTTAAATACACACACACACACACACACACATGTATAGTGTGTGCCTTAACATGGCTGGGTTTATTTATTCAAATTATTTTCATGAGATTTGATCATGTTGCTGTGTATAGTGATAGTATTTTTTAAAATTGAGCTGTAATTGACAACATTCGAGTGTACTGAATGATGATTTAATATTTATGTATATTTAAAAATTGTCACCAAAATAAGTTTAGTTGACATAGGTCACCATACATAGTTTATTGATTTTTTCTTCCATGGGCTGGAAACTTTTAAGATCTACTCTCCTAGCAATTTTAAAATATGCAGTAGCTGTGAAAAGAAGAGAAGTGAAAAGCAAAGGAGAAAAGAAAAGATATAAGCGTCTGAATGCAGAGTTCCAAAGAATAGCAAGGAGGGATAAGAAAGCCTTCCTCAGGGATCAGTGCAAAGAAATAGAGGAAAACAACAGAATGGGAAAGGCTAGAGATCTCTTCCCATGAGATCTAAGTTTCAGTTCAGTTCAGTCACTCTGTTGTGTCCAACTCTTTGTGACCCCGTGAATCACAGCACACCTGGCCTCCCTGTCCATCACCAATTCCCAGAGTTCACTCAGACTCACGTCCATCGAGTCAGTGATCGATAAAGGACAGAAATGGTATGGACCTAACAAAAGCAGAAGATATTAAGAAGAGGTGGTAAGAATAAGCAGAAGAACTGCACAAAAAAAGATTTTCACAACCCAGATAATCACGATGGTGTGATCACTCATCTAGAGCCAGACATCCTGCAATGTGAAGTCAAGTGGGCCTTAGAAAGCATCACTACAAACAAAGCTAGTGGAGGTGATGGAATTCCAGCTGAGCTGTTTCAAATCCTGAAAGATGATGCTGTGAAAGTGCTGCACTCAATATGCCGGCAAATTTGGAAAACTCAGCAGTGGCCATAGGACTGGAAAAGGTCAGTTTTCATTCCAATCCCAAAGAAAGGCAATGGCAAAAAATGCTTAAGATACCACACAATTGCACTCATCTCACATGCTAGAAAAGTAATACTTAAAATTCTCCAAGCCAGTCTTCAGCAGTACATGAACTGTGAATTTCCAGATGTTCAAGCTGGTTTTAGAAAAGGCAGAGGAACCAGAGACCAAATTGCCAACATATGATGGATCGTTGAAAAAGCAAGAGAGTTCCAGAAAAACATCTATTTCTGCTTTATGGACTATGGAGAGCCTTTGACTATATGGATCACAATAAACTGTGGAAAATTTTGAAAGAGATGGGAATACCAGACCTCCTGACCTGCCTCTTGAGAAATCTGTATGCAGGTCAGGAAGCACCAGTTAGAACTGGACATGGAGCAACAGACTGGTTCCAAATAGGAAAAGGAGTACATCAAGGCTGTCTATTGTGACCCTGCTTATTTAACTAACTTATATGTAGAGTACATCATGAGAAATGCTGGGCTGGAAGAAGCACAGCCTGAAATCAAGATTGCCGGGAGAAATATCAATCACCTCAGATATGAAGATGACACCAACCTTATAGCAGAAATGAAGAGGAACTAAAAAGCCTCTTGATGAAAGTGAAAGTGGAGAATGAAAAAATTGGCTTAAAGCTCAACATTCAGAAAACTAAGATCATGGCCTTTTGTCCCATCACTTCATGGGAAATAGATGGGGAAACAGTGGAAACAGTGTCAGACTTTATTTTTGGGGGCTCCAAAATCACTGCAGATGGTGATTGCAGCCATGAAATTAAAAGATGCTTGCTCCTTGGAAGGAAAGTTATGACCAGCCTAGATAGCATATTAAAAAGCAGAGACATTACTTTAACAACAAGGTCCATCTAGTCAAGGTTATGGTTTTCCCAGTGGTCATGTATGGATGTGAGAGTTGGACTGTGAAGAAAGCTGAGTGCCGAAGAATTGATGCTTTTGAACTGTGGTGTTGGAGAAGACTCTTGAGAGTCCCTTGGACTGGAAGGAAATCCAACCAGTCAATCCTAAAGGAGACCAGTCCTAGGTGTTCATTGGAAGGACTGATGCTGAAGCTGAAGCTGAAACTCCAGTACTTTGGCCACCTCATGTGAAGAGTTGACTCATTGGAAAAGATCCTGATGCTGGGAGGGACTGGGGGCAGGAGGAGAAGGGGATGACAGAGGATGAAATGACTGGATGGCATCACTAACTCGATGGACATGAGTTTGAGTGAACTCCAGGAGTTGGCGATGGACAGGGAGGCCTGGCGTGCTGTGATTCATGGGATGGCAAAGAGTCGGACACGACTGAGCAATGAACTGAACTGAATGTCCCAAAATTTATTTGTTTGTTATTGTTGTTTTCAAATAGGACCTAATATAATTTAAGTTGTAGAACATAGTATGGGTAAGTCCCTATCAAAATATCTTGCTCTAAATAGGAACATCATCATATACACATTGCAAAATAGATATTGACTTAAAGTATGCCTTATCGGGAAGATCCCTTGGAGAAGGAAATGACAACCCACTCCAGCACTCTTGCCTGGAATATTCCATAGATGGAGGAGCCTGGTGGGCTACAGTCCATGGTTTCACAAAGAGTCGAACACAACTGAGCAACTTCAGTCACGTTTAGGGTACTATTCCTTAATTTTTTAAATTGATTTTAGGTATCAGAATCTTGCTAATAAATTAATTAAGATGGTAGAGAGTTGTTCAGATCTTTCCTTTCAAAATATTTGAAATGGTTCTTTTAAATTGGCACTCCATTAAATAAGAAAAGTGATTAGCTTCTGTTAAATTTCTAAAGTCGTTTGGTTTATAATAAGTGCTATACTCTAGGTCCTGTTGATATCCCCTCCTGATAAGTTCTATTTTATGCCTTTTTGTATTTACATGTATTGGCTAATCTTAGACTTCTTATTGCCGTATACCAAAAATTGGAAATCTCTTCTAAACGCATTACTCTTACAATTGGCCTGTACTATTATGTTTATCCCAGTCTTTGTGTATACTTTTCCCTTTCTTGTCCTACTGCTAGATCAATTTACATTACAGTAAGCTCCATATAATGATGCTAGCTTTATAGTCTTTGGCTTTTTTTTTTTTTTTTACTTTTCTATTGCATTTTTAACCATGTCAGAATATATGACAGTAATTTTCAAGGACACTGGATAAGAAAAGAAGCATTTGAAGCATAAAATATATTATCCGAAATCTTCTAGTATTGAATTTATATCCGCAACTCATATAATAATTATTCTCTTCATATTATTAGTTGGAAGGATATAAGCCTATAGCCATTCTCTTCTCCAGGGGATCTTCCTGACTCAGGGATCAAATCCTGGCCTCCCACATTGCAGGCTTTTTTTTTTTTTTTTTTTTTTCATCTAATCCACCAGAGAAGCCTGCTTATAAGAAAGGTTTCCCCAGTGACTCAAGTGGTAAAGAATTCAATCTGCCTGCAATACAAGAGACACAGGTTCAGTCCCTGGGTTGGAAGGGCCCCTGGAGAAGGACATGGCAGTCCATTCCAGTGTTCTTGCTTGGAAAATCCCACGGACAGAATATCTTGCTGGGCTACAGTCCATGGGTCTGCAAAGAGTCAGACATGACTGAATGACTAACACACACACACAATCTCTAAGTCACGTCGAACTCCATTAAACCACATGGACTATAACCTGCCAGGCTTTTCTATCCATGATATTTCTCAGGCAAGAATACTTTAGTGGTTTGCCATTTCCTTCAACAGAAGATCTTCCTGACCCAGGGGTCAAACGTGTGTTTCCTGCTTGACGGGCAGATTCTTCACCACTGAGCCACCTGGGAAGCCTGATTCAATTCTATATACATATATATCTTTATTTCATATTCTTTTCCTTATCGGTTCAGTTCAGTTCAGTCACTGAGTCGTGTCCGACTCTTTGTGACCCCATGAATTGCAGCACGCCAGGCCTCCCTGTCCATCACCATCTCCTGGAGTTCACTCAGACTGATGTCCATCAAGTTGGTGATGCCATCCAGCCATCTTATCCTCTGTCGTCCTCTTCTCCTCCTGCCCCCAATCCCTCCCAGCATCAGAGTCTTTTCCAATGAGTCAACTCTTCGCATGAGGTGGCCAAAGTACTGGAGTTTCAGCTTTTTAGCATCATTCCTTCCAAAGAACACCCAGGACTGATCTCCTTTAGAATGGAGTGGTTGGATCTCCTTGCAGTCCATGGGGCTTATAGGTTATTACTAAATATTGAGTATAATTCCCTGTGCTATATAGTAGGTCCTTGTTGGTTATCTATTTTACAGATAGTAGTATGTATATGTTAATCCCAAACTTTAATTTATCTCTCCTTTCCTTTCCTCTTGGATCATCATAAATTTGTTTTCTATGTCTACAGGTCTATTTATGTTTTTATATAAGTTAATTATTTTTTTTTAGATTACACAAATAAGCAGTATTGTATGATGTTTGTCTTTCTCTGTCCAGTTTACTTAGTATGATAATCTCTACGTCCATCCAGGTTGCTGCAAATGGCATTTTTCATTCTTTTTATGCCTGATTAATGTTCCTTTGTATAAGTTACCACATCTTCCTTATTCATTCATCTGTTGGCATTTAGGTTGCCTCCACGTCTTAGCTATTGTAAACAAGCATGCAGTGAACATTGGAGTGCATGTATCTTTTTGAATTATGGTTTTCTCTGGATATATGCCCAAGAGTGGGATTACATAATCATATGGTAGCTTTATTGTTAGTGTTTTGAGAACCTTCATACTGCTTCCATAGTGATTGTACCAATTTTCATTTCCACCAATAGAGTAGAGTTTTCCCTTTTCTCTACACCCTCTCCAGAATTTATTATTTTTAGACTTTTTGATGATGGCCATTCTGACCAGTGTGAAGTGGTACCTCATTGTAGTTTTGATTTCCATTTTTCTAATAATTAGCGATGTTGAGCCTCTTTTCATGCCTTTTGGCCATCTGTACATCTTCTTTGGAGAAATATCTATTTAGACTTCCTGCCCATCTTTTGATATGGTTGTTTGGTTTTTTTGATATTGATCTGCATAAGCTGTGTATATTTTGGAGATTAACCCTTGTTCATTGCATCATCTGCAAATATTTTCTCCAATTCTGTAAGTTATTTTCTCAATTTGCTTATGGTCTTATTTTTAATGTTATTCAAAACAAATATAAGTCTACCCTTCTATTTCACAGTCATTGTGGTAAATGGTGGGACTAAAGACAACTTTGTCATCATACATGAACTCCAAACCTCACAGACTAGAGGAATAGGAACTAAGATTGTTTTTTTCTTCTAATGCTTCCTATTATGCTCACAATTTCTTGTAATTAAAATCAGCTCCAATCACAAACTGTGAGGAATGGTTAGCTTTTTCTTTCCATTTATGAGAAAGTAGAGACATAGAAGTGCCTTAAAGTTCACATGTTTAGTGAGACACCATCATGACTCAGATTTTCTTAATCTGACTCAAAATTCCATTGTTTTTCCTCAAAACAAATAATGAATAATAACAAAGAAATTAGACCATGCTGGATCCCCCGATGGCTTGTAAATGATGGAGGTCTTTTCCTGTCCCAAGAAAATTTGGCCTTATTTCTTCTTCTTGTTGCAACTAATATTTTATTTTGTTTCCTCACTTGCTACTCTTGCCTATGGGCTCCAGTGATTTAGAGACATGTAGAGGAGACATCTTGAGTATGTCCATAAGAAAGAAAGAATGCTCGGTATTCTGTCTGTTCCTTTTGTCAAAATTTAAAATGATACCCTATGTAGAAATTGCAGCATTCTGGGCAGAACTAAGAAATAAACATTTTTATATCCACAGGTCAGTTTAATTACATGATATTGACTAAAGACAATATTAATGTTAGATTATTTCTAAACAGTCACATTATTACTAATGTCAAATTGCAGGAATTGCTAGAATCAAAAGTAGAAAAGGCTTAAATTCATGAATACTAAATCCTAAGCCAGAGATGATTCAGCATCTTTAATGTTATTAATGAGAATTAATTGGTTAAAAAGGAAAATTGATAGACTTAGTTGAGTGAAATATTTTTGAAAAAAATATTGTTTTACATGTAAGTCAAGAAAGTTAATTCAGAATGATTGCTCCAGGAGGAATATGATTTATACAAGAATTATTAAAATGCAGATTAATTGCACACTAGCCAGTTTTCCTTAGCATGTATGCTAAATTTCATTTTGAGTTTCATTTAGTAGAAAAAAATGTTTACCTCTGACAATTTCTATTTTAATTTCATTTCAGGAACTTAATAGAACCAGTTATCTTATATTTCTATGAGGCAGATATAAATCTTCATCCTGTAGATCTCAAGAAGGGCCATGTATTTTGGGACTTATTTATATGTGTAGCAAATGATTTTATTGAATAGTGTAGTACCTTGCTCAGAGAAGTTAAATAGTTGATTTAAATCTCAGTTTTCATTTTATTTTTCAGATGAAATGTTCCCTAATTATCTCAGGTAAAATATCTTACACCTGCCTCTGTTTTTTCTTCTGTTTACATTTTTCTAGAAGGGAACTTGTCACATTGGATTGTACCTATCATTTTGTTTATGCTCCTTTACACCATGAAGTGTTAAAAGGGGCAATTTAGTCAATAGTTACATTTTGAAAGCCTCTTCTGCTTTTTATTTTTTTAAGAAGATGGATTCAACATTCATAATCCCCAATATATGGTGTAATTATTGATCTTTAACAAGTTACTGCAAAACATGGCACCAAACAACAAACATTATCTTATTATCTCATCATCTTTTCCTTGATTCAGTAATTCAAGATCTGTGTTGCTGGATGGCTCTGTTCTGGCTCTCTGAGAAAGTTGAAGTGAACATATTAGTTTGAGATGCAGTCATCTGAAGTTTCTGAGATGACTAATTTACATGGTAAGTAGCAGGAAAACTTGAGTCTTGGTTAATATGGTTCTGCCAATTAACCAAGAAGTGAAAGAATATCCTTATAATATGGCAGCTAGCTTTCCCAAAAGTGAGTGACCTAAGAGAAAGCAATGAGGAAGCCACAATGACTTGTATTACCCATTGCCAGAAACACCATCTTACTTTCATTAGAAGTTGGTCATTAAGTCCAACTCACGTATTTATAGGCTAACATGATTATGGAGGCTCAGAAATTCCATTATCTGCTTTCTTCAAGCTGGAGAATCAGAAAGCTGGTTCTGTAAATCAGCCCAAGTCCCTTGAAGTTCAAGGAACCAGAATTGCCAGTATCCAAGGGCAGAAAATAGATGTTCCATTTCCCAACTTAAGCAGACAACAAATGCCTCCACCTTCCACCTTTTTGTTCTGTTCAGGTTCTCATAAAATGGGATAATGTATAGTTGCTTTGGTAAAAAAGATCTTCATAAGTCAGTCTACTGATTCAAATTCTAATCTCTTCCAGAAGCACGCTCAAATGCATATCCAGAAATGCTTTACCAGCTATCTGGGCATCCCTTGTTCAGTCACAAGCAGTTCAACTCTTTGTGACCCCATGGACTGCAGCACGCCAGGCTTCCCTGTCCTTCAGCATTTCCCAGAATTTGCTCAAACTTGTCCATTGAGTCAGTGATGCCATTCACACATCTCATCCTCGGTTGTCCCCTTCTCCTTCTGCCCTCAGTCTTTCCCAGAATCAGGATCTTTTCCAATGAGTTGGCTGTTTGCATCGGGTGGCCGAAGTGTTGAAGCTTCAGCATCAACATCAGTCCCTCCTGTGAATATTAAAGGTTGATTTCCTTTAGAATTGACTGGTTTGATCTCCTTGTTGTCCAAGGGACTCTGTAGAGTCTTTTCCAGCACCACAGTTCAAAAGCATCAATCCTAGGTGCTCAGTCTTCTTTATGATCCAGATCTCATATCCATACATGACTACTGGGAACACCATAACTTTGACTAGACAGACCTTTGTTGGCAAACTGATGTCTCTTGCTTTTTAATACACTGTCTATTTTTGTCATAGGTTTCCTTCCAAGGAGCAAGCGTCCTTTAGTTACATGGCTACAGTCACCATCTGCAGTGATTTTGGAGCCCAAGAAAATTTATTTATCTCTTACTGTTTCCAGTATTTTCTGTATTTATTTGCCATGATGGGACGGGACCAGATGCCATGATGTTCATTTTTTGAAAGTTGAATTTTAAGCCAGCTTCCTCACCTTTTTCATCTTCATCAAAAGGCTCTTTAGTTCTCTTCCTCTTTCTACCATTAGGGTAGTATCATCTCCATATCTGAGGTTGTTGCTATTTCTCCCAGCCATCCGGATTCCAGCTTGTGATTAAAATGGCCTGGTATTTCACATGATGTACTCTGCATAGAAGTTAAATAAGCAGGGTGACAATATACACCCTGACATTCTCCTTTCCTAATTTAGAACCTGTCTATTCTTCCATGTCTGGTTCTAACTGTTGCTTCTTTACCTGCGTACAGGTTTCTCAGGAGGCAGGCTAGGTGGTCTGAGATTCCCATTTGTTTAAGAATTTTCCATAGTTTGTTGTGATCCACAAGGTCAAAGAAGCAGAAGTAGATATTTTTTCTTGAATTCTCTTCCTTTTCCTATGATTCAACAGATGTTGGCAATTTGATCTCTGGTTCCTCTTCATTTCTAAATCAAGCTTGTACATCTGGAAATTCTCGGTTCGCATACTGTTGAAGGCTATTTTGAAGGATTTTGAGCATTACTTTGCTAGCCTGGTAATTCACACATAATTAGTCTAATCAAACTGACACATAACAGAAGTGTCAAAGAATCTGTGGACATATTTTAAACCACCACATCCACTAACCTCCTACTACATACATACATACATATATATATATGTGTATATATATATATATATATATAAATATATATATTTGTTGTTTGTTTATTTGTTTCCAAGGATCATTTAAGAACTTTCAGCTAACTGTAACTGGTCTTTGTAGGTATACTAGGGTACGCAAGTATAAACTCATGGATGTCTTTCATTTACACTTAAGTTTAAAAATTGATTTGAATCCTTCACCAAGCTTCAGCTATTCTTTTTGTGATCTATAACAATAGATTTGTCATAAGGATTTATGAGAATTAAATGAAAAAAATGCACGTAGAGTGCTAAATTTCCCACTGCTACATAGTAAACTGTTAACACTAACTGTTGAGATCACTATTATTAACTGCCATCATTGTGATCATAGGCAGACATGAAGTTCCTTCACCATGTGTTTTTCTTTGCTGAGTTGTGTTTTGTCTCATCACAAAGGCAAAAGGGATGCCCAGTTTATGAACAGCCCTAGTTTTCTTCCACGTGGTTGAATGGAAAATGAAAAAGAAGAGAAGATCTTGTGGAATAACCTCCTTACCTATCTCACTGGAAAATAGGTCTCTTATTTTAAAGCTTCTATATTGTGCTTAATATAGATCCAAATATTCCCTTTTGGTGAATAGGAAGAAGAGGAAGAGTGCCCCATAGATTTCAGAAGTTTTGCAGGATAGTTAACACATTGCCTGATATTGTAAAATCTCAAGTAAAATGTGTTGGTTTAATTAATATATGAATGAATAGAATTTGTGAGTATTATAGAGCCCCATTTTAATAAGTAGTATTTTACTCATTTTACTTGAAATGAATAAATAGTCACAGAGTACTTTTTTTACCTCAGCATGTTCTTGGATACAAAAAAGAAAACATGGAATTTGGGGTTAAAAAGTTGCCTACTGACCTTATTAAGTGGGCAGTCAGGCTATTTATTTCCTAAATAATTACCTTCATCTAAGTCTCAAAATGACCACTTGTTCTATTTTATTTTGCCAATTAAGAGCTGTTTCTAGAACACAATAAAGAAAATAGAGATAAAATTTATTGCTTTCATTTTCCTACTCTTAGTTCAGTTCAGTTGCTCAGTTGTGTCCGACTCTTTGTGACCCCATGAATTGCAGGACGCCAGGCCTCCCTCCATCACCAACTCCCAGAGTTCATCCAAACTCACGTCCATCGAGTCGGTGATGCCATCCAGCCATCTCATCCTCTGTCGTCCCCTTGTCCTCCTGCCCCCAATCCCTCCCAGCATCAGAATCTTTTCCAGTGAGTCAACTCTTCACATGAGGTGGCCAAAGTACTGGAGCTTCAGCTTTAGTATCATTCCTTCCAAAGAACACCCAGGACTGATCTCCTTTAGAATGGACTGGTTGGATCTCCTTGCAGTCCAAGGGACTCTCAAGAGTCTTCTCCAACACCACAGTTCAAAAGCATCAATTCTTTGGCGCCCAGCTTTCTTCACAGTCCCACTCTCACATCCATACATGACTGCTGGAAAAACTATAGCCTTGACTAGACAGACCTTTGTTGGCAAAGCAATGTCTCTGCTTTTAAATATGCTATCTAGGTGGGTCATAACTTTCCTTCCAAGGAGTAAGGGTCTTTTAATTTCATGGCTGCAATCACCATCTGCAGTGATTTTGGAGCCTAAAAAAATTAAAGTCTGACACTGTTTCCACTGTTTCCCCATCTGTTTCCCATGAAGTGATGGGACCAGATACCATGATCTTAGTTTTCTGAGTGTTGAGCTTTAAGCCAACTTTTTCACAATACATGCATGATTCTATTTTTTCTCAAAGGAAAATTATTCCCATTTACTCTCATTTCTAGAAATAGCTTAAACACAATTTTAACAACTGCTTTCTTCAAGTCCTATATTGTTAACTAATGAGTGGTTGAAACATATGATGTGCCCTAGATAGGCTAATGACATAACATATAACATTAATAAGTGTTACTAATGAGTGGTAACACTCAACCCAGGAAGCCAAAGTCTTTCCATTTCCCTTTTCTTTCTTTTCAACTGACTTGACATTTGGTAATATTTCTGAAGTTAGTGTTAGCCTTTTTGTTTAGATGTTTTATTCAGATTACACCTGAAGAAAACATGAAATCACAGCAAAAAATACCTGAATTTGGATCCCTCTTTCCAGATGGTTTTCCTCTCAGCATTAGCAAAATATCACAGCTTTTTTTTTTTTTTTTTTTCCTAAGAGTGATGGCCTAGACAGGGATGCAAATTCAGGTATTTTTTTGCTGTAATTTCATGTCTGGGTTTGTTCCATGCAAAATAATCACATAAAGGAAAAAAAGGTAATGGTCAAAATATTACTTATTTGAAAATAAAATATGAATAATTCTTCTGGTCTCATGATGAGAAAAGCTAGATTCATTGTTAATCCATTCTTCACTCTCTGTTTCTACCTGGCTTTCCTGCCACATGCCCAACCTACCATGTCAAAGCAGGAAAAACAGACACTGAAAATCTACATGTGAAAACTAACACAGAAAGAGCCTTTGTAGAAAGTTCTAGGGACATTCTCTAAGACCCAACCTTAAAACTTTGGTTTCTCTTCAGACTTATGAGTTCCTAGTATAAGTTCCATGCTAGATTTTTCAAAAAATGAATTCATTTTATATCATTCACTTTTACACTCTGGGTATTAATAAACCTACTGAGTATTAATAAACCTTTGCTTTCTGAAAGAAGCTTGTTTTTAAGACAGTAGAATGAGAGGAAGAAGCAAAGGTGAAACTCTTTGTCAGTTTTGAATACATTTTCTTATTTGGTGTGCTTTTCAGTAGCTTGAATGTTAAAGCTATTTTTATTATAATTCATTCATTCAGATTATCAGTAGTAATTGAAATAACCATTACAAAGTAAGTAGGAGATTGAACCTGAGAAATTGAGGTAGTGATAAACCAAACATTAAAGAAATTGATGGTACGTTTAAGCCAAAGAGCATAGTTGAAGAATATTGTACACATTTGAAGGATAATTTTGAGGTACTAAACTGGCCATTCTTGCCTGGAAAATCCCATGGACAGAGGAGCCTGGGGGTGCTGCAGTCCCTGGGGTCACAAAGAGTCAGACATGACTGAGTGACTGAACACACACACTAAACTAGACATTAGTGGAGTAAAGAAGCGAAATGAGTTAAAGAGAAAAAAACATCTCAGAATTCTGCCTATACGTATTCTATGGCCAGTTATTGTTTGAGTTTTATCTTATTAATAGTTTGTAGAAGTTCTGTTACTATAATCCCATCTGACTGAATCAAAAATGTAGAGAAATTTAATGTTTATTTGTTTTTCAAACACATAGTCCAAGCTGGTAGATTCATTATGAATGCAGCTGTTTGGAGATCATTAACTTAGAAAAATTTTAGTAAGTTTAAAACTTTGCATCAAAACCAGTGAGGAACTTGCTGTATTATAAACCATGGCAGGTAGTACATACTTGGGATGAATCCTTTGATATTATTAAGAAATCCCACAGGTGAAATAGTTGCTAGATGTAAAATTTCACAGCAGCGAATTAACTGGAAGGGATATCTCTGACAAACTTCAAAATGGGCAATCTGATGAGTAAGGTAGAAGAAATTAATTTGCATAACAATGTGGCACTCACAAATTGTACTGTTTCATCAGAGTTAAGTTGAATGTTAGCTATTGCATGTTTATGATTTGAAACTTATTAGCAAATTCTAACTCCATTACTTTCCATTTATTAAATTTTTCAACCATAAAAAAATGTTGAATTTCAAACCTTTGACAGTGTCCTTATGAAGATGATTTTCCCTTTATGTTTATATTTAGGATATAAAAAACAGAAAAGAGTTTATCTCCCAACCTAACAATAAGAAAAATCAGACAGACTAAATGTAAACTTATAATTCATCTTGAAACTATCATAAAGTTAAGGTTGTAGTGTAGCCAAGTAGCTTGAAATTCAAGGAAAAAAAAGTATCACCAAAGAGATATGAGTTTCAAAAATAGATAACCTTGGATACAGTACAGCATTAGTAATATTTCAGGTAAAATTTTGAAGCAGTTCATAAGATAATGTGAGTTAATGTAATAGTATAGAATCCATGGGGCTTTCAGAAACAAGGCACATTAGTTCTCACTTGAGTCTCTCTTCCACAGATGTCATCACAGGCATATGAGAATTATTGTTGTTGTTTAGTCACTAAGTTGTGTCTGACTCTTTTGCGACCACTTGGACTATAGCCCACCAGACTTCTCTGTCCATGGGATTTCCCAGGCAAAAGCACTGGAGTGGGTTCCCATTTCCTCTACAGGAAGTCCTTCTGACCCAGGGATAGAACCCACATCTCCTGCACTGACAAGTGGATTCTTTAAAACTAAGCCACCAGGGAAGCCCTGAGAAGGAGTTGAAGCTAAAATTTAAAAAAAAAAAAAAAATAGTGTTAGGCCTGTGTAGTGGAAACAACAAAAATCCTTGCCTTGAACTTTGCATCTTAAGGAAAAACGGCTGAATCCTTTGATAAAAGGACAGCAAACACTGAGATCCTAATGACAGCTGAAAAGCATTGCAACTGGAGGAGGGAAACAGGAGAAAAACAAAGAAAACAAAACCCTCTACATCTGGGAAATGAAAGGGAAATGTTTTGGTCCCATCTAATGCTGGGGAAGAAGCAGCACCACTGTAAAACCCCACAGCAAAGATCCAGGAATATAGGCAATGCTTACATCGATGCAAGAGACAAGGTGTCCCCATATCCTGAACACAAATTAGAAAATATTGAGAGCGTTAGTTTGCTAGAGCTGCCGTTAACAAAATATCACAGACTGGGTAGCTTAAACAACAGAAATTTATTTCCTCACAGTCCTGGCCGCTGGAAGTCCAAAATCGAATTGTCAGTAGCTCTCTCCTTGGCTTGCAGGTAGATGTCTCCTTACTGTGTTTTCACATGGTATTTCCTGTTATGCACACAGTTCTGGTGTCTCTTTATCTGTCTAGATTTTCTTTTCTTATGAAGTCATATGTTCAGTAGGATTAGGGCCCACCCTAAGGACTTCTTCTTAATGTAATCACCTCTTTAAAGGCCCTATCTCCAAACATAGTCACATTGAGAGCTTCTGGACCAGAGGTTAGGGCTTCACCATAAATTCTGAGGCCACACATTTAGCTAAAGCACTGAGTAAGTGGTAAAGCAGCTGTCTACCACCAGGGGAGAGGCTAGAGGGCAGAGACCTTCTCTGAGTAATATGCACATAGGAACACTCCAAAGCTGAAAGTGAACAGGAACATTGAGATTACGCCAGGAACTCTGCCCGCACACTAAGCAAAAGGTAACACTGGAGAAATACGAAACCAATGTTAAATAAATGGAAGAGAATCCTAAGCACAACATCCAAAGTCAATATACCTCTTAGTTCCCTCACACACACTAAAGTTCTAGCAAATAAGATCCATGCACATTTTCTAGCATAAAGACCATTCATCTCAGTCTTTCCTACACAAGTTTTATAGAATCAAGAGTACAAAACAAAAAGCTTGAACACACAGGTACACACACACAAAAAAAACATGCACACATATGCACTTTGCAGAGACAAAATAATCAAAAGCACTGGAATTGGAAATGACCCAGATGTTGCATTTCTCAGGAAATGCAAAGTAACTATAATTATTATGCTAAGGGTTTAATTGCCTATAGTGGATAATATGAATGACCACGTGGGAATTTTCGTGGAAATGTGCAAACTAATGAGTCAAAATGAAATGCTAGAAATAAAAATAAATTAATAACAAAAATATAAAGAATGTCTTTGATAGAATTATCAATAAATTCAACACATTTAAAGAATCTGAAATTTCCTTATATCAAAATAAATTATTGAAATAAAATCGCAAAATGATGAAAGAGTAAACAAAGCAATAATCTAAGATGGGTTAAAATAAAAAATGGTGACCAATTCCTTGAACAAAGTCAGTTTAGTCATACACACAAAACTTGATTTATTTTGCAGGACTAATTTTATCCTGCGTCATTTCTTATTTGTGCTCTGAGATTTATAAGGGAAACTTAGAGTGTTTCCCGAAAATTAACCAATTCTCTATCATTTGAGAAAATTCTAACACTAGAACCTCTGAGAAGAATAAGCAGTCGTTGCTTTGTCACCGTATAAGCTGCTTTACGACAAAAGCCTAAACTTAATGCTGTGTTTGGGTTTGAAATGTTCCTTATTCATAAACTGTATCTTGGGTGTGTAGCCAGTAAAGTTTTACAATAGTACTCTGTTTATTCATTGGCAAGACTTTTTGGCAAAGCTCTGGGATAATATCAAATCATCGGATACCTGTATAAAAATAGAGATTAATCAAGAAAAAGTCAGATTTATTTTGAAATTGTAAGACATGCTAAGATTCAAAAATTGATCACTGAGATGCATTCATTAAAACACTAAGAAAATTAATGTGATAATGCTTAATAGATTTATAAAATGTGACAATATTCAATCACTGTTGTTGATTTTTAAGAGCAATTTACAAATATAAAGGGAATACTTAATCCTGATGATGAGCACCTATAAAAGTAATCTATATTTAGTACCATATACATTGGTAAAAAGCAACAAAAATAACAAACAAAACATGAGAAATGACTTTATTGAAGTTAAAAACTTCTGCTTTGCAAAAACTGTTAAGAAAATGAGAGAAGAAACCATAGGCCAGGAGAAAATATTTGCAAATTATATATCTGTTAAAGAAAAAAAAAAAAACTGGAAGTTGGCATTGAAGTCTGACCTTTTATAATTGGTAAAACTGATGAAAGTTTAAATATTTGCACTAATTTAAATACATAGGCTTATGTATAAAAATATGCAACCTTAGAAGGACCTGTAGAGTATGGCTGCCAGAATCTGAAAGTCTGTTCACATCTCTGAGTTACAACTCCCTTCATCTAAGCTGTGTAAAAGTCCATTTTGACCTTTAGTATTTCTAAATATGAAAAAAATCCCAGGCATTCTAAAGGAGAATCTCAAGTTAAAAAAGAAAAGAGAAAGTGATACAACACAAAATCTAAATTATGTGGCAATAATATTTGATAGATTATTTATTAAGATACTCAGATACAGTGTCTTGATTATATATATATATAATCCATACATATGCTATTGTCATTCTTTGCTTTAGGATCTATATTTGCAGGACTTGAAATTTCACCTCATACCTGCCAAAGATTTCTGCATTCTCAAAGATTTATATTTATGAATATATATAGATAAATTTATGTCTTTCTTCTCTTGAATTATCTTAATATCATTCTCTACTGTGTCCCATATTTGCTTCTTTTCCTAAACTTGAGCATCTATTCACTTAGGAGCAGCCTCTTTTCTATGATCCCATATCCTCATAAGATTGGTCATTGATGCCAGGCATATGTAATTGAGGTTTAATAATAGTAACAGCAAGTGTGTCTGTATCATCAATATAGAATATGATTTATAATTCAATATTAGATGTCTGTCTTCTTAAAAAAAGTCTTTACCTGTACTGCATCTTCAGATTTTGCTTTCATTTATTTCCTTCTCTCCTTCCTTTCTCCTCTTTCTGCACATTTCTGCTTACTGTTTTTTTTCTTTCTTTCTCTCAAGAGACATTGGCTTTCACTACCTCTTTTTGCTATTCTTTCAATAACCAAATTACACAAACACATTCATGGCCTCTGCACTTGTTTTTCCCTGTGCTTGGCCCATTATCCCTTTTGTTAACTGCATGGATTATTCTGTCACAGCATTTACCTAAAAGCAGTTTTTCTTAGCAGCTCCCCCTAACTACCATCTTAAATTACATCTGCCCATTACAATTGCTTTATTTTCCCCATTACACTTACTACTTAACATATACATATATTATTTTTGTTGTTTATTGTCTCCGCCTCCTTTATAACTAAATTATGAGTTCTACTGGGTATTGAGTTTTGAATTTGCTTAGGAACTTCTCTCCTTTAAGGGAGCTGAGGACAAGAGTGAAATATTGTTCACTACAGCCAAAAATGTAGTATTTTAAATGTGGCAGATGTCTATTTTTTATTATTTTTCCAATATTGATTTCTAAAACAAAATATAGTGTTAGGAAATAATAGACATGAAATATGCTTTAAACTTTGTCTTCGATGGGGTTTAGTGGAAGAGATGAGTTATTCTTTTATGTGTTAAATCTTTCTTGACTTGTGGAGGTGGTAATGTTAAGATCACTGATGGTATATTGAAGTTAAAATAGAAAGTGTGAATATTCAAAAATGAATGGGAACAGCAAATCTGTAATCAACAAATGAGAAAGTGAGTCACCAAACCAAGGACTAGCAGAAAATATCAAAAGTATAACCTACTGAAAGGTAGGAAATCTATTCCCATCACTAAAAATGTCCCTCATACAATCGAAGTACTCAAAACATATTTGTTGAATTTATAAATTGGTAAGTTTAGAATTAGAGATATGAGGACTAATTGTGAATAAAGATCAGTGAGGTTAGAGAATATATCTTTGGAACAGATTTAGATTAATATTTCTAATCTCATGATCTGATGCATAGGGGGATCAATGATACTCAGATTCCAAAAAAAAAAAATTCTTTAAAAATAAACGGAATGATCTTCATTGTGATTTGTCATCCTTTATACCCTTAAAACTAGGTACCAAACAGTCTAATCTCAATAGTGTGTGTTTGCTTCAGGCTTGTTTCATCAGTTTCATTTAACTAATTCATTAAAGAGGACTGAGATATTTTCTTTCAGCACTGAATGTTAATGGTCAGACATAAAATAATGTCTTCTCAATTGTGAAATTATATTGGGTTAACAGATAATAGCTACATATCAAGTAACATATCATAGCAAACGCCCTTTTCCAAAAACCAAAGAGAAAACTATAGACCTGGACATCACCAGATGGTCAATATTGGAATCAGATTGATTATGTTTTTTGAAGCAAAGGTGGAGAAGCTCTATACAGTAAGCAAAAACAAGATCTGGATCTGACTCTAGCTCAGATCATAAGTTCCTTATTGCAATATGCAGGCTTAAATTGATGACAGTAGGGAAACCCCATAGACCATTCCAATATGACCTAAATCATACCCCTTATGATTAAACATTGGAGGTGACAAATAGACTCAAGGGATTAGACCTGGTAGACAGAGTCCATGAAGAACTATGGACAGAGGTTCATAACAGTGTACAAGATTCAGTGACAAAAACCATCCAAAGAAATGCAAGAAGGCAAGCTGGTTGTCTAAGTAGACTTTATACAGGGGAAAGAAGAGAAGCAAAAAGCAAGGGATAAAGGGAAAGATATGCCCAACTGAGTGCAGAGTTACAGAGAACTGCAAGGAGAGATAAGAAGGCCCTCTTAAATGAACAATGTGAAAAGATAGAGAAAATCAATAGAATGGGAAAGACTAGAGATGCCTTCAAGAAAATTAGAGATATCAAAGGAATATTTCATGCAAGAATGGGCACAATAAAGCACAGAATGCTCTAAAAGACCTAACAGAATCAGAAGAGGTTAATAAGAGGCAGCAAGAATACACAGAAGAACTGGAAAAAAAAAAATCTTAATGACCAAGAAAACCACAACAGTGTGATCACTCACCTAGAGCCAGACATCCTGGAGTGTGAAGTCAAGTGGGCTTTAGAAAGCATCACTGTGAACAAAGCTAATGAAGCTGAATTCCATCTGAGCTATTTCAAATCCTAAAAGGTGATACTGTTAAAGTGCTGCACTCAATATGTCAACAAATTTGGGAAACTGAGCAGTGGCCTGAGGACTGGAAAAGGTCAGTTTTCATTCCAAACTCAGCGAAGGGCAATGCTAAAGAATGTTCAAACAACCAAAAAACTTTACTCGCTTCACATTATAGTAAGTTTATGCTTGAAATCCTTCAAAATAGGCTTCAGCAGTATGTGAACTGAGAAATTTCAGATGTAAAAGCTGGGTTTTGAAGAGGCAGAGGAATCAAAGATCAAACTGGCAACATTCCTTGAATCATGGATAAAGTAAAGGATTCCAGAAATATATTTACTTCTGCTTCACTGACTATGCTAAAGCCTTTGAATGTGTGAATTACAACAAGCCATGAAAAACTGTTAAAGGGATGGGAGTACCAGACCACCTTACCTGTCTCATGAAAAACTCATATGCATATCAAGAAGCAACAGTTAGAATCAGACATGGAACAAGTGATTGATTCCAAATTGAGAATGGAGTATGGCAAGGCTGTATATTATCACCCTGCATATTTAACTTCTATGCAAATACATCATGCAAATTTCTGGACTAGATGAATCACAAGCTGGAATCAAGATTGCTGGAAGAACTATCAATAACCTCAGATATGCAGATGATACCACCCTAATGGCAGACAGTGAAAAGGAACTAAAGAACCTCTTGATGAGGGAGAAAGAAGAGAGTGATAAAGTTGACTTGAAACTCAACATCAAGAAAACTAAGATCATGGCATCTAGTCCCATCACTTCATGTCAAACTGATGAAAATATGGCAAAAGTGACAAATTTTATTGAGCTCCAAAATCACTGTGGGTGGTGACTGCAGCCACAAAATTAAAAGACACTTGCTCCTTGGAAGAAAATCTATGACAAACCTAGACAGTGTGTTAAAAAGCAGAGACATCACTTTGTCTACAAAGGTTCGTATAATATAGCTTGGTTTTTCCAGTAGTTATGTAGGAATGTGAGAGTTGGACCATAAAGAAGGCTGAGCATTGAAGAGCTGATGCTTTCAAATTGTGGTGCTGGAGAAAACTCTTGAGAGTCCCTTGAACAGCAAGATCGAGCCTGTCAATCCTAAAGGAAATCAACCCTGAATATTCATTCAAAGGACTGATGCTGAAACTTCAATATTTTGGCCACCTGATTCAAAGAGCCAGTTCACTGGAAGTCTCTGACGTTGGGAAAGATTGAAGGCAAAAAGAAAAGGGGAGTGCAGAGGATTAGATTGGTTAGAAAACATCATCACCAACTCAACTGACATGAATTCCAACAAAACCCAAGAGATATTGGAGGAGAGAGGAGCCTGGCGTGCTGCAGTCATAAAGAGTCAGACAAGACTTAAAAACTGAACAAAAACAGCAAGAGATAATAATCAAACCCATACAGAAGTGATAGCAATAAAACCAAGACAAAATTAATAATATATATATTTTTAATAGCTTAGTAAAAATATTTTTATAATCAATAAGATCTGTTATGCTGTTTTACATTCCTGATGTTTGGTACTGATAATATTTAGAAAGAATTTTAAAGAAGCAGATAACATACATTTAAACATTTATATAGTGATGTAATTTATTCTTTTGAATAAGCAGTATATTGTAAACTGCTTCATTTACACACTGTAGTTACTCATCATCACACCACTTTTCCTTTGAAATTATCTTAATCTCACACTATAGCCCTTAGGAAAAAATAGAACAGATGGTAATTTATTGCTTTAATAGTGTATTTAATTTAGTATGACTTACAGGTTAGGTGTTTTTCCGTACATCGTCTTCCTAATTCCCATTACATATTCAAGCTAATGGAACCGAAATGATGGTCAATTTGGTTTTGTTTCAGTGTAACATAATAACAAGATTTGAGTAAGTTTTTAGCAACTTTTCTGTAAGTGAATTGGATTGTTTTATTTAAGGAGCCTGCATGTTATATGTAAAGCCTATTATTTCTATGAATGTATTTGAACAAAATTAAAAAGTAATTCATCACAGAAATAATTTCTGAGTGCTTATAACCTATTATGTAGTCCCCATTAAGTAGGGAGTCATCATCAGGGAAAAAGATCAATGAGTCAACGTATGAGACAGAATGCTTAAAAATAGTATTTGCTAAGCATTAAACTATATTTGTTTCATAATTCCCTTCCCAAAAGTGAATTACTCTCATTTAAAGAGTTTTGAGTGATCTATTAATTCTTTGAGAAAAACTAGAAACTAAAGCAGTAGAAGGGGTAACCTCTAAGTAAATTAGTAGATTTTAACAACATTTGTAGTTTTTTCCAGTTTTGTTGAGGCATAATTGACAAATAAAAATTACATATATATTTACAGTGTACAACATGATTTTATATATGTGTGATAAATATATATACACATACTGTTAAATGATTACTGTAATCAATTAATTAATATGTTCATCACCTCATATATATGTGTAGTAAGTCACTCAGTCATGTCCCATTCTTTGCGACCCTGTAGACTGTAGCCCACCAGGCTCCTCTGTCCATGGGATTCTCCAGGTACAAATACTGGAGTGGGTTGCCATTTCCTCCTCCAGGGGAATCTTCCTGACCCAGGGATCGAACCCACATCTCTTATGTCTCCTGTATTGGCAGGCCAAATTCTTTACCAAGAGCACCATGTGAGACTTTGTTTACTGTTAAGGGCGCTTATGCTCTAATAATATGAATTTTAATTATGCAGTACAGTATTATTAACTGTAGTCACCAAGATATACATTAGATCCTCAGATATATTCATATTATACCTAAAAGTTTGTACCCTTTAACTGATATCTCCTCATTTCCCCTAAACCGTAGCCCTTGCAACCACCATTCTACTCTCTGTTTCTATGAGTTCAACTTTTTTTGATTCATTATGTGAAATCATGTAGTGTTAACTTTTTATTTATTGTTTTTCTTTTAAGAATAAATTTCAAGGATTTATGACTACAGGCATACCTTAGAGATATTTCAAGTTCAGTTCTAGACCACTGTGATAAAGTAAATATTCCAATAAAGTGAATCACAAGAACTTTTTGGTTTCCCCCTATTTGTATTAATAAAAGTTACATTTATACTACACTAGACTGTAGTTTCAGAGAAGGCAATGGCAACCCACTCCAGTACTCTTGCCTGGAAAATCTCATGGACGGAGAAGCCTGGTAGGCTGCAGTCCAAGTGGTCGCTAAGAGTTGGCCACGACTGAGCGACTTCACTTTCACTTTTCACTTTCATGCATTGGAGAAGGAAATGGCAACTCACTCCAGTGTTCTTGCCTGGAGAATCCCAGGGACAGAGAAGCCTAGTGGGCTGCCGTCTATGGGGTCGCACAGAGTCGGACACAACTGAAGCGACTTAGCAGCAGCAGCAGCATACTGTAGTTTATTAGCGTTAGGTCTTAAAAATGTTCATATTTAATTAAAAATAATACTGTTGGAAAAATAGTACTAATTGACTCGCTCAATGCAGTGTTGCCATAAACCTTCAACTTGTTAAAAAAAGAAATAGAAAATCTGGGAATCACAGTAAAGCAAAGTTCGATTGAACAAGGCATAAATGCATTCCCAATAAGTCACTAAGTACTCTTTTAAAAATACTATGCAAATGATAAGGAAAGAGTTAAAATAATTTAATGCACACACACATTATTAACAGGGAGAAGTTGCAATTCCAGTCCAAATGCAGTCTGCTATAATTCCCTCTTGCTCAGGTGGAGCTAGTAGTAAAGGACACGCCTGCCAATGAGAACTGGGTTGGATCCCTGGGTCAGGAAGATCCTCTGGAGAATGAAATGGCAAACCACTCCAGCATTCTTGCCTGGAGAATCCCTTGGACAGAGAAGCCAGGCGGGCTACAGTCTATGGGGTCTCAAAGAGTCAGACATAACTGAAGCAACATAGCATACAGGAGAAGTCAGTCTTTGTTTTATTAAGACCTTCAGCTGATTGGATAAAGCCCACCCACCCTTGAAGGGTAATCTGCTTTACTCAGAGTCCACCAAAATAAATTTAATCCTATCTAAAAAACACCTTCCTAGAAACATACAGGCGAACATTTGAGGACACATCTAGGCACTGTGGTCCATCTAAATTGACACATAAAATTAGCCAACATAATACTACACATTGTAAACTTGCTATAGAGAAGGAAAACAGGCATTTCAGTAGTTACTTTATTTGTTTAATGTTATCTACTTTGCTACCATTATGGATCTTTTAACATTATCATATTTGAAGGTGCTGATATGACATCTCTATTTTTAAAAAAGAAAGATGCTTATTTTTTTCTTTGATAATTGTGGTGTTAATTTTCAGTAGAAAACCCTTGGATATTATATTTTACATATGATAAAGCATGAAAAAGTCATCCAATAATATAACCATTTAAAGATGAAAACTTCATTTTGTGAGTCTGCTATAATTTTGGCATTTATAGAAAAATGTGTAAGAACTAGTTTTATTATTTAAGTGAAAATTTAGTGTAACTGGTGAAGGAAATGGCAACCCAATCCAGTATTCTTGCCTTGAGAATTCCATGGACAGAAAAGTCTGGCAGGCTTACAGTTCATGGGGTCACAAAGAGTCGGACACGACTGAGTGACTGACACACATTTAGAATAAGAACTTAATCTTAAGCATGTTCTCCAAATTGTAAACACATCAAGTAAATCTCTAGAAGTTGCCATTGTTAGATTTCAGCAATGATTATCTAGGAGGCAGGATTACAAGCAGTTCTTCTTTTAGCCTTATATAGTCTGAATTTAAAAAAAAAAAATTAAAATGTGAGTCTCCAGTATCAAGCAGTGTTTATACAGTCATCCCTCCATAGCTCTGGGGACTAAATACAGGACAAACATGGAACCTGCACAGGAGGAGAGTCTGCTGTAATATACTGGTTTATTTATTTATTTTTTTCATGCTATCTCACTGAAAAAAGAAAGACTCCTTTTCACAATTGTTTGATTAGCAAACATTACCATGTATTAACACAAGTTGAACAAAGCTGTTTTATCTTTCTAGACCCAGATAGTAATTATTTGTAAGTCAGAACAGGCTCTTATTTTCAACAAATGTTAAGGAAATTAATATAACCATTGTAATAAATTTAGCTGCATTTAGGAAGGTAACTGAAAATATATGAAATGAGACTACTATTAAGTAAAGATAAAGTTGAAGTCATACAACATCTGCCAATTAATCATTCAGTATTTATTAAGACATTGATGGGACCAGGTAAGTATTCCTTGGATAGCTAGTTGTAAGGTATTTGCGACCACCTGCACATTGAGGATCAAGTATTACAGCTGTGATGCAATTGATTTCCCCATGACTTTAGCAAAATAGCATGAAATAGCTCAGAAAATGTGTAGAATATCTTTCAGTGGCATATATTCTTAGTTACAGCCACGTCAAGTTGGATTTGAATTTACAAATGAGATTCTAGATTGGCTTCCTTTGTACTGTAAAATGAAACTTAATTGAGATATAAAATCAGTGTGTTGATCAGTAAAATATTTGTAAGGTTGCTGCTGCTGCTGCTGCTGCTAAGTCGCTTCAGTCGTGTCTGACTCTGTGCGACCCCATAGACGGCAGCCCACCAGGCTTCCCCGTCCCTGGGATTCTCCAGGCAAGAACACTGGCAAGGCTAGAAATGCTAATAAAGTTAAACATAAAGGCTAAAAAACAAACTTTTTAATATCAACATGGGAATGTGCTTATGACTTATTTTTTAGAGCTGTTCCTTTTGAGACAATAATATGAATAATTATTGCACCATAACTTTCATCAAGTACTTAATAGTGAATGGGATCTACATTTTAAATTAACATGACAGTCTTTGGAGAAATTCAGAAAATGAAATATGACTATTGTAATTTTTTGAATAGTTTCTTACTTTTTTAAAAAGGAATTAAAGAAGCAATTAGTCTAAAACAGATATTTGAGATGAAGTGGAAAAGAGTATTTCTGTGATGCAAAACATCAGTCAGGTCAGTCTCTCAGTCGTGTCTTACTCTTTGCAATCCCCGGGACTGTAGCACGCAGCGCTTCCCTGTCCATCACCAACTCCCAGTGCAAAACACATTCTAAATTAAATTCATCATGTGTAATAAATAATATTTCAGAGAGATAATATGCCTTGATTCACAGAGTTGGCAACTTTATTTTGTAGCATATTCAATTTGTTAGGAAGTGAAAATGGTGGTGTATAAACAATGTCATATTGGAATGAACTCTTGCCACGTGAAGAAACATTAAGTGATTATAATCAAATTAAGTATATTCATTTAGAGGAAACATGTTTAATGTTGTCCTCTATAAGTTGATACCTACCTATTTGCTTTCTCTAAACAAACTATTTACATCAAGGTCAAGTTATAGAGCTTAGATGTTATAGCTTACTCTTACTTTATCTGAACTTGGAGTTAAATCCTAAATAGTTGAAATAAACACACAGTAATGCAAAATCTCATGTATCTAATTTCCAGGAACTTTTCTTCCAACTTCATTCAAATATATGATGTAGGAAAAGGTACACTCTATGAAGTCTTTGATAATAGTCCTCAGGCTTGGAATACAGGGTCACATTCCTTTTGCCCTTTTCCTCAATTAAACTTAATATGTTTCTACCAGTTAAATAGCAAATTTAATATCCAAGAACTTGGGATAAATATTAAATGTACGTGTTAGTCAATCAATCATGTCCAACTCTTTCTGACCATATAGACTGTAGCCCATCAGGCTCCTCTGTCCATGGGATTCTCCAAGCAAGAATAATGAGTGAGTTGTCATGCCCTCCTCCAGGGGATCTTTCCAACCCAGGAATCAAACCAAGGTCTCCCACATTGCAGGCAGATTCTTTACCCTCTGAGTCACCTAGGAAGCTCAAATATTTAATAAATTATAGTAATTATTGACTAATTGTTGGATCTATTTGAGATTAAATATATCCTTTCTAAAATTTATCCTAATAATTGTACATGCAATACTTTATTAGAATAACACTAAATTTATTAATATCTGTAAGTCAGCACATTTATGAAAATGCCTTTTTTTCATTTTATCATTATCCATGGTAAATAAAAATGTTAATTTTTATTGTAAGCCTGTACACCTATATACATAGTCTCTAGATCAATCTAAAAATTAAAATATAGAAAAAATTTAAAGTTTAGCAAAAGCAATTCTTATGCATTCTTTACTTCATGATATGAATTCTGGTATGTTATACTTTATATTCTACTGTTTTTTAATCCATCGTCACACTAAGATTTCTTCATGCAAAAGTTTGGCATTTGTTTTTCCTCTATCACAAGAGAATAGATCTAAAATGTGCTCCTTACAAAAAAGAAGTGGTAATTATGTGACATGCTGGAAGCATTAGCTAATGCTATGGTCATAATCATTTTACAGTATATCAGTATATCAAACAAACCTTCTGTACACCTTAAATTTATGCAATGCTATAGGTCAATTATATCTCAGTGAAGGTGGAGAGGAAAAAATGTTATTTGAACCTATCATCACATAGCTTCTTCTCAGCATTCGTGACATACTTTATATCCTTACTCAGAGAAGATTCCCTGAATACCTTTGCTAAAATATCTTTCTCTCCCCACCCATCTCTCTCTCTCTCTCTCTCTCTCTCTCTCTCTCTCTCTCTCTCTCTCTCTTTCTCACACACACACACACACACACAAATACCCACACAGAATCCCCACTTTGGCCTATTATTTTCTACTATTCTATTTCATTTGTGACATACAGTTTTGAATACAAAAATCTGTCTTATTTGGCTATGTCCTAGTTTATTATCTTGCCAAGTAAGCAAGATTTATGAAAGCATATCTTATTAGTTACTTCTGCATTTCCAGAACTTGTATGGTAAAGAATAAAGGAAATTTTTCTATATGAATAAATGCATCGATAAGTGAATATTTAGTCAATTCTATGAGCTACTTTATTGGAGCAGGAAATGGCAACCCACTCCAGTGTTCTTGCCTGGAGAATCCCAGGGACAGGGGAGCCTGGTGGGCTTCCGTCTATGGGGTCACACAGAGTCAGACATGACTGAGGCGACTTAGCAGCAGCAGCAGCATGAGCTACTTTAGTAAGTATCTTGATAGTTTACTGTACAGACCAAAGAGCAAAGAGATTTGGTGACTGCTGAACACATAAATGAAATCTCTTATACTAGTATAGACCCTATACAAAAAAATATAATAAGCAAATATAAATCTTTTTTCTGGCTTCAGAAGTATTTAAAATGCCTAAAATGTGTGTTTTTTTAAAATTCTTAATCAAAAGCTTTTTATTTAACACTGCTGTTAATGCTTAAATGCAGTGGTTGTTTCATACGATATCCCTTGATGTATACTTCCAAACATTTGCAACAAGTTCTATAAATATCATATCTTTACCTATATCTATATTAGTTGTGAAAGGGAAGAATTTCAAAATAAACATAAATTCTGTACTAGTGACAATGTCAGAAATACTAGTATCACAGTGAAAATATATGAGTAGCTCTAGGTTATTCATCAAATATAGCTTATATTTCATCAAATTTATTTTCTCACCCTCTGGCTCGTTAAACATTGCTTTCTAGCCAATGTTGTATGTAATAAAAATAACTAACAAGGGAATTTTTCTTTGCAAGTTCAATGCATTTTTCTCTATGTAGGAAGAGAAGATTAAGCCTCAAGTGTTTTTAATCAGAAATTAGGTTTGGGAATATCTGTATATCTTGGTTTGACAATGGCTAGAAAGACTTCAAAACTTTTTAATCTATTTTAAACATGTTTCAAACTTACACAGGTTCCCTATTTCCAAAGTTTCAGTAGACTATTGAAGCAGAAATACAATGGAAATAACAGTGATTTAAACAGATCATGATATATGGGTCTCGAAGCACAAGCTGGAATCTAGATTGCTGGGAGAAATATCAGTCACCTCAGATATGCAGATGACACCACCCTTATGGCAGAAAGTGAAGAGGAACTAAAAAGCCTCTTGGTGAAAGTGAAAGAAGAGAGTGAAAAAGTTGGTTAAAGCTCAACATTCAGAAAACTAAGATCATGGAATCTGGTCCCATCACTTCATGGGAAATAGATGGGGAAACAGTGGAAACAGTGTCAGACTTTATTTTGGGGGGCTCCAAAATCAATCACTGCAGATGGTGACTGCAGCCATGAAATTAAAAGATGCTTACTCCTTGGAAGGAAAGTTATGACAAATCAAGATAGCATATTCAAAAGCAGAGATATTACTTTGCCAACAAAGGTCTGTCTAGTCAAGGCTATGGTTTTTCCTGTGGTCATGTATGGATGTGAGAGTTGGACTGAACTGAACTGAACTGAACTGATACAACCCATATTCATCTTCAGTTCAGTTCAGTTCAGGTCAGTCGCTCAGTCGTGCCGGACTCTTTGCGACCTCATGAATCGCAGTACGCCCCGCCTGCCTGTCCATCACCAACTCCTGGAGTTCACTCAGACTCACGTCCATCGAGTCAGTGATGCATCTTAGTAGTGGTTAAAACTGACAACCACTGCCACAGTCTAACTATCAAAGAGTGTGTGCACCTTTCAGTTCAGTTCAGTAGCTCAGTCTTGTCCGACCCTTTGCAGCCCCATGAATCACATCACACCAGACCTCCCTGTCCACCACCAGCTCCCGGGGTTCACTCAAACTCACGTCCATCGAGTCAGGGATGCCATCCAGCCATCTCATCCTCGGTCTTCCCCTTCTCCTCCTGCCCCCAATCCCTCCCAGCATCAGAGTCTTTACCAATGAGTCAACTCTTCAGACGAGGTGCATCTTTACAATAAGACAATTCCACCAAAGCATATAAATGTTAATATAATAATTCATTTTTAATGGAAGGTGAAAGTGGTGCAGAATTTGAATTGCCACTTATTTACCATTCCCCTTTATCTTAGAAATACTCTCTTTTGGCAAACTATAGGCAATATACAGTAAGGATGCTTATTTATAAGATGTTGGATATATTTATGGGCCTTCCCTCGCAGCTCAGTTGGTAAAGAAACTGCCTGCAATGCAGGAGATCCTGGTTTGATTCCTGGGTTGAGAATATATGTGCCTTTTTAAGACTTTTTTATACACAATAACTGAAAAATTTAAGATGAATAAAAACAGTAAAAAAAAAAAGGTAATTTGTAAACTCCCTTACTAAAATAATAATAATTTTGTATTTTCTTATGACATGAAAGAAAATTCATTAGAATGTATAAAAAAAATATGTTAAGGAAAAGAGAGTTAAAAAACTGTGTGTGGGGGATTTGGAGTAAAGAGACCTAACTGATTAAAATATCTGGGTCCTGTGTTTGTACTTCTGAACCAAATCATTATATGATTTTAGACTAGACACATACTTATGCATTAGTTGCTTTCATAAATAAGAATTATTTAGAAAATGGTTATGTATAATTAAAAATTTAGTATATTTTAATTCCATTAAGACATTCCCCAATAGTAAGAAAAATAATTTTGAATAAAGAGTTTTTAAATTTCACAGTTATTTTGGTCATTTAAATACGCAAAGCACTTTACTTAGAACTTGAAGTGTCCTGAGATAAAACCAATCTTTCAGTGTTAATAAAAAGGGGATACAAAATAATACTGAATAAAACAAACAGCAGCGACTCCCATTGATTAGGGCTTCCCAAGTGGTGCTAGTGGTAAAGAACCCACCTGCCAATGCAGCAGCCATCAGAGATGCATACTTGGGTCAGGAAGATCCCCTGGAGGCGGGCACGGCAGCCCACTCCAGTATTCATGCCTGGAGAATCCCATGGACAGAGGAGCCTGGTGTACTGCAGTCCATAGGGTTGCTCAGAGTTGGACACGACTGAAGCAACTTAGCACGCACATTGATTAAGTACTTATTGTATTCTAGTCTGTAAATGATCATGTTTTCCTTATGTGATAGATATTATCAACCTTTTTACCAATAATTTAACAGGCTTAAAAATTTTAAATGTTTTACTTAAGAATAAATGATTCATAGAAAATTTAGTTTTTTGTCATTATGTATAATTTGTTCGTTAGATTGCTATGCAACACCCTCTTATTTGCCTATATTCCCCCTAGTCATGCCAGAAGTTGCCTCTGTGATTTTCCTTTCCCTTAATATTCCAGTTCTGATGAGCAGTGTTCAGTAACATTTATTTTGGACCAAAATATATTATGTAATTCTGGTACTTCTGCGTTGAGAAATAAATGTATTTCTCTTATTGCCAAAAGCAATGATTACCATCATTCTTAAAATTTTAAAATGAGAATGGCTATGATTAAGAAAATCGTATATCAGTGCTGTAAACAATATAGCAGTTTATTTTAGTATTTTTTTTAACCACCTTACTCAACCTGAAGGCAAGCTGTCCAAAGTTAGAATAATGTCTCTACTTTAGGAAATTCTCAACTCATAGTTAACTCTTCCACCAATCCTAAGACATGGTTCTAAACCATATGATACAAGATGTTGTATCAAATTTTTAGGTAGTGGTCAAATGGAGGGCCAAAGAAGAAAGTGAAAGTATCTCTTAAGGAAAGTAGCTGATAGAAGTCACTTTGGGTTACTTAACTTTTGACATAATTTAGTTACAAGTCCACTATTATTTACAAGGAGGTTTTGATCAATAGTTATTATTTGGTCTAGAAGATCCTATATGTTGCTAAGAGCAGTTGATATGAAAAAAAAAGGGTATTACCTCTGTTGTGTCTCATATAGCATATGAAAAATAGGGATTTTATATAAGAGAGATAAGATTTAAAAATATATATATTTCAGTTTTTTTTTTTTTTTTTAGTGAAGAATTTTGAGTAGGGTTGCTATATGCCAAGAGTTCTGCAGTTTTTATGGTAGAAATGCAAATAGCATAGCCAATTTGAATAGCAGTTTGACCACAACAGATTACATTAGTCACCTCCTCTGAGGTTCCATAGTTACCCAAAGATATTAATGGTCAAAATGACTTCAATAGAACCTATTTCATGTTGCAAATATCTTATGAATTTCTGGAGACAAGTGTCATAACTACTGAGCAGAAAATTCTCAGATGTGATGTCATAAAGAGAAATTTAAAAGAGAAAAACATAGCAAGAACAATTATATGACACTGTTATATCTTTTTCAAAAATACAATAGTGGAATGGCAATACTGCCTCTGAGTTTGTGCAGGTAATGTTAAAACAGATGTGGTTCATGGGAATTTTCCTGCATCTTGATCTGCAGATAAAAACAAAAATTCCAAAAAGTAAATAGGATATCAGTATCATTGATCCTGTCTTTCTGGCATCTTAAGAGAAATATGCATGAAGTTTTATTTTTCAGTGCAAAAACTTATTTATTTATTCTATATTCTGTGTTTATGAGCTAGCCAGTGCCAACAAACCTGTTGTTTAACAGTCTTAGCAGGATGATGAGGTAAGAACAATCCTACTTCTCAGAAACAGAATAATGTTTCTAAGTGTATTTGTGTGGAGAGCACTACAAAGTTTGATCTTGGTAAGTAAGAATCTACAACAGCAGCTTACTTAGTTTATCCAGATGATGCTCTGAGTCCCAGTGTAACCACAAGGACTTCAACTTCAAGAACAGCAGAACCATGTTATTGTTTGAGAATCAAGTCAGGGTCCAACCCACAACCTTTGCCAGCTTTACTAATGTGAAGAAAACACAGAAATCATATGATGTTTGTCTTTAGGTCCAGTGGTAGAAGTTCAGTGAGTGAGGAATTCATGGTATTTAGCATTAGTTTCTTTTCACTCCATTTCATCTCCAGATGGTTAAGTGGAGTGAAACTGTCAGGTGTTTCAGAGTGTGTGTATAAGCTAGAGAGGACTGAGATAGATTATTCTAATTTCTTGAGCAATTAACCTTTCTGCTGTGCTGTCCAGTGCTTAGTTGCTCAGTCGTGTCCGACTCTTTGTGGAAGCCCCACCAGGCTCCTCTGTCCATATACTTCTCCAGGCAAGAATACTGGAGAAAGTACCCATTCCCTTATCCAGGTTTCCCACATTGCAGGAAGATTCTTTACTGTCTAAGCCATCAGGTAAGCCCAAAGGATAGGTATTATGTCTGTTTTAGTTAGTATTCCATCCCCAGAAATTGGTATTGTGCAAGCACAGTAGCCAATGATTTTTTTAAAATTAACTAATACATTAAAAAGATGATAGAGGCATTACATTTTGGACATATAGTGGACTTCAGAAACGCTACAGTAGCTTTAACATCAAATGTACAGGTAACAAGAATAAACGGTGATGAAGAAGAGAGAGTAAGACAAGAGATGCATAGCATGGGATTCAATAAATATAATTCAGGAAACTAAGGAAAGCATTATTTGTGAACTCTAGGTGGTGATTACAAAGTGGATATCCCCAAGAGTAAAATAACTCACTAAAATGTCACCCTTATTACTTTACAACAGTTTTAATATGAAACAGTTACAGTAAATAACAGATTTATGTCATAAAATTCAACCATTTCAGTGTACAATTCTATGATTATTTTTAACAACTTTACTGAATAATGTGACTATCAACATATCATTTCTAGGACATTTCCTTCTCTACAATAAATTCCCTCATGCCTCTTTACAGCTAATTCCCACTCCTACCACCAACTCCTAGCCACCAATAATGTATTTATTTTTTGAGAGAATAACAGTAAATTTATATTTTCTGGGCATTTTATGTAAATGGAATCCTAGCGTAGTCTCTTGTGTCTGGCTACATTCACAGAACATAATGTATTTGAGCCTTTGTCAGTAGTCTGTACCTTTTTTTGCAACTGAATAATGGTCTATTGAATGGATATAATATTTCCTCAGTGTGTTCTGTAAACACACAGACACACGAATGTATATATGTATGAAATATTTATTTTATACAAAACATAATTACATATTGTATGTATAATTACATATTTATACAAAACACATAAACACATATATTCAGTTAGTTTTCATTATTCATGGTAGTTTTTTTTTTTAAAATAAAATCTCCATTAACATTAAATTAGTGAACACTGAACTACTGTTCCTAGGGAGAATATATATATATATAACACATATATTTTTAAATCCTAAAAATAGCATATCCTAGTAGATTATATTTTGTTGTTGTTGTTTTTTTACAAGAGAGCAAATGATATTCAGAATCAGAAATGATGAGCTACTTGCCTAAGGCTATTCCATTAACAGGTTGCCAAGTTGAGGTTAATGCGTGTGTGCTAAGTTGCCTCAGTCATGTCCAGCTCTTTGTGACTCCCATGGACTGTAGCCTTTCAGGCCCCTCTGTCCATGGAATTTTCCAGACAAGAATCCTGGAGTGGATTGCCATGCCCTCCTCCAGGGAATCTTCTAGATCCAGGGATCAAACCCATGTCTCTTATGTTTCCTGCATTGGCAAGTGGATTCTTTTACCACTAGCAACACCTGGAAGCCCAAGTTGGGGTTCAAATTCTTCAAATAGTCATGGAAATGGAAATTTTTATTCTACATTGCACTCCTGGCTGTCACTATTCCCTGGTTATCTACAGAAGATACATCACACTTTTTTACTTCAACTGGGGAGTTCCATATCTAGCAACTCTAATTATTTCTACTCTGCAAAAGTATTTGTATTTGGAAATGTCCACGTATATGTCATATGCAGTCAATCTTCATTAATTATGAGAATTTGACTAGGAAAAAATTATTTATAAACCCTAAATCAATACTTAGGGCAATTTTGCCATCGATAAGAGACATATGAAGAACTGTGAAAAATTTGATTTCCTGGACTTTCAGGTTTCCAGGTAAGATTGAACAAGGCTGCATTCTGTCTTCTTGATTTCAGTGCTCATATGGAAAAAAGTGTCCATTTCACTGTCTATTGGTTGCTGCACTTTTCACATATTTATGCAAGTTCTATGTAATATTCTTAAGTAGAATGATTACCTTGTGAAGAAAATATCTGTGTTTCTTAGATAAATTTCCTCTGGGCATGATTTTAATGCTGTGGTCTATAAGTTCTGGCTGTCACATCAACAATAAGGCATATCCAGAAAGGAACAGAGGATGTTTGTTGGTCTTCACATGAGGCCATTTTGGAAAGAGCTAAAGTAATACCTCAAAAAACAAGAAAGAAAGAAAGAAAGGAAGGAGGAAGGAGGAAAGGAGGGAAGGAAGGAGGGAGGGAAGGAGGGAGGGAGGGAAGGAGAGAGGGAGGGAAAGAGACAAGGAGGGAGGGAGGGAGGGAAGATGTTCTTTCCATCGTAGGGGATTGGAATGCAAAAGTAGGAAGTCAAGAGATACCTGGAGTAACAGGTAAGTTTGACCTTGAAGTAAAAATGAATCAGGGCAAAGGCTAACAAAGTTTTGCCAAGAGAACACCCTGGTCATGGCAAACACTCTCTTCTAATGACCCGAGACGACTCTATACATAGACAACACCATATCGTCAATAATGAAATCAGATTGATTATATTGCTTGCAGCCAAAGATGAAGAAGCTGGATAAGTCAGCAAAAACAAAACCTAGAGGTGATAATGGCTCAGATCATGAGCTCCTTATTGCAGAATGCAGGCTTAGTGAAAGTGAAAGTGAAGTCGCTCAGTCGTGTCAGACTCTTTGCAACCCCATGAATGGTAGCCTACCAGGCTTCTCCGTCCATGGGATTTTTCAGGCAAGAATACTGGAGTGGGTTACCATTTCCTTCTCCAGGGGATCTTCCCGACTCAGGGATCGAACTCAGGTCTCCCGCACTGGAGGCAGGCACTTTAACCTCTGGATTGAAGAAAGTAGGGAAGACCACTAGGCCATTCAGTTATGACCTAAATCAAACTCCTTATGATTATACAGTTGATGTTATACACAGATTCAAGGGGTTGGGTCTGGTAGATAGAGTAATTGAAGAACTATGGACAGAGGTTCATAATTGTACTGGAGGCAGTGACCTAAACCAACCGAAAGAAAAAGAAATGCAAGAAGGCGAAATAGTTGTCTGAGGAAGCTTTACAAATAGCTGATTTGAAAGAAAAGAAGTAAAAGACAAGGAAGAAAGGGAAATACATACCCAGTTGAATGCAGAGTTCCAGAGAATATCGCAGAGAAATAAAAAGACCTTGAATGAACAATGCAAAGAAATAGAGGAAAACAATAGAATGGGAAAGACAAGAGATCTCTTCAAGAAAACTGGAGATATCAAGGGAAAGTGTCATGAAAGAATGGGCACAATAAAGACCAAATAAATGAATAAATAAGTACCTAACAGAAGCCAAAGAGATTAAGAGGTGACAAGAATACACAGAAGGACTATACAAAAAAAGGTCTTAATGACCTGGATCACCATAATGTTATGCTCACTCACCTGGAGCCAAACATCCTGGTATGTGAAGTCAAGTAGTCCTTAGAAAGTGTTACTATGGACAGTGTTAGGGGAGATGATGACATTCCTGGAGGTAATTTATCCAGGTGATGGATTCCTGAAGTATGAAGTCAAATGAGCCTTAGGGAACATAACTACCAACAAAGGTAGTGAGGTAATGGAGTTTTAGCTGGAAAAGATGATGCCGTTAAAGTGCTACACTCAATATCTTAGCAAATTTGGAAAACTCAATAGTGGCCACAGGACTGTAAAAGGTCAGTTTTCATTCCAATCCCAAAGAAATGCCAAAACAAATATTTAAACTACTGTACAATTGAGCTCATTTCTCATGTTTGCAAGATTATGCTCAAAATCCTTCAGGCTAGGCTTCAGCAGCACATGAACCAGATGTACAAACTAGATTTAGAAAAGGCAAGAGAGGAGCCAGAGATCAAATTGCCAACGTTCACTGGATCATAGAGAAAACAAGAGAATTCCAGAAAAAAGGGGGGGTTTCATTTACTATGCTAAAGCTTTTGACTGTGTGGATCATTAAAAAAATGTGGAAAATTCTTAAAGAGATGGTGCCGGGAGCCAGTGTGAGGAATCCCGCCCGTGACAAGGTCATGAGGAAGGAAGCTGACATACGCAAGCCGTGCTCAGACTTCAGGGACCCCTCTGGAAATTCCTAAGCATGTACCCCAACAAAAATCTGCCGGCTTTTGTGCTCTGCTTTTCTACTCTTCTGACATTTTCTGGAAAAAGTCAATTCAGGGCTTTAGTCTTCTGCATTTGAAAGAGTGTTTCAATCCAAATACCCCTCTGATGGCTTCCTAGCCTGCCTGCAGGACTTGTACAGCTGCGCATGTGATTGTTTGAGGCCTCCTGACCTCAGGAGGCACAGGAAGCTTAAAACATCCTAGGAATGTAGGGGCTTCCGAAGAGTCAAAATCTTTAGAATAGGGCTGATTAAAAGTTTCATTTGTTGAGTCAATGCTTGCTGCTGAATTTTCATATCCTTTATTTTTAGATACAGTTGGTATATAGGAAAACAAGTAGTAGACCTGGTAGTAGATCTTCGAGTTAAGTACCTTCTTTGTTATATCCCACTGCACCTTTGTTCTATAGAGATGTAACTTTAATGCTTTAAGGAGATGCAGATTAAAGAAAAACACTTCAGGGGAAACAAAATTAACATTCATTAAGGAAGAGAGCCAAAAAGTGTTAACAAGCCTCTTGGCCAGAAGATAATGTAAATCACCTGAGACCTTTTGTATACAAAATAATGTACAGAAAGAGTCTGGGCTGCGAACGCTACATAATTTTGTGTTATCCATTGATCTCCATGTTTTATCAAAAGTATAAAAGGCCTTCTGAACAATAAAGGATGGGGCCAGCTTCTCGGACCAGTTTCTCGAACTAGTCTCTCGGCCTGGTTTCTTGGGACTCTGGCTCCCCCCATGTCTTTCTCTCTCTTTCTTCTCTCCCTTTCCCTCTCTCTGCTCTTATTTTAACTTCAGGCTGAATCTCCACCTGGGGCGCGGAGGCTCGCCAGGCCTACTTACTTGCCCTGGCTGTTAAGACCCGCGCGAAAGGGAGCTTAAGGCGAGGCACCCTTAGATATTCAGGCGGGCGCCGGTGGCCCAATGTAGATGGTGCAAATTCCTTGTCTGGAATTTTATTGGTCTTCTCGTAAACCAAGCTATTCAGCCCTCTTCCTCCACTTAATCTTCCTACTACGCTATAGTTTCTTAATCTAATCTTATATCAATCAATAAACAAGTCTTTCCACGCCAACGCCGTCCACCCTTCGAATTCCCTGGATCCACCGGGGCTGGACCCCGGCAAGATGGGAATACAAGATCACCTTACCTGTCTCCTTAGAAACCTGTATGCAGTTAGAACCAGGAACTGAACAACTGACTGGTTCCAAACAGGGTAAGGAGTATGACAAAGTTGAATATTGTCACCCTGCTTACTTAACTTCTATGCAGGGTACATCATGTGAAATGCTGGGCTGGATGACTCACAACCCATTTGACTGGACAACTTACAACCCACACTCCAAGAATCCATCATCACATGGAATCAAGATTGCCAGGAGAAATATCAACAATCTTAGATATCCAGATGATAACATTTTATTGGCAGAAAGTAAAGCAAAACTAAAGCGCCTCTTGATGAAGGTGAAAGAGGAGAGTGAAGTTCAAATCCGTTCAGTTGCTCAGTTGTGTCCAACTCTTTGCGACCCCATGGACTGCAGCATGCCAGTCTTCCCTGTCCATTACCAACTACTGGAGCTTACTCAAGCTCATGTCCATTGAGTCAATGATGCCATCCAACCATTTCATCCTCTGTCGTCCCCTCTCCTTCTTCCTTCAATCTTTCCAGCATCAGGGTCTTTTCTAGTGAATAAATTCTTTGCATCAGGTAGCCAACGTATTGCAGTTTCAGCTTCAGTATCGGTCTTTCCAATGAATATTCAGGACTGATTTCCTTTAGGACTGACTGGTTGGATCTTCTTGCAGTCCAAGGGACTCTCAAGAGTCTACAGTAAAGAAGCTGGATTAAAACTCAACGTTCAGAAAACAAAGATCATGGCAAAATCTCCCATCACTTTATGGCAAATAAATGGGGAAAAAGTGGAAACATTATCAGATTTCATTTTCTTGGGCTCCAGAGTCATTGCAGACAGTGACTGCAGCCATGAAATTAAAAGTTGCTTGCTCCTTGGAAGAAAAGCTATGACAAACCTTGATAGTGTATTAAAAAGCAGAGATATCACTTTGCTGGCAAAGGTCTATATAGTCAAAGCCATGTTTTTTTCCAGTATTCATGTACAGATATGAGAGTTGGACCATAAAGAAGTCTGAGCACCAAAGAACTGATGGTTTCAAATTGTGGTGTTGGATAAGACTCCTGAGACTCCCTTGGACTGCAAAGAGATCAAACCAGTCTACTCGAAAGGAAATCGACCCTGAATATTCATTGGAAAGACGATGCTAAACTCAAGCTCTAATACTTCAGCCACCTGATGAGAAGGGTAGACTCATTGCAAAAGATCCTGATGCTGGGAAAGACTGTGGGCTGGTGGAGAGGAGGGCAACAGGAGTTTGGATGCTGTCGTTGACTCAATGGACATGAGTTTGAGCCAACTCTGGAAGACAGTGAAGTACAGGGAAGCCTGGCATGCTATAGTCCATGGTGTTGCAAATGACTTAGCAGATATGACTTAGCAGCTGAACAACAAAAGCAACATCTATAATGAGTGTGGAAACTATGGAAAAGATGTAAAAGTGGCTAAATTGGAATTCATTAGATGAAGACTGATTTTTTTAAGTGTAGCATGTGGCATTTTTGTGAGGCTGAAAACTCACTCATGACTATATTCACCCCATGGATGGATTGAACAAAAAGTCCCAAGGTCATTCCTGCTGGATGCCTCAATTTTCTGCCATATGACCTCTCATCTAAAGTAATTTAGACTATACTTCATACATAAAGTTCTCAAATTTCTAAAATGAGAACAGAGGGTGCAAGCCCTCTTATGTTCTATGCTCCAGAATCATCTATCTCTTCGGCCACATCATATTGGTCAATAGAAGGCTCAACCAGTCCAGATTCAAGAATATGAATAATTATTTCTCATAAGAGGAACCACAACAGTTATATGGCATGCATGTTTGGACACAAGATGTGATTTGCTGCGATGTATTTTGATAATTGCTTACTACACTGGGTATCCTTTTCCTGGAAAGGGACAGAATCTTTCCCATTCCATTTGAAAACATACTTCAAGCAGTACAAGCTGAGCTTATGTAAACTGGTCCACATTTCACATACCCTCTGTTAAACTGGGACAACCTCTGTTCTTTGTAATATAAAGTGGCATCTCACTTAAAAAAAATTTACTCATTCTATGAAGTATGTATATAAATACAATATAAATACTGAAAAGCCCTCTAATTACCAAAGAAATTGAATCATTAGATATGTATCTGCCTACAGTGAAAAGCCATAGGATAATTCCTATACAAAACCTTTTAAATAATATAATAAGGATATGTATGGCTGAGTCCTTTTGCTGTCCACCTGAAACTATAACAATATTTTTAATCAGCTATACACCAATATAAAAAAAGTTTAAAATAAATACTAGGATAAGGATATTCACCAATGACATATAATTCAAGAATATTATTGGTATACAATAGTTAACTGGAAAATTAAGTCAGTCACGTATATCAATATAGCTGCAACAAAAATCATATACAAAATATTCTTACCCAATGTGAATAAAATGGTAAATGAAGGCAAAATCCTTTAGAAAAGATGAGATTCATTCTCATCATTGTTCAAAAAATAGCTATGAAAAAAATACGTTGTCCCACAAAATATACAAAATGATAGCAATAACCTAGACATGGACCTTGCATATTTTATAGAAATTGACTCGAAATGTAGATCTAAAGGTAAAGTGTGAAACTATAAGACTTCTAGTAGAAAACTAGAAGAAAATCTAGGTGATGTTCAGTTTGGTGATGAGATTTTAGATGCAACACCAAAAGCAACATCCATGAAAGAAAATATTGACATGTAGCACTTTATTAATATTTAAAACTTCTTTCTCAGAGCCACTGTTAAGAAAATATAGACAAACCACTGACTGGGAAAAATATTTGAAAAGCATATACATAGTAAAGCTCCTGATATTCAAGTTAGAAAGAATTCATAAAACTAAACAGCAAGAAAGAGAACTTCAAGATGGGCAAACAGAACAGATACCTAATCTAAGAAGATATACAACTGGCAGATAAGTATAGATTGTGAACATCAAATATAATTAAGGAATTGCAAATTAAAGTATCGAGATACTGGTAAATCCCTATTAGAATGACCCAGATGCAACAATCCTGGTGAGGATGAGGAGTAGCTGGAACTCTCACTTATTACAGTTGGGAATGAAAAATGGTACAACCACTTGGGAAGAGTTTGGTTGTGTCTTACAAAGCTAACCATAGATTATCAACCAGCAGTCACACACTTAGGTACTTATCAAAATGATTTGAAAACTTATGTCCACCAAAAAACTGTGCATAAATGTTTATAGCAGGTTTATTCATAATTGCCTAAAAATGAAAGCAGCATTATGTCCTCCAATAAGTAAATGGACCTCAGAAAATCTGTGTGATATCCATACAATTGAATTTTTTCAGCAATAAAAATGACTATCAAGTCATCAAAGACATTGGTGAATGTTAAATGCACATTACTAAGTAAAAGATGTCATTGTGAAAAAAGTATGAGTTATATGATTTCAATTACATACCACTCTGGAAGAGGCAAAAGTATAGACAGACAAATATAAGCATGCCATACTGTGAGGGCAGGGGAGAGGAAATTTGAAAAGATAGAGCATAGGGAATTTTTCAGAGGTTAACCTGTTCTCTATGATATGTAACTGCAGTTATATGACATTGTGCCTTTGCCAAAATCTGTTGAAATTTAGTCTATTTAAAATTTTTAAGAATATATTATTTTGGAGTTCAAAGGTGCCTAGAATAAAATGCAGAATGACAAGTAAATCACCTGTATTTCACATATATTTAACAAGCTTTTTCACTGTCTTAGTCCATTTTGATTGTTATCACAAAATACCACAAGCTAGTCAGCTTATGAATGGCAGAAATATATTGTTTCTCCATATACCTGGAGACTGGAAGTCCAAGATCAACCAGCATGACTGAATGAGGGCTCTCTTTGAGTTGCAAATTTCTTGTGCCCTCACACAGTGGAAGGAGAAGCTCTGTGGGATCTCTTTTAGTATAATGTCACTAATGCCATTCATGAAGTCTCCTTCTTCATGACCTAATCACTTCCCAAAGGACCTATGTACATATATTATCATGCTTGGGGGTTAGGATTTCAATACATGATTTTGGAGGGATCAAATTTTCAGTTCATAGCACTAATTAGAGGGAGTGAAGTAAACTGTGCTGACCTGAATGACTATGTCATGGACTATTTAAACTGAAGGCAAAAGGAATTATACCGTAAACATTCTAATTTAGTTTTCTATTTGATAGAGTTCTTTCCATGGGGACATAGGTTAATAATTCTGACAGTGCTGTACATGTTCAGAGGAATTAAATCATTAAGGAAATGGATAGTAGAAGGTGAAAGTCAGGTTTTTCAGTTTTAGAGTGGGCATTTATTCATAATCATAAGGGTGAGACTATAATAACCCATGGGATAATGGATTAAAATTGTAGAAGTCAGTATGAACACATGTATATGGATGGCTAGATATAGACAGAGTTACAGATGTATGCCTCCATATAGGTTAGCTCTATACATATATTTTCTTGCTCTATGAGCTGAAAGTGCCTAGAAGCAATGAAACTCAGTAGCAGTGCTCATGGTTGATACCTGGATTACAATTTCTAGTACCATTCTCCAAAATAATAATCAAGGGCTATTGATTGTAGGACTAGTAAAGGAAATGCATAAGATGAGCCTGGAGCATCTTGTAGTGCCAGAGGATAATTTATAGTTTAGTACACAACTCATGATCACACACAGAGACATGTATACACACAGTGGTGGTGTTATGTCAGAGACTTGAATGTCAAGTGAAAGAGCTTCTGATGGTCAAAGCTACAACAATTTGAGTAAAAAAGTAAGTACATTTGTACTAGATTATAATTCAAAATAAATAAATAAATAAATAAATAAATAAATATATATATATATATTCTTGAGTCCATACTGACATAAATTATTTCATAAGTAAATAAATAGAAAAAAAAATTTTCCATCCAGATATAGTCCAAATAATGTATATAGATATTTCACCCTGGAGATGGATCATAATTCCTCATTACTTAAATGTAGATTGTACTAATTGACTTGATTTCAAAAGTGCAATGTGAAAGGGGAGATGGTGAGTAACTTTACAGTGGAGAAATTTCACAAATACTACCTCAGGCAGATAATTAAGGTCAATATCGATGGTAATAAGTCTGTAGCTTATGGTATGTACCCTTCATATGATGTCATAAAAATGATACCTTGCTTATGTGGCCTTGCTCTCAAAAACCAGTAATTCCAGTTCAATTATGAGGAAAAAAAAACATCAGACAAATCCCAATAGAGGGGCATGCTACAAAGCATCTGTTAAATTAATTAAACAAAGGAGTTTATTAAGCTGAAGTGATGCTAATGTTTTGGTAGCCAGTGTAAGCAAAGCAAAATCTAAGCCTGTAAATGCCTCAAGATTAAGAAATCAAAACCTAGCTGCAACACATCACAAATAGTCAACTAGGCTTTACAGTCAATCAATCAAATAATTTTCTTTCTTTGCTTCTATAACTTGTCTACCTAAGTCTTTCCCCTAGCTTTCCTCAGCAGAGCACTCCTAATCACTTTGAGCTTGTCACTGCCAATTCTACTGCATTTTTGCTCAAATAAACTCTTAAATGTTTTAATATGCCTCAGTTTATATGTTAACACAATTTACCAGCATGTTTCAAAACATTCTTTAGAAACAAGGAAAGTCTTTTCTTTGGCACAAATGAGAGAAGCCCAAAGAGATATTACAACTAAATGCAATGTGGTATCCTGAATGGGGTCTCTTAGGCAGAAAAAGAGGGTAAGAACTCAAAACTAAGGCAATCTGGATAAAATATGGACTTTATCCATGGGGTCACTTTTCTTTCCTTAGGTAATAAAGCCATATTAACATTGGTTCATTAGTAATGTAAAATGTTATTAGTAATGGAAAGTGGATGCATTATTTATAATAAATTTGCAAACCTGTAAACCTAAAGCTATTCTAAAACATATATACTTATAATTAGTATTATTCTAAGTAGGAATATTTGAAACCATTACAATCAGTAACAAAATATTTCCTACTATTAATACTTACATCATTATTCAGAAGATCTAGGTAACAAAATTAGGCATAAACTCAAGAGAAAATATGTAACATTTGAATGTGAAAAACAGCCCTCCTGTTATATGACACAATGCATTGCTAAAATTTAAAACAAATTTACAGGGAAATTATTAGCATTTTTAAGTGATTTTAGTTTTTAAGATGGTTGGCCAATCTATAGAGTCAGGCAATCTATGAAATGGGAGACAATATTTGCAAATCAATGTATGTTTGGAAGTTAATATGAATTCAGAGTATATGAGTAACACAACTCTCAGTAACAAATAACAAACAACATTTAAAATGTCCATTTAAAATGGAACAAAATAGAAAGCCCAGAGATAAATCCACGCACCTATGGACACCTTATCTTTGACAAAGGAGGCAAGAATATACAAGGGATTAAAGACAATCTCTTTAACAAGTGGTGCTGGGAAAACTGGTCAACCACTTATAAAAGAATGAAACTAGAACACTTTCTAACACCATACACAAAAATAAACTTAAAATGGAATAAACATCTAAACATAAGACCAGAAACTATAAAACTCCTAGAGGAGAACATAGGCAAAACACTCTCTGACATAAATCACAGCAGGATCCTCTATGACCCACCTCCCAGAATACTGGAAATAAAAGCAAAAATAAACAAATGGGACCTAATTAAACTTAAAAGCTTCTGCACAACAAAGGAAACTATAAGCAAGGTGAAAAGACAGCCTTCAGAATGGGAGACAATAATAGCAAATGAAGCAACTGACAAACAACTAATCTCAAAAATATACAAGCAACTTATGCAGCTCAATTCCAGAAAAATAAACGACCCAATCAAAAAATGGGCCAAAGAGCTAAATAGACATTTCTCCAAAGAAGACATACAAATAGCTAACAAACACATGAAAAGATGACCAACATCACTCATCATCAGAGAAATACAAATAAAAACCACAATGAGGTACCATTTCACTCCAGTCAGAATGGCTGTGATCCAAACGTCTACAAGCAATAAATGCTGGAGAGGGTGTGGAGAAAAGGGAAACCTCTTACACTGTTGGTGGGAATGCAAACTAGTACAGCCACTATGGAGAACAGTGTGGAGATTCCTTAAAAAACTGGAAATAGAATTGCCTTATGACCCAGCAATCCCACTGCTGGGCATACACACCGAGGAAACAAGAATCGAAAGAGACACATGTACCCCAATGTTCATCGCAGCACTGTTTATAATAGCCAGGACGTGGAAGCAACCTAGATGTCCATCAGCAGATGAGTGGATAAGGAAGCTGTGGTACATATACACAATGGAGTATTACTCAGCCATTAAGAAGAATACATTTGTATCAGTTCTAATGAGGTGGATGAAACTGGAGCCGATTATACAGAGTGAAGTAAGCCAGAAAGAAAAACACCAGTACAGTATACTAACACATATATATGGAAATTAGAAAGTTGATAACGATAACCCTATATGCAAGACAGCAAAAGAGACACAGATGTATAGAACAGTCTTTTGGACTCTGTGGGAGAGGGAGAGGGTGGGATGATTTGGGAGAATGTCACTGAAACGTATATTATCATATAAGAAACGGATCGCCAGTCCAGGTTCTATGCAGGATACAGGATGCTCGGGGCTGGTGCACTGGGATGACCCAGAGGGATGGTACGGAGAGGGTTGTGGGAGGGCGGTTCAGAATGGGGAACACGTGTACACCTGTGGCAGATCCATGTTGATGTGTGGCAAAACCAATACAATATTGTAAAGTAATTAGCCTCCAATTAAAATAAATAAATTTAAATTTAAAAAAAAAAGTGGACAAAGGGATGGGCCCTTCTGCAGTGGCTTCTTCGGGGGCCCCCCAGTGCATGATGATACGGAAGTGGTGGCCGTGTTGTTGGCGGCAGCGGGAGGGGGTGCTGTGGCAGCAGTGGCGGCGGCTGGTATAAAATGGCAGATTTCGAGGAGTTGAATATGGTTTTTAGTTTTAGGGTTTCTGACCTACAAGTGTTACTAGGCTTTGCCCGACCAAATAAAAGTGGTCATAAGCATGACCTCCTGATGAGGGCGCTGCATTTACTGAAGAGTGGCTGCAGCCCTGTGGTTCAGATTAAAATCCAAGAATTGTATAGACGCCGATACCCGTGGATGCTTGAAGGCCTTTTTGATTTATCCACAATCAAATCACTGGTTTTCAGTTTGGATGGGAGCTCCTTACCTGTAGAACCTGACTTGGCTGTGGCTGGAACCCACTCATGGCCTTCCACTTCAGTTACACCTCACTCGACATGCTCTCCTGCTGGTTCTGTGCTGCTTCAAGGTACTAATCCCACATTTGAGATGCGGCAGCCATCTCCCCGAATCCCTCCTGTTCAGCGTGATGTGCAGTAAAAAAAAAAAAAAAAAACAACTACCGTTTTATGAGGTCTTAGATGTTCTCATCAAGCCGACGAGTTTGGTTCAAATCAGTGTCCAGCAGTTTCAAGAGAAGTTTTTATTTTTACTCTGACATCTCAACAAGTTAGAGAGATACGAATTTCCAGGGATTTTTTTGCCAGGTGGTAGGAGAGTACTCTTGCCTGGAAAATCCCATGGACGGAGGAGCCTGGTGGGCTGCAGTCCATGGGGTCGCACAGAGTCGGACACGACTGAGCGACTTCACTTTCACTTTTCACTTTCATGCATTGGAGAAGGAAATGGCAACACACTCCAGTATTCTTGCTTGGAGAATCCCAGGGACGGCGGAGCCTGGTGGGCTGCCGTCTCTGGGGTTGCACAGAGTCGGACACAACTGAAGCGACTTAGCAGCAGCAGCAGCAGGAGAGATTATACAGTACAAGTTCAACTGAGACTACCTGGAAGAGACAAGTTGCCCCAAAGAAGATAACTATCCCAGTAGTCTCCATATGAAAGTAAATGGGAAGTTGTTTCCTTTACTTGGCTATGCACCACCACCTGAAAATGGGATTGAATAGAAGCGCCTTGGATGGCCTTTGAATATTACATCTTTAGTTAGTTTATCCTCAGCTGTGCCAAAACAGATTTCCATTTCTTGAGCATCAGAAATTAGAATTACTCCATATTTGTATAACTTGTACAAAAACTCACATCAGCCATGTTATTACAGAGGATACAAATGAAAGGTATTAGAAACCCTGATCATTCCAGAGCACTAATTAAAGAAAAACTTGCTGAGGAGCCTGACAGTGAAATTGCTACCACTAACCTTTGGGTGGAGAAGGCAATGGCACCCCACTCCAGTACTCTTGCCTGAAAAATCCCATGAACGGAGGAGCCTGGTGGGCTGCAGTCCATGGGGTCACTAGGAGTCGGACACGACTGAGCGACTTCACTTTCACTTTTCACTTTCATGCATTGGAGAAGGAAATGGCAACCCACTCCAGTGTTCTTGCCTGGAGAGTCCCAGGGACGGGGGAGCCTGGTCGGCTGCTGTCACTGGGGTCGCACAGAGTCGGACACTACTGAAGTGACTTAGCAGCAGCAGCAGCAGCAGCAGCCTTTGGGTGTCCTTGATGTGCCCTTTAGGGAAATGAAGCTGACAGTCCCATGCTGTGCAGTGACTTGTGCACACTTACAGTGTTTTGATGCTGCTCTTTATCTGCAAATGAATGAGAAGAAACCCACCTGGATTTGTCCTGTGTGTGACAAAAAAGCTGCCTATGAAAGTCTAATTTTAGATGGGCTTTTTATGGAAATTCTCAATGACTGTTCCGATGTGGATGAGATAAAATTCCAAGAAGATGGTTCTTGGTGTCCAATGAGACTGAAGAAAGAAGCTATGAAAGTATCCAGCCAGCCATGTACAAAAACAGAAACTTCAAGGGTCCTCGGTAAGCCTTGTTCAGTGACTGTAGCCAAAGAGACAAGCAAGAAGAAAGTGGATGTCATTGACCTAACAATAGAAGGCTTTTCTGATTAAGAGGAAGACCCTCCTGCCAAAAGGAAATGCATCTTTATGTCAGAAACACCAAGCAGCCCAACCAAAGGGGTTCTCAGGTATCAGCCATCTTCTGTAAGTGTGCCCAGTATGACTTCCATTGATCCTGCTGCTATTCTGCCTTCATTAACAGACTACTCATTGCCATTCCACCACATGCCAATCTCAAGCATGTCCTCAGATCTGCCAGGTTTGGATTTCCTTTCTCTTATCTAGTTGATCCCCAGTCTCACCTCACCCTTAACAGCGAGCAGTATGTCTGTCACCACCGCCAGCCCCCATGAAAGCAGTACTCATGTGAGTTCATCCAGCAGCAGAAGTGAGACAGTGGAAGTAATATTCCTGACGTCATCTCACTGGACTAAAGATGGACTCACTCGATCCTATAAATCATTCATCAGAACTGCTCTTTCTTGGATCTCTGCTCCATGGAAGCTTTTTTTTTTTTTTGCTAATGATTACTTTGATATTTATTGAAATATCAAATGGATTCTTTTGCCTTCTGAGAGATGACACAGATGACTGCAATGAGAACCACATGACATGCAAGGATTTTTCTTACTCTTGGTGTACGAGCATCAGATACATTCAACTGTAACTACATCCTCCTGAGAAATGGACTTCAATTTCATGTTACTGGATGGATTCTACAAATCAGTTAAATTTTTTTTTTGTTATACACAGCAATAAAATTATGTATTCAAGTATACTTTTTTCTAATTAGAAAAATATGTAATCAGTGATTCTAAAATGACAACTTTTTGTTTAACTTGAAGTGGAGGAAAAATATATGGAAAGAAGTTATGTTTGCTGAATGAGTCCTTTCCATGGATTTGTTCTGTTTCATTGAAGCAATGAAGACTAGATAAGTGGCCAAAGCTTGGGTTCCACTTTTCTCCATTTCCATCAAAGAAAAATGGCCGTGTGTTAAGCATTTTCCCTGGGGGTTGTTTCCACTCTGGTCTTCTGTACCCATGAGTGCAGAGTGCAATTCTGGGATTTGGTTGTTCCTTATTAGTGAGTATGTTGAAGAACACTATACAAAGTCTGCCCTGATGTCACGGGTGCTGTTTTTGGTAATTCAACTTTCTCATTCTACAGATGTCTGTAAATTAGGGCCTTGCCTTCTCAAAGAAATTCTCTGCAACTGTTGAATGAAATGTTTTTGGATTAAGGTGTGGCTGGAATGTTTGTTAAAATTTTTTTCACACTGTCCAGAAATATTGAGAGCATGGAAGCAGTGGAAGAAAAGATTTAGGGGCAGTGGGAACAGCACAGTTTAACTTCGTCCTAGGAACTTCTTTTACTCGTTTATTTTATAGGATAATGTTCAAATCTGCGATGAGTACTACTGACAAAGAAAGTATGTCATAGGTCTCATTTTGCTCATAGCAGTGATTTTTAAACTTAAAGAACAAACAATAGCAAAGGGATGGAGATGGCATCAGATTCCCTTTTTTAAAAAAGGAAATGTTTCTTGAAACCACAAATGATAAAACCAGAATTAGAAGTGTTTAAGAAAAGTTGGAAGAGGAAAGGATGGGCCTGAAACCCACTTTGCAAACCATTCTCTTACTATGTGTTTGATTTTAAATCTCTCAGGAAACTGAATTTTACCCTCAGAGAAACATTTTTATCCAAATTTTATTCTTTGCTTTCATTTGGCCGCACAATTTTGATTTCTCCAGGAGTCAATACTTTCCTAATGTTTAGCTTTCCCTCCCTAAGCTGTATCTAAATAAACCTTTGTTGAAAAATCATTAATCTGGCTGCTTTCTCAGACTGAAATGCCCTGATGAAGAGTCTGATCAGTTTCATATTAGGATAGGGAACAATCAGGGTTGATGCAGCTCCTGGGAGCTACCTTGTTACTGATTGGTTTTTCACACCTTCTCAGGTTCTCATGACCCCTGTGCTGTTTTTGTACTCATTTAATTTCCTGTGATTTTCGACATCTTCCATTCTTTGGCTGTGTTATCCCCTTAATGTATTATCCCTTTTGGAGAGTTAAAAATGTGGAAAACAAACCTGAATCTTCTTGCAGTCATTGCATCATAGTTGCCAGTTTTACCTTCTTAGGACATGTTAACAGTCCTTTGGTCCATATACAGAATTTCTTCCTGGTAAAATTTTATGTTGCTGCTCTAAATGTGGATGCAAGTTCTATTAACTCTGTAATCAGACAGAAAGAGTAACATGATTTATGTGGTATAATTTGTTAATAAAGAATGCTGTATATTTGTTATCATTTCATTACCCATTAGATTTTCAGAGACCCTCCCCTCCCCAACTTAACCAACAAAGTATTAAAAGGTAAATGAGAAAAAAAAAGAAGTTAGTTTATTTACTTGATTCTTGTAACTGATAACCTCTGCGCTTTTATAGCTGAACTTTGTTTTCTCTTCACTATTTTATGTGAACAGTTTTATTGTTCAATTTTGTAGTTTATACTAAATTACATAAAATTTTAATTTATTCCCCAAAAAATGAACAAAGGATTTTAATAGACATTTCACCAAGAGTGATATACAAATAAATGAGCATATGAAAAGGCGCTCAATATCATTAATTATTGGAGAAATGTAATCAGAACCCAGTGACACAGCACACTGCATTCATTATGATGGCAACTATCAAAAACATAAAATAGTAAAATTTATTGGCAATAATATGGCAAAAACCAAAATTGTGTAATGCTGGTGGGATTGCAAAATATTTCAGCTGCTATGTAGAACAATCTGTCAGTTTATCAAAAAATTAAAAATAGAATAACTATATGATCCAGCAATTCTACTTCTTAGTATATAATCAAAAGAATTGTAAGCAGGTTCTAGCTGACATGTGTGTATACCCATGTTCATTGTAGCATTTTTTAGATAAGGCAAAATTTGAAAGCAACCAGAGTCCTTACTGGCAGCTGAATAGATAAGCTAAATATTGTATATAGACACAATGGGATATTATTTAACATTGCAAGGGATGAAAGTTCTGACATAGGCTACAGTAGGAGTGGACCTTGAGGGAATTATGCTAAATGAAACAAGCCAGGTGCAAAAAGCTTGGATACCTCAGTTCAGTTCGGTCGCTGAGTCGTGTCCGACTCTTTGTGACCCCATGAATCGCAGCACGCCAGGCCTCCCTGTCCAATCACCATCTCCCAGAGTTCACTCAGACTCAAGTCCATCGAGTCCATGATGCCATCTAGCCATCTCATCCTCGGTGGTCCCCTCTTTCTCGTGCCCTCAATCCCTCCCAGCATCAGTCTTTTCCAATGAGTCAACTCTTCGCATGAGGTGGCCAAAGTACTGGAGTTTCAGCTTTAGCATCATTCCTTCCAAAGAAATCCCAGGGTTGATCTCCTTCAGAAGGGACTGGTTGGATCTCCTTGCAGTGCAAGGGACTCTCAAGAGTCTTCTCCAACACCACAATTTAAACGCATTGATTCTTCGGCGCTCACCCTTCTTCACAGTCCAACTCTCACATCCATACATGACCACAGGAAAAACCATAGCCTTGACTAGACGGACCTTAGTCAGCAAAGTAATGTCTCTGCTTTTAAATATACTATCTAGGTTGGTCATAACTTTTCTTCCAAGGAGTAAGCATCTTTTAATTTCATGGCTGCAGTCACCATCTGCAGTGATTTTGGAGCCCAAAAAAATAAAGTCTGACACTGTTTCCCCATCTATTTCTCATGAAGTGATGGGACCGGATGCCATGATCTTCATTTTCTGAATGTTGAGCGTTAAGCCAACTTTTTTACTTTCCTCTTCCACTTTCATCAAGAGCGTTTTTAAGCTCCTCTTCACTTTCTGCCATAAGGGTGGTGTCATCTGCATATCTGAGGTTATTGATATTTCTCCCAGCAATCGTGATTCCAGCTTGTGCTTCTTCTAGTCCAGCGTTTCTCATGATATACTCTGCATATAAGTTAAATAAGCAGGGTGACAATATACAGCCTTGACATACTCCTTTTCCTATTTGGAACCAGTCTGTTGTTCCATGTCCAGTTCTAACTGTTGCTTCCTGACCTGCATACAGATTTCTCAAGAGGCAGGTCAGGTGGTCTGATATTCCCATCTCTTTCAGAATTTTCCACAGTTGATTGTGATCCACACAGTCAAAGGCTTTGGCATAGTAAATCAAGCAGAAATATATGTTTTTCTGGAACTCTCCTGCTTTTTCCATGATCCATCGGATGTTGGCAATTTGATCTCTGGTTCCTTTGTCTTTTCTAAAATCAGCTTGAACATCAGGCAGTTCACGGTTCACGTATTGCTGAAGCCTGGGTTGGAGAATTTTGAGCATTACTTTACTAGCATGTGAGATGAGTGCAATTATGCAGTCATTTGAGCATTCTTTGGCATTGCCTTTCTTTGGAATTGGAATGAAAACTGACCTTTTCCAGTCCTGTGGCCACTGCTGAGTTTTCCAAATTTGCTGGCATATTGAGTGCAACACTTTCACAGCATCATCTTTCAGGATTTGAAACAGCTCAACTGGAGTTCCATCACCTCCACTAACTTTGTTCGTAGTGATGCTTTCTAAGGCCCCCTTGACTTCACATTCCAAGATGTCTGGCTCTAGATGAGTGATCACATCATCCTGATTATCTGGATCATGAAGATCTTTTTTGTACAGTTCTTCCATGTATTCTTGCCACCTCTTCTTAATATTTTTTGCTTCTGTTAGGTCCATACCATTTCTGTCCTTTATCGAGCCCATCTTTACATGAAATGTTCCCTTGGTATCTCTAATTTTCTTGAAGAGATCTCTAGTCTTTCCCAATCTGTTGTTTTCCTCTATTTCTTTGCATTGATCGCTGAAGAAGGCTTTCTTATCTCTTCTTGCTATTCTCTGGAACTCTGCATTCAGATGCTTATATCTTTCCCTTTCTCCTTTGCTTTTCACCTCCCTGCTTTTCACAGCTATTTATACGGCCTTCCCAGACAGCCATTTTGCTTTTTTGCATTTCTTTTCCATGGGGATGTTCTTGATCCCCGTCTCCTGTACAATGTCACGAACCTCAGTCCATAGTAGTCAAATATATTGAGACAGAAAGTAGAATGATGGTTGTCAAGGGCTACAAAGGGTGAGGGGAATGGAAAGTTGTTGTTTATTGTATGTACTCTTTCAGGTTTTTAAGATGAAAATAATCCTGGATATATATTTAGTGTGAATATTCTTGAACTACTGAACTATATACTGTAAAATGGTTGGATGGTGAATTTTATGTGTATTTTGTTGTTGCTCAGTCATTAAGTCTGACTCTTTGGGAACCCGTGGACTGCAGCACATCAGGCTCCTCTGTCCTACTATCTCCCAGAGTTTTCCCAGATTCATGTCCATTGAGTCAGTGATGCCATTTAATCATCTCATTTCATCCTCTGCTGCCTCCTTCTAACTTTTGCCCTCAATCTTTCCCGGCATCAGGGTCTTTTGAAGTTAATCAGCCCTTCCCATCAGGTTGCCAATGTACTGCATCTTCAGCTTCAGCATCAGTCCTTCCAATAAATATTCAGGACTGATTTCCTTCAGGATTGACTGGTTGGATCTCCTTGCAGACCAAGGGACTCTCAAGAGTCTTCTCCAACCACAGTTTGAAAGCATCTGTTTTGGAGCTTAGAATTCTTTATGGTCCACCTCTCACATATGTACATAACTGCAGGAAATACTATAGTTTTGACAATAGGGGCCTTTGTCAGGAGAGTGATGTCTCTGCTTTTTAATACACTATCTAGGTTTGTCATAGCTTTCCTTTCAGGGAGCAACTGTCTTAGGATTGCATGGCTGCAGTGACTGTCTGCAGTGATTTTGGAGCCCAAGAAAATAAAATCTGTCACTGCTTCTACTTTTCCTCCTTCTATGTGCCATGAGCTGATGGAACTGGATTCCAAGATCTTAGTTTTTTGTTTTTTGTTTTTTTTTTTAATGTTGAGTTTCAAGCCAGCTTTTTCACTCTTTTACTCTCATCAAGAGGCTCTTTAGTTCTCCTTTACTTTCTGCCATTAGAATGCGATCATCTGCATATCTGAGGTTGTTGATATTTCTCCTAGCAGTCTTGATTCCAGCTTGTGATTCATCTAGCCTGGCATTCACATGATGTACTCTGCATGGAAGTTAAATAAGCAAGGTGACCTTATACAACCTTAATGAATTACTTTCCCAATTTGGAACCAGTTATTTATTCCATGTGCTGTTCTAACTGTTGCTTCTTGACATGCATACCGGTTTCTCAGGAGACAGGTATAGTGGTCTGGTAACTTCTATCTCTTTAAGAATTTTCCACAGTTTTTTAATGTTCCACAGAGTCAAAGGCTTTAGCATAGTCAATGAAGAAGAAATAGATGTTTTTCTGGAACTCCCTTGATTTCTCCATGATCCAACAAATGTTGGAAATTTGATCTCTGGTTCTTCTACCTTTTCTAAATCCAAATTGTACCTCTTGAAGTTCTCAGTTCATGTGCTGATGAAGACTAGCTTCAGGAATTTTGAGCATAATCTTGTTATCATGTGAAATGAGTACAAGTGTGTGGTAGTTTGAACATTCTTTGGAATTGCCCTTCTTTGGGATTGGAATGAAAATTGATCTTTTCCAGTCCTGTGTCTACTGCTGAGTTTTCCAAATTTACTGACATATTGAGTGCAGCACTTTAACAGCATCATCTTTTAGAGCTTTAAATAGTTCAGCTGGAATTCTGTCACTTTCACTAGCTTTGTTCATAGTAATGCTTCCTAAGGCCCACTTGATTTCATACTCCAAGATATCTGCTCTAAGTGGATGACCACACCATCATTGTTATCTGTCTCATTACCACCTTTTTTTGTGTAGTTCTTCTGTGTATTCTTTCCTGTTCTTAATCTCTTCTGCTTCTGTTAGGTCCTTATCATTTCTGTCCTTTATTGTACCCAACCTTGAATGAAATGTTTCCTTGATATCTCCAGTTTTCCTGAAAAGTTGTCTAGTCTTTCTCATTCTACTGTTTTTCTCCATTTCTTTGCCGTGTTCATTTAAGAAGGCCTTCTTACCTCTCTTGTTATTCCCTGGAACTATGCATTCAGTTGAGTATATCTTTCTCTTCTCCCTTGTTGTTTGCTTCTCTTCTTTCCTCAGGTATCTGTAAAGTCTCCTCAGACAACCACTTTGCCTTCTTGCATTTATTTTTCTTTGTGATGATTTTGCTCTCTGCCTTCTACACAATGTGAGGAACTTCTGTCCATAGTTCTTCAGGCACTCTGTCTACTAGACCTAATCCCTTGAATAGCATCAACATGTATTTCATGACCGTTAAGATTTTCAAAGTTCAAAAAGCTGATAATTGGGTAAAAAGTCATATAAAATTAATCAATTTTTATATTAATAAAGTTTCAAGAACCCAATATTACTTATCATTATACAGAATTTTAAGGAAATTAGAAATTATATACCCAAACTTATACAAGTTGTTATCTTAAAATATTAAAATGTTATATTAAAAATATTGAGATACATAAAAATTGCCTAGATATATGAAAGGTATATATATGAAAGGGTATATATCATATATTATATATGAAAGTGTATAATAATATAGATGAATCTTTGAAACTTAATTTTCCATGAAAAATGAAATTTCTTAAATTACCAAATTATATACAGGAATATTCCTTATCAAAGGGGGGAGGTGGGAGGGGGGCTTGGGATTGGGAACATGTGTACACCTGTGGCAGATTCATGCGGATGTGTGGCAAAACCAATACAATACTGTAAAGTAAAATAATAATAATAATAAATTTTTTAAAAAAGTACTGAGAACATGGTAAGGCAAAAAAAAAGAATTTGTAAACAAACAAACACTATTAACATATTATTTTAAAAATGTGTGTAGAAAAACTATATTTCAAAGGAAATAGAACATTCACACTTGTTTATCTGTGTTTATCTCATGTTTTTCTCAGGTATAAAGGGTGGTACATGCATGATTGCTAAGTTGCTTCAGTCCTGTCTGACTCTTCACCCCAGGTACTATAAGCCACTAGGCTCTGTTATCCATGGGATTCTCCAGGCAAGAATACTGGAGAGGGTTGCCATGCCTTCCTCCAGGGGATTTTCCCAAGCCGGGAATCAAACCCATGTCTCTTATGTCTCCTGCTTTAGCAGGGGAGTTCTTTGGCACTAGCACCATGTGGGAAGCCCATAGAAGCTGGGAAGATGGACAAATGGAGGAGAATATAAACAAGTAGAATGTGCAGGTAACGTTCTGCTGCTTAGGTTTGATGTTGTGTTTACAGCTACACATTTTAAAGAGAAAAAATGGAAAATTTTAAATAAAAGAAAATCAATTTGTTAGCAATTTTTACCCTTATAGCAATCACTTTTAAATTTTCAGTAGAAAAATTGGATCTGGGAATTCAAATAGTTTACCTGAAAGAAGAAATCCTATGTGTGATATTCTTTTAGAAGAAAAGCTGAAACATAAGTGAATTATGTACTCAGAAGCAGGAAAAAAGTGACAGCATTCTTCCATTCTGTTTTCTCTAATTCTTTGGATATATTGTTTTATGACTGCAAGCACATAATACATATGAGTTCTGATACTCCTCCATTTTGCCAGTTATCACAAAATGGAATAAGTCTATCTGAGGACCTGCTTCAGCTAATTTTATTATCATTCGTTCAAATATCATCTTCTTTGGCACATGATCAGCCAGGATGGAGTGCATCAAATTGCTCTTCACTATTACTATGGCTGCATTCTGGACTTCTATGCTGTCATATAACATATTGAGTATGATCATTTCATATAAAGCTGGCATAGAAGAATGTTAAGAATATTGGTATTTAAGATGATATGATACAGTATATGAATAGAGAACACCTTAAAACATGAGACAGCTAATGCATCCAAATATTCTAAATCATTTTAAAATTGACGTTTGAATTTCTAAACAGCAACGTTAAATAACAAATTTCTTCAGCTGTAATGAATATTTGATTCATTTTCAAAGATAATTGCCCTCTATCAGGGTCATAGTATTAACATGAAGATTAGTCATTATCTTCTTTATGAGAATTGGAAAGAAATCCCTATTAAGATTTTTGAAGGAGCTATTTCAATGAAATAGCTTTGCTTACTGATGGCATTATATGATTTGAAAATATTTCTTCAAACATGCTTTTTATATTTATTCTAAGTTCTGTTTTTATATTCATGGAAAAGGACTTCAAAAACCTGGGTATAATATATATCTTCACATAATTTTGTGCAATAATATTCTGTTTAGTTCAGGTGCTGTCATGTCTGACACTTTGCAGCCTCATGGACTGCAGCACACCAGGCTTCCCTGTCCTTCACCAGCTTCCCTGTCTATCACCAACTCCCAAAGCTTGCTCAAACTCATGTTCATCAGGTTGGTGATGCCATCCAACCATCTCATCCTTTGCTGACCTTTCTTCTCCTGCCTTCAATCTTTCCCAGCATCAGGGTCTTTTCCAATGCCCATTGCAAAGTATTGGAGCTTCAGCTTCAGTATCATTTCTTCCAGTGAGTATTCAGTTCTTCCAATGATTTCCTTTAAGATTTACTTGTTTGTTCTCCTTGTAGTCCAAGGGACTCGCAAGAGTCTTCTAAACACCATAGTTCATAAGCATCAATTCTTTGGCACCCAGCTTCTTTATAGTCCAACTCTCATATCTATACATGTCTAATGGAAAAGCCATAGTTTTAACTAGATAGATCTTTGTCAGTAAAGTAATGCTTCTGCCTTTTAATATACTGTCTAAGTTTGTCATAGATTTTCTTTCAAGGAGCAAGTCTCTTTTAATTTCATGGCTGCAGTGACTATCTGCAGTGATTTTGGACCCCAAGAGAATACAGTTCATCACTGTTTCCATTGTTTCCCCATCTATTTGCCATGAAGTGATGGGACCAAATGCCAGGATCTTAGCTTTTTGAATGTTGACTTTTAAGCCAGCTTTTTCACTCTCCTCTTTTACTTTCCTCAATAGGCCCTTTAGTTCCTCTTTGATTTCTGCCAGGTGGTGTCATCTGCACCCGATGTTATTGATATTTCTCCAAGAAATCCTTATTCCAGCTTGTGTGTCATTGAGTCTGGCATTTTGCATGGTGTACTCTGGATATAATTTAAATAAGCAAGGTGACAATATATAGCCTTGATATATGTCTTTTCCAATTTGGAACCAGTCCTTTGTTCCATGTCCGGTGACAACTGTTGCTTCTTGACCTGCATACAGATTTTGCAGGAGCCAAGTGAGGTGGTCTGGTATTCCCAGCTCTTGAAGAATTTTCCACAGTTTCCTGTGATCCACACAGTCAAAGGCTTTACAGTAATCAATAAAACAGTTGATGTTTTCCTGGGATTCTCTTGCTTTTTCCATGATCCAACAGATGTTGGCAATTTGGTCTCTGTTTCTTCTGCCTTTTCTAAATCCAGCTTGAACATCTGAAGTTCTTGGCTCATGTACTTTTTAAGCCTTACTTGGAGAACTTTGAGCACTACCTTGCTTGCGTGTAGTTGTGTGGTAGTTTAAACATTCTTTGGAATTGCCCTTCTTTGGGATTGGAATGAAAACTGACCTTTTCCAGTCCTGTGGCCACAGCTGAGTTTTCCAAATTTGCTGGAATATTGAGAGCAGTGCTCACAGCATCATTTATTAGAATTTGAAATAGCTCACCTGGAATTCCATCACCTCCACTAGCTTTGTTCATAGTTATGCTTCCTAAGGCCCACTTGACTTTGCATTCCAGGATGTCTGGTTCTAGGAGAGTGATCACACCATCGTGTTTGTCTGGGTCATTAAGATCTCTTTTGTATAGTTATTCTGTGTATTGTTCCCACCTCTTCTTAATATCTCTTGCTTCTGTTAGCTGAGAAAAGAAGAGAAGTGAAAGGCAAAGGATAAAAGGAAAGATATATCTGTCTGAATGCAGAGTTCCAAAGAATAGCAAGGAGAGATAAGAAAGCTTTCCTACATGATCAGTGCAAAGAAATAGACAAAAACAATAGAATGGAAAAGACTAGAGATCTCTTCAAGAAAATTAGATATACCAAGAGAACATTTCGTGCAAAGATGGGCACAATAAAGGACAGAAACAGTATGGACTTAACACAAGCAATAATATTAATATAGCGAAATTAGGAAGAAAAACAGACACATTCTTATCTGTTATGAGTTATTAATTTTTCACATTTAGCAGTTACTAAATCAAATTGAATAAAATATTTTGGGAAAGTAATTTTAAAGATTATCTAAGCCATATACCTTTAAATATGAATTTTTATTAAAAATAACAGCCTTTGATATTACATAACTGAAATGATTTAGATGACCACAGAAATTAGATATTGCCCTTGTTTCTAATCATAGTTCATGAAAACTGCATCCAATGCTTATATTTTATTGATAAAAGTGATGTGCCAAAATTCCACATCAAAGTATAGTAGAAAATCCCCAACTGTGACATGCAATGGAGGAGTGAGGAGGAATTGTGCGTCTAAGATACACATGACATGGTGCTCTTTGAGTAAAATGGCTATACAGTACAGACATAGAATGCATGTAAACTCTCAAAAACATCTCTGGGATTTCTACATGGAATTTGCTAGAGAAATACTTCAGTGTTGTAACATCAAAAATAAAAGTGAAAGATTGAAAGCTAGTAGCTAATAACAGTTTGCAAACTGTTACAGCACAGATAAGAAAGGCATGAAATTATCCCCTTCCCATTAAAAACTGGTTTGAAGAGATAAAAGCTGAAACCATTAAAATCATGACAAAAGACAAAAAGTAGCACTCAATACGTGGACTCCATGAGGACATATCACACTTACAGTAACAAGTTTTTCTACTGTATTACTGTAGGATTATAGAATTTAGACACAGAAGAGTGATATTATTAGGTTGGTGCAAAAGTGATTGCAGTTTTGCATTTTTAACTTTGCCATCTGATATTGGAATATATTTTTTTTTAATTTTTATTTTTACTTTATTTTACTTTACAATACTGTATTGGTTTTGCCATACATTGACATGAATCCACCACGGATGTACATGAGCTCCCAAACATCAACCCCTCTCCCACCTCCCACCCCATATCATCTCTCTGGATCATCCCCATGCACCAGCCCCAGGCATCCTGTATCCTGCATCGAACATGACTGGCGATATTCTTAAATAAACATTGTTATTTTATACATCATTTTAATGCACATTTCTTGCTTTTTTGCTCTATGATTTTTCTTTTTTTGCTAATGACTTATTACCTGTTCATTATTTTATGTTATTTTAGACTACAGAAATGATGTTAGTCAAAAAGTAAATTCAAGGTAATTTTTTTAATTTGAGTTCAAAATGGGTCATAAAGTAGCAGAATGAACTCACAATATCAGCAATGCATCTGGCCCAGGAACTGCTAACAAATGTACAGTGCGGTGGTGGTCCAAGAAGTTTTGCAAAGGAGACGAGAGCCTTGACGATGAGGAGTATAGTGGCTAGCCATTCAAAGTTGATGAAGACCAACTGAAAGAATCATTGAAACTGGTCCTCTTGCAACTACATGAGAAGCTGCAGAAGAACTCACTGTCAACCATTCTAACATCTTTCAGCATTTGCAGCAAATTTGGAAGATGAAAAAGCTCTGTAAGTGAGTGCCTTATGAGCTGACTGAAAATCCAAAAAAAAAAAAAATCATTTTGAGGCATCATCTTTTATTCTATGCAACAACAATGAATGATTACTCAATCAGATTGTGACATGCGAGAAAGTATGCATGCTAAGTCCCTTTGGTCCTGTCTGACCCTTTGCGACCCTGTGGACCACATCCTGCCAGACTCCTCTGTCCATGTGATTCTCCAGGTAAGAATACTGAAATGGGTTACCATTTCCTCCTCCAGGGGATCTTCCCAACCCAGGGATTGAACCAGTGTCTCTTACGTTTCCTGCATTAGCAGGCAGAGCTCTTTACTACTAGTGATGTGTCAGAAAAGTGGATTTTACAGTCACGACAACCAGCTCAGTGGTTGGGCAAAGAAGCTCCAACACTGTTCCCAAAGCCAGTGAAGTGAAGGTCACTCAGTCGTGTCTGTCTCTTTGCGACCTCATCGACTATACAGTCCATGGAATTCTCCAGGCCAGAATACTGGAGTGGGTAGACTTTCCCTTCTCCAGGGGATCTTTCCAACCAAGGGATCAAGCCCAGGTCTCCTGTATTGCAGGCAGATTCAAGCTGAGCCACAAGGGAAGCCCTCCCAAAGCCAAATTAGCACCAAAAAAAAAAAAAAAAAAAGGTCATGGTCACTGTTTGGTGGTCAGCTGCCTGTCTGTATCACTACAGCTTTCTGTATCCCAATGAAGCCATTATATCTGAGAAGTGTGCTCAGCAAATTGAGATGACAGCTGCAGCCACTATTGGTCAACAGAAAGGTCCCAGTTCTACTCCAGGATGCCCCCCAACCACAAGTTGCACAACCATCGCTTCAAAAGTTGAACCAATTAGGCTACAAAGTTTTGCCTCATCTGTCATATTCACCTGGCCTCTTGCCAACGGACTACCACTTCTTCAAGTATCTTGACTACTTTTTGCAGGGAAGTGCTTCCACAACCAGCAGGTTGCAGAAAATGCACTTAAGAGTTCGTTGAATCCTGAAGCACTGATTTTTACACTACAGGAATAATAAACATTTCTCACTGGCAAAAATGTATTGATTGTAATGGTTCCTAGTTTGATTAATAAAGATGCTTGAGCCAAACTGTAGTGATTTAGTAACTGCAGTTACTTTTATACCAATCTAATATGTTCTTTACTTACATGTGCTGCCCTAAAACTCCCTTTCTGTTCTTTATAACAAATATTACTTATCACTTATGACATGGTTTAAATACCCTCTCCTTTATTCTCTCAAGAAAAATCAATCTAAGCTAACTCTATTTTCACTTTGTCTTCTCTCTACCACTTGATAGAGCATTTATCACACCGATGCTAATATCATATTGCTAATATTCTAAATGTATATTTTTCTACATTATAACACCTATAAAATAAAGATATGTGTTATAATTGATGCAGTAAGAGAAGATTAGATCTTTTTAATTGACTGCACTTTTTTCTTTCTTAATGGAATATAAAATAATTATTTCATAATCAGTAGCAACAGCGTCTCTGAAAAATAGTGGTAAATATACAGTTGACTATTCAAGGATGAGATTCATATCTTACTCCTTTGTGTTTCTTAGAGCCCCAATGAGTGGGTGTCACATAATTGATGAGCAATAAATGATAAGGCAATGTATCTCGTCAGTATCAGTCATAACTATTGCTCCATTAAAAAGAGCAAGCCTTCAGAACTTTTCATATAAGGACATGTAGCCAAAAACAGTAAATGAAAACAGTAATAAGTCCCTCAGGTGCAGATTATTTACACCACCTGCCTCACGAATAATTTTTTCAATACATTCATAAACAGAAAAATGGAGAGCAGATTCATGTAAAATAGGGAGAGGATATAAATATAAAATCAGCGATAATTTGTGTAACATTGTCTTTAAAGAATATATTTTTGTATTTTAATGCCCTGATTATTGACAGTGGTGCCAAAATACTATTGGCCATGGTTAAAAAAGTATGCATAAGAATAACCAAGAAATTTAGCATATACCTTAGGCCTAATGAAACTGAATTTTCTCTTCAAATACAAATTACAACTGAGACAATGCAAATTATGGTCATCTCTCAAGTGTTATAACAATTGCATCAAACTAAATTTAAGATTTTTCTTTTGGAAATTTATCTGTACATTGTAAAATATAGAGACCAAACCATTTGCAACATTAGTGAATTACATAAGATGGTCAACACCGAAATCAGATTGATTATATTCATTGCAAGCAAAGATGGAGAAGCTCTATACAATCAACAAAAACAAGACCAGGAGCTGACTGTGGCTCAGATCATGAACTCCTTATTATCAAATTCAGACTTAAATTGAAGAAAGTAGGGAAAACCGCTACACCATTCAGGTATGACCTAAATCAAATCCCTCATGATTATACAGTGGAAGTGAGAAATAGATTTAAGGGTCTAGATTTGATAGATAGAGTGCCTGATGAACTATTGACGGAGATTTGTGACATTGTACAGGAGACAGGGATCAAGACCATCCCCATGGAAAAGAAATGCCAAAAAGTAAAATGGCTGTCTGGGGAGGCCTTACAAATAGCTGTGAAAAGAAGAGAGGCAAAAAGCAAAGGAGAAAAGGAAAGATATAAGCATCTGAATACAGAGTTCCAAAGAATAGCAAGAAGAAATAAGAAAGCCTTCTTCAGTGATCAATGCAAAGAAATAGAGGAAAAGAAGAGAATGGAAAAGACTAGAGATCTCTTCAAGAAAATTAGAGATACCAAGGGAGCATTTCATGCAAAGATGGGCTCAATAAAGGACAGAAATGGTATGGACCTAACAGAAGCAGAAGATATTAAGAAGAAGTGGCAAGAATACACGGAAGAACAGTACAAAAAAGATCTTCATGACCCAGATAATCATGATGATGTCATCATTAATCTAGAGCCAGACATCTTGGAATGTGAAGTCAAGTGGACCTTAGAAAGCATCACTACAAACAAAGGTAGTGGAGGTGATGGAATTCCAGTTGAGCTGTTTCAAACCCTGAAAGATGATGCTGTGAAAGTGCTGCACTCAATATGCCAGCAAGTTTGGAAAACTCAGCAGTGGCCACAGGACTGGAAAAGGTCAGTTTTCATTCCAATTCCAAAGAAAGGCAATGCCAAAGAATGCTCAAACTACTGCATAATTGCACTCATCTCACATGCTGGTAAACTAATGCTCAAAATTCTCCAAGCCAGGCTTCAGCAGTACGTGAACCGTGAACTCCCTGATGTTCAAGCTGGTTTTAGAAAAGGCAGAGGAACCAGAGATCAAATTGCCAACATCCGCTGGATCATGGAAAAAGCAAGAGAGTTCCAGAAAAACATCTATTTCTGCTTTATTGACTATGCCAAAGCCTTTGACTGTGTGAATCACAATAAACCTTGGAAAATTCTGAAAGAGATGGGAATATCAGACCACCTAACCTGCCTCTTGAGAAATCTGTATGCAGGTCAGGAAGCAACAGTTAGAACTGGACATGGAACAACAGACTGGTTCCAAATAGGAAAAGGAGTACGTCAAGGCTGTATATTGTCACCCTGCTTATTTAACTTCTATGCAGAGTACATCATGAGAAACGCCGGACTGGAAGAAACAGAAGCTGGAATCAAGATTGCCAGGAGAAATATCAATAATCTCAGATAGGCAGATGACACCACCCTTATGGCATAAAGTGAAGAGGAGCTAAAAAGCCTCTTGATGAAAGTGAAAGAGGAGAGTGAAAAAGTTGTCTTAAAGCTCAACATTCAGAAAATGAAGATCATGGCATCTGGTCCCATCACTTCATGGGAAATATATGGGTAAACAGTGTCAGACTTTATTTTTTGGGGCTCCAGAATCACTGCAGATGGTGACTGCAGCCATGAAATTAAAAGACGCTTACTACTTGGAAGAAAAGTTATGAGCAACCTAGATAGTATATTCAAAAGCAGAGACATTACTTTGCCGACTAAGGTCCATCTAGTCAAGGCTATGGTTTTTCCTGTGGTCATGTATAGATGTGAGAGTTGGACTGTGAAGAAGGCTGAGCACTGAAGAATTGATGCGTTTGAACTGTGGTGTTGGACAAGACTCTTGAGAGTCCCTTGGACTGCAAGGAGATCCAACCAGTCCATTCTGAAGGAGATCAACCCTTGGATTTCTTTGGAAGGAATGACACTAAAGCTGAAACTCCAGTACTTTGGCCACCTCATGCGAAGAGTTGACTCATTGGAAAAGACTGATGCTGGAAGAGATTGGGGACAGGAGGAGAAGGGGACGACCCAGGATGTGATGGCTGGATGGCATCACTGACTCGATGGACGTTAGTGTGAGTGAACTCCGGGAGATGGTGATGGGCAGGGAGGCCTGGCGTGCTGCGATTCATGGGGTCGCAGAGTTGGACACGAGTGAGTGACTGAACTAAACTGGACTGATGTAGTTATTAATTTTTACAAAAGATACTTTTGAAGGAAAAATAGTGAGAGTTAAAAATAAGATTGCTTTCAAAATGACTCCTAGTTTTTATGTATGCTTCATTGATAATGTATTTTTTTTTTCCTCAATTTTGTTCTGGATTGCATTGTTTCAGTCAACTCAGCTTATAACCACTGTGCTCTTTATCCATTTCTTACAGTGGCATTATTATCCGGAACTCTAATATAGTGTATTTCTCAGCACAGGGAAGTGAAGGGAAGTTAAATTTGATGTTGATATGTGAAATGAAATATTTATTTACATGTCAAGTATAAAATCTCCCTTATTTGCATCTAGAGCACAGGGATATCAGTGACGTTTATGATAATTCATCCTTTAAGCAAAGAAAATAATTACTCTGACTTTTTAACTTTTTAACAGTAGGGTAAAACTATGAAGTAGAATGTTACTGTAATAATTTTCATCTAACAAGATTTGAAGTATAATTAATATACTGATTAGGATATTTTACATAGAAGAAATGATTATAACTTTATCACCTTTAAGTTATATAGTGTGGGTGTGTGCATGCCAAGTAGCTTCAGTCTTGTCTGATTTTTGTGATCACATAGACTGTAGCCCACCAGGCTCCTCTGTCCATGGGATATCTCAGGCAAGAATAGTGGAATGGGTTGCCATGGCTTCCTCCACAGAATATTCCCAACCCACGGTTCAAATGCACATCTCTTATGTCTCTTACATTGACAGATGGGTTCTTTACCACTACTGCAACCTGGGAAGTCCTATTCTGTGTTATAAATTCTGTGCATTAAATTTCAACTCAGTCTGTTAAACACTGGGTTATGCCTGGCTCTACAAAACTTAACACTTGATAGATGCTGCTTTAAAATTAGTATTTGATGTAGTGTTTATTTTATTAGTATGTATATCTTGACATTCTGGAATGTAGCTATTTATTACAGTATGTTTTAATTGTGAGTGTCAGATTAGCGTCGCCTTTTTCTTGACACACGGCTAGATTCCATTTCCCAGTTTCTCTTGCAGTTAGGTGAGGCCATGTGATTATGCTGACAAATGAAATGTGAGAGAAAGTAATGTTCAGCACTTTCAGGTCGAGCCCATGAAAATTTCCCACAGATGATGTTTCTTGTTCTAGCTGGATGGAATAGAGAAAACTTCTAGAACAAACTCAGTAGCCATGTGGGAAAGAGCATAGATCACAGGATCACAGCTGGGAGGAATGATGTCCATTTTGCAATATCAGTGTTGGGTTGTGAGGTAAAGGGGAAATAATGTATTTCTGAATTTTGGAGAATTATTCATTTCATAGGTAACAATAACTGATGTAGTTGGTGGATAAAATACTGAACGGACAATGAAGAAACATTACTATTAATACCTCTGGTCTTCAACGAAAAGTCCTGTGAATTTAAGAATGCTTTAGACTTCAGTTCTGCTTCATTGACCAGGCCAAAGCATTTGACTGTGTGGATCACAACAAACTGTGGAAAATTCTTCAAGAACTGGGAATTTCAGACCACCTGAGCTGCCTCCAGAGAAATCTGTATGCAGGTCAAGGAGGAACAGTTAGAACTGGTCATGGAACAACAGACTGGTTCCAAATTGGGAAAGGAGTATGTCAACACTGTATATTGTTACCCTGCTTATTTAACTTTTATGCAGAGTACATGGTGAGAAATGCTGGGCTGGATGAAGCAAAAGCTGGAATCAAGATTGCCAGGAGAAATATCAATAACCTCAGATATGCAGATGACACCACTCTACCACTCTTATGGCAGAAAGCAAAGAAGAACTAAAAAGCATTTTGATGAAAGTGAAAGAGGAGAGTGAAAAAGTTGGCTTAAAGCTCCACATTCAGAAAACAAAGATTATGGCATCCGGTTCTGTCACTTCATGGCAAATAGATGGGGAAACAGTGGAAACAGTGACAGACTTTATTTTGGGGGCTCCAAAATCACTGCAGATGGTGACTACAGTGATGAAATTAGAAGACGCTTGCTCCTTGGAAGAAAAGTTATGACCAAGCAGAGACATTACTTTGCCAACAAAAATCTGTCTAGTCAGAGCTATGGTTTTTCCAGTAGTCATGTATGGATGTGAGAATTGACCTATAAAGAAAGCTGAGCACTGAAGAATTGATGCTTTTGAACTGTGGTGCTGGGGAAGGCTCTTGAGAGTCCCTTGGACTGCAAGTCCAGCCAGTCCATCCTAAAGGAAATCAGTCCTGAATATTCACTGGAAGGACTGATGCTGAAGCTGAAACTCCAATAATTTGACCACCTGATACGGAGAACTGACTCATTTGAAAAGACCTTGATGCTGAGAAAGTTTGAAGGTGGCAGGAGAAGGGGCCAACAGAAGATGAGCATCAGCTGGATGGCATCACTGACTCAATGGACATGAGTTTGAGTAAACTCCAAGAGTTGATGACGGACCAGGAGGCCTGGTGTGCTGCAGTCATGGGGTTGCAAAATGTGGAACATGACTGAGTGACTGGACTGAACTGAACTGAGACCTCAGTTTTTTCATCTGTATGATGCTGGAGATTTATTAAATATATATGCATTCAATCAGTCAATATTTAGTCTCGTAGGAGGATACAACAGACACAGTGCTTGTCCTTGGGGGTCTCAGTCTTCATGGCATTATTTATAATAATATAAATAATATAAGTAACTAATATACACATGTTAGTTAATAAGAGTCCAAATTATTCTATGAGAGAGTTAACAAGTGTGTCTCAACCTAGTCTAATGTTTAAGGAAAGCTTCACTCTGAAAATCTTTTCGAAACTGAAACATTTATAATTAGCATACCAGCAAAATTGAAAATTAGCCTTTCAGGTGAAAGAACATACCTATGAGCACCACAAAGAACATAATCTACTTTTAAAAAGAAAGCAAGTTCAGTACATTGCTGACATGGAGTCATAATGTAGCTGGAGAATGCAGTAGTTTGAGATGAGTATACAGAGGCAAGTAAATGTCATAAAGCAATTTATATAATGATTTCATTATCTTCCTGGCATTAGGAAGCAATGTTAAAAAGGCAGGGTCATAAGAATACAAATGGAGAGATATAGAATAAAGAAATTTTAGAAATAACATTGAGTCAAGATGTTGCTTAGGATATAGAGAGATGGGAGAAAAATAGTCTTCTGGTTTGTGTGCCAAGTCGCTTCAGTCGTGTCTGACTCTGTGTGAGCCCATGGACTGTTGCTTGCTGGTCTCCTCTGTCCATGATATTCTCCAGGCAAGAATACTGGAGTGGGTGGCCATTTCCTTCTCCCTTCTGGTTTATGTAGCTGATAAAATTGCAATGCCTCTTAATGAATGAACCGTGAAGCACAATAGTAGCAGAGAGAGGGAATTTGAAAATCAGTTTTAGAAATGTTAAATTAGAAATGACTGTAAGATATTCAAATGGAAACATTTTAACCCTAAAATATATTTATCCAGTTGTTTAGGAAGCCCTGTATGTATTACCAAAGTACATGTAATGTGACCCATATATATGTGTATATTTTTCATTATATGTTCTATGTTCAAATCTAGATCATAAGAACACACTGCTCTTATGAATTTAAATATATTTTCATCAAGCATTTGATTTGTCACACACACCCACACCCATACCCACACCCACACCCACACACCCACCCACTCACCCCGGCTTTTGTGTCTATAGGATTTCCCAGGCAAAAATACTGGAATGGAGTGAGTTTCCATTTCCTTCTCCAGGGGATCTTGCTAACCCAGGAGTCAAACCTGTGTCTCCTGCATTGGCAGACAAATTCTTTACCACTGAGCTACCTTAGAAGGCCAGATACACGTATATGTATATAGCTATGAAACCATTAAGATAATCAAGGTAATGAAAATATGTATCACACCAAGTGTTTCCTTTTGTTTCCTATTGTTCTCCTCTAATCTAGCCACCACATTCATTTGCTTTTTGTTTAATATAGATTAGTGTACATATTTTAGAATTTGTTATACAAGGGGACACGTAGTTAATACCTGTAGTTCCTGTAGTTTTGGGTCCTAAAACTCAACATACTTATTTTGATTTATCCGTGCTCTCATGTTTATCAGCAATTTACTCCATTGTTTAAAATTTGAATTCCATCACATAGATATTCATCCACTTCCTGGTGAATATTTGTGTTGGTACTGATTGGGGGTAGTTGAAATAAAATATATGTAAGCATTTACATTCATGTTTTTGTGTAGGCATATGCATTCATTTATTAGGGGTAAATTTCTGAGTATAGCTCTTTTGCCTCTTTTGGTGGGTTTATTCCTAAGTATTTTATTTTCTTTGATGCAGTGGTGAATGAGATGTTTTTTATTTGCATTCCGATCTTTCGTTATTTCTTAGTATATAGAAATGCAAGAGATTTCTGCGTATTAATATTTATCCTGTAATTTTACCAATTTCATTGACAAACTGTAGTGTTTCTGGTAACATCGTTAGGGTTTTCTATGTAAAGTATCAAATCATCTGCAAACAGTGATGATTTACTGTTTTACTTCTTCTTTTCCGATTTGGATTCCTTTTCTTCTTTTCTTTCTTCTCTGATTGCCATGTCTAGGACTTGCGGAACTGTGTTGAGTAATAATGTTGAGGGTGGGGACCCTTGTCTTGTTTCTGATCTTAGAGAATATGCTTTCAGTTTTTCAGTATTGAGAATAATGTTTTGCTGTGTATGACCTTTATTATGTTGAGATATGTTGCCTCTATGCCCACTTTCTGGAAAGTTTTTTTTTTTTTTTAATCATAAATGGATGTTGACAAATTTTGTTAAAATATTTATCTGTATCTATTGAGATGACTATAGGGTTTCAGTTTGTTAATATGGTTTATCATATTGATTGATTTGCATATGGTGAAGAATCTTTGTATCCCTGGGATAAACCCCACTCGATCATGGTATATGATCCTTTAAATGTGTTTTTGGGTTTGTTTGCTATTATTCTGTTGAGAATTTTCATGTCAATATTCACCAGTGATATTGGCTTGTAATTTCCTTTTTTGTGATACCGTTGTCTGATTTTGATATGAGAGTGATGGTACTTTCATATAAATAGGATGAGTTCAAGAGTGTCCTTCCCTGTGCAATATTTTGAAAGAGTTTCGGAAGGATAGGTGTTAGCTCCTCTCTAGATGTTTGTTAAAATTCACCTGTGAAGCAATCTTATCCTGGGCTTTCGTTCATTGGAAGATTTTTTAATCACAGTTTCAATTTCAGTGCTTCTCATTGGTTGGTTCATATTTTCTGCTTCTTCCTGGTTCAGTCTTGAAGATTGTGTGTGAGTGCTCAGCTGTTCATTTGTGTCCTACTCTTTGTGACTCTACAGGCTGTAGTGTGCTAGCCCACCAAGCTCTTCTGTCCATGGGATTCTCCAGACAGGAATACATAAATTAAAAGAAAAAGAAAAAAAGTGTATATATTTTTAAAATCTAGGAATCCTCTTTTTTTAATAATATATGTCATATCAGGTTTCAGAGAAGCTAGTACTTCAGAAATGATCAGAGGATTAATGCAGATATATTGAGACAGGGTCACTTAATACATATGGCTCCATTTACCTGACTGTGTAACTAAGGAGAGGCAGATGTTCCCCAATGAATCTCTCTCTGAAACAATGTTGCTTTGTTTGATGTTTTCATATCTGTTTACTATGAGTATTTAAGCTGGTCATTTCATGATATGTAATATTTTAATAATAAATACCTGAGTCTAAAGCTGAAAGTAAATGTGCTATGACAATAATGAAAGATTCTACAGAGTTTTAAACTAGTAAAACCAATTAGTTAAGCAAATATGACTGTTTACATTGTTGAGGGAGAGAGAGAAAATAGACCTACAAAACCAAATGGCACTTAACTTGTCAAAGTAAGATATCCAGAACCTTATATAATTTATAAAATTATTTCATATTCTTACTATTTAAATTTAAAAATGAATACCTTAGCTTAAAATACTTACATCGGAAACACAAAGAGTACTTATAAATATCTCACCAAAGAAGAAAAACAGATGGCAAATAAGCATCTTAAAAACGCTCCACATCATATGCCATCAGGGGAGATTCAAGTTCAAATAATAGTGAGATTTCACTAAGCACCTAGTAGAGTGGCCAAAATCCAGAACACTGACAACACCAAGCACTCAGGAGGATGTGGATCAGCAGGAACTCTCAAACACAGTTGGTGGGAATGCAAAGTGGTACAATCTGGGAGACAGTTTAGTGTTTTCTTACAAAACTCAGCATACTGTTACCATACAGTTCCACAGTTGTGCTCCTTGGTTTTTACCCCAAAGATTAGAAAACTTATATCTACACAGAAACGTGCACATGGGTATTTATAATAGTTTCATTAATAATGGCCAAAATTTGGAAGCAACCGAGATGTCCTTCAGGAGATGAATGGATGACTAAACTGGTACATGCAGACAACAGACTGTTATTCAACACCAAAGTGAAATAAGCTTGCAAGACATGGACTGACATTGAGAAACCTTAATTGCACATTAATAAGTGAGTAAAGGTCAATCTGAAAAGGCTACCTAACATAGAATTCAACCATATGACCATCTGGAAAAGTTAAAACTATGGAGAGAGTAAAAATATCAGTGGTTGCACGGTTTTGTGGGGAGGGCCAAATGGCAAAGTACAGATTTTTAGGGCAGTAAAAATGTTTTGTAAGATATTATAATGATAGATACATGTCCTTACACATTTTAAAAAATAACCCGTAGAAAATATATTATCAAGAGTGAATTCTAATGTAAATGTAATGCAAAAGGACTTTGCAGTTCCATGGACTGTCACCTGCCAGGCTTCTCAGTCCATGGGATTTTTCCAGGCAAGAATACTGGAGTGGGTTGCCATTTCCTCCTCTAGGGGATTTTTCTGACTTCAGGAACAAACCTACATTAATATACAGTGTGACGACATGCTATTAAATGGTATGTCTAAGGTGTTAATTTTACTCATTACTACCCTACAATAAATTATTTTAACATTTGTGAGCATAAAATTGCCCTTATCTCACATGCTAGTACAGTAATGCTCAAAATTCTCCAAGCCAGGCTTCAACAGTACATAAACTGTGAAATTCCAGATGTTTAAGCTGAATTTAGAAAAGACAGAGGAACTAGAGATCATATTGCCAACATCCGCTGGATCATCAAAAAAGGAGACTTCCAGAAAGGCATCTACTTCTGCTTTATTGACTACACCAAAGCCTTTGATTTTGTGGATCACAATAAACTATGGAAAATTCTGAAAGAGATGGAAATACCAGGCCACCCGACCTGCCTCTTGAGAAATCTGTATGCAGGCCAGGAAGCAACAGTTAGAACTGGACATGGAACAACAGACTGGTTCCTAATCAGGAAAGGAGTATGTCAAGGCTGTATATAGTGACCCTGCTTATTTAATTTATATACAGAGTACGTGATGAGATATGCTGGGCTGGATGAAGCACAAGCTGGACTCAAGATTGCCAGGAGAAATATCAATAACCTCAGATATGCAGATGACACCACCCTTATAGTAGAAAGCGAAGAACTAAATAGCATCTTGATGAAAGTGAAAGAAGAGAGTGAAAAAGTTGGCTTAAAGCTCAACATTCAGAAAACTAAGATCATGGTCTCTGGTCCCATTACTTCATGGGAAATAGATGGGGAAACAGTGAAAACAGTGGCTGATTTTATTTTGGGGGCTCCAAAATCACTGCAGATGGTGATTGCAGCCATGAAATTAAAAGACACTTGCTCTTTGGAAGAAAAGTTATGACCAACCTAGACAGCATAATTAAAAGGAGAGACATTACTTTGCCAACAAACGTCCATCTAGTCAAAGCTATGGTTTTTCCAGGAGTCATGTATGGATTTGAGAGTTGGCCTATAAAGAAAGTTGAGTGCTGAAGAATTGATGCTTTTGAACTGTGGTGTTGGAGAAGACTCTTGAGGGTTCCTTGGATTGCAAGGAGACCCAACCAGTCCATCCTAAAGGAAATCAGTCCTGAATATTCATTGGAAGGCTGATGCTGAAACTCCAATACTTTGGCCACCTGATGCAAGGAACTGACTCATTTGAAAAGACCCTGATGCTGGGAAAGATTGAAGTCAGGAGGAAAAGGGGGTGACTGAGGATTAGATGGCTGGATGGCATCACCAACTCAATGGACATGACTTTGAGTAAACTCCTGGAGTTGGTGATGGACAGGAAGGCCTGGCGTGCTGCAGTCCATGGGGTCCTAAAGAGTTGGACACTGAACTGAGTGACTGAACTGAACTGAACTGAACATAAAATATAAAATGTGTTCCTAAGCATCTGTAGGTAGAGAGGTAGATAGGTTGATAGGTAGATAGTTAAATTGAAAGATAAAAAGCTACATATCTTAAGATATCATAATGAAATAAAAAATCACATAAAATTTTTGAGTCTGTTTCTACTTGAGTTATAAAATTTTCAGTAAACTCTAAAATTCTTGAGTAAGTATCAGTATCATATGGTATATGAAAAATGTACATTAAGACAAAATATTTACATACTATTTTGATATATTGTTTTAAAAGGGATAATACTTTACATTGTCCAAAAAATATAGATTGTTATGATCATATATCTTATTCATGAAAATGTCTTTTTGTCTGTTCAATCATATTTTCACACAAGTTGAATGTAATTTATTAATTCTTTATTTTCTTAAGCATTTAGCCTACATTTGATTAACCTATAATGATGTGATATAGATATGAATTCATTGCATAAAATGTATTAAAATATAAATATAATTGGCTTGCTTGGCAGTAATTTGCTTTAATTAGCTTATTATTCTCCCATATTACATTTTACTGCCTTTGGCATGGGGCTCTTTAAAACCAATTTAGTAAACAGTATCAGTCAACCATGCAAATAGATGAAAACTATTTACCAGTCCACAAAATGTTTTACCAGCCCTTCTGCTTTGGTGACATCCCAAATGTAGTAAAATTAATGTGATTAGCATCCTTTATGAGTCACTCAGCAAAAGCTCTCCTTTTCTGAATCCATAATGAATGAATGATTAATGAATGTTAATCATTATTTCTCTATTATTTCCAGCTTGAAACTGTGAATATAAAGTCATGATCTAATAATGTCTTGATTATCACCAAATAAAATAATTTGTCCATAACCAATATTTAAATATGTTCATGTATATTTTCAAACTTGAATATGTAACAGAATAGGAGAGAAGAGTGAGAGTATAGTTAGGACAAGAAATTATTGAACAAATACCTCTCCTGCGATGACTACACCTTGGTTATCACTAACCACTTTCCATAAGAACTAAATTCATTTGTTTGTGAAGAAAGCTGTAAGGTTTTTGCTTCAGCCACTGCACTCAACAGTTCTTTTGCATTGTTCACAGAGATCAGTGACTGGGAATTGACAACAAAAAGGAAGAAATTATAAAAGCTAACTCAAGCAGATGGCTGTGACCATCTTACACTTTTAAATAAAAGGTAACTCAAGCAGATGGCTGTGACCACCTTACACTTTTAATGTCGTGCCGGTTTCCCTGTCAGCTAGTTGCTGAGTGACAGTTGGTATGTGATTCTAGAAACATGATTCTTCTCTCAACTCTTAACATTATTATGCAATGTAGGGCCAAGCTTTGTCATTTAAACTTGGACTCAGATGTCTGTTATGTTAGAATAGGATTATATAACTAATTAGAAAATACCTAAGCCCAATGGATCATTGGAATGTTGGACCATTGCCTGGCCTGATTAGCCCAGTGTGACATGGCATAGCGACTGACAAGTACATCCTCAAGTCCACTTTGCATTTTTAAATTCATGAAAAATCAGTGGTAACTCTATACATTAATTTATCAACAAAAGAAAAATGTTGTCTATTCTAAGCAACCAAGAAAGGTGGGAAAGAAGTAAAAACAGTATTTCATATTGAGAAAAGTATACAGCATAAAAACATAAGTGAGAATAGGAATGTATACTTATAGGCATAAGCTGGTAGTAGTGTATATAGAAGGATTTTCACAAAAAAATTAAAGAGTTCAAAAGGTCCAGAAATGGCAAGGCTTCTAATTTTAAGGAAACTGACATTTACAGTCCAGACAGGAAGTTATGAGTGTAAAAGAAAGAGAAGGGTTATAGCATTGGTCAAAAAGTGGGGGAGTTTATCAAAGATATCAAGAGGAGAGAGTTCTATGATTAGAGGAATCATCAAAAATGCCAAATTCTCCTAAGAATTAGCTCAAATACTCAATGTCATAAAAGTGACATTGGTGACCCTAGCAAGGACAGATTGCTGCTGTTGCTGTTAAGTTGTTTCAGTCGTGTCTGACTCTGTGTGACCCCATAGAAGGCAGCCCACCAGCCTCCCCCGTCCCTGGGATTCTCCAGGCAAGAACACTGGACTGGGTTGCCATTTCCTTCTCCAGTGCATGAAAGTGGAAAGTGAAAGTGAAGTCGCTCAGTCGTGTCTGACTCTTAGCGACCCCATGGACTGCAGCCTACCAGGCTCCTCCGCTGTGGGGTTTTCCAGGCAAGAGTACTGGAGTAGGGTGCCATTGCCTTCTCCTAAAGTCCTTCCTTATAGTAGTCAATCATCTTCTCCAACTGCTTATAAAGCTCCTTTCGGCTCCTAGACTCATGGACAGAAAGAAAACTTCCTGAGACATAGTAAAGTCTGCACAGGCACAGAGAAGACATCAAGTTGTAAGTTGTCATAGCCTTTTTATTAAAATATTTGTTTTTGCTCTTTTCCAGTTGTTATTTATTTACCTTTTGTTCCCAAATTTCAACACTGTGGTTTCAATTGTTAGGTTTGATAAGTGTAAAATTAGTTATATAGACATTTATATCCATAGAGAGAATATTTTAAAATTAAAATGACTTCTATTTTATGAACTTATGGAATTTTTTCAAATTTCTTGAGACATTTACATAACTCTATGATGCAAACAAAATGATCTAGGTTAATAGGATTGTTTTGGGCTACATATACTTAGATTTTTTTTTTTTTTTAAGAGTAAATTTACCAGCAAATTCACACATGCTGAAGTGATGTAATCCTCACCCGCACCTCCTATGCTTATTCACAAAATCAGACATGGAAATTTTCTAAGCCCTTTCATTGTTTTGAGCTCAGTGTCCATTTGCTCTGCATTTCTTTTTCAAGATAGAATTGTGAAATAAGATTTTGGTCCCCTTGATGGCCTTAGTTATGTATGAAGCTGTGATTTCAGGCAGGTTCAGTAATTATAAAATAGATCTCTGTATGAGGCAAAAAGCTTAAACACGCCTCATCAATAAAGCCAAAAGAAGAGAGTTCCTGGAATCCATCCCCAACACTGTGTGAATTTTTAACTTTTTTCTGTTCATACTTATGAGAAGCCTTTCTGGGAAGATATGTTCATACTGCTTCAATTAGTATGATCTCTTCCTGGACTTGGTGAGACAATATCTTAGAGATTTCAATTAGAATGGGCTTTATTGTTAAATAACTGAAGTCAGGGCAACCTATATTCAAAATCTGCTCTTTCATATTTCACACATTTTCCAGGCACTGATAATTTTTTGTCTAACCACTGTGGCATTCAACCTCTCACCTCTTCACAGTTTACATGGCTGAGTTCCTCAGTAATTTGTTTACTGACATCACTCTTTTACTTCAAGTGGATCTTAAATAGGGGAAACTATGATCTATCTAGGAATTAAAGCTCCTACAAATGCAGTTGGGGAGCATGAGTGAAAGGCAATATTCTGAAACACACGAGGTACTCTTTTCTTCTAGTTTACCCTCCTTCATGCCTGAGTGTGGTCCATCCAACCAAAAGATTCAAGTCATGTTGGTAGCTTAAAAAAAAAAATCATCTATTGATTCTTACTGACTGCCAGTTAAAATCCAAAATGTTAAACATATCATGCATTGCTTTCCAAGATTTGATCACATGTCTTTGCAGTTGATTCCACATACTCTAGTGCAATACTGGAAGAGTAAGGATATTGGTTGAGTTTTTTTTAACTGAAATAAACACTGAATTTGTTTAAGAGATATTTAACATGCTGATGCTTATAGGAAAAGGGCCTCCCTGGTGGCTTAATAGTAAAAGAATCTGCCTACCAGTGCAGTAGGCATGGATACGATCCCTGGGTTGGGAAGATCCCTGGGAGGAGGAAATGGAGACCCAGTCCAGTATTCTTTCTTGGAAAATCCCATGGACAGAGGAACCTGGCATGCTACAGTCCTTAGGCTCACCAAGAGTTGGACATGACTGAGCGACTAAACTACCACCAATTAAAGGAAAATAATTTGTCCATATGATAATTTTTACCTGCACATGAGGGAAAAGTCCAAACCCAATATATAGGATTCTAATATTCTCTACCTTTTTTAATGTAGTGCTTTAATTTATATATCCTAGGTATGTGAATTCACAGAAACAAAATACCTAATGTTAACCCTCATGAGATTAAAAACCTGGAAAAACACATGGCTCCAGGAAGAATATAATCCTTATACTGCAAGTAAGAATAGTAAGTAAGCAGAAAAACACAAATAAACCAGCAGCTATATTACAGATTAGAAGCAACATCATTGTGCTTCAAATGTGACAAGAAGTTGCTCTCCAAAGTTGGAATTTTCAAAGAAAAAAAGACAACTTGAAAGAGAGATTTGTGTCTATTGCTCTTAAAAATAAATTACTCCCAAGAATAGGAATACAGTATGCTAATATTATTTATAAAGCATAGTTGTAGACATTTATAAACTAAAACCTAGAAAACAGCCAAAAACTTTCATAGTAGAGCAAAAATTATAAAATATCATTTATTTCATGTTTACTTACCGTTTGAAGTGTTCCATAATGTATCACTGGAAATACAACAGTAGATGTATGTCATTTAAAAATAGAAGAAAATATCTATACTGAGGTTTCATATTCTTTTTGTCTTTCTTTATTATTGGATTAATGGTTTCAGAGCTTTAGCATGCCAGAATTAATTATAATGTGAACACACTCCTTCACATGTGCAATACAAAGGCTCTGGATGCATTGCTAAAAGAGATGAAATCATATTCAGGCACTGTGTCCAGTCACATGTCTCATTCGTCTAGGCTATGAATACTCAAAGGAAGAAATCAGTTCAGTTCAGGCACTAAGTCATGTCTGACTCTTTGCAACCTCTTGGACTGCAGCATGCCAGGCCTCCCTGTCCCTCACCAACTCTCAGAGATTATCCAAACTCTTGTCCATTGAGTTGGTGATGCCATCCAACCATCTCATCCTCTGTCGTCCCCTTCTCCTGCCTTCAATCTTTCCCAGCAACAGGGTCTTTTCAAATGAGTCAGCTCTTCGCATCAGGTAGCCAAAGTATTGGAATTTCAGCCTCAACATCATTTCTTCCAATGAGTACTCAGGACTGATCTTTAGGATGGACTGGTTGGATCTCCTTGCAGTCCAAGGGACTCTCAAGAGTCTTCTCCAAAATGACAATTCAAAAACATCAATTCTTCTGTGCTCAGTTTTCTTTATATTCCAACTCTCACATCCATACATGACTACTGGAAAAACCATGGCCATGACTAGATGGAACTTGTTGGCAAAGTAGTGTCTCTGTTTTTTAATATGCCGTCTAGGTTGGTCATAACTTTCCTTCCATGGGGAAAGTGCATTTAATTTCATGGCTTCAGTCACCATCTGCAGTGATTTTGGAGCTCCCCAAAAGAAGTCAGCCACTGTTTCCCCATTTATTTGCCATGATGTGATGGGACCGGATTCCATGATCTTAGCTTTCTGAATGTTGAGCTTTAAGCCAAATTTTCACTCTCCTCTCTCATTTTCACCAAGATGCTTTTTAGTTCTTCTCTTTCTGCTATAAGGGTGGTGTGATCTGCATATCTGAGGTTATTGATATTTCTCCTGGCAATCTTGAGTCCAGCTTGTGCTTCATCCAGCCCAGCTATTCTCACAATTTACTCTGCATATAAGCTAAATAAGCAGGGTGACAATATACAGCCTTGACATACTCCTTTCCCAAATTGGAACCAACCTGTTGTTCTGTCTCCAGTTCTACCTGTTGTTTCCTGACCTGTATACAGATTTCTCCAGAGGCAGGACAGGTGGTCTGGTACTAGCATTTCTTTCAAAATTTTCCACAGTTTGTTGTGATCCACAGAGTCCAAGGCTTTGGCATAGTCAATAAAATAGAAGTAGATATTTTTATGGAACTCTCTGGCTTTTTTGATGATCCAGCAGATGCTGACTATTTGATCTCTGTTCCCTCTGCCTTTTCTAAATCCAGTTTGAAGATGTGGAAGTTCACAGTTCATGCATTGCTGAAGCCTGGCTTGGAGAATTTTGAGCATTACTTCACTTCATGGGAAATAGATGGGGAAACAGTGGAAATGGTGTCAGACTTTATTTTGGGGGGCTCCAAAATCACTGCAAATGGTGACTGCAGCCATGAAATTAAAAGATGCTTACTCCTTGGAAGAAAAGTTATGACCAACCTAGATAGCATATTTAAAAGCAGAGACATTACTTTGCCAACAAAGGTCTGTCTAGTCAAGGCTATGGTTTTTCCTGTGGTCATGTATGGATGTGAGAGTTTGACTGTGAAGAGGGCTGAGTGCCGAAAAATTGATGCTTTTGAACTGTGGTGTTGGAGAAGACTCTTGAGAGTCCCTTGGACTGCAAGGAGATCCAACCAGTCCATTCTGAAGGAGATTAGCCCTGGGATTTCTTTGGAGGGAATGATGCTGAAGCTGAAACTCCAGTACTTTGGCCACCTCATGCGAAGAGTTGACTCATTGGAAAAGACTCTGATGCTGGGAGGGATTGGGGGCAGGAGGAGAAGGGGACGACAAAGGATAAGGTGGCTCGATGGCATCACGGACTCGGACATGAGTCTGAGTGAACTCCGGGAGTTGGTGATGGACAGGGAGGCCTGGCATGCTGCGATTCATGGGGTTGCAAACAGTCGGACACGACTGAGTGACTGAACTGAACTGAACTAACTAGTGTGTGAAATGAGTGCAATTGTGCGGTAATTTGAGCATTCTTTGGCATTGCCTTGCATTGGGACTGAAATGAAAACTGACCTTTTCCAGTCTTGTGACCACTGCTGAGTTTTCCAAATTTGCTGGCATATTGAGTGCAGCACTTTCACAGCATCATCTGTCAGGATTTGAACTAGCTCAACTGGAATTTCATCACCTCCACTAGCTTTGTTTTTAGTGATGCTTCTTAAGGCCCACTCGCCTTTGCATTCCAGGATGTCTGGCTCTGGGTGAGTGATCACACCATTGTGATTATCTGGGTTGTGAAGATCTTTTTTTATATAGTTCTTCTGTGTATTCTTGACACCTCTTCTTAACATCTTCTGTGTCAGTTAGGTCCATACCACTTCTGTCCTTTATTGTGCCCATTTTTGCATTAAAACTTCCCTTGGCATCTCTAATTTTCTTGAGGAGATCTCTAGTCTTTCCCATTCTGTTGTTATCCTCTATTTCTTGGCACTGATCACTGAGGAAGGCTTTCTTATCTCTCCTTGCTATTCTTGGGCACTCTGCATTCACATGGGTATATCTTTCCTTTTCTCCTTTGCTTTTCGCTTCTCTTCTTTTCACAGCTATTTCTAAGGCCTCCCCAAACAACCATTTTGCCTTTTTGTTTCTTTTTCTTGGGGATTGCCTTGATCCCTGTCTCGTGTACAATGTCCTAGTCCTCTGTCCATAGTTCATGAGGCATTCTCTCTATCAGATCTAGTTCCTTAAATCTATCTCTCACTTCCACTGTATAATTGTAAGGGATATGATTTTGGTCGTATCTAAATGGTCTAGTGGTTTTTCCTACATTCTTCAGTTTAAGTCTGAATTTGGCAATAAGGAGTTCATGATCTGAGCCACAGTCAGCTCCCAGTCTTGTTTTTTGCTGACTGTATAGAGCTTGTCCATCTTTGGCTGGAAAGAGTAGAATCAATCTGATTTCAGTGTTGGCCATCTTGATGTCCAGGGAAAGAATCTTCTCTTGTGTTGTTGGAAGAGGGTGTTTGCTATGACCAGCTTGTTCTCTTGGAAAAACTCTATTAATCTTTGCCCTGCTTCATTCCGTACTCCAAGGCCAAATTTTCCTGTTACTCCAATTGTTTCTTTAATTCCTACTTTTACATTCCAGTCCCCTATAATGAAAAGGGTATCTTTTTTGGATGTTGGTTCTAAAAGGTCTTGTAGGTCTTCATAGAACCATTCAACTTCAGCTTCTTCAGCATTACTGGTCGGGGCATAGACTTGGATTACTGAGATATTGAATGGTTTGCCTTGGAAACAAAGAGATCATTCTGCCATTTTTGAGCCTCCATCCAAGTATTGCATTTTGGACTCTTTTGTTGACTATGATGTCTATCCCACTTCTTCTAAAGGATTCTTGTGCACAGTAGTGGATATAATGGTCATCTGAGTTAAATTCACCCACTCCAGTCCATTTTAGTGCCCTGATTCCTAAAATGTCAACGTTTACTCTTACCATCTCCCTTTTGATCACTTCCAATTTGCCTTCATGGACCTAACATTCCAGGTTCCTATGCAATATTGCTCTTTAAAGCATCGGACCTTGCTTTTCTCACCAGTTACATCCACAACTGGGTGTTGTTTTTGCTTTGGCTCTGTCTCTTCTTTCTTTCTGGAGTTATCTCTCCACTGATCTCCAGTATCATTTTGGGCACCTACTGATCTGGGCGGTTCTTTCAGTGTCATATCTTTTTGCCTTTTCATACTGTTCATGGGGTTCTCAAGGCACAAATATATGTGTGGATTTACATATATACACATATATATGCACATGTAATATATATATATACACATATATATACACATGTATATATATATATAGTTATAGTTACATGTGTTTATATCACAGTGCCTTAGGGGCTCCCTGGTGGCTCATACGGTAAAGAAACCACCTGCAATGGGGGAGACCTGTATTCCATCCCTGGGTTAGGAAGATCTCCTGTAGAAGGAGATGGCAACCCACTCCAGTAATCTGCCTGGAGAATATCCACGAACAGAGGAGCCTGGTGGGCTACAGTCCACAAAGTCTCAAGGAGTCTGACATGACTGAGGGACTAAGCATGTATAAATGCATCAAAGCTCCCTGTTGATCACCCCAGAGTTCTGGAAATCAAATTGTCTGATATTTTTCAGTAACTATAACATAGCATATTTTCCTGAAACTTATTTAATATTTGAGAAACAGTGCTGATAGATCAAAGTGAAAGTGAAAGTGAAGTCACTCAATTGTATCTGACTCTTTGTGACCCCATGGACGGTAGCCTACCAGGCTACCAGCCCATGGAGTGGGCTGCCATTTCCTTCTCCAGGGGATCTTCCCAACCCAGGGATTGAACCTGAGTCTCCTACATTGCAGACAGATGCTTTACTGTCTGAGACACTAGATCAAAGGTAAAAATAGTATTGTGGGGTTTTTTTTTCTAATTTTTTTTCAACAATATCTAGAGTAGAATTCTTTCACAGAAATAAAAATGCTTTGAGTGACCTTGGCATGTGGTCAATGGGAGAGACATTCTGTACACATTATTAAACACTCATTTTAACTATAACTAAAATTTGTGGTAAAGGGAATCATTTTCCTTCATTAGTCTCTATTGTGCAATATCAAAAAGAATAGAAGAGAACTGTAGATAAAAAGTCCCAGTGACCTTCAAACATGTCTAGAAAAACTTCTTGTAATTTATAGTATTAAAGTTTTTAATACAAAATATATTTCACTGAATATTTAAAATTCTATAATATACCATACATATTTATTATAAAAACTTGAAAAATTTTAGAAAGGAAGATGAATAAAATTATTAAGTACACAGTCTACAGAAAATTAATACAAAAATGTTTAGTATTTATTTTTCATTTCTGTTTTGTGTATATGTTATGAGGATTAGCAGAGAATATTTAATATTAAAAACTAAAATAAGTTAAAGATGCTTTAGGGTATTAGTTTCATACAACAACTCTTTTTTCCTTTCCTTTTTTTTTTTTTTGTATGTAACTCAGGGCTACAGAAATAAAATAATCAAGATTCTTGGTTCATGGATGCCCCTTTCCTCTCTAATAAAGTAGATTTCTTTTAATAAGGGAATAAGTAACTTTGAAATCACCATCCAACATAACCTATGACTTTGACAATAAATTTTATCTAGCTCTGTTGTGCTCTATCATTCCACTACTGTTTATTATATAACCTCCTTTATCCTATTGTTACCAATTCATTTTTTAATGTAATTTTACTTTATTAGTATGTATTCCAGAAGCATTATTTTTTGGTGTGTTCATTTTTTAACACTGGAAGAATTTAATCAACTTTTACAACATAAGTTAAATTTATCAACTCCCTTGATCTGTTTATTATTGATAATTTAAAACTTGTATGGCCAGATATGTCCTTTAAGATAATTTCCATTTTTCTCTTAATAAAGTTTGTCATACAAAATTAAAACTTATCTCCAAAGTAATGTATATTCATAGTAAATTCTTCAAGTCATACAAAGAATTCCATAAATGGTAAATGAAAGTTCATCGAATCTCACCATCCAAAGAGACCAGAGCTAAAAATTTGATATAAATCCTCCCCCAAATAAATATTACACCCAATTTTGAAAACGTTAGTCCCAGTTAGTATACACAGAGCAACGTCAGATTTTATAGATGTCATATAAAATGTAAATGTGTCTAATTTAGGGTCCTTTTGCCAAATCATATACATATATTCTTTTAATTTGCGTATATCACTATTATTGTACATCTCTGAACATGTTCCCAAAGAGACATTTAAAGGTGCAGAACATTAAAATTTTGAATTACAAAGAGATTACTTCACATCAGGGGTGTTCTAATTCACACTCACAAACATTGTCTGAGAGCCTGTTTAACTCCACTTTAATAGTGGTAATCATTAATCCTTTCATTCTTCTGTACTGTATTAAAAGGGAAAAGCAGTAGTCAAACTGCCATACAGAAGAAAAAAAATTCTGAGTTCTGAACATTTTCAATATATTTAAATAAATGTACTTTGGAAATGTATTCAAAGCCACATGGTGAAACAGAACAATTTCACTCTTTGGGAAAGATAGCTTAGTTTCTGTGTATTAGCACAAGAATATATCCAGAAAAGAGGGGTTAATCGTTGTTGGCTCAATTAGTGCAACTTGAATGAATAACTTTTTTTTTTTTTGAGAGCTTGAGGGTAAATTAAGACAACATTTAGCTCTGCTTCTTATTAGCTGTGCATAAATTCTCCCAAGAGCCTAATTAGCTCTGTCACAGTAAGTGTCTCGTCCATTTACACAAGAGAACATTTTCCTTCCCCTTACATTCTGTCATGTAATAAATGATTGCGATACTGAATTTAAACTTGCTTTTAGAGTAGTGATATGAGGTTTGCTGAAGGTTACAACATTTCCCGCAAATAAATGGACCTTATGTATTTTTTTTCTTTTGAACCTTGAGATATCGACCTAATATTAAAAACAAGTAACAAAGTCTCCTTCCTCCTTTTCTCCCCCCCATGTAGCCATTATATTCTGCACTTGATAAAAATTGACTTTGGTGTTTAAAATGTTATCAGCTATTATTTTAATAGTTGCTTATTGGGAAGGAGAAATGAAAAAGGAAAGGTGGGAAATAAAAAGTTGGGAGAGGAAAAACTCTTTTAATATAGTAAAACAAAATTGGTGGCTTTTATTTAAAATATTTAAAAATTTTTTGAATTATATTTAAAGTCAAATGCTTGCTCATGGAAGAAAAGTTATGACCAACCTATACAGCATATTAAAAAGCAGAGACATTATTTTTCCAACAAAGGTCCATGTAGTCAAAACTTTGGTTTTTCCAGCAGTCATGTATGGATGTGAGAGTTGGACTGTGAAGAAAACTGAGCACCAAACAATTGGTGCTTTTAAACTGTTGTGTTGGAGAAGACTCTTGAGAGTCCCTTGGACTGCAAGGAGATCCAACCAGTTCATTCTAAAGGAAATCAGTCCTGGGTGTTCATTGGAAGGACTAATGCTGAAGCTGAAACTCCAGTATTCTGGCCACCTCATGCAAAGAACTAACTCATTTGAAAAGACCCTGGTGCTGGGAATGATTGAAGGCAGGAGGAGAAGGGGATAACAGAGGATGAGATGGTTGGAAGGCATCACCAACTCAATGGACATGAGTTTGAGTAAGCTCCAGGAGTTGGTGATGGACAGGGAGGCCTGATGTACTGCAGTCCATGGGGTCACAAAGAGTTGGACACGACTGAGCAACTGAGCTGAACTGAACTGAACTGACATATTTAAAAATTTCAGTCAAGATAACGAGTAAGTGTAAATCACAGAGGGGCACATCGCTTTCATTTTATTTTCCAAGACTGCCTTTAATCTCTTGCATGGTGTCCCTTACCCTGGCTGAGAGAAAGAGTGGGCTTGGCTCTCCTCTCGTTTTACTTTGCACCATAATTGAGAAGACTCAAATTGCCGACATCTGCTGGATCATCGGAAAAGCAAGAGAGTTCCAGAAAAACATCTATTTCTGCTTTATTGAATATGCCAAAACCTTTGACTGTGTGGATCACAATAAACTGTGGAAAATTCTGAAAGAAATGAGAATACCTTTCTGTTAAGAAATCTGTATGCAGGTCAGGAAACAACAGTTAGAACTGGACATGGAACAACAGACTGGCTCCTAACCACGAAAGGAATACATCAAGGCTGTATATTGTCACCCTGCTTATTTAAATTATATGCAGAGTATATCATGAGAAACACTGGGCTGGGGGAAGCACAAGCTGGAATCAAGATTGCCGGGAGAAATATCAGTAACCTCAGATATGCAGATGACATCACCTTTATGGCAGAAAGTGAAGAAGAACCAAAGAGAATCTTGATGAAAGTGAAAGAAGAGAGTGAAAAAATTGGCTTAGAGCTTAACATTCAGAAAACTAAGATCATGGCATCCAGTCCCATCATTTCATGGCAAATAGATAGACAAACAGTAGAAACAGTGGCAGACTTTATTTTTGGGTGCTCCAAAGTCACTGCAGATGGTGACCTCAGCCATGAAATTAAAAGACGCTTACTCCTTGGAAGGAAAGTTATGACCCACCTAGACAGCATATTAAAAAGCAGACATTACTTTATCAACAAAGGTCCATCTAGTCAAGGCTATGGTTTTTCCAGTAGTCATGTGTGAATGTGAGAGTTGAATTATAAAGAAAGCTGAGCACAGAAGAATTGATGCTTTTGAACTGTGGTATTGGAGAAGACTCTTGAGAGTCCCTTGTACTGCAAGGAGTTCCAACCAGTCCATTCTAAAGGAGATAAGTCCTGGGTGTTCATTGGAAGGACTGATGTTGAAGCTGAAACGCCAATACTTTGGCCACCTGATGAGAAGAGCTGACTCATTTGAAAAGACCCTGATGCTGGGAAAGATTGAATGCAGGAGGAGAAGGGGACGACAGAGGATGAGATGGTTGGATGGCATCACTGACTCAATGGACATGGGTTTGGTTAAACTCTGGGAGTTGGCGATGGACATGGAGGCCTGGCATGCTGTGGTCCATGGGTCACAACGAGTCAGACCCAACTGAGCAACTGAACTGAGTTGAATAAGGCTTTTTTAAGATTTCCTGTCCTTCATTTTGCAAAGGAAGCAACTGTTACTCCTACCTTTTCATCTCTATTTCTATTCCCTTTACGAAGTACAGTAGTACCCCTCATTTATAGTTTCCCTTTCTGCAGTTTCATATACCCATGGTCAACTGCAATCTGGAAATATTAAATAGATAATACTAGAAACATGCTTTGTACACTTTAAATTGTGCACCATTCTGAGTGGTGGGATGAAATCATGCCCTCCTTCTTCCTCCTTGGGATTATCAGCTGTTGGTGTTGTGTGCTCCTGGCATCCAACCATGTCTGTCATCATGGCCTGATGATTCAGGGTCACTAGAAGCCAATGATCTTGCTCGAATGTACTGTAAGAAGATCAGTAGTAACCTAGCGTTGCCTCACAATGCCTAGATCATTCACATCGCTTCATCTCATGGTGTAGGGGTTTTATCACTGCACATCATCACAAGAAGAGATAGTGTGGTATGGAATTTTGAGAGAGACTGTTACAGAATCCAAACTCATACTGCTGGCTGCATGACATGTCAATAAATCAAGAGATGAGTTTGGGGCAAGTAGTTTTGACTTTATTTATAAAGCCAGCAGACCAAGAATGTGGTAGATTAGTGTCCCAAAGAACCATCTTACCGGGAAGAGCAGAGAATGGGGAGTTCCTGTTTTCATAGGTACTGAATTTGAGTTTGGGAAGATGGGAGTGTTCTGGAGACAGATGGTGGTGACAACAGTGTGCCATTGAACCCCTGCACTCAAAAATGGTGAATTGTATGTTTTGTGTATCTTACCCAAAAATTCAATAGATAAACATAAATTAAAATAATAATAACAAAAGAACCATCTTATCTGATAGAATTCAGTCTTCTTTTAAACAAAAAGAGGAGGGAGTAATTCAAGTGGTTTTTGTTCCAGTCAACCTCTGGAGGGGATGTGTTAATTTCTTCCTTCCAGCAGCCATTCACAGGCAGGCTTGGTCAGGATGTTTCCTGTGATCTAAACAAAGGTATTCTAGCTTAATTATCTTTACCTGGGAGTCAGGGTTCCCAAAGATAGGCTATTATGCATTATCTCATCTTATAGGCAACATCCCATTAGTGATTAACTTGTAATAAAACATAAACGCTCTTCCTTATTAGGCACATTAGCATAACCTTTGTTATAGTATATTATTATATTTGTTCTATTTTATATTTATTATCGTTAACCTCTTGTTTTCTCTGATTTTATAATAAACTTTATCATAGATATGAATGTATAGGAAAAATCATAGTATGTATAGGGTTTTGTACTATAAGAAATTTCAGACATCCGCTGTAGGTCTGGAAACATATTTCTCACAGATAAGGGTGGATTACTATAGCTGTTTTGATACCATATTGTGTATAGATTGATAATGCTAAGAATTGAAAAGCTCTCAGTTTTTATGCTCTTACTTCCTTATGTATATGTTTTACTTCACATCGATTATGACTTTCTTATATATACTTTTTTGGTCTGCTATACTTATCTAATTATTTGATTTTACTTCTTCACTGTCTAATTTTAGAAGAGCCTCTTGATGAGGGTGAAAGTGGAGAGTGATAAAGCTGGCTTAAAACTCAATATTCAAAAAGCTAAGATCATGGCATCTGGTCCTATCACTTCATGGCAAATAGAAAGGGGAAAGGTGGAAGCAGAGAGGGATTTTATTTTCCTGCACTCCAAAATCACTGTGCATGGTGACTGCAGCTACAAAATTAAAAGACACTTGCTCTCTGAAAGGAAAACTAGAAGCAACTTATATGCTAAGTCACATCAATCATGTCTGACTCCTTGCGACCCTACGGACTGTAGCCCTCCAGGCTCCTCTGTCCATGGGATTCTCCAGAAAAGAGCACTGGAGTTGGTTGCCATGCCCTTGTCTAGGGGATTTTCCTGACGCAGCAACTGAATGCACCTTTCTTATGTTTCCTAAATTGGCTAGCGGTTTCTTTACCAATAGTGCAACCAGGGATGTTATAAGAAACCTAGACAGAGTATGTATAAGCAGAGCATCACTTTGCTGACAAAGGTCCGTATATTTTTTCTAGTAGTCATGCACAGATGTGAGAGTTGGACCATAAAAAAAATATATATATAAATAAATAATAAAGCTGGGCACAAAAGAGTCGATGCTCTCAATCTATGGTGCTGGAGAAGACTCTTGAGAGTCCCTTGGACATCAAGAAATCAAGCCAGTCAATCCTAAAGGATAGCAACCCTGGAGGTTGGAAGGGCTGATTCCTTGGAAGGACTGATGCTGAAACTCCAATACTTTGGCTACTTGTTGCATAGGGCTGACTCACTGGAAAAGACCCTGATGCTGGGAAAGATGGAAGGCAAAAGGAGAAGAAGATGACAGAGAATGAGATGCTTAGATAGCATCACGAACTCAATGGACATGAGTTTGAGCAAACTCCCTCCAGGAGATAGTCAATGACAGGGAAACCTGATGTGCTGCAGTCCATGGGGTCACAAAAAGTCAGACAGGACTTAGCAGCTGAATAACAGCAATAACAAACAACTAGGGTCAGACTTCTGAGAATTTAATGATAGCTCTGAAATTTATTGCATGACTTCCAATTTAGTCTCTATTTATCTGTATCCTCATATACAATATTCATCAGACTAGATAGTGGATATATGTGTTCAGAGGATTCAGTGAAACTACACAAAAATAAAGGCATGTCTGATAGGCTGAAAGATGATTCCTTGATTACTGGAACCTCTGAATGCTACCTTACATGGCAAAAAGGACTTTACAGAGGTGATTAAATTAAATATCTGGAGATGGGATTATACAAGTAAAACCTAAATGTATTAATAACTGTCCTTAAGAGAAAAATAGAGATTTTACCAGAAAAGAGAAAAAAGCAGAAATTGGAGTGAAGCAGCAGAAGTGAAGTAAAACCTGCAGCCAACAGAATCTGAACTAGACAAAGAGTGCACACATTTTCTTCCAGAGCCTCTTAAAGGAACCAGACCTGAGGACATCAAAGCCATTCTCCTTAAAAGGTATTCACACAGCTGTCCATAAAACACATATTCTTTTCATCTACATTTTACAGATAAGGAGACCAAGTCTCAGCAGGTTAAATAATTTGCCCAAAGTTGCCAAGCTCTTTAGTAGAGGCCTTGACTTTCAAAAGAAATTTATAACTTACTCATTTCATTTTTTATATCTATTATGCTGCTAAGTCACTTCAGTCGTGTCCGACTCTGTGCGATCCCAGTGATGGCAGCCTACCAGGCTCCCCCATCCCTGGGATTCTCCAGGCAAGAACACTGGAGTGGGTTGCCATTTCCTTCTCCAATGCATGAAAGTGAAAAGTGAAAGAGAAGTCACTCAGTTGTGTCCGACTCTTCACGACCCCATGGACTGCAGCCTACCAGGCTCCTCTGCCCATGGGATTTTCCAGGCCAGAGTACTGGAGTGGGGTGCCATTGCCTTCTCTGATATCTATTATAAAGCATGCTTATATATCTGTTTCATTTGCCACATTTCAAGTTCCCTAATATCAGATACCATACCTACCTTAGACCTTAATATATGTCCTTAGTCCATGATGCATAAATCTTAGGCAAGCTTTCCCATTGTCATGTCTGTGAGGCCACTCACAGTCTTTATTTATTATTATTATTTTTTTAATTTTACTTTATTTTACTTTACAATACTGTATTGGTTTTGCCATACATCAACATGAATCTGTCACAGGCATACAAGTCTTTAAATGATGCCTCATTTTCTCTAAGGTCTCAGAATTTAAAAATTTTATGTTGGTATTAACATACAGTTTTAGAGTGGAAGTTGCTCAGATTTACTCTTATTTGTCATATCTAGACTTTTTTAAGTAGCAGAAAAAAGTGCTTTAAATTAACAGAGCACTAACATCAAGCCGAACATCTTGAGTTTAAGTTCTGTTTCTACTACTGTTATTGTTGCTGTTGTTCAGCTGCCAAGTCATGTCCAACTCATTGTGACCCCGTGGACTGCAGCACACCAGGCTCCTCTGTCCTCCACCATCTCCCAGAGTTTGTTCAAATTCATGTCCACTGAATTGGGACTGCTAAGTTCTATTTCCAATTTATTTCTCTTTTAAATGATGATAATTATACCTTCCTCAATGCTTCATGGTAAAAACTATTGAAAAATGTGAAAGAACATATCGAGGATGCATTTTGATAAATATGTATTAAAACTAATGTAAGTTTCTCTCTCCAGGGACAACATATATGAAATCAGGAATTTTAATTAATTTTGTGCTTTGTTTAGAAAATATGCTACCACCTTCTCTTGCTATTAGCTCATGGCATGCTTTTATTTCTTTTTTGTTTTTTTTTTCTGAGACTACCACTGGCATTTTTTCTTTATATTTATGTTAAAAATCCATCAAAGTTTAAAATTATTTATGTATAAAATTTATAATAATGGTCTTCATGAATTTTTTCAAAGAACTGATTAAAAGATGTTCTCTAGAAAGCATTGAGTTGAAGGATGGCATTAAGCATTTTTCTCTCTAGGCTGTTATTCCGTAGGAGTTACAGGAGCTAATTTTGAAAAGAAAACATTTGTAATTGACAGACTATTAGTTGTGTTAGTTTATTTGAGGAACCAAGTAAGAAAAGTGGCTTTCTTTAAAACATAGTCACAATGTATATACCCTTTTTGTTCTTGAAGACTATATTATGGCTATATGACCTCTCATTACTACTGGCATTTTCAAAGTAAATGTCAGAATTATACTTCAGAGAAAACCCAGTGTGCCATGTCACTTTCTATATTATAGGTTTGTCAACCATGAGATCATCATCACTGTAGCTTATGATATAGAAAAGGTAAATGTGACTCTCTGTATTAATTACTTTGGACATGTACTTAAAAGAATAGATGTCACAGTATAATTTTGCTATTATAGATTTAGATTCTTTTGCTATACAGCTTCTTAATATGTACATCTCAATTTTTTTGAGAAAAAAATCTCAAAATTTTTTTATTTTAATAAGTTTTTACTAAAAAGTCATTGCTAATATCAAAATAATTCATGATTAGGAATTTAATGGTCAATGATTTAGAAATTTAAAATGTCTGAAATAAATTCTAAAAGGCAGAGAAGAGAAGGCACAATTCAATTCTCCTGTGAAGCAGTTAGCATGACTCTCTGTTATGATCACCAGTTATATTGCACCCTTGACTGACCTCAGACTTGGGTGATAAAAGCAAGTGTCTTGCGGTTTAAGTTGCATAAGATCAAAATCACACCCGGTATGTATTTTTCACTCCTTCAGGCACCTCTAGAAAGTTTCTTAGCTGAAATAAATTCCAACAAAAAAAATCAGCAACTGTAAAATACAGGTGTCAGCCTGACTTTAGCCTCCAACATTTTCCATTCAGTTCAGTAGAGCTGCCCACTCATGTCTGACTCTTTGTGACCCCATGGACTGCAGCGTGCCAGACTTCCCTGTCCATCACCAACTCCCAGAGCTTGCTCAAGTTCATGTCCATCGAGTCAGTGATGCCATCCAACCATCTCATCCTCTGTCATCCCCTTCTCCTCCTGCCTTCCATCTTTCCCAGCATCAAGGTCTTTTCTAATGCAGTCAGTTCTTCATGTCAAGTAGGCAAATTGTTGGAGCTTCAACTTCAGCATTAGTCTTTCCAATGAATATTCACAACTGATTTCCTTCAGGATTGATTGGTTTGATCTTCCTGCAGTCCAAGGGACGCTCAGGAATATTCTTCAACATCACAGTTCATCAGAATCAAATCTTTTGATGCTTTTTCCCCCCCAAATAAATTCTGTCATAGTTTCCATTGTTTTCCCATCTATTTGCCATGAAGTGATGGGACCAGATGCCATGATCTTAGTTTTTTGAAGGCTGAGTTTTCAGCCAGCTTTTTCACTCTCCTCTTTCACTTTCATCAAGAGGCTCTTTAGTTCTTCACTTTCAGCCATAATGGTGGTGTCATGCATATCTGAGGTTATTGATGTTTCTCCTGGCAATCTTGATTCCAGCTTGTGCTTCATCCACCCTGGCATTTTACATGATGTACTCTGCATATAAGGCTTCCCTAGTGGCTTAGATGGTAAAGCTTCTACCTCCAATGTGGGAGACCTGAGTTCAATCCCTGGGTTGGGAAGATCTCCTGGAGAAGGAAATGGCAACCCACTCCAGTATCCTTGCCTGGAAAATCCCATGGATGGAGGAGCCTGGTAGGCTCCATGGGGTTGCAAAGAGTCGGACACAACTGAGCAACTTCACTTATAACTCTACATATAAGGTAAATAAGCAGGCTGAGAATATATAATCTTGATGAATTCCTTTCCCAATTTGGAACCAGTCTGTTGTTCCATGTCCAGCACTGTTGCTTCTTGACCTATATACAGATTTCTCAGGGGGCAGATCAGGCAGTCTGGTATTCCCATCTCCTGAAGAAAATTCCACAGTTTGTTGTAATCCACACAGTCAAAGGCTTTGGCATGGTCAGTAAAGCAGGAGTAGACATTTTTAGAAATTCTCTTGCTTTTTTTGTCATCCAACGGATGTTGGCAATTTGTTCTCTGGTTCCTCTGCATTTTCTAAATCCAGTTTAAACATCTGGAAGTTCTCAGTTCACGTACTGCTGAAGCCTGGCTTGGAGAATTTTGAGCATTACTTTGCTAGCATGTGAAATGAGTATAATTGTGGGGTAGTTTGGACATTCTTTCTCATTGCCATCCTTTGGGATTGGAATGAAAACTGATGTTTTCCAGTCCTGTGGCCACTGCTGAGTTTTCCAAATTTGCTGACATATTGAGTGCAGCACTTTCACAGCATCATCTTTTAGGATTTGAAACAGCTCAACTGGAATTCCATCACCTCCACTAGCTTTGTTCATAGTGCTGCTTCCTAAGGCCCACTTGACTTTGCATTCCAGGATGCCTGGCTCTAGGTGAGTGATCACACTATCGTGGTTATCTGGGTCATGAAGATCTTTTATTGTATACTCCTTCTGTGTATTCTTGCCACCTCTTTTTAATATCCTCTGCTTCTGTTAGGTCCAAACCATTTCTGTCCTTAATTGTGCCCATCCTTGCATCAAATGTTCCCTTGGCATCTCTAATTTTCTTGAAAAAATCTCTAGTCTTCCCTCTTCTATTGTTTTCCTCTATTTCTTTGAATTGATCACTTAAGAAGTCTTTTTAAAAAATCTCTCCTTGCTATTTCATCAGTACAGATTAATTTGTCTGTTTAGCAAGATGTCAAGAGAGATAACATCAGTTTAATATCTACTAAAACTCAGCTACCATACCTCTAGTTGTGTGTCTCTTCTTCAATCTCCACAGCTATGCAGTGAGCCAGGAAAAGTTATTTTCATTTTAACAAAGAGTAAATTGAGGTTCATTTCTGGTAAGAATCAACTCCTCAAAATGTGCAGAACTTAGGATTTAAATCTAGAGAGTTAAGATATCAAAATATATGATGTTTGGTGCAGGCTAATGAAAATACATAATACAGTCATAAATTTTAGTAGTAAGTTAAAATATGAAGGAGGAATGTGTCCTGAGAAGATAACTACCAATAGCTAGGAAGCCAAAGGAACCTCTAGTCTCAAATTGTTAGGCCAAGCCTCTCTAGTCTCAAATTGTTACCTAAGACTTCATCTAGTTAATGCAGACAGAAAATAAAGAAATAATAGTATACCAATATATAAATAGAAAGAATGAAATGGAGACAAATAAAAAAGGAAAGGAATAATAAAACAGGAGAAAAAATTTGTAATCTCTATGTGTGTGTGTGTGTGTGTGTGTGTGTGTGTGTATACAGGTTATGTAGTGTTTATATATAGGTTATGTAGACAGGTTTGTCATTTTAATGAATTGCTCAGTTCTTTATATTTTGCAAAGTACAAAAAATACTTGTTTTTACTTATTATCTCCTAGTTTGATATGTCTTGATCACTGCCTCCTGTACAATGTCAGGAACCTTCGTCCACAGTTTTTCAGGCACTCTGTCTATCAGATCTAATTCCTGTATTCTATTTATCACTTCTACTGTATAATCATAAGGATTTGATTTAGGTCATACCTGAATGGCCTAGTGGTTTTCCCTACTTTTAACAATTTAAGTCTAAATTTGGCAATAAGTTGTTCATGAGCTGATCCACAGTCAGCTCCTGGTCTTGTTTTTGCTGACTGTATAGAGCTTCCTCATCTTTGGCTGCAAAGAATATAATCAATCTGATTTCAGTATTGACCCACTGGTGATGTCCATGTGTTTTTATTTTTCTCATCTCTCTTATTGTTGGGAAGAGGGTGTTTGCTATAACCAGTGTGTTCTCTTGGGAAAACTATATTAGTCTTTGCCCTGCTTCATTTTGTATTCCAAGGCCAAATTTGCCTGTTTCTCCAGGTGTATCTTGACATCCTACTTTTGCATTCCAGAGAAATCTGTATGCAGGTCAGGAAGCAACAGTTAGAACTGGACATGGAACAACAGACTGGTTCCAAATAGAAAAAGGAGTACGTCAAGGCTGTATATTGTCACCCTGCTTATTTAACTTATATGCAGAGTACATTATGAGAAATGCTGGACTGGAAGAAACAAAAGTTGGAATCAAGATTACTGGGAGAAATATCAATAACCTCAGATATGCCGATGGTACCACCCTTATGGCAGAAAGTGAAGAGGAACTCAAAAGCCTCTAGATGAAAGTGAAAGAGGAGAGTGAAAAAGTTGGTTTAAAGCTCAACATTCAGGAAACAAAGATCATGGCATCCGGTCCCATCACTTCATGGGAAATAGATGGGGAAACAGTGGAAACAGTGTCAGAGTTTATTTTTTGGACTCCAAAATCACTGCAGATGGTGACTGCAGCCCTGAAATTAAAAGATGCTTACTCCTTGGAAGAAAAGTTATGACCAACCTAGATAGCATATTCAAAAACAGATATAACTTTGCCGACTAAGGTCCATCTAGTCAAGACTATGGCTTTTCCAGCAGTCATGTATGGATGTGAGAGTTGGACTGTGAAGAAAGCTGAGCGCCAACGAATTGATGCATTTGAACTGTGGTGTTGGAGAAGACTCTTGAGAGTCCCTTGGACTGCAAGGAGATCCAACCAGTCCATTCTGAAGAGGATCAGCTCTGGGATTTCTTTGGAAGAAATGATGCTAAAGCTGAAACTCCAGTACTTTGGCCACCTCATGCGAAGAGTTGACTCATTGGAAAAGACCCTGATGCTGGGAGGGATTGGGGGCAGGAGGAGAAGGGGACGACAGAGGATGAGATGGCTGGATGACATCAGTGACCCGATGGATGTGAGTCTGAGTGAACTCCGGGAGTTGGTGATGGACAGGGAGGCCTGGCGTGCTGCTATTCATGGGGTCGCAAAGAGTTGGACAGGACTGAACGACTGAACTGAACTGAACCTATGATGAAAAGTATATCTTTTTTGGGTGTTAGTTCTAAGAGGTCTTGTAGGTCTTCATAGAACTGTTCCAATTCAGCTTCTTTTGCATTAGTGGTTAGGGCATAGACTTGGATTACTGTGATATTGAATGGTTTGCCTTGTAAATGAACAGAAATCAATCTGTCATTTTTGAGATTGCACCCCTCTACCACATTTTGTCTCTTTCATTGACTATGATGGCTACTCCATTTCTTCTAAGGAATTCTTCCCCACAATAGTAGATATAATAGTCATTTGAGTTAAATTCACCCATTTGCAGTCCATTTTAGTTCACTGATTCCTAAAATGTCAATGTTCACCCTTGCCATCTCCTGTTTGACCACTTCCAATTTGCCTTGATTCATGGACCTAGCATTCCAGGTTCCTATGCAATGTTTTTCTTTACAGCATTGGAGTTTACTTCCATCATCAGTCGCATCCACAGCTGGGTATTGTTTTCATTTTGGCTCTGTCTCTTCATTCTTTCTGGAGTTATTTCTTCACTCTTCTCCAGTAGCATATTGGGCACCTACAGACCTGGGGAGTTCATTTTTCAGTGTCCTATCATTTTGCTTTTTCATACTGTTCATGGGGTTCTCAAGGCAAGAATACTGAAGTGGTTTGCCATTCCCTTCTCCAGGGGACCAAGTTTTATCAGAACTCTCCACCATGACCCGTCCATCTTGGGTGGCCACAGGACATGGTTCGTAGTTTCAGTTAGACAAGACTGTAGTGATCAGTTTGATTAGTTATCTAATCAAACTAGTTAGTTTGATTAGTTATCTGTTATTGTGGTTTCCTTTCTGTTTGCCTTTGAGGGGTAAGAATAATAAGCTTATGAAATTTTCCTAATGGGAGAGACTGACTGTGGGGGAATCTGGGTCTTGTTTGATGGCAGGGCCATGTTCAGTAAATCTTTAATCCATTTTCTGTTGAAAGGTGGGGCTGTGTTCCCTCCCTGTATTTTGACCTGATACCAAACTTTGGGGGAGGTAATGAAGATTCTTTCAAAAGGTCGTGGGCAAGCACTGTTTATTCAGTGCCCCTGACCCGCAGTAGAACACTGTCAACCCAGGCCTCCATCAGAGAGTACTGGACACTCACAGGCGCATCTAAGTCAGTCTCTTGTGGGGGTCACTGCTCCTTTCTCCTGGGTCCTGGTGCACACAAAGTTTTGCTTTTACCCACCAAGAGTCTATTTACCCAGCCCTGTATAAGTTCTGTAGTTAAATCCCACTGCAAAGTCAATTTCCCCGGGTGTCTCAGTCTCTTTGCCAGATGCCCAGGTTGGGAAATCTGTTGTTGGTCCTAGAACATTCTTAACGGTGTGGGGATTTAATTGGTATAATTGTTCTGCAGTTTGTGCAGGTTTCATCAAGGCCATCCCAAAGAGAAAGAAATGCAAAAAGGGATAATGGTTGTCTGAGGAGGCCTTACAAATAGCTGAGCAAACAAACGAAGCTAAAGACAAGGGAGGAAAGGAAAGATACCCATCTGAATGCAGAGTTCCAAAGAATAACAGGAAGAGACAAGAAGGCCTTCCTCAATGATCAATGCAAAGAAAGAAAACAATAGAATGGGAAAGACTAGCGATCTCTTCAAGAAAATTAGAGATACCAAGGCAACATTGCATGCAAACATGGACACAACAAAATAGAGGAACAGTATGGACGTAACAGAAGCAGAAGACATTAAGTAGATATGGCAAGAATCCACAGAAGAACTATACAAAAAAGATCTTTACGACCCAGATAATCACAGTGGTGTGATCACTCACCTACAGCCAGACATCCTGGAATGTGAAGTTAAGTGGGCCTTAGGAAGCATCACTATGAACAAAGATAGGGGAGGCGATGGAATTCCAGTTAAGTTATTTCGAATACTAAAAGATGATTCTGTTAAGGTGCTGCACTCAATATGTCAGCAAATTTGGAAAACTCAGCAGTGGCCACAGGACTGGAAAACATCAGTTTTCATTCCAATCCGAAAGAAAGACAATGCCAAAGAATGCTCAAACTACCTCACAGTTGCAATCATCTCACATGCTAGCAAAGTAATGCTCAAAATTCTCCAAGCCGGGCTTCAACAGTATGTGAACTGAGAACTTCCAGATGTTCAAGCTGGATTTAGAAAAGGCAGAGGAACATAGATCAAATTGCCAACATCTGTTGGATCATAGAAAAAGAAAGAGAATTCTAGAAAAACATCCACTTCCGTTTTATTGACTAAGCCAAAGCCTTTGACTGTGTTGACCTCAACAACCTGTGGAAAATTCTTCAAGAGATGGGAATACCAGACCACCTTACCTGCCTCCTGAGAAATCTGTATGCTGTCAAGAAACAACAGTTAGAACTGGACATGGAAAAACAGAGTGGTTCTAAACTGGAAAAGGAGTTTATCAAGGCTGTATATTGTCAACTTGCTTATTTAACTTATACACAGAGTATATCTTGCAAATTACTGGGCTGGATGAAGCACAAACTGGAATGAAGATTTCTGGAAGAAATATCAATAACCTCAAATTTGCAGATCACACCACCCTTACGGCAGAAAGCAAAGAAGAGCTAAAGAGCCTCTGATGAAAGTGAAAGAGATTGAAAAAGTTGACTTAAAACTCAACATTCAAAAAACCAAGATCATGGCATCCGGTCCCATCACTTCATGACAAGTAGATGGGGAAACAATGGAAACAGTGAGAGAATTCATGTTTTTAGCCCCCAAAATCACTGTAGATGATGACCTCAGCCATGAAATTAAAAGACACTTGCTCCTTGGAAAAAAAGCTATGACCAACCTAGAAAACATATTGACAAGCAGAGACATTACTTTGCCAACAAAAGTCTGCCTAGCCAAAGCTATGGTTTTTCCAGTAAACATGGATGGATGTGAGAGTTGGACTATAAACAGAGCTGAGTGCCAAAGAATTGATGCTTTGGAACTGTGGTGTTGGAGAAGACTCTTGAGAGTCCTTTGGACTGCAAGGAGATCAAACCTGTCAATCCTAAAGCAAATCCACCCTGAACATTCATTGGAAGGACTGATGCTGAAGTTGAAGCTCCATTACTTTGGCCACATGATGTGAACAGCCAGCTCATTAGAAAAGATCCTGATGCTGGGAAAGGTTTCAGGAAGGAGGAGAAGGGGATGACAGAGTTTAAGACGACTAGATGGCATCCTGACTCTAAGAACATGAGTTTGAGCAAGCTCTGGGAGTTGGTGATGGTCAGGGAAGCCTGGCATACTGCAGTCCATGGAGTCACAAAGAGTTGGACATACTGAGTAACTAAACTAAACTGAGTTTGAGATGTACTTGTTTCATTTAGATCCTGTGTATGTGTATACATATATTTATATACATATATATAGATTTAGTTCAAGAATAAATATCATCAGAAACTATAAATCAGAAATGACTCTGATTGTTATATTTTGACTTGATTATCTTTTCTTGCTTTTGCAAATATCATAAAAATTTTAAATATATGTATAATATTTAGATAAAGCAGTTCTTATAATTATATTTAATTTATATATATATATACATATTATATCTGTCATAAAGTTTAAGTAGTCAATAAAAATGTAGTGTTTAATTTTTTGCTTATAGAACAGCTACATTATCACTTGGTTCTTTAGCTATGAAAGAAAAGTTATGAGGAGCATATATGAAATAGTCTTCTTTTACTTTGCATTACACATACTTTGAAAAGACCCTGATTCTGGGAAAGATTGGAGATAGGAAGAGAAGGGGATAACAGAAGATGAAATGGCTGGATGGCATCACCGACCCGACGGACATGAGTTTCAGTAAACTCTAGGGGTTGGTGATGGACAGGGAGGCCTGGCGTGCTGCAGTCCATGGGGTCTCAAAGAGTCGGACATGACTGAGTGACTGAACTGAACTGAACTAAACATATAATTTAACAGTGATCTAATAATCATTTTGCAGTTTAAAGGAATTTTTATCCTGAAAAGAAAACATAGTGAAAAATATATTTTAGTGATGTATCTTCTCACACTGATACACATGTGGCTACCCTATATACAAAAAGGCAATAACCACATTTTTATTGACTACTTAGACATTTCAACAGATATACCAATATATACATATATATTCTAATTAATTTCAATTATGAACACTTCATTGCTTTACCTAGCGGGATATGCAATTTGTCACCTTTGCTCTGAAACACTGTGTACATGTGGTTTCCTTTCAGTAATTTAATTGAGAAGTATCCTCAAGAGAGGATTTGCTTGTCTCAGACATCAGGATATTTCCAGATAGATCTGACATTGAGGAAAGTTATGAAGAAACATAGTAACTGCCGATTATACAGAGTGAAGTAAGCCAGAAAGAAAAACACCAATACAGTATACTAACACATATATATGGAATTTAGAAAGATGGTAATGATAACCCTGTATGAGAGATAGCAAAAGAGACACAGATGTAAAGAACAGACTTTTGGACTCTGTGGGAGAGGGAGAGGGTGGGATGATTTGGGAGAATGGCATTGAAACATGTATACTATCATGTAAGAAATGAATCGCTAGTCTAGGTTTGATACAGGATACAGGATGCTTGGGGCTGGTGCACTGGGATGACCCAGAGAGATGATATGGGGAGGGTGGTGAAAGGGGGTTCAGGGTTGGGAGCTCATGTACACCTGTGGTGGATTCATGTCAATGTATGGCAAAACCAATACAGTATTGTAAAAAAAAAAAAAATTTTTTTTTAAAGAAACATAGTAACTATCCATTGGAATTATCATAAGGATTTTCTAGCACATGTAATGCTTATTATGGTTCTTGATTTTAAAATAATAACAGTTTCCCTTTCTTGTATTCTCTGTTGCCTTTCAAGCCAGAGTGTGATCCAGAATTGTAGTTCCCCCAAATGTAAAGATATCAGTTTACTTTATCTATAAATTTATTCCTGTGAAGAAGTGAATTCAAACTCTTGTCCTAGAAGCAGAATGTTAATTAGTATGTTTGTACTAGATAATATGATATAGTGGAATCTGGACTGATTTCAAAATGTTCTAAAACACATAGAACATACTTCAGATTGCTGAGAAAGATTAAGGGCAAGAGAAGAAGAGGGTGACAGAGGATGAGGTAGTTGGATGTCATCACTGCCTCAATGAATATGAGTTTGAGCAAACTCTGGGACATAGTGAAATACAGGGAAGCCTGGTGTGCTGCAGTTCATGTGGTCACAAAGAGTCAGACAGGACTTAGCAACTGAACAACAGTAACAAAACTTTAGATTGCTTATCTTCTGTTGACTTCTTTGTTAGATACTATGTATCAATTAGGAGAGATCAGTTCATGCTCTAATAAGCAACAACAACAAACCTGAATTTATAGTCCATGACGCTATAAAAAGAAAGATTTGTTTATTGGTTGTGCCAAATATCCATCAGAAGTTGGCTGGAAACTCTGCTCATCATAATCTTAAAGAAATTAGGCTGACCAAGGTTCAATTTTCAAATGTACTTCCATGACCATTGAGTTAGAAGGATGAAGATATGGTGGATCTAAAAGTTTCAACCCAGAATTGATACACCTCACTTCACTTCTGAATACATTTTATTGTCCAAAACAAATTATGTGATGTTATTTAATCCAAGTGGCTGAGGATATGCAAGCCTATGAGAGTCCACAATGGAAATGAATATTTGGTGAATAGGGCCAGTGAATACCACATAGTGCATTGGTTGTTTCTCTAAGGAGTTTTCAGTTTCTCCTAGTCTCTGAATACATCTTGCTGTTACATGAGTTACAAATATTTATTTAAATTCAATCATTTATCTTTTCATTTTACAAATAATATTTTCTGTGCATGTGGAAGTATTTTTATATTCAATATGTAATGGCTTCTGATTTGTGGGCTATTATTGGAAAGATCTCCCCTACTCTAGAGTTAAAATATATGTTTCTATAGTGAAAATAAGAGATCTTCCATGCTTTATTTACTTGAAAAAATAACTATAAATTTGATGAATTAAGAGTGTGTTTCTATGTGATCTGGCCAGTTTACTTCTTGACATATACACAAAAATCAGTAAAGGAAGTTACCTCAACAGGTTCGTACACTCATGTACATTGTGTCATTATTCACAGTAGTCAAATTCTGGCAGCAGCCCAAGTGATTATTAACAAGATTAATGGATAAGAAAAATGTGATATATAAATCTTTAGCCTTAAAAAGGAAATTTTGGTACATACTGCAACACTGAAGACATTACACTAAGTGAAATGTTAACCACAAAAGAACAAATATTGTATTACCCATGTAAGGTTTCTAGAGATGAAAATTAGAATGGTGGTTGGCAGGGGTTAGAGAAAGGGCTGAAAGGGGTGTTAGTGTTTAATGGATCCAGAGTTTTAGTTGGAAAGATGAAAAACTTCTGCTGGTGAATACTGGTAAGGGTTGCAAAACAATGTAAATGTACGTAGTACCACAAAATTGTACATGTAAACATAGTTAAATTTCTTTCTCTCTGGAGAAGGAAATGGCTATCCACTTCAGCATTCTTGCCTGGAAAATCCCAAGGACAGAAAAAGCCAGGCGGGCTACAGTCCATGGGGTCACAAAGAGTCGGACAAAACTGAGCATGCACACATATTTTACCACCAAATAAAACAAAACAAAACAAAACAAATCCAAGAAGGAACATCTCTGATGAAGTTGCCAAGTCCCATGTCAGTAGGTAAATTGTATTTTAAGGTATTAGAGCCTCTGATGCTGCAGATTGATGTGAAATACAATGAAGTAAAGACCCTCAAATGTTCATACGGCACTTCAAGTCATGATGTCCTCTATTTATAGAGGGAGTTTGGATTTCGCTTGCTGTTGATATTGTATTGGTTATAGGCAGTTTTTGTTTTAACCAAAAATAATGGAATTATTAAATTTCCTAAACAGCTCCCCCCACAAAAAAAAAAAAAAAAAGAGAGAGAGAGATATCCTTTTCTGTTGATGATGCCATTTGGGCTTGACTTTTCAAAGAATTGTTAAAATGTTGTCTTGCACATTGAAGCAAATAACCCAATTTACAGTTCTTCAAAGAACCATGTTGAAATGTAATAAGAATATATTAATGATTCTGAGTCAAATGGAATGCCACTGTTCCCTTTTCTTTCTCTTGCTTCAATAACAGGTGTTCTGGACTCTTTCCAAGCGTGATCATTCCCTCTCTATTAGTATTCATCATATCATATATTTAATAGGAAAATAATAATAATAACAGCTGATATTTCTGGAATGTTGAGTACTTGTCTAATGAAATATCTAGGCTATTATGATTATTCCCTCAAATGAACCCAATATAGATAGTCATGCATCATTCTTTTGAGTAGGAAATTGAGCCCTACATAGACTGAAAAAAAAAAAACAACAACAAAACTGGCTGATATCATTTGAGATCAGTCTGAGAGACTGAATTTAATTCTCTGTAAGTATATTTGTGTGTGTGTGTGCACAAGTCTGCTCTTAACCAAATGTTTGTATTGTGAATCGATGACAATTCTAGGTTTTCTTTTTTCCTTATGATATTATACATGTTTCAATGCCATTCTCCCAAATCATCCCACCCACTCCCTCTCCCACAGAGTCCAAAAGACCGTTCTATACATCTGTGTCTCTTTTGCTGTCTTGCATACAGGGTTATCCTTACCATCTTTCTAAATTCCATATATATGTGTTAGTATACTGTATTGGCATTTTCCTTTCTGGCTTACTTCACTCTGTATAATTGGCTCCAGTTTCATCCACCTCATTAGAACTGATTCAAATGTATTGTTTTTAATGGCTGAGTAATATTCCATTGTGTATATGTACCACAGCTTTCTTACCCATTCATCTGCTGATGGACATCTAGGTTGCTTCCATGTCCTGGCTATTACAAACAGTGCTGCGATGAACATTGGGGTACACGTGTCTCTTTCAATTCTGGTTTCCTCGGTGTGTATGCCCAGGAGTGGGATTGCTGGGTCGTATGTTGGTTGGAATATCCACACTGTTCTCCATAGTGGCTGTACTAGTTTGCATTCCCACCAACAATTCTAGGTTTTCATGGCCAGGCTTTTCTCTTCTTTAGGGAAAATCTCAAGTCAGAAATTTTAAAATTAGCTTCTTTTCCATGTGTGAAAAAAGACTGTAACTGTTGATTTTTAGCATGGACTGATGTACATAGTTCTCAAGGTATTTTGGTAAGAATGTTATTAATATATTCATTGGCAAAGACATCACTTCTTAAGAGACTCTAGATATTGGTCTCAATGTTCTAGTTTATAGATGAATGTCAGAATAAAGGTAGTTAAAAACTCCTCTATGCTAGTTTCACTTAATATTTTCTATCCTTAACTCTAATATAACCAAAACTAATATTCATATTCTAACAATAATAAACAACCTTTCATAACAACTTGCATTCATAACTTAGCCACTTGACACTTGTTACAGAAGTGTACACTTTAAAATTGTACATTGTAATTTGGCATTTTTAACAAAGAGGACTTTTTAAATAGCATGAAAAATGCTTGAAGAGAAATGATTATCCATATCTGAAAAATTATTGCTTGTTTGATTTAAATTAGGAATATTAAAAACTATCAGTGACAATGTGGCAATATTGAGAAATAAGTGTTTAGCTCTATACATCAGGTAGAAAAAAGTGAACCATGAATACATAAGGATTACTGTGTTACCCCATATGAAAAAGCAACTGATTACTAATATAATTGCAATAAATCCTGATTTTAGAGAGCAGATTGCCATCTTCAATAAGGAGGATGAATGTTTAAGTCACTAGAAAGATGTAACATCCTATTTTGCATTCAACTCATTTTCCATTCATCAATCTTAAGTAAATTTTATTTTTATGAACACTTCACTGAGGTCTACTAATTTTCTAAGTGGACAGATAAAAATAAGTTTAACTGCATGACAGGGGACCAAAGCTCCAAGTGACAGTAAATTAACCATATTCATGCCTTCCCATAGAGTAATTTATCAACCTTTTCTCTGGAATGAATGCAATAATTTCATATCTGTACTACACAGAAAAAATGGTGAATTATTCAACAGCTCTCTTAATAATATGAAATGTTTTTGTTTTGATATATTTTCCTTCAGCTTTTATACATAAGGTGCAATACTTTAAAAGCAAACCAAGTAACTACTCAAATTACTGCATATGTGTATACATACATGATGTATATTACATATATCTGTGTATATAATTTATCCATATAAAATGTATTGATAGATGGACAAATAGAATGAAGGCTGAGGTCCCACAGGTAATAATCTCATAATCTTTTAAAATATCTGCTAACTCCATAATTTGATTTTACTGTTTTATTCTGATATTAAATTAACTTTTTTCCATATAAATTCAATTGCAAATAGAAATCAATCCAATTATATTAAAATCACAGTAAAATAGAAGTTCCTACATATTGTTTGTATACTAAAACTGGAATACTATTACTAAGGCATTTGACCACAAATTGTATTAAGACCTTCAAAATATTCTATTTTTTTTTAATCTGACAATTTAGATATTCTATAGTAAGGAAATAAAATCAAATAAAAAATTATAGAAAAGTGCTATGAATGATATTACTATATATCATATTATATATTATTATTATATATTATATATGAATGATATATATTATTATCCATATTATGTTGTTAAAATAGTGAAAAAATTGAAAGTGACACAAACATCCAAATATATGGCATGATGAAGACACTAATACAGAATTAATAAATGAATGCTATATAGCCACAGGAATTATGTAAGTAATTGGTACTAAGCTGGAAATTATTTTGTGCAAAAGCACGTAATTGAGAAACAGAGAGCACAAAATATTGATTTCATCTTTTGAGCAATATTGCTATTGTTACTGTTCCATCACTAATGATAATACTATGTATTCTAAAGAACTTTAATTTTCTCTCTGAACTATTCACTGGAGAATCCCTGATTTAGTTTTATTCTGAAAGATAAAATGTGTGCCTCCCTTTCTTTTAATAAAATACATATTTAATATTAAAATTTTATAAGCATTTTCAGTTACCTTTATCATTCTGAGGGAATATCTTTCCATGTTTTTTTACTGAAAGAGACATCTTTTTTATTAGAAAATATCACAGTATGTATCATTTCATCAAATTTTCCTTCCCAGTATCTATCAATATATTTGTGGCCCTTGTTATCAATTGAGGTATGGGCAGTTCAGTCTCGGATGAAGCATGTGGCAATGTCCTGAGATATTTTTGGTTATCATCACATATAATTCTGTTGCTGGTGGATAAAGGCTTACAAGCATCCCACAGTGAAAAGGACAACCAGTCCCTAGCTATAATTAAGGAAGTATCTAGCCCAATATCAATAGTGCCAAGGTGAAATTCATTATTTAGCATTTTTTAACAAAAGTAATTAGGACAGAATCTGGCTAATTTATAAAGTTAAGTAAATGACTTTTTGATCCATGGGATGCAGAATGGATGTTGGGTTGGCAGGCATGAAAACATTCTTTTAATTATACATCTTCATCCAAGCTCTTGGGTGACCAAGTACATTGTTAGTGAGCAGTAATATTTTGAAAGAATCCTTTTCTCTTTTTTTTTTCTGAGCAGTAGGTCTAAATAGTGGGCTCAAAATGTGCAGTAACCATGCTATAAACAGATGTGCTGTAATCAAGGCTTTGCTGTTCTTTTACAGTGCGCAAGCACAAGATTTAGCACAATTCTTAAGACCCTAGGATTTTTAGAATGTTGACAGAACACTGACTTCAAACTTCATGTTGCAAGTTGCATTAACCCCTAACAAGAGAATCAGACTGTCCTAACTTTGAGGCCAGACATTGACTTATCCTCTCCTGCTATGAAAATCCTACTTGGCATTTTCTTTCAATAGAAAGCTGTTTCATATGCATGGAAAATCTCTTGTTTAGGGCAGCCAATTTCATTGATTATCTTAGCTAGATCTTGTGGATAACTTGCTGCAGATTCTACATCAGCACTTGCTGCTTTACCTTCTACTTTTTTGTTGTGGAGGTGGCTTCTTTCATTAAATCTTAAGAGCCAACATCTGCTAACTTCAAACTTTTCTCTGCAGCTTTTTCACCTCTCTCAGCTTCCCTAGAATTGATGAGAGTTAGGGCCTTGTCTAGATTAGGTTTTGACTTGAGGGAATATGGCTGGTTTGATCTTCCTTCCACCCTCCTTATCAGCATTAAAGCTGTTTGGCTTTCCTATCATTCATGTCTTCATTGGAGCTGCACTTGTAAGATCCTTCAATAGCTGTTTCTTGGCATTCACAATGTGGTGCATACTATTATATTTGGCACAAGAGGCCCGGTTGTAGGCCTGTCTTGATTTTTGACGTGCCGTCTTAACTGAGCTTAATCGTTTCTAGATTTTTATTTAAAGTGAGAGACGTGTGATTTCTTCTTTCACTTGAGCACACAGAAGTCATTGATGTGTCTCAGGAAATAGGGCTGAGGAGAGGGAGAAAGATGTGAGAATGTGGGTCAATGGAGCAGTCAGAGCACACCCAGTATTTATCATAGATGATACCTCAAAGTAATACAGATTACCATAAAAATATGATAGTAATGAATGTTTGAAATATGGTGAGAATTAATAAAATATGACACAAAAACGAGAACTGAGCAAAAGCTTTTGAAAAATTGCACCAACAGACATTCTCAGTACAAGACTGCCAAAAAAATCTTCAATTTTAAACAAGGCAATATCTGCAAAGCTCAATAAAGCAAAGCACATTAAAACAAAGTATGCCTGTATCCTTTTTTTCTGCCATATATGCCAGGTGAATTCTTCCCCTTAATGCTTTCTTCTCAAATAAAGTAAGATCAAGTGCCATACTCTAGACACAAGAAGCAAGAAAAGCATCTGAAATTTTCAGCTTCTCTTATGAATATTGGAAGAATTGTTAGCTGTTGTGCTGACAAAAAAAAAAGAATGAAAAAATCTTAAAATATCTTTCTTTACTCAGTATTACCAATTTGAAATGTTTTTTTAAAAACTGTGCTTTGATGCTATTTAAATCATTTCAACAATTCAAAATGCAAATGTTTATATAGTAATGTCCATTTGAATATAGCTAAATATACATTTATAAACATCATATTTTCTTGTTTGGTATAGCTTACCTTGGTATCAGTTTAGTTCAGTTCAGTCACTCAGTCATGTCCAACTCTTTGTGACCCCCATGGACTGCAGTATGCCAGATTCACTGTCTGTCACCAACTCCCGGAGCTTACTCAAATTCATGTGCATTGAGTTGGTGATGACATCCAACCATCTCATCCTCTGTTGTCCCCTTCTCCTCCCACCTTTAATCATTCCCAGCATCAGGGTCTTTTTGTTTTAAAGACCACTTGGGATGACCCAGAGAGATGATATGGGGAGGGAGGTGAGAGGGGGGTTCAGGATTGGGAACTCATGTACACCCGTGGCGGATTCATGTCAATGTATGGAAAACCAATACAGTATTGTAAAGTAAAATAAAAATGAATAAATAAAATCGTGTGAATTGATTTAAAAAAGTGTAATAACTAATACATAACAAATTCTATTTATTATATAAATATTAATTCTATGCAGTTGAAAATAAAGACATTATCAACAAAATAATATGTCCAACAAATCTAATTGGTAGAAACAGTTTGAAGACCACCTTATAAATTACAAAAGTCAGCTGGGTATGTTCATGTCTCCTTGTTTTGTACTTCTGATAACTGCAAAGACAAGGATGTCTGGGTATCTGTCAATTCAGCTTCTTTGTGGAAGCTCTATTCCAGATGCGCTATTCTGAATGTAATGCTTGGTTCTTACACACACTTGAACTTGTTCCTTGATGAGTATATCTCTTTTCCAACTTTCTCTAAAGAATTTTTACACATATTATGTTGTTTGAAAGTTATATACTTTGGAATTCCAAAATACTCTATTACATAGAGCAAAGTAGTTAATGAAAGTATGTTTTAAATTGTCTGAGTGCATCTACAGAAATCAATTACTTTAAAAACATAACAGGAAACATGTTCATTTATAATAACAATACTTAGGAATAGGTATAATATAAAATAAGCAAAATATTAAAATATAAAAATGTCTCCTTATCAATCTGCCACTCAAAATGCAGAAAATAATAGGAATCCATGTATGTAAGTAGAAGATAATCTCATAAATATTAATTTTACTTACATTAAAATTACATCAAACTGAAGTGACCCAGAGTAGAAAATTAGTTACTGTAATTTATCCATATAATGAAATCATTTAAAATTAAAAATCATGTTTCTGTATTGATACAGAGTGATTTATAAGATATGATATAAATTGTAAAACATACTGTAATGTGTTGAACACACTATCTTTTGTATAAGAAAATTAAAGTATAATATATGTGTTTATCCTTATACAGATGTAGAGATTTTCTAAAAGCTGAAAATCTTGCCTGGCCATCATGCAGGGAAACTGATTGGCTGGCTGGCTGTTAGGAGGGGAGACTTTTCATTATATACTTCATAACTTATTCAAAGGATAAACAGATTTGAAGTAATATATTCCTCTCTATAGTCAGATATGCAGATATTGTATATCAGTCAGTCATATGCAGATATTTATGTTCTTATTTCTCTTCTTCTCTCTTCTCTTCATTCATTTGGAATAAGTCACAATATTGATAATATACTACCGCTCCATTATTGCTGTTGTTTTTCAGTCACTAAGTCGTGTCTGACTATTTGAGACCCTATGGACTGCAGCACGGGCTTCCCAGGTGGCATTAAAGAACCTGCCTGCTAATGCAGGAGACATGAGAGACTTGGGATCAGTCCCTGGGTTTGGAAGATCCCCTGGAGAAGGAAATGACAACCCACTTCATTATTCTTGCCTGGAGAATTCCACAGAGGAGTCTGGGGGGCCACAGTCCACGGGGTCACAAAGAGTCCCACACAGTAGTGCCACTTTCACTTCAGCCTTCTTTATGGTCCAACTCTCACATCCATGCATGACTACTGGAAAAACCATAGCTTTGACTATATGGACCTTTGTCAGCAAGTGATGTCTCTACTTTTTAATACACTATCTAGGTATGTCATAGTTTTCCTTTCAAGGAGCAAGCATCGTTTAATTTAATGACTGCAGTCAGAGTCCTCAGTGATTTGGGAGCCCAAGAAAAGAAAATCTGTCACTTTCTGCACTTTTTCCCCTTTGATTTGCTATAAAGTGATGGGACTAGATGCCGTGATCTTAGTTTTGTTGAGTTTCAAGCCAGCGTTATCACTCTCCTCTTTCAACTTCAAAAAGAGGCTCTTTATTTCCTCTTCACTATCTGTCATTCAGTGGTATCATTTCAATATCTTAGGTTTTTGATATTTCTCCCAAGAGCTTCTAGCTTGTAATTCATCCAGCCCAGCATTTCACATGATGTGCTCTGCTTAGAAGTTAAACAAGAAGGGTGACAGTATAAAGCTGCTTGTTCCTCTTATATTCCCAAGAAAAATTATGTTCCTTTTTCGAGTTCAGTTCCATTCAGTCGCTCAGTCGTGTCCCACTCTTTGAGAACCCATGGACTGAAGCACTCCAGGCTTCCCTGACCATCACCAACACCCTAAGCCTACCCAAACTAATGTCCATCGAGTCCAGGGTTCTGTCCAACCATCTCATCCTCTATTGTCCCCTAGTCCTTCCGCCTCCAATCTTTCCCAGCATCGGGGTCTGTTCCAGTGAGTCAGTTCTTCATATCAGGTGGCTAAAGTATTGGAGTTTCACCTTCAGCATCAGTCCTTCCAGTGAATATTCAGGACTGATTTCCTTTAGGATGGACTGGTTGGATCTCCTTACCGTCCAAGTGACTCTCAAGAGTCTTCTCAAACACCACATTCAGAAGCATCAATTCTTACGCATTCAGCTTTCTCTATAGTCCAACTCTCACATCTATACATACCTATTGGAAAAACCATAGCTTTGACAATACTTTGTTGGCAAAGTAATATCTCTGCTTTTTAATATGCTGTCTAGGTTGGTCACAGCTTTTCTTCCAAGGAGTAAGCATCTTTTAATTTCATGGATGCAGTCACCATCTACAGTGAAAAAATAAAGTCTCTCACTGTTTCCATTATGTGCCCATCTATTCACCATGAATGGAAGTGACCCAATGCCATGATCTTAGTTTCCTGAATGTTGAGTTTAAGCCAAAATTTTCACTCATCTCTTTCACTTTCAACAAGAGACTATTTAGTTTTTCTTCACTTTCTGCCATAAGGGTGATGTGATCTGCAAATCTGAGGTTATTGATATTTCAGCCAACGATCTTGATTCCAGCTTGTGCTTCATGCAGCCCAGCATTTCGCATGATGTACTCTTCATATAAGTTAAAGAAGCAAGGACACAATATACAGCTATGACGTACTTCTTTCCCGATTTGGAACCGGTCTCTTATTCCAGGTACTGTTTTAACTGTTGCTTCCTGACCTGCATACAGATTTCTCAACAGGCAGCTCAGGTGGTCTGGCATTCCCATCTATTTCAGAATTGTCCACAGTTTATTGTGATCCACACAGTCAAAGACTTTGGCATAGTCACTAGAGCAGAAATAGATGTTTTTCTGGAACTCTCTTGATGTTTCGATGATCCAGCAGATGTTGACAATTTGATATCTGGTTCCTCTGCCTTTTCTAAAACCAGCTTGGACAACTGGAAGTTCACGGTCAGTTCACTTACTGTCAAAGCCTGGCTTGGAGAATTTTGAGCATTATTTTGCTAGCATGTGAGATGAGTGCAACTGTGCAGTAGTTTGAACATTCTCTGGCATTGTCTTTCTTTGGGATTGGAATGAAAACTGACATTTTTCAGTCCTGTGGCCATTGCTGAGTTTTCCAAATTTACTGACATACTGAGTGCAGCACTTTCACAGATCATCTTTTAGGATTTGAAATAGCTCAACTGGAATCCCATCACCTCCACCAGCTTTGTTTGTAGTGATGCTTCCTAAGGCCAACTTCACTTTGCATTCCAGCATCTGGCTCTAGGTGAATGATCTCTCCATCGTGGTTATCTGGGTCATGGAGATCTCTTTTGTATAGCTCTGTTTATTCCTGCCACCTCTTCTTAATATCTTCTACTTCGATTAGGTCCATACAAATTCTATCCTTTATTATGCCCATCTTTGCATGAAATGTTCCTTTGATATTGCTTATTTTCTTGAGATCTCTAGTCTTTTCCATTCTATTGTTTTCCTCTATTTCTTTGCATTGATCACTGAGGAAGGCTTTCTTATCTCTCTTTGATATTCTTTGAAACTCTGCATTCAAATGGGTATATCTTTCTTTTTCTTCCTTGCCTTTATTTTCTTTTCTTTTCCCAGCTATTTGTAAAGCCTCATCAGACAAAAATTTTGCCTTTTGCATTTCTTTTTATTGGGGATGTTCCTGATCATTGCCTCCTGTACAATGTCCTGATCCTCTGTCTGGAGTTCTTCAGACACTCTTTCTATCAGATCTAATCCCTGGAATCTATTTGTCACTTCTACTGCACAATCATAAGGTGTTTGATTTAGGTCATTCTGAATGATCTAGTGATTTTCTGTACTTCCTTCAATTTAATTTTGAATTTGGCAATAATGAGTTCATGATCTGAGCCACAGTCAGCTCCTTGTCTTGTTTTAGCTGACTGTATAGAGCTTCTCCATCTTTGGCTGCAAAGAATATATTCAATCTGATTTTGGTATTGACCATCTGGTGATGTGCCCATGTAGCCTTCTCTTGTGTTGTTGGAAGAGGGTGTTTTCTATGTCCAGTGCATTCTCTTGGCAAATCTATTAGTCTTTGCCCTGCTTCATTCTGTACTCTAAGGCCAAATTTGCCTGTTACTCCAGGCCACTCTTGACTTCCTACTTTTGCACCCCAATCCCCTATAATGAAGAGAACATCTTTTTTCGGTATTAGTTTTAGAAGGTCTTATAGGTCTTCATAGAACTGTTCAACTTCAGTTTTTTCAGCACTACTGGTTGGTGCATAGACTTGAATTACTGGGATATTGAATGCTTTGCCTTGGAAATGAGCAGAGATCATTCTGTCATTTTTGAGACAGAATGATCTGTCTCAAAAATACAGTATATCCAAGTACTGCATTTTGGACTCTTTTGTTGACTATGATGGTTACTCCATTTCTTCTAAGAGATTCTTGCCAATAGTAGTAGCTATACTGGTCATCTGAATTAAATTTACCCATTCCAGTCCATTTTAGTTCACTGATTCCTAAAATATCAGTGTTCACTCTTGCCATCTCCTGTTTGGCCACTTCCAATTTGCCTTGATTAATGGACCTAATAGTCCAGGTTGCTATGCAATATTGTTCTTTGCAGCATCAGACTTTACTTCCATAACCCATCACATCCACAACTGGGTGTTGTTTTTGCTTTGGCTCTGTCTCTTGATTCTTTCTGGAGTTATTTTTACACTCTTTTACAGTAGCATATGGGGCAACTACCAACCTTGGGAGTTCATCTTTCAGTATCATAACTTTTTGCCTTTTCATACTGTTCATGGGGTTCTCAAGGCAAGAATACTGAAGTGGTTTGCCATTCCCTTCTCTGGTGGACCATGTTTTGTCAGTACTCTCCACCATGACCTGTTCACGTTGGGTGGCTGTACATGGCAGTGCTCATAGTTTCATTGAGCTAAACAAGGCTGTGGTCCTTGTGATCAGTTTGGTTAGTTTTCTGTGATTGTTGTTTTCATTTGGTCTTCCCTCTGATAGATAAGGATAAGAGACTTATGGAAGCTTCCTGGTGATAGAGCCTGACTGAGGGGGAAACTGGGTCTTTTTCTGATGGGTGGGGCCATTCTCAGTAAATCTTTAATCCAGTTATCTGTTGATGGGCAGGGCTGTTTCCCTCCCTGTTGCTTGACCTGAGACCAAACTATGGTGGAAGTAATTTAGATAATGGCGACCTCCTTCAAAAGGTCTCATGCACACACTGCTGCACTCAGTACCCCTGACCTGCAGCAGGATTCCATTGACACATACCTCCACTAGAGACTCCTGGATACTCATAGGTTTTTCTGGGTCAGTCTCTTGTGGGTTCACTGCTCCTCCTGTGTCATGGTGTGCACAAGGTTTTATTTGTGCCCTCCAAGGGTCTGTTTCCCCAGCCCTGTGTAAGTTCTGGTGGTTCTATAATGGGGTTAATGGAGACCTCCTCCAAGAGGGCTTATGCCATACCCAGGTCTAGTGCACCCAGAGCCCCTGCCCCTGCAGCAGGCCACTGCTGACCCATACATCCACAGGAGATACTCAGACAGAGTTCTGGCTCAGTCTGTGTGGGTTGGGTGTGTGTTTTGTGCCATTCCCAATTTGGAAGAGCTCAAGCAACCAGGTACTTCATGAGTGCACTGTCCCAGGTGAGCCATACATCCACCTCCTTGGTCCCGAGCCATGCATCCACCTCCTTTGTTCCGGCCCCTCATTTTCCTGGGTGTGCTGTGAGAGCACCGTCTCAGATATGCCGTATGTCTCCTCTGGAGAGCTGATCTCAGACTGCGACCTGCGTGGTGGCTGTCAACCATCCAGGATCTCAGAAAGACATGGTTAGCAGCTGGGAGCCTGCTCACTGTTTGGTGGAAGATGCCATCTCTGGGGCTGAGATTGCAGCAGCCCCTTGCCTTCTGGCTCCAGCTGTTGCAAGCCTGCCTCTCTATCTCCAGGTGGGGAAGGGCTGTTATGCAGCAGGCTAGCTCTCCTTTGGTATTCTCTCAAGCCTTTGTTTTGTGAGCGGCCCAGGCTGTGTGTTAGGTTGTTAGGTTAGAGCCTTTTGAGTTGCAGTTAGGTATGCATTCTGTGGGTTTTCCTTTTCTTTTTTTTTTCCAGTTATGTTGCCTGCTGAGATTCCAAAACTCCCCACAGACCCACCTATAAAAGGATTTCCTGTTGTGTTCCTTTTTTATGTGATGCTTATTCTTACCCTTGCTCAGTTTTTGTGTTCTCTTTAAAAGAAAGAAAGAAAAAAATTTGAATTTTTCAGCCTATCTTTGATTATACATATATGCATTGAGAGTTAAAGAAAAGGAATCTGGACCTTATCAAATTGAAGAAAATCACATGAAATATTGAAATAAGTATCTTTTTAAATCAAGTTAAATATTACCAACTTTTTCAGGTTTCATTCCATGCTAGATTTTTGTTTTTGTTTGTGTTTTTTTTCCCCAGGATTTAGACAAGCTAGACTAACCTAGCTTGAATTTTCTGCTCTCTAATAGAAGCCTAAGCTGAACCAATATACAACTACTATCAACACTAATAACAATAACAACAATGATTATAGTAACCCAAACAAAGCCCTAGAAATAATGAGATAGCATGTAATAAGTTATATTGAACCATAGTCAGAGTCTCATGCATAGGGTACCTATGTCTGTTATCCTAGTACTTTTAAATACTTAACTCAGAATATAAAGATTAATATATAACATTTCATTTAGGTAAATTTAACTAAGTTGATTCTTCAGTTTCATTTTCCTTTAATAAAACAATAAAATGTGTAAAAACTGAAATTTCTCTCGAGTACACTATTTAAAATATGTTAATTTGAAAACGTTATATATATATATATATAACTGAGAGTATAATTCTGACGAATATTATAAACAATGTTCATAGTAAATCCTAATATATTTTTAATTCAAATTCTCAGAGATTTACAACAAAGCCAACTTCTAAACAATGCGTAGTATTTTACAATGCATGTATTACACAACAAACATAACGAGGTGACACACTCATAAATGTATTACTTCTTAGATTAATAATGGAATATCATGCAGTTCTATAGCCCCTTCAGCAGTTACAGAAGTTGGTCTTTATTCTAAAGAGGTATTCATGTGTATCCAATGAAATGTTACCTAGAGGTCTTCACCTTTATTTTGGTGGTTAACTCTTGCTCAGTGATCTTCTGAGCACAGCTTGCCATAGGTTATAGCAGTTTAATGGCCTAGTTGGCCATTTTTACCATCTCCTTGAACTTACAAATGAGAAAATTTAAACATCCCACAAGGGATTTTGCTCCAATTACCCTCAGAATAAATGCATATTAATAATGATTGTCATGATTACCATGTTAATAATTACCATGTTAATAGGAAAATCTACTAAATAATTAACAGTCTAAATGGATAAGAGGAAATGAGGAGGTAGTTGAAGAGAGAGTACCTCATTTGCAGTATGAACATATCACATGACCATAATGAACTGCATTCAGTTCAGTTCAGTTCAGTCACTCAGTCGTGTCCGACTCTTTGTGACCCCATGAATCGCAGGAAGCCAGGCCTCCCTGACCATCACCATCTCGCGGAGTTCACTCAGACTCATGTCCATCGAGTCGGTGATGCCATCCAGCCATCCCATCCTCGGTCGTGCCCTTCTACTGCCCCCAATCCCTCCCAGCATCAGAGTCTTTTCCAATGAGTCAACTCTTCGCATGAGGTGGCCGAAGTACTGGAGTTTCAGCTTCAGCATCATTCCCTCCAAAGAAATCCCAGGGCCGATCTCCTTCAGAATGGACTGGTTGGATCTCCTTGCAGTCCAAGGGACTCTCAAGAGTCTTCTCCAACACCACAGTTCAAAAGCATCAATTTTTCGGCGCTCAGCCTTCTTCACAGTCCAACTCTCACATCCATACATGACCACTGGAAATACCAGAGCCTGGACTAGACAGACCTTAGTCGGCAAAGTAATGTCCCTGCTTTTGAATATGCTATCTAGGTTCTTTAAATCTAACATTCAATCTCTATATTTCCATATGTAAACAATCATGCATTTTATCATACATCAGCTGTCTTTGTCATTGAAATTTTTCAGCAACAGGGAGTCCTTCCTGGAACTTTACATATCTGCATTGATCATCACCTCTTCTGGTTGTCCTTCATAGTCCATCTTCTCAGTGAGGCTTTCTCTAAACCCCATTTAAGAGTGGAGCATTCTTCCACCCTCTTTGACCTGTTCATGTTTTACTTTTCCCACATCAATTTTCACTATATGACAATATATCCTATAATCTCTCTGTTTTCTTTATTATCTCTCTCACCTAACTCAACAGGAAACTCTGATCTGAGTCATTTTGACTGCTATGTTCACTGATATATTTGTAGTCCTGGAACGTTGTCTGGAACATAGTGGGTTCAACAGATATTTATTAAATATATTGGTGAATATATGAAATAGAAAGAGATGATTAAAGAGTAGGAGTCTTTTAGATGTTATATTTTAGATACTGGTATTTTATATACACTTTCAGTTGTGACAGACCACTCTAAATTTGAATTATATCAGTGGTGCAAATTTTAGATGATATTTCAAAGGTGACCTATGTCACTGGCTAAATAGAATGGATAGATAAAACACTGTGTGGAAAGTTGTGCCAAAAAAATAAAGAATTTTAGTACATGGTGTGTATACTATTTTAATTTTAGCCATTCTATTAGATGTGTAATGGTATTATGGTGAGTATTTAAATTCCCTATTGACAGATCTTTTCATTTACTTATTATAAGTGAAAGTCACTCAGTTATATCTGACTCTTTGCAACCCCATGGACTGTAGTTCCCTGGGCTCCTCTCCCCATGGGGATTCTCCAGGCAAGGATATTAGAGTGGGTGGCCATGCCCACCTCCAGGGGATCTTCCCAACCCTGGGATCGAGCCCAGGTCTCCAGTACTGCAGACAGATTCTTTACCAACTGAGCCATCAGGGAAGCCCTGCTTGTCATATGTACCATTTTTTTTTTTAAGGATGCTGGTTCAAACATATCATCCATTTTAAGTCTTCTTTGTCTTGTTATTAAGTGGAAATATGTTTTTCATTTTCACAGGTCTTTTAAAAATTATGTATATATGTAAATTTTACATATACATATAATTTCACCCTAGAAATTATATATTTAGTTAGTTTTATGAGGATATAGTGTTTTGATGCTATAGTGTTAACCTTATTCTATATCTCATAAAATACTTTATTATACTGATAATAATATTATAATATAAAGTATATTTATATACTTATAAGTATAAATTATAAAGTATTATATTATGATACATCATATCAGTAACTTGTACTATAAGGCAGTATTTTTTATTTTATTTTCCAGCTGTTCATTAATTGTGTATATATGTATATGCATTTATATATGTACTTTATTTTTATATATTGAATGTATATCCTCCTTATCCTGCAAAATTCTTATTAGTTCTAGTAACTTACTTGTAGATTATTTTCAGCTCAATGCAAAATATATAGGAAGAAATATAAAACAAAATAATCCAAAGCAAATAGAATGCTTAATCTCCTATTTCTTATGCTGAGTATTCATGGCTACATGTTTTTAAAAATTACTTCTTACATATGATTCCCAGCTTTTCATATGGTTATGTATGATTGACTATTTTTTATAGAAATTGCACTTTCAATTAATATATCCAGTTTGTACCATGTAATTTATATTTTTTAGTGCTTGGTTTAAACTCTTTACATGTAATATTAAAGAAATCAAATCCCTTTCTATCATATATATTGCAAATATTTTTACTCAATATGGCAGTTTGCTTTTTAACTTGTATTTTTTTTTATTCATGTTCAAAACGTTAAATATTTATGTAGTCAAATTAATCATAAATTTTCCTTATTGTCTCTGAATTTTATGTCTAGCTAGAAACGATTTTTCATTCTGCAAACATTTATTCATAATTTGTGAGGTTTTATGACTTATTTTTTGCTCAAATATTTGATTCATATAGAGTTGGTTTTAGTATAAAGAATATACAAGGAGAGAGTTAAATTTCTCTTTATATATATTTGGGGAATGGTGGTAATAAGTTGTGCAGTTTGTCTTAGCAGCATAAACTGCACTGTATAAGCCCTCTTTTACTCACTCTCATAAAGTGAAGTCTTGCATGTATGCTTATTTTTAGAATTTCATGCGTTTAATTTACATTGATGTTATCACTTCTCCAGAATTCATAATTCTGCGGTCATAATCATAATCACCAGAGATTCATGGCTTGTTATACTATCTGGAATGTTGGCCAAATATGTTATTTTTCCTCTTGCTTTGTAAGTTTCCAGAGCAAATCTGTCATCATTTTAACTGGGATAACACTTAATTCATTGCATAGTATTATGTTTTCAGTGCTATGTCAGTCTTAATTATCATTAATGCAAGAGTCAGACTCCTATATTTCCCTGATTTTATACCCAGAGCACAGCAGATCCAATGTGCCTGGGTTGCATCTATGTTTTCCAGTTCCTCTGTAGCCCAATGAGAAAAGAAAAATTAAAAAAAAAACTATAATTTTTATTGTAACAATATATTTTAATTAAAAACTAACTTTTCTTACAAGACTTATTTTTCAGAACAGTTTTAACTTTACAGCAACATTGAAGGGAAGATAGATATCATACATACCCCCTATCCTTACACATGCATAGCCTCTCCCATTATTTATTGTTGTTTTGGAAATGGAAAAAGAAGTTTGAAAATTGATCTCACAGTGCATTTTAAGTACTATCTGGCAATACTGTGTTTCAAAATTATTTTAAAGCTTTTCTTCTGAGAAATTTGAACATAACCGAAGTTGAACTCAGCAATGCATGCACAGAAAAATCAATACCTAGCAAGAGAAGGAAATGTCAACCCACTCCAGTGTTCTTGCCTGGAGAATCCCAGGGAAAGGAAGCCTGGTGGGCTGCTGTCTATGGAGTTGCGCAGAGTCGGACATGACTGAAGTGACAGCATCAACAAGTAAAAATAATGGAAATTATTTAAATGGTTGTGATTTGTTTACCTCTGAGTACTCTCTAAGTTCTAAAGATACATTTGAATTTACCACTACTATTTCAAGACTGACCAAGCACATATGCTGTAACTTCATAAGATTTTCAATATTTATGATTTAAGTACCAGTTCTCTCTCTCTCTCTCTATATATATATATACATATATATATGTGTATATATACCTCTCTCTTAAATTATCATGCTTTTAAAAAATATTTTAAACAACTGACCAATAAAAACTCAAGAGAGTGAAAATAAGTAGCTATATTTCCAAGCATGAATATACCTACACCAGAGATAGTTTTGCTTGTGTGCTATGTTTAAACATCTCCTGGGACGGATATTTCAGACTTCTTCCTTACTATTTCTTTTGTTTCCCTGACAACTTAAGCACTTAGACTTTTGGGACTGGTAAAGGTAAAAAATAGCTGAATTTACAACACGCTTAGACTTTAAAATGACATCGTTGATTCCTTGGTAAAGATATATCTTACCGTGAGGTGAATTAGTTGTCAGAAAAGTGGCAGTGATGATCTAATCATAAGCCAGGAGCAAGTAGATATGATCTAAGGAAAAACACTGGTTCTCTAAAGAAATTGAAAATTTTCTGTGGCTTACTAGTGTTAAAGCCAACATTCCCTAGGTTCCTGCTCCAGCTGATGGGGAGACAAGAGTCTTAATATTTTAAATAAAATAAGGATGTGAATTTGAATATTAAGCACCCTGTGAACAAGCAGTACAAAGAGAAGAAAGGAATAATTGTTGAAATAAACATCTGTTAAAAATTAATTGTGTAGTCTTTCAATTTATCTAAAAAACAAACAAAATTGAAATGCATTTATATTCAGCTGTAAAATATTCAACAAATGTTAAATGTCATTGGAAATAATTAACAATTTGTGATTTACATTAGAAACAAATTGGAATGCCAAAGCAGCAACATGGACACATGTGTATGTGTGTTTGTGTAAATCAGAAACAAAGCAATGTGTAATATATACACCATATATTTTGATTACCTACATGCATAAATATAGAGAAGAAAAGTAATTAGATGAGATGTGAGGTTTGGAATTCACCAGAGGAGGTAAACACATTAAGAGAATTTAAACCAGAGATTATGAGAATAAAGCAGGGGAAACCAGGGATACTACAATGAAAAAGTAGTGTCAACAGGGAGAGGCAATTTTTTTTTTCCTCTCTCTCTTTTTAGTCTTGTCTTTTTCACATATGGTCGCATATACACAAAATGTATTGACATGAATGTGCATTTAAACACAAATACATACAAATTATAGCAGCACTGTATATCTACAAATCATTTCGCATAGCAAAACACCATTTCAGCTATATTATCATCACTGAAAAACTTGGAAATAAGAATCAGTGACAAATGCATATTTTGAGAATTAGAGTGTTAGATATATTTTGCATCTTTCTAGAACCACTCTACCCTATCCTGTCCTCTGTCAGGTTACCTGATCCATATGATTCACATCTAAGAGTTTGCCTGTCACTTGCCTTTCTGTTGTGTTTAACCAGTGGGGAACCAGGGAGGAGGACTGAAGAGTTTGAGGAGAAAGGGGTCAAAGTATACAGGTCCCTGTACCCCACACTGTGAGTCTACCCTGTGCCTGCTGTGTCCCTTCACAGAAGGATGCTGCTTCTCCTATAAAGACCTGTTCTAAAGAATTCTCCTTTCTTTTGAAATTGTAAGCTCCTTCCTTATCTCTATTATTTGAACCTAGAGGTGGTAATGGTTGTATTGATACTAACCTCAAATTCAAGCACTATTCATTATGGTTCTCCAATATACAAGCCAAGCTTTTGAAATTATTTTTTTGTGATTAAACTTTTAGGTATTCAAATTTCTTTCTGCCATGTGTCTCCCATTGGGTCCTGATTGAGACAGTGAGAAAATAAAATTGATATTGAGAAAACAAAGTTGATCAGTGCAAACAGTGGAAGTGGCAAAGCTTCATGTAGGAAATACATTCTGAGGTGGCTCAGCAGTAAAGAATCTTCGTGCAATGCAGGAGAGAGGGGTTCAATCGCTGGATTGGGAAGATCCCCAGGACAAGGGAATGGCTACCCATTCCAGTATTCTTGTCTGAAATTCCAGGGACAGAGGAGACTGGCAGGCTGCAATTCATGGCATCTCAAATTGTTGGACAGGATTGTTCAGTTCAGTCACTCAGTCGTGTCTGACTCTTTGTGACCCCATGAATCGCAGCACACCAGGCCTCCCTGTCCATCACCAACTCCTGTGGTCCACCCAAACTCATGTCCATAGAGTCAGTTATGCTATCCAGCCATCTCATTCTCTGTCATCCCCTTTTCCTCATGCCCCCAACGCCTCACAGCTCAAAGTCTTTTCCAATGAGTGAACTCTTTGCATGAGGTGGCCAAAGTATTGGATTTTCAGCTTTAGCATCAGTCCTTCCCATGAACACCCAGGGCTGATCTCCTTTAGGATGGACTGGTTGGATCTCCTAGCAGTCCAAGGGACTCTTGAGAGTCTTCTCCAACACCACAGTGTAAAAGCATCGATTCTTCAGTGCTCAGCCCTCTTCATAGTCCAACTCTCACATGCATACATGACCACTGGAAAAACCATAGCCTTGACTAGATGGACCTTTGTTGGCAAAGTAATGTCTCTGCTTTTTAATATGCTTTCTAGGTAGGTCATAACTTTCCTTCCAAGGAGTAAGCTTCTTTTAATTTCAGGGGTGCAATCACCATCTTCAGTGATTTTGGAGCCAAAAAAATTAAAGTCTGACACTGTATCCACTGTTTCCCCATCTATTTGCCATGAAGTGATGGGACCAGATGCCATGATCTTCGTTTTCTGAATGTTGAGCTTTAAGCCAACTTTTTCACTCTCCACTTTCACTTTCATCAAGAGCCTTTTAAGTTCCTCTTTACTTTCTGCCATAAGGGTGGTGCCATCTGCATATCTGAGGTGATTGATATTTCTCACAGCAATCTTGATTCCAGCTTGTGCTTCTTCCAGCCCAGCATTTCTCATGATGTACTCTGCACAGAAGTTAAATAAGCAGGGTGACAATATGCAGCCTTGATGTACTCCTTTTCCTATTTGGAACCAGTCTATTGTTTCATGTCCAATTCTAACTGTTGCTTCCTGACCTGCATATAGGTTTCTCAAGAGGCAGGTCAGGTGGTCTGGTATTCCCATCTCTTGCAGAATTTTTGACAGTTTATTGTGATCCACACAGTCAAAGGCTTTGGCATAGTCAATCAAGCAGAAATAGATGTTTTTCTGGAACTCTCTTGCTTCTTCAATTATCCAGTGGATGTTGGCAATTTGATCTCTGGTTCCTCTGCCTTTTCTAAACCCAGCTTAAACATCAGGAAGTTCACGGTTCACGAATTGCTGAAACCTGGCTTGGAGAATTTTTGAGCATGCGTGTGAGCTGAGTGCAATTGTGTGGTAGTTTGAGCATTCTTTTGCATTGCCTTTCTTTGGGATTGGAATGAAAACTGACCTTTTCCAGTCCTATGGCCACTGCTGAGTTTCCAAATTTGCTGGCATACTGAGTGCAGCACTTTCACAGCATCATCTTTCAGAATTTGAAATAGCTCAACTGGAATTCCATCACCTCCACTAGCTTTGTTCGTAGTGAAACTTTCTAAGGCCCACTTGACTTCACATTCCAGGATGTCTGGCTCTAGCTGAGTGATCACAACATCGTGATTATCTGGGTCATGAAGCTCTTTTTTATACAGCTCTTCTGTGTATTCTTGCCACCTCTTCTTAATATCTTCTGCTTCTGTTAGGTCCATACCATTTCTGTCCTTCATCGAGCCCATCTTTGCATGAAATATTCCCTTCGTACCTCTAATTTTCTTGAAGAAATCTCTGGTCTTTTCCATTCTGTTGTTTTCCTCTATTTACTTGCATTGATCACCGAGGAAGGCTTTCTTATTTCTCCTTGCTATTCTTTGGAACTCTGCATTCAGATGCTTATATCTTTCTTTTTCTCCTTTGCTTTTCTCTTCTCTTCCTTTCACAGCTATTTGTAAGGTCTCCTCAGACAGCCATTTTGCTTTTTTTGCATTTCTTTCCCATGGGGATGGTCTTGATCCCTGTCTCCTATACAATGTCACGAACCTCCATCCATAGTTCATCAGGCACTCTACAGATCTAATCTGTTAAATCTATTTCTCACTTCCACTCTATAATCATAAAGAATTTGATATAGGTCATACCTGAATGGTCTAGTGGTTTTCCGTACTTTCTTCAATTTAAGTCTGAATTTGGTAATAAGGAGTTCATGATCTGAGCCACAGTCATCTTCCGGTCCTGCTTTTGCTGACTCTGTAGTGCTTCTCCATCTTTGGCTGCAAAGAATATAATCAGTCTGGTTTCGGAGTTGACCATCTGGTGATGTCCATGTGTAGAGTCTTCTCTTGTGTTGTTGAAAGAGGGTGTTTGCTATGACCAGTGCGTTCTCTTGGAAAAACTCTACTAGCCTTTGCCCTGCTTCATTCTGTACTCCAAGGCCAAATTTGCCTGTTACTCCAGGTGTTTCTTGACTTCCTAATTTTGCATTCCAGTCCCCAGTAATGAAAGGGACATCTTTTGGGAGCGTTAGTTCTAAAAGATCTTGTAGGTCTTCATAGAACCATTCAACTTCAGCTTCTTCAGAATTACTTGTTGGAGCATAGGCTTGGATTACCGTGATATTCAATGGTTTGCCTTGGAAACGAACAGAGATCATTCTGTCGTTTTTGAGACTGCATCCAAGTACTGCATTTTGGACTCTTTTGTTGACCATGATGGCTACGCCATTTCTTCTAAGGGATTCCTGCCCACAGTAGTAGGTATAATGGTCATCTGAGTTAAATTCACCCATTCCAGTCCATTTTAGTTCACTGATTCCTAGAATGTTGACTTTCACTCTTACAATCTCCTCTTTAACCACTTCCAATTTGCCTTGATTCATGGACCTAACATTCCAGGTTCCTGATTAATATTACTCTTTACAGCATTGGACCTTGATTTTATCACCAGTCACATCCACAGCTGGGTATTGTTTTTGCTTTGGCTCCATCCCTTCATCCTTTCTGGAGTTATTTCTCCAATGATCTCCATTAGCGTGTTGGGCACCTACTGACCTGGGGAGTCCCTCTTTCAGTATCTTATCATTTTGCCTTTTCATACTGTTCATGGTGTTCTCAAGGCAAGAATACTGAAGTGGTTTGCCAGTTCCCTTCTCTAGTGGACCACATTCTGTCCAGCCTCTCAACCGTAAACTGTCCCTCTTGGGTGGCCGCACCCATCATGGCTTGGTTTCATTGAGTTAGACAAGGCTGTGGTCTGTGTGATCAGATTGGCTAGTTTTCTGTGATTATGGTTTCAGTGTGTCTGCCCTCTGATGCCCTCTTGCAACACCTACTGTTTTACTTAGGTTTCTCTTATCTTGGACTTGGGGTATCTCTTTATGGCTACTCTAGCAAAGCGCAGCCACTGCTTCTTACCTTGAATGACATCACCCCTCCTATGTTGAACATGGAGTAGCTCCTCCACCGCTCCTTGGATGTGGGGTTGCTCCTCTTGGCTGCTGCCCCGACTTTGGACTTGGGGTTTTTCCTATTGGCATAAATGAAAATTTAATCAAAGGAGAAAAGAATGAGAATCATGATATCAACTATCATTACAATGGACTCTGATTAGAATATTCTTCACATGTTCTTGATTCTCAAACTTCATTTTCAGTATAATTTACAGGAAATTGTTAAGATTCCTCGGACTTCTCCATAGAAATTGTGGTTTAGCAGATGAGGAATGATTCATGGAACTACATTTTAAACATTGCCACAGATCATTATACCACAGGTGTTCCAAAGAGCAGGCTTTGAAAGCAATGCATGGACATAAATAAGAAGATTACATTACTTCTGAAGGAACAAAATAAAAGATAACACTGCAAAACACTTAGCTACTTATAACTAAAATATCTCCCTAAACACTTGCTTGAGAACTTTAGCCAAACCACTCCTGCTGGCTTACTTCTTTACAAAGTAACATAAAAGAAACTGCAACAAAATGCTTGTAGGATAGTTGTTTAAAGAATGTGCCTTTTGCTTGTTGAAATAATTTATAACATACCTTATTTCTACAGTTACATGAAAGAAGCACTATGTTCAAGGTACAATAGATTTAAATATATGTCTTGAATTTTATTTCTGTGACTATCTAAATTCAAGATTGGTGAAAAGAGGAATAATTTGAAGATTGGTCTTGAAATCAACATTTTTTGAAAATAAAAAGATTTATATTGATAATATAAAACCAATAAAAAAACCATAATAACTTAGAAACTGAACTTACTTAAGTTAGTAAGCAGGAATAATGAACTCAGAATGTTATTTGGTTAGATTTATATGTAATGTGGCCTCTTTTTTGTGGCTATCTAAATAACTAACACGTGTAAAATGACTTTTGATTAAGGTTATTCTAAAACATTTAATAGATGTCTTGGCAATACTCCTAAATGCATATTATCATCTTAATCTTGTCAGACATTAAAATGTCTGTATAATATTTTCAGATCCTATTTTCTAACTTTGGGAGTTTATCGGGTTCTTTGATGATGTATAATTTCTCACACAGCATTTTTGAATGTTAAATAGAAAAGTAAAATTCTCAACTAAATTCACTGGAAGCTGCAACTTGAAATTCTTCCTTCAGATGGAGTTGTCTCCATGATTAATAAAAGTCAGTCATGAATAATGAAAATATCATGACATGAAAGAGATGACAGTATAAAGCACAACCTCATCTGGAATAGACATGATTACATAACTTGATTATCTTGGAGAACTAAGAACATGCTTTTGAGTACCCTGACTATTTCCCATTCGAAAGTCATCTCAATATGTAATTTAATGTAATTCATCCTCACACTGTTTCTTGGTTTGTTTCATTCTAATTACAATACAATCACAGAAAACATTATTGAACATTTGTTTAACCCTTGATCAAGTACTCAAATTTATATTTGATGACTATTTCTTGAATTAATACTGCTTTTGTTTCTACATACTAACACATAATTTATTAGACTACAAATGAAAATTTTCTTTTAAATCAATCCTTAATAACCTTCATTTAGGGAGAAATTAAAAGTAGGAGTATAAATTTATTGATAAAATATTTCTGGAAGCCACAGTGAAAATACATTTGAGATCTGTCATAGGCAATATCTTTCATGTTGAAGAGCTATAGAGATTTTTACCTTAGCTAGAATTTGTTCTAAAATTATTTTGTTTAGAGCTAGTTTGATTATAGTGATTACTTACAGTAGTCAAAATTGAATGCTTATTGTATGTCTGCATGCCCTAATATGTTATATTTCACAGCTGCTAATGATACAGTTATTATGAATTAAAACATGACTATTAGCCTAAATTTAGAAAAAGTTTAATTATAAAGTCAAATTTTGAACTCAGATCCACTGTATTTTGGATTGGACAAAAAGTTCATTTGGGTTTTTCTGTATGATGTTACAGTAAAACTTGAACAAACTTTATAGCCATGCAATATTTTAGTAGACTGCATTTAGAAGTATATGGTTTTGAATTAGTTATCAAAGTTGCACAGAATAAAGAAGCATATTGTTTTAAACTGTTCTATATTTCTCTGTAATTCATAGAATTTAAAAGCATCCAGATATTTACACAGTGGTACATATGTAGAATATTAGAATAACTGGAATGCAGCCACAGTCCCCAGGAACCCTAAGAAAGCCTTACATTTCCTATAAGCTCTAAAATAGCATTGTATTTCATATTTGGTTACAACAATCCTTTTTCTCAAAAAAAAAAAAAAAACAATTATCATCCTCATTTCCATAAGGAGGGAGTATCTACCAAACATGTTTTTGTAGATAACAGTTTTCCTTTTATCCAAATTGAATCAAACTCCTCTTCCATGAATTTTCTGTCCTAAGTCTGACATAGCATGCTAATATGCTTAGATTTTACACTATTTCTTCCATGTCCAGAGTATAATTTTGTATTATAAGCAGCAGGAATTATATCTGTGTCTCCAAGTCTTATCATTTTGTATATAAGATTTATTTCATTTATTTCAGGTAAACTGTCTAAGGTAAATAGAAACATATACATAAAAGACATATAATCACTTGATATATTGTGAATTAAATGAAAAAGTGGTAGAGTCATATCTTCAATAGCTGGATACTGAACATTTCCTGTTGGAAATTATAATTTGGGAATGTCTCTACAGGCTGTTCTATATTTCTTACCAATGGGAGGGATATAGTAAGAGGAACAGGCCATAATGTGAATGGCACATTCTCATTAGGACCAGGAATTAGAGGTAAATGCCTATCCATTTTTATACCTGATCCCTGAAAACTTTGGAAAACATATTTAAGATTATTTAGGAAAACACACTAGATTTGTTAATATAGATTTTCACAGTCAAATGTATTTTTTAAATGCAGTATCAATTTAATTTCCATTTACATCATCATTTGAAACATTAAATGTGGTATTTCATCATCACGTGAAGCATCAAATATAATGTGATGAATTCTCATTGAAATATTCAAAGCTATAAAAATATTTGAGTGTAGGCAGAGAAAGATGCAGTGTTGTTATTTAATAACAAAAAATAAGGTGTTGTGTTGAACTTCTTACCTGCTTTTGTTATCTTATACATACAATACTTCTGAAAGTTTGATATTTCTAGGAAGCTAAGAATCAAATATGTGTGAATTTCAATAAAATGTGTTCTCTAAAATATTCCTCTAGTCTAATCCTCCTTCTCCACATGAATGTTCTCTGGACTTGAATTTTTACTTTTTGGTACATGTATTATTCCCCTTCATGGATCATAACCTTGTCATGGAGAAGGGGCTTGTGTAACTCAAAGAAGATATGAGTCATGACTGACAGATCATAGTGGAGAGTTCTGACAAAATGCGGTCCACTGGAGGAGGGAATGGCAAACCGCTCCAGTATTCTGCTGTGAAAACTACATGAACAGTATGATAAGGCAAAAAGATATGACGCCAGAAGTTGAGCCACGTAGGTCAGAAGGTGTCCAGTATGCTACCGGGAAAAAGCGGAAGATAAATGCTAATAGCTCCAGAAAGAGTGTAGCTGGTGGGCCAAGTGGAAACGATGCTTAGCTGTGGATATATCTGATAGTGAAAGTGAAGTCCAATGCTGTAAAGAGTAATATTGCATAATAACCTGAAATGTTAGCTCCATGAATCAAGGACAATTAGACGTGCCCAAGCAGGAGATGGCAAGAGTGAATTTTGACATCTTAGGAATCAGTGAATTGAAACGGACGGGAATAGGCAAATTTAATTCAGATGACCATTATATCTACTAATGTGGGCAAAAATCCTGTAGAAGAAATGGAGTAGCTCTCATAATCAATGAAAGTGTCTGAAATGCAGTACTTGGGTACATCAAGAACAACAGCATGATCTCTGTTTGTTTCCAAGGCAAGCCATTCAACATCACAGTCATCCAAGTCTGTGCCCCAACTGCTGATGCTGAAGAAGCTGCAGTTGAACAGTTCTGTGAAGACCTACAAGGCCTTCTAGAACTAACAGCAAAAAAAAAGAAGTTTTTTTCATTATAGGGGAAGGAAAGCAAAAGTACGAAGTCAAGATATACCTGGAGTAACAGGTAAGTTTGGCCTTGGATTGCAAAATGAAGCAGGGCAAAGGCTAACAGAATTGTGTCAAGAGAATGTACTGGTTGTAGCAAACACCAATTTCCAACAACGCAAGAGACAGATCTACACCAGGACATCACCAAATGGTCAATACTGAAATCAGACTGATTATAGATTGATTATATTATTTGCAGCCAAAAATGCAGACGCTATATACAGTCAGCAAAAACAATACATGGAGCTGACTGTGGCTCAGATCATGAGATCCTTTATGCAAAATTCAGGCTTAAATTGGGAAAACAAATAGGCCATACAAGTATGACATAAATCAAACCCCTTATGATTATTCAGGGAAGGTGATGAATAGATTCAAGGGATTAGATCTGATGGACAGGGTGCCTGAAGAACTATGGACAGAGGTTCATAGATGTACAAGATTCAGTGACAAAAACCATCCAAAAAAAGAAAAAGAAATGCAAGAAGGCAAGGTGGTTGTCTAAGTAGACTTTATACAAAGCTGAGGAAAGAAGAGAAGCAAAAAGCAAGGGAGAAAAGGGAAAGATATACCCAACTGAGTGCAGAGTTCCAGAGAATAGCAAGGAGAGATAAGAAGACCTTCTTAAATGAACAGTTCAAAAAATAGAGAAAACAATAGAATGAGAAAGACTAGAGGTCCCTTCAAGAAAATTGGAGATATCAAGGGAACATTTCATGCAAGAATGGATATGATAAGGACAGAAATGGTGGTAAAGACTGAAAAAAAAGCAGAAGAGGTTAACAAGAGGTGGCAAGGATACACACAAGAACTATACAAAAAAGTGTTTATGACCCAGATAACCACAATAATGTGGTTACTCACCTAGAGCCTGACATCTTGGAGTCTGAAGTAAAGAAACCCTTAGGAAGCATTACTAAGAACAAGGCTTATAGAGCTGATGGAATTTCAGGTGAGCTATTTCAAATCTTATAAGATGATGTGGTTAAACTGCTGCCCTCAATATACCAGAAAATTTGGGAAACTCAGCAGTGGCCACAGGACTAGAAAAGGTCAGTTTTCATTTCAATCCCAAAGAAGAGCAGTGCCAAAGAATGTACAAAGTACTGTACAATTTCGTTCATTTCACATGGTAGCAAGATTATGCTCAAAATCCTTCAAGCTACGTTTCAGCAGTGTGTGAACCAAGAACCTCCAATTGTAGAATCTGGGTTTACAAAAGGTAGAGGAACCAGAGATCAAATTGTCAACATCCGTTAGATCATAGAAAAAGCAAAGGAATTCTAGAACAGCATCTACTTCTGCTTCATTGACTACGCTAAAGCCTTTGACAGTGTGATCACAACAAACTGTGGAAAATTCTTTAGGAGAATTTCAGGATTCTCTTACCCATGTCCTGAGAAACCTGTATGTAGGTCAAGAAGTAGCAGTTAGATCCTTACATGAAACAACAGACTGCTTCAAAATTAGGAAAGGAGTACATCAAGGCTGTATGTATATTGTCACCCTGCTTATTTCGCTTATACGCAAAGTACGTCATGGGGAATTACTAGCTGGATGCAGCTCAAACTGAAATTAAGATTGCCAGGAGAAATATCAATAACCTCAGATATAAAGATGACACCACCCTAAAGGCAGAAAGTGGAGATGAAATAATGAGCCCTTTGCTGAAGGTGAAAGAGGAGAATGAAGAAGCTAGCTTAAAATTCAACAATCAAAAAACTATGATGTTGGTATCCAGTCCCATCACTTCATGTCAGTAGATGGGGAAAAAATGGAAACAGTGACAGACTTTATTTTATTGGGCTCCAAAACCACTGGGAATGGTGACTGTAGCCATGAAATTAAAAGATGCTTGCTCCTTGGAAAGAAAGTTATGACCAACCTAGACATATTAAAAAGCAAAGACAACCTTTACCAACCAAGGTCCATATAGTGAAAGCTATGGTTTTTCCGGTAGTCATGTATGGAGGTGATTGTTGGACCATAAAGAAGAATTGATGCCTTCAAACTGTGGTGTTGGAGAAGATTCTTGAGAATCCCTTGGATAACAAGGAGATCAAAGCAGTCAATCCTAAAAGAAATCAACCCTGAATATTCATTGGAAGGCCTGATGCTGAAGTTTAAGCTCCAGTACTTTGGCCACCTGATTTGGAGAGCTGACTCATTGGAAAAAATCCCGATGCTGGGAAATATTGAAGGCAAAAGGAGAAGAGGGTGGCAGAGGATAAAATGTTTAGATAGCATTTCCAACTCAATGGACATGAATCTGAGGAAACTCCAGCAGATAGTGAAGGACAGGGAAGACTGGCGTGCTGTAATCCTTGGGATCACAAAGAGCTGAACACCAGTGAGCAACTCAACAGCAACAACAACATGTATTCTAGAATGACACATACATGGCGGTAGGGTATTTAAAACAATTCAATAACTTGCCACAGGCTACACATGAAGACACATTGTTTTTAATTCCAAATCAGGTACTCTTTGTTGTGGTTGTTTTGCTATGTATAAACATTTTATTTAGCATCATTAAAGTGGACTAAGGATGTGAGATATCATTGCTTGTACTTTTTAGTGATATTTTTGTAGTTTATTGATCCCATACTTTCTAAGGCGTATCATGAAGACAGAAGAATACAGCACATTAGGGTTTATAGTTCATTGGATTAAGCAGCATATGTTGATGACTTACATGTCTTTCTTCAAGGTGTTCCTGAAGAAATTAGAACTCAGCTCAGCTAGCAGCAATTCAAGATACAGAAATATCATATTTTTTTCCTCAGAGTATGCCCATGAATGTGCTAGAGTAGCTGTCTTGTGTGAGAGGTGAGCAGAATTGCTGCCAGCCAGAGAGGAAATAGGCATCAGACACATAGTAAACCGGTGTGGCTGTGTCTAGTTTGGTATCTCAGGAAAGGAAATGTTGGGATCATTATTGAGTAATTAATACACAGGCAGTGGAGGTTAGTGTTGCCCCTGGCCAAATCAGTTACTTTTGAATAAAGAGATTTTTCTTGTTCTTTTGCAATTTATTCAGTTCAGTTCAGTTCAGTTCAGTTCAGTTGCTCAGTCGTGTCTGACTCTTTGTGACGCCGTGAATTGCAGCACTCCAGGCCTCCCTGTCCATCACCAACTCCCGGAGTTCACTCAAACTTAGATAACTGTTATCTTCAGTTCAGTTCAGTTCAGTCTCTCAGTCATGTCTAATTCTTTGCGAGCCCATGGACTGCAGCATGCCAGGCTTCCCTGTCCATCACCAACTCCCAGAGCTTACTCAAACTCATGTCCATCGAGTTGGTGATGCCATCCAACCATCTCATCCTCTGTTGTCCCCTTCTCCTGCCTTCTATCTTTCCCAGCATCCGGGTTTTCCAATAAGTCAGTTCTTCGCATCAGGTGGCCAAAGTATTGGAGTTTCAACTTCATCAACTTCAGCATCAGTCATTCAGATGAATATTTAGGACTGATTTCCTTTTAGATGGACTGGTTGGATCTCCTTGCAGTCCAAGGGACTCTCAAAAGTCTTCTCCAACACCACAGTTCAAAACTGTTATTTTAGTTTTAGCTACCAACCTAACTGAAAATTGTCTCCTTGTTTTTTTTTTTTTTAAAAACAACTAGAGACAAAATATTTCAAGTTTAAAATAATCATATGCAGGAGACTGTATTTTTTTAAATAACTGATCCTAAACTAAGTTAGATTTTCATTCTCCACCTTCTAGAAAAAAAATGTTACTGAATAAAATCATAATTGACTGAAAACATTTAAAGAAAAAAAATATTTTTGTGTGTTTACATCTCAGAAGATGAGAACAGACTCATCAGACATGCTAACTAACCTTGGGTGTTGGCACTAGAGAAGGTCCCTATAGGTGGAGTAGGATTAAACTGGAATGTTAAGTGACAGAAAGTGTTCCTATCAGAGGTGTAAATAAGGACTCCAGAGATGTAAAATACGTACTCCAGTATAGCAGGAATCCAAGGTCAATGTCACTGGCCTAGGCTAAGGGATGCCACTGAAAATAAGAGATAACAGACAGGTCAGGAAACAAGAATTCAATGGAATAAAATTAATTATATAAGAATATATTGTATCAGTTATAGAATTAATGTATTATATATTAAAAGCAAGTAATAGGCTTCAGTTGATTATTATAAACACAACTAAGAATAGACTGGACACTCCTTCCTGAGCTTATCAAGTCTTGATGTAACTCAGTCTCCATCACCTCTCCAAATATTTCTTGAACTTTTGCCTTCCTAGTTCACTACATGCCATACCTACAGGTTTGTTTTTCTTTTCTACTTATATGCTCTATTCCTGTCCCCCAGACTTTGTGTTTTCTGTAAACTGTGCTAGAAACTTGTGCCTTCAGATCTTGATATATTATTTTCTTCTTGTTTCTCATATTTTAGCTCAAATTTCACACTCCTTAGACATGCATTCCTGATAATCCCATTCAGGTCCTAGAACTACCCAAGCCCAAAGACCCACTGTTATATATTATCAATAGTACCTACCACTCTTTTTCTTTTATTTATTTACATGTCTGTGGGTTTTCTTCTTCATCAAAAATGTAAACTTCATGAAGGGGAGAAAGGGGGTCGTGCTAACATCCTAGTAATGCTTGGCATATAGTAGGCAAAAATATACATTCACTAAATGTGTATTAGTCAATTTCTATTAAACTCTTCTGGAGAAAAAAGTACCCTCCCCCCACAATCTCATAAGGCTATTTCTCACTTGTGTTTTATGTTTGCTGCCAGTTAACAACCAAGATGCTTCAAAAGTTTTTATTCTAGGTCCCCGAATGAAGGAGACACCTTCAGCTGGGTCATGAGATTGCTGTTGCAGAAGGAAGATAGGGAATGTGAAAAGAATTCAGGGACACTTAAAGTGTATCTCTTCTGTGCACATTCTGCTGTCTTACCAAGTGACTTGACCGAGTCTGATTTCAAGGGGAATTATTGCAATTCACATGGCAATGGTCAGAGTTGTACAGTTCTGGCAGCATGTTATGGGCATAGGTTGGTGAAAGTGGATTGTGCTAAAATAAATTATACACACTGTTCTGTGTCTTATAGGGAGGAAAATCGGATAATTATGAACAATAATTCAATTTATCATAGTGTAAGAGTTGATAAAATTAGCTGCAGCAAAAAGCCATAGAGAAAATTATCTTCTAAGTGCAGCTGAGTGAATTTTAGGTAAAGTTATCAACCTGTGACTCAGCTCTCAAGCACAAGTAACATACTGACCTAAGTAACACTGCACACTCTTTCTGAATATATGTATTTCATGAAACTAAGTAATCAACCATTCTAAGATACCATTATTTTATGTATACCTATAAAAGAAAAAAATAGCCAGTGAAATAGACACAATGTTAAGAAACATTTATCAGAGCTAATAAAAGGAGACTAGATATAGATATTAAAATCAAATCTCCAGATTTTGATTCAGATAATTAGTAATTAGTATTCAATATTATTTAAGCTTATGGTACTTTCCCACAAGCTGAAGTTATATTTATTTTAAACTGAATAAAAAGATTAACTATGCAAATTAACAGATCAAATATACTTATAGGAGCATATTTAATCTGCTTAATGTTTTCAAAAAATAATCAGCTATTAATTTTGATCTATAAATGATTATTATTTCTAAGAAAATATTATCTGCATGTCAGTTGGACAGCTGTTGATACTTCAGTTTGAAAAGCATACTGGGAGGCAAGATAGAAAATCTGGTTCTTAGCATCATTTCCACTAATGAGCAATACTTCTTTGCAAATAAAAGTTGACCTAAATGTGTCTCAGTTTCACATTCTATACAATAGGATTGGATTAGAGTTGCTATTTTCAAGCTGTGCTTCATGGAGTCTTAGGATTTCTGTGATGGTATTCAGTGTCCATTAGGGGGTAGAGATGTGGAGGAAGTTGGAGTAAAAAAAAAAAAAATCCCTATATTTTGCCTGTGTAGATAACTTCATGAATCATCTATCAAGTGACATTCCATGAAAAAATTTTAAAGGAAGAATATGTATTTCTGACAAAACGTTGAAGACTAGATAATTTCTATGAAAATGATGTGCAAAAATTTAATTGAGAAATCACATATATAAATTTCATGATTTCTGGGCATGTCAGTCTTAGATACTAGAATGGACCAGTAGTTTAGGATCTGTCAAGAAGTATAAGTTTTACACAGTGAGGTTCAATTCACAGTATCAACTAAAAAGTGTATTAAATGATTTCTGATTCTTATTAATAAAATATATATAGTACCATGATTGCCAGTTCTAGCAGGTCTGGAATTATTTGAGCCATTTTACTGAAGTAAAACATGTACTTGTGTAATGTTAATCCCTGGTCAACTTCAGCTTCTTCAGCATTACTGGTTGGCACATAGGCTTGGATTACCATGATATTGAATGGTTTGCCTTGGAAACGAACAGAGATCATTCTGTCGTTTTTGAGATTGCATCCAAGTACTGCATTTCAGACTCTTTTGTTGACCATGATGGCTACACCACTTCTTCTGAGGGATTCCTGCTCACAGTAGTAGATATGATGGTCATCTGAGTGAAATTCACCTGTTCCAGTCCATTTTAGTTCGCTGATTCCTAGAATGTCGACGTTCACTCTTGCCATCTCCTGTTTGCCCACTTTCAATTTGCCTTGATTCATGGACCTGACATTCCAGGTTCCTATACAATATTACTCTTTAAAGTATCAGACTTTGCTTCTATCACCAGTCACATCCACAACTGTATTGTTTTTGCTTTGGCTCCATCGCTTCCTTCTTTCTGCAGTTATTTCTCCACTGATCTCCAGTAGCATATTGGGCACCTACTGACCTGGGGAGTTCCTCTTTCAGTATCCTATCATTTTGCCTTTTCATACTGTTCATGGGGTTCTCAAGGAAAGAATACTGAACTTGTTTGCCATTCCCTTCTCCAGATGTTCAAGCTGGTTTTAGAAAAGGCAGAGGAACCAGAGATCAAATTGCCAACATCTGCTGGGTCATGGAAAAAGCAAAGGAGTTCCAGAAAAACATCAATTTCTGCTTTATTGACTATGCCAAAGCTTTTGACTGTGTGGATCACAATAAACTGTGGGAAATTCTTTAAGAGATGGGAATACCAGACCACCTGACCTGCCTCTTGAGAAACCTATATGCAGGTCAGGAAGCAACAGTTAGAACTGGACATGGAACAACAGACTGGTTCTAAATAGGAAAAGGAGTACGTCAAGGCTGTATATTGTCACCCTGCTTATTTAACTTATATGCAGAGTACATTATGAGAAACACTGGGCTAGATGAAGCACAAGCTGTAATCAAGATTGCCAGGAGAAATATCAATAACTTCAGATATGCAGATGACACCACCCTTATGGCAGAAAGTGAAGAGGAACTAAAAAGCCTCTTGATGAAAGTCAAAGAGGAGAGTGAAAAAGTTGGCTTAAAGCTCAACATTCAGAAAATGAAGATCATGGCACTTGGTCCCATCACTTCATGGGAAATAGATGGGGAAACAGTGGAAACAGTGTCAGACTTTATTTTTTGGGGCTCTAAAATCACTGCAGATGGTGATTGCAGCCATGAATTTAAAAGATGCTTACTCCTTGGAAGGAAAGTTATGACCAACCTAGATAGCATATTACAAAGCAGAGGCATTACTTTGCCAACAAAGGTCCGTCTAGTCAAGGCTATGGTTTTTCCTGTGGTCATGTATGGATGTGAGAGTTGGACTGTGAAGAAAGCTGAGCACCGAAGAATTGATGCTTTTGAAGTGTGGTGTTGGAGAAGACTCTTGAGAGTCCCTTGGACTGCAAGGAGATCCAACCAGTCCATTCTAAAGGAGATCAGTCCTGGATGTTCTTTGGAAGGAATGATGCTAAAGCTGAAACTCCGGTACTTTGGCCACCTCATGTGAAGAGTTGACTCATTGGAAAAGACTCTGATGCTGGGAGGGATTGTGGGCAGGAGCAGAAGGGGATGACAGAGGGTGAGATGGCAGGATGGTATCACTGACTCAATGGACGTGATTTTGAGTGAACCCCGGGAGCTGGTGATGGACAGGGAGTCCTGGCGTGCTGTGATTCATGGGGTCGCAAAGAGTTGGACACAAATGAGCGACTGAACTGAAGTGAATCCCTAGTCAAGCCAAATATTTAGGAATTAATACTGTTGGCCTGATAACCTTTTGTGTAAAATCAGTTTAAGCTAAGCAGCATAGTTTATTCATAATAGATATGAATGATTTGCATGTGGTCTCTGCAGACCCGCAAGAAAGAGCTGCCGTTGCAGTAGGTCACATAGAACAACTAAGCCTGTGTGACCTGCAGGGTATAAGAAGTCTGGGCTTATACACTGTTTGGGATTACCAAATTCCATGGTTCTCTGTCCACAAGATAGTGACTCCTGACCCCAAAAGAAAGCAGATCATGGTACCCCTGCAGAGAAAGGATGGTTAGAGTTTGTATGGAGATTCTTCAAACCTCAGCTATGAGCCAGCCTTTCAGTTGTGATCGTTATTATTTCTTTAATGCTTTGCTATATGATATCATTATCCTGCCTTAAACCTTAGATTTGTAAAACCTGTCATTTTAATCCTGTCATCTGTAGCATGGGTCATCTGTAGCAAATGAATCCTGTCGGGCTGATACCGTTAACGTGTGTGTGCACACATCTAAATTTGCTGTTTCCTAAATGATTTACTATACCTTTTACATACCTGCTGTCATTTGACACCTTTATTAAATGACAATAAGGAAATTAATGGATACTGATGAGACAGGAAGAAAATATGGGTGGTGTCCTCAACATAGATAGTTTACCTTCCTGCAAGACAGAGGGTGTCCAGAGACAGCAGGTTACAAGCAAGATTTGTGGAGTCACGCAAACCAGAATTTGACATTGGTTCTGCATTTATTCTCTTAGTAATCCTAACCAAGGATATTAAACTCTTCAATGATTATATGTAAAAGGAAAATAAAATAACACCTTGCCTGTCCTTATGTTGTTGTGTATTAGAAAAAAGTATATCCCCCTATCTATGTCTATATGTATGTATCTATAGAGCCTTTTAGGCTGCAGTCCATGGGGTCACATGGAATAGGACACAACTTGGCGACTGAACAACAAAAATAGAGCTATATATATATATATACACACACATTCTTTGTAAATATATATACACATATATATGTACATATGTAAATACCTATGTAAATAGCTATACATCTATATCTATCTATTTTATAACAATATTAAAGTTACCTGCTTCCCTGGTGACTCAGTAAAGAATCCACCCACAATGCAGGAGACCTGGGTCCGATCCCAGGGGAAGATCCTCTGGAGGAGGGCGTGGCAACCCACTCCAGTATTCTTGCCTGAAGAATCCTCATGGACAGAAGAACCTAGATGTCTACAGTCCATGGGGTTGCAAAGAGCAACTAAGCAACTAAACACGGCACAGCATTTACTGGTACTCAGTAATACCAAAAATAAACAACAAACAAACAATAAAATCCAAAACCAAAACCAACACTGATCCTAGTATTGAAATATTTAAACTCCTCTGACATCCTCGGAACTTTCATTTTACTAAGTAAATGTAAAATTCCTGATATCATCGCCACACTTGACTCTTCTTTTAAACAGTTTATATAGTAGCCACAGAGAATTGCTGCACTTAACTCCAAAATAAGACAATTAGAAATTAAAGGCAAACAAAATGACAAAACAAAGTTGTCATAGAAGAAAATACATGTATTGTTAATTGTATATTATGGACTGTATAGTATGTAAAATGTATCACAACCTCTATTTTTTCAAATAAACTTTGAATTTTTAAAAATGTTTCTCATCACCTGAGTTGGGAAAAAAAGTTAGATGTTAATGTATCAAGGATCTAATTTGGAAAGCATGAAACAAATTATTTCTCCAATAAATATATGTTTGATTCCTGTCAATTTTTTTCTAATAATAGTTTGTAATATTGAAATTATCATATTAGTGATAACAGAGGTATGAAATTATAAATCAGAGATATATTTTGCAGTGGTGATTATAAAATAATAGGTGCAATATTCCTGTGTGCTAATAATATTCATATGCATAATAAATAATTGCTATGAAGTATAAATAAAGTAGACGTAATAATGTTACAGATGTTTACATGTAGAAGAAATTACTTTAGACATTCGGGAAAGTACCACTCAGGAAATGATACTTCAACCATGAAAATTTAGGACAATTTGGACATGTACAAATTGGTGTGGGTGATACTACATTTGGAGTAAACAAAGCAAGAAGAGTACAAGAATGGGAGAAAAGGGCAAATAAAATTCCTTATTTTTCCTCCTAAATAATGTTTTATGTTTTAAAATTGAAAGTGAAAGTGTTAGTTGCTCAGTCATGCCCAACTCTTTGCAAACCCATGGACTGTAGCCCACCAGGCTCCTCTGTCCATGGAATTCTCCAGACAAGAATACTGAAGTAGGTAGTCATTCCCTTTTCCAGGGAATCTTCCTGCCCCAGGGATCAAACCTGGGCTTCCTGAATTGCATGCAGATACTTTATAATCTGAGCCACCAGGGAAGCCTCATTTTTTTGTTTGAAAACCTTTTAAAATCTACTCTCCTTTGCCTTTAAAATGTGCTGCTAACATTTTCTCTGCCTCTTTCAAATGATCAGCAAGTGATTCATGATTTAGTCTTATGGAATTCATTCAGTTCAGTCACTCAGTCATGTCTGACTCTCTGCAACTCCATGGACTGCAGCCTGCCAGGCCTCCCTATCCATTACCAACTCCCGGAGTTTACTCAAACTCATGTCCATTGAGTCCGTGATGCCATCCAGCCATCTCATCCTCTGTCGTCCCCTTCTCCTCCTGCCCCCAGTCTCTCCCAGTATCAGGGTCTTTTCCAATGAGTCAGCTCTTCACATGAGGTGGCCAAAGTATTGAAGTTTCAGCTTTAACATCAGTTCTTCCAAAGAAATCCCAGGACTGAGCTCCTTTAGAATGGACTGTTGGATCTCCTTGCAATCCAAGGGACTCTCAAGTGTCTTCTTCAATGTTACTGACATATAAAAAGCTATTATTTTATACACTTAACTTTTATCAGGGGACTTGACTGAATTATGTTAGTTCTAATAGTTTCTTTGATAATTCTTTTGGATTTTCTGAGCAAACATCATATCATCTGTAAATAATGAATTCTGTGTATAGTAAATTTGTCTTTTTGCATTGATTAAACCCTCTAAAGCCATGTTTATTAAGAGTAGTGTGCATCCTTATCTTATTCTTCACTTCGATGGCATAGATGCTGTTTCTTCTTTATATGGATATTTATTTTCCTGTTAAAGTTTCATTCTATTTCTAATTCATCAAGACTGTTAATTTAGAATGGGTTTCTCAAATTCCTTCTTAACTTCTAAAATATTCTCCTCCCTTAATGTAAAATTTTATTAATACATTTCCTAATGTGCATCTAATTTAGCCTTCCTGAGATAAAATATCTCAAAAGGATACATTATTCTTCTGGTATACTGCTAGGAGTGTTTTTTTATAGTTGGTGCAAGAATTATTTAGAATTAATTATTTATATATACATAATGTTAAGTTTTTCTCATTCCAATTTTAGTATATTTTAAAATATTATAGTCAAAGAATATATCTAACAAGAATTCTATTCTGAAAGTTAGTAAGATTTGTCTGTCTTTTAGCCAGTTTTTCTAAATATCATACATTTATAAGCAATATATAAAATGCTTTAAGTGTATTTCTATAGAATGTAGGGTTCTAAATCTGTTATATTAAAATTATTAATATCATTCAAGATGTTTCCATTCTTATTTTTTCTACATTCAAAATATTCTCAGGGAAATGTTTAGTAATTCTCACTATGATTTTATGTATTTTTCTCATATTCCCTCTGGTTTCTGCTTCATATATATTTGTCTATTTTATAGGAGTATAGTGGTTCACAGTGTCTGCTTTGTGAATTGTACCTTTTATCATTAAAAATAGTAAATTTTGATCCATTTAATTTTTTTGCATTGGAGTCTGTAGGCTGTTAGTATAAGTTAGATAGATAGATAGTCTCTCAGACTTACGTGGATTATATGTGAGCAAGAATGGAAGCAAGAAAACCTCTCAGGCTCTTGGTGATGTTAGTACAAGAAACAATGAAGACTTCCCCAACAGTTTTGAGGGAATGTGCAGACTTGGTCACCTTTGAGGTGTATTTTTAGGGTAAAACAAGAAATTCTAATGAAGAAATAGATGAGGAGGTAAAGAAGTAAGAGTAATGAAAGAAGACTTAGATTTTGAGTTTATTAGTTTTTACAATATTAAAATCAAAGTAATATCTTAGGGAGGAAAAGATTTTCTGAAAATTCCAAAGATTCTGTTTTCCAATTCTTAATTTTGAGACACTTATTAGACATACAGTGGGATTTTAAAGAGGAAATATATAAGTTTGGTTTTCAAGGAAAAGTTTTGGCAGCCTCTAGGAGGTAATTGTGACCTTCAGGGGAAAGTAAGTAAGGAAAGAGGGATTTCTATAGTATTATATTCAATAATAGGTAAACATTAGATTTGGTGCAATAATGACCTTTGGTAATTTGACAGTGATTATTTCTGTAAGGAGCAGACATGTGCTTTATCAGGGAAGGTTAGCAAAAAAATAAATGATGAGTGTGAAGCTATCAAGTATGTACAGAATGTGAAGCCATTGAGTATGTAGTCTGGAGGGTTTTCCTGTGAAGTAGAGGAGAACAGACTGAGGTAGTCTGAGGGGAACAGAGTGATGGTGGGTGCATATTTCTCATAAAGAAAGATATAGTAAAACTATATCAATGGGTAAGATAAATAAGTAAGTAAAACTATATAGATGGGTCAGAAGGGGAGCAATCACAGGAACAACATCCTTGAGAAGACAGGAAAGACTACCAGATAGTTAGTATTGCTGTTTGCATTATATCAGTTGGGAAGACATTGAAGATGTAGCTTGGTTTGGTAGATATGAAACGTGGCAGTTCTTAATTGCTTTCATTTTCCATTGTTATGAAAGTGCTGGTTGATAGTTTCAGGTGAAAGTAAAAGAAGAAAAAGAAAAAATTACTGGGACAGTTGAAAATATAGGATTCCCATGCAGTGATTCTACCTGTTTGAACTCTTTGGTCATCAATGCAAAGTGAGACCAATCAACTCTATTCTTATTCTTAGATTGCTTTTTACCCCCAGAAAGTTAAATTGCTTGATAAAGATCTGGATGGGCCAAAGAGATGACTGGTGTAATCTAGGTTGTACCATTTGCAAAGAACTGATTTTAATGATTGAAGATGGACAACTTATTCAAAAGGATAGATCTGGGACCCAACATTTAGGTCAGATATTACATGTTTCAGTGAATAATGAACTATGTGGAATGCAGTGTGGTAATGACATTGTTAATTACAGCGAATATTGAGAGAAGAATGATGGGAGAAATTAAAAATAAAATTAACTTTCAGAAACATAAAGAAGATCCAAGTAATTAAAAATTATTTTGTAGGTTTCACCCTGATTCATACATATTTATAAGCAGAAAAAGAAAAATCATAATGGTAATGTACATTTTGGTATTGAAAACTTGAATCTTGTAGGAATGAACATGGAAAATAATTTTAAAATCAGGTAAAAAATATTTGCATGATTACTTTGGTTGCTTGTGTGATTTCATAATTGATATATTAACAAAGTGATAAATAGATAAAACAGGAATATTTTCAGAGCCAAATAATATTTTCATAAAATCCCTAATATAACTTGTAAAAATCTATTTCTCCTGAGAGTATATTTTACTCATTGTATTTTTATGACCCATTTTTCTAATAGTTTTTCTTCCATGCAATGAAAATCATAATCTCTAATTTTACATATTTTTCCCATTAAATTTTATCTGTGGACTTCTTTCTTTAAAGTGTTGTATTTTTAACACTCATATTAAAAACTTAATTTGCTCTGAACAAGTTGGGTTGGAAGATGCCTATGTTTTAAAGAATTAAACACATGAAAAAAGAAGAGTTTAAAAGTAATAATTTCATTTTTGTGGGACAAGTGAAGGCAGATCACAAGTTTCAGATAGTATTAGAAGTATAAATCAAGTGAGAAAAGGGAAATTTTGAGGACTAAATAGTAAGAAATGCTCGAGTGACTCAAGAGAGACTATGTTATGGATATTGATAAGGATTGGAAGAAAAATAAAAATTACCAGATTTTCCTGGAGTCAAATTATACTTAGACGATTTTAAAATATGAGCTGTCATTTTTATAAATTATATTTTTGTGTATAACCTAGTTCCTAGAATTTCCCCTTTTGTATATATTTCTTGTTCACAATCTTAATAGCTATGTAAACTTCAGAAAGCGTAACCTTGCTAAACTATTCATTTCTATAAAATGAGTATAAAATGGCCTCAAATATTCAAAACCGTATTTAGCAAGTGCTGTTTACTATACTGTATTGCAGGCGTTGGAACAATGTTGACAAAACAGGCATAGTCTCTGCCCTCCATTGTAAAGAGAGATAATTAGCAATTATGTAAATGAATATTTAATTAAACTATGAAAGAGATATGGAAGAAGATTACAGAAGCATTAATAAAGGATTGCATGAAGAAACTAGCTCAATGTAGGGCAGTCTGAAGTAAAACTTTTCTAATAAGTGAAATGGTACTGAGGAACAGAGTTAGTTAGACAGCTCCTTTGAGAAAATATAAAAGCAGCCAACTATTGTATTTTAAAAATCTTCATTGTTCTTTAGTCATGGAGTCATTTGCGACCCTGTAAACTGCAGCACACCATGCCTCCCTGTCCTTTTCTACATCTCAGAGTTTGCTCAAACTCATGTCCATTAAGCAGTGATGCCATCCAACCATCTCATCTTCTGTTGTTGTCTTCTCCTCCTGCCTTCAATCTTTCCCAGCATCAGGATGTTTTCCAAAGAATCAGCTCTTTCTATCAAGTGTTCAAAAGTATTGGAGTTTCAGCTCCAGTGTCAGTCCTTCCAATGGATATTCAGGGTTGATTTCTTTAGGATTGACTGGTTTGATCTCCTTGCTATCCAAGGGACTCTCAGAGTCTTCTTCAGCACCACAGTTCGACAGCATCAGTTCTTCAGGGCTCAGCCTTATCTATTGTGCAGCTGTCATATCCATACATGACTACTGGAAATACCATATCTTTGACCATATGGACCTTTGTTGGCAAACTGATGTCTCAGCATTTTAGTATGTTGCTGAGGTTTGTCATAGAATTTCTTCCTAGTAACAAGTGTGTATTCATTTCATGGCTGCAGTCACTGTTCGCAGTGATTTTGGAGTCCAAGAAAATAGTCTGTCACTGTTTCCATTTATTACCCATCTATTTGCCATGAAGTGATAGGATCACACGCCATGATCCTCAAATTTTGAACGGTGTTTAAGCCAGCTCTTCACTCTCCTCTTTCACCTTCATCAAAAGTCTCTTTAGTTCCTCTTTGCTTTTTGCATTAGGTGGTATCATCTGCATATATGGCATTGTTGCTATTCTTCCCAGCAGTTGTTATCTTTTTCCAGCTTTTGATTCATCCAGCGCAGAATTTCACATGTTGTAGTCTGCATATAAGTTAAATAATCAGGGTGACACTAGACAGCTTGAAGTTCTTCTTTCCAAATTTTGAACCAGTCAATTGTTGCATGTCCAGTTCTAACTGTTGCCTCTTGACCTGCATTCAAGGTTCTCAGGAGGCTAGCAAGGTAGAAAGGTATTTCCATCTCTTTAGGAATTTTATAAAGTTTGTGGTGATCCACACAGTGAAAGGCTTTAGCATAGTCAGTTCAGCTCAGTTGCTCAGTTGTATCAGACTCTTTGCAACCCCATGAGTTGAAGCACGCCAGGCCTCCCTGTCCATCACCAACTCCCAGAGTTCACTCAAACTCACATCCGTTGAGTCAGTGATGCCATCCAGCCATCTCATCCTCTGTTGTCCCCTTTTCCTCCTGCCCCCAATCCTTCCCAGCATCAGAGTCTTTTCCAGTGAGTCAACTCTTCACATGAGGTAGGCAAAGTACTGGAGTTTCAGCTTTAGCATCATTCCTTCCAAAGAACACCCAGGGCTGATCTCTTTTAGAATGGAGTGGTTGGATCTCCTTGCAGTCCAAGGGACTCTCAAGAGTCTTCTCCAACACCTCAGTTCAAAGGCATCAATTCTTCGGTGGTCAGCTTTCTTTATAGTCCAACTCTCACATCCATACATGACCACTGGAAAACCATAGCCTTGACTAGATGGACCTTCGTTGGCAAAGTAATATCTCTGGTTTTCAATATACTATGTAGGTTGGTCATAACTTTTCTTCCAAGGAGTAAGCATCTTTTAATTTTGTGGCTGCAGTCACCATCTGCAGTGATTTTGGAGCCCCAAAAATAAAGTCTGACACTGTTTCCACTGGTTCCCCATCTATTTCCCATGAAGTGAAGGGACCAGATGCCATGATCTTCGTTTTCTGAATGTTGAGCTTTAAGCCAACTTTTTCACTCTCCTCTTTCACTTTCATCAAGAGGCTTTTGAGTTCCTCTTCACTTTCTGCCATAAGGGTGGTGCCATCTGCCTATCTGTGGTGATTGATATTTCTCCCGGCAATCTTGATTCCAGCTTGTGCTTCGTCCAGTCCAGCGTTTCTCATGATGTACTCTGCATATAAGTTAAATAAGCAGGGTGACAATATACAGCCTTGACGCACTCCTTTTCCTCTTTGGAACCAGTCTGTTGTTCCATGTTCAGTTCTAACTATTGCTTCCTGACCTGCATATAGGTTTCTCAAGAGGCAGGTCAGGTAATCTGGTATTCTCATCTCTTTCAGAATTTTCCACAGTTTATTGTGATCCACACAGTCAAAGACTTTGGCATAGTCAATCAGGCAGAAATAGATGGTTTTCTGGAACTCCCTTGCTTTTTCCATGATCCAATGGATGTTGGCAATTTGATCTCTGGTTCCTCTGCCTTTTCTAAAATCAGCTTAAACATCAGGAAGTTCACGGTTCACGTGTTGCTGTAGCCTGGTTTGAAGAATTTTTGAGCATGCATGTGAGATGAGTGCAATTGTGCAGTAGTTTGAGCATTCTTTGGCATTGCCTTTCTTTGGGATTGGAATGAAAACTGACCATTTCCAGTCCTGTGGCCACTGCTGAGTTTTCCGAATTTGCTGGCATATTGAGTGCAGCACTTTCACAATATCATCTTTCAGGATTTGAAATAGCTCAACTGGAATTCCATCACCTCCACTACCTTTGTTCATAGTGATGCTTTCTAAGGCCCACTTGACTTCACATTCTAGGATGTCTGGCTCTAGGTGAGTGATCATACCATCATGATTAACTTGGTCATGAAGAAGTTTTTTTGTGCTTTTTTGTTCTTCTGTGTATTCTTGCTACCTCTTCTTATTTTCTTCTGCTTCTGTTAGGTCCGTACCATTTCTGTCCTTTATTGTGCCCATCTTTGCATGAAATGTTCCCTTGGTATCTCTAATTTTCTTGAAGACATCTCTAGTCTTCCCCATTCTGTTCTTTTCCTCTATTTCTTTGCATTGATCGCTGAGGAAGGCTTTCTTATCTCTCCTTGCTATTCTTTGGAACTCTGCGTTCAGATGCTTATCTTTCATTTTCTTCTTTGCTTTTTGCTTCTCTTCTTTTCACAACTATTTGTAAGCCCTCCCCAGACAGCCATTTTGCTTTTTTGCATTTTTTTTCCATGGGGATGGTCTTGATCCCTGTCTTCTGTACAATGTCATGAACCTCTGTCTATAGTTCATCAGGCACTCTATCTATCAGATCTAGTCCCTTAAATCTATTTCTCACTTCCACTGTATAATCATAAGGGATTTGATGTAGGTCATACCTGAATGGTCTAGTTGTTTTCCCTACTTTCTTCAATTTAAGTCTGAATTTGGCAATAAGGAGCTCATGATCTGAGCCACAGTCAGCTCCTGGTCTTGTTTTTGCTGATTGTATACAGCTACTCCATATTTGGCTGCAAAGAATATAATCAATCTGATTTTGGTGTTGACCATCTGGTGATGTTCATGTGTAGAGTCTTCTCTTGTGTTGTTGGAAGAGGGTGTTTGCTATGACCAGTGTGTTCTCTTGGCAAAACTCTATTAGGCGTTGCCCTGCTTCATTCTGTACTCCAAGGCCAAATTTGCCTGTTACTCCAGGTGTTTCTTGACTTCCTACTTTTGCATTCCAGTCCCCTAGAATGAAAAGGACATCTTTTTTGGATGTTAGTCCTAAAAGGTCTTGTAGGTCTGCATAGTACCATTCAACTTCAGCTTCTTCAGCATTACTGGTTGGGGCATAGACTTGGATTACTGTGATACTGAATGGTTTAGCATACTCAATGAAACACAAATAGAGGTTTCTGGAGTTCTCTTACTGTTTTTATAATCCATTGTGTTACTTGCTCAGTCGTGTCCAGCTCTTCACACCCAACGGACGGTATCCTGACAGGCTCCTCTGTCCATGGGATTCTCCGTGCAAGAATACTTGAGTGGGTTGTCATTTCCTCCTCCAGGGAATCTTCTTAACCCAGGCTTTGAACCCCGGTTTTCCCGCATTCCGAGCAGATTCTTCACCATCTGAGCCACCAGGGAAACCCTGAGATCCAATGGATGTTTGCACTTTGATCTATGGTTCCTCTGCCTTTTCTAAATCCAGCTTGTACGTTTGGAAGTTCTCAGCTTACATGCTGTTGACACCTAGCTTGAGGGATTTTGAGCATTAACTTGCTAGCATGTGAAATGAGCCCAGTTGTCTGGCAGTTTGGACATTCTTTGAAATTACCCTTCTTTGGAAATGGAATGAAAATAATCTTTTTCAGTCCCATGGCCATTGCTGAGTTTTTCAGATTTGCCCACATATTGGGTGTAGCACTTTAAAAGTGTCCTCTTTTATGATTTTGAATAGCTCAGCTAGAATTTCATCACCTCCACTAGCTTTCTTTGCAGTAATGCCCCCTAAAGCCCACTTGACTTCACACTCCAGGATGTCTGGCTCTAGGTGAGTGATCGCACCATCATGGTTATCTGGGTCATTAAGACCTTTCTAGTAGAGTTCTGTGTATTATTGCCACCTGTTCTTAAAAACTCCTCCTCCTGTTACGTCCTTGCGGTTTCTGTCCTGTACTGTTCCTATCTTTGCATGAAATGTTTCCTTGATATCTTTAATTTTCTTGAAGAGGTCTCTAGTGTTTTCCATTATATTGTTTTCCTCTATTTCTTTGCATTGTTCACTCAAGAAGGCATTCTTATTTCTCCTTGCTATACCTTGGAACTCCGCATTCAGTTGGGTATATCTGAATGCAGATATACCCTTTCTTTTGCTTTTGCCTCTTGCTACTTTTCTTTTCTTGGCTATTTGGAAGGTCTCCTCAGACAACCATTTTGCCTTGTTGCATTTCTTTTTCTTTGAGATGGTTTTGGTCACCATGTCCTGTACCATGTTATGAACCTCCATCCATAGTTCTTTAGGCACTCTGTCAGATCTAATCTCTGGAATCTATTTGTCACGTCCACTGCATAATCATAAGGGATTTGATTTAAGTCATACCTGAATGCCCTAATGGTTTTCCATACTTTGTTCAATTTAAGCCTGAATTTTGCAATAAGGAGTTCATGATCTGAGCCACAGTCAGTTCCAGGTTTTTTTTCATTGACTATAGAGAGCTTCTCTATCTTGGGGTGAAAGAATATAATCAATCTATAATCAATTTGATTTCAATATTGATCATCTGGTGATGTCCATGTGTAAAGTCATATCTTTTGTTGTTGGAAATTGGTGTTTGCTATGACTAGTTTGTTCTCTTGACAAAACTCTGCTATCTTTGTCCTGATTCACTTTGTAATCTAAGGCTAAGTGTGCTTGTGTCTATTACTCCTGGTATCTCTTGAATTCCTACTCTTGCATTCCAATCCCCTATGAAGAAAAGGACTTTTTTTTTTTTTCTTTTAGTGTTAGTTCTAAAAGTTCTTGGAGGTCTTCACAGAACCATTTAACTTCAGCTTCTTTTGCTTTAGTCATTGGTTTACAGACTTGGATTACTGTGATGTTGAATGATTTCCCTTGGAAACAAATCGAGATCATGCTGTCTTTTCTGAGATTGCACCCAAGTACTGCATTTTGAGTGTACCTGGGTTCACTCATTTCTTGACTATGAAGGATACTCCATTTCTTCTAAGGGATTCTTGCCAACAGTAGATATAATGGTCATCTGAATTAAATTTGCCCATTCTCATCCATTTCAGTTCATTGATTCCAAAAATGTTGATGTTCAGTCTTGCCATCTCCTGTTTTTCTGCATTGAATTTACCTTGATTCATGGACCTAACATTCATGTCTCCTATGCAATATTGTTCTTACAGCATTAGACTTTTCTTTAACCACCAGACACATCCACAACTTAACCACCAGATACAATCAAAATTGGGTGTCATTTCTGAAGTCATTAAAATGAAATGTAAAATATAATTTTTTCTCCCTCTATATAGCAAAATATGATGGCATCCAATACTGAAAAGGACTTGGAGAAATGAACATTCTAAACCAATGCTAGTGAAAGTTTAAAATAGTACAAATAGCCGGTACTTTTTTCCTTTTTGTCACAATATATAAAAATTATCAATCCTAATATTTACTATCTAGGTTCTCAATTGAATCCAAGAAAAATTAATAGTAGAAATATTATATCATTGAAAGTTAGGAATATCCTAGTTCCACAAAAAAGTATTTAAACTATTATAACAGATGTTATTATATAGCATCTGTTATATAACATTATATATTATAAAATATTGTATATTATATAACAGAATAAAGTATATCTTCAGTTCAGTTCAGTCGCTCAGTCATGTCCAACTCTTTGTGACCCCATGAATCACAGCATGCCAGGCCTCCCTGTCCATCACCAACTCCCAGAGTTCACTCAGATTCACGTCCATTGAGTCAGTGATGCCATCCAGCCATCTCATCCTCTGTCATTCCCTTCTCCTCCTGCCCCCAATCTCTCCCTGCATCAGAGTCTTTTCCAATGAGTCAACTCTTCTCATGAGTGGCCAAAGAACTGGAGTTTCAGCTTTAGCATCATTCCTTCCAAAGAAATCCCAGGGCTGATCTTCAGAATGGACTGGTTGGATCTCCTTGCAGTCCAAGGGACTCTCAAGAGTCTTCTCCAACACCACAGTTCAAAAGCATCAATTCTTTGGCGTGCAGCCTTCTTCACAGTCCAACTCTCACATCCATACATGACCACAGGAAAAATCATAGCCTTGACTAGACAGACCTTAGTCGGCAAAGTAATGTCTCTGCTTTTGAATATGCTATCTAGGTTGGTCATAACTTTTCTTCCGAGGAGTAAGCATCTTTTAATTTCGTGGCTACAGTCACCATCTGCAGTGATTTTGGAGCCCAAAAAACTGAAGTCTGACACTGTTTCCATTGTTTCCCCATCTATGTCCCATGAAGTGATGGGACTGGATGCCATATCTTCATTTTCTGAATGTTGAGCTTTAAGCCAACTTTTTCACTCTCCTCTTTCACTTTCATCAAGAGGCTTTTGAGTTCCTCTTCACTTTCTGCCATAAGGGTGGTGTCATCTGCATATCCAAGGTTATTGATATTTCACCCTGCAATCTTGATTCCAGCTTGTGCTTCTTCCAGCCCAGTGTTTCTCATGATGTATTCTGCATAGAAGTTAAATAAGCAGGGTGACAACATACAGCCTTGATGTACTTTTCCTCTTTGGAACCAGTCCGTTGTTCCATGTCCAGTTCTAACTGTTGCTTCCTGACCTGCATACAGATTTCTCAAGAGGCAGATCAGGTGGTCTGGTATTCCCATCTCTTTCAGAATTTTCCACAGTTTATTGTGATCCACCCTGTCAAAGGGTTTGGCATAGTCAATAAAGCAGAAATAGATGTTTTTCTGGAACTGTCTTGCTTTTTCTATGACCCAGTGATGTTGGCAATTTGATCTCTGGTTCCTCTGCCTTTTCTAAAACCAGCTTGAACATCAGGGAGTTCACGGTTCACATATTGCTGAAGCCTGGCTTGGAGAATTTTGAGCATTACTTTACTAGCATGACTAAAATTATTCTTTTAGTGGTTCTTACTATATTTTCATTTAAAGAATTTCAAGTTTGAATATGTTATGACTGGAATACACATAATTTTATAAGTTTTATTATGAAAAAGTATATGAAAATGCATTCACCAAGTGTGAACTGTTGTTCTGTCTGAACTTTGGGATTAAGAAGGATTTGTATTTTATCACTTATTTTTGCTGTAGCTGTAAGAACACTTTCATAGGTTAAAAAACACCATGTCTACCTATTTATCTTGTCTATAGAAGAATTGGGCTTTCTAGATGGCATTAGTGGTAACAAACCCATCTGGCAAGGCAGGAGATGTAAGAGACATGATTTCGATCCTTGGGTCCAGAAGATTCCCTGGAGTGAGGTATGGTAATCCACTCCAATATTCTTGCCTGGAGAATCATCATGGAGCCTGGTGGGCCACCATCCATTAGGTCACATAGAATCAGACATGACTGAAGTGACTTAGCACATGGAAGGATTATGACATATCTTTAATAATTTTGAATATTTTCACTAATTATAAGATATTGCATGAAGAATAAATTTGATATGTAATAGATTTGTTAAAGTGAACATGGCTGAAATATACATTTTTTTTCAGGTTGAATAGAAGTAAAATAGATTACAAAATCAAATGTTAGAGGAGCACCAGTCACAGTGCTACCTTTACAGAATTGGCAGGAATTGTTTCTGATATGGTAAACAGTGTTTTAATAAATATGTTGCCTTAGAATTATGCCTAATGCAAATGTTATCATGACCTATGAAAAATGTGAATAGCTGTTTCTATACAAAAAAAAATTCAGAAATTTCTCTGTAACTGAGAAAATATTAAATGAACTTGGGCCATATATGTGTCTCTGACCTACCCAAAACACAAAACACAATTAAACAAAACCCAAATATTGATAAACCTATCAATTTACAAAGATTCTATAAATTGTATTCTATGGTATTCCAAAAACTCCTAAGTCATTAGTGCTGAAGCATGAACATGTGCTTTGAAACAGGAAATAGTTGTGTCTTTTCATCAATTAGGATTATAATTTTTATAGAACTGCATTATCCAACTAGAATTTTAGTACAGTTTGGAACTGAAATATTACAGTTTCCGTTAAGACTGTGCTCAGGATGCTGGGCTAAATCTGGTAGTTCTTAAAAATGTATAATGAGTAAAATGTTTCAATTCGAACTTGAAAATTCACAACATATTTTATTGCCTCTTTACATGGAGCATCTCTGTTCAGCTCTGACTCCAAAGTCTGCCACTTTGCAGACAAACATTATCCAATTTCTGCAGCAATTACTGTGGGGATGGTGCTTCTGTATAGGTCAAATATTGCTTCCACACAGTGGATATTTATAGCGTTCTACTTTGCTGGAGAAAGGCTGACATTGCAATACTATATTTAGCTTGTGAGCTCAGATACCAGATTGGGTTGATAATATTAGTTCCAGCTTTTACATTTCACCTTTCTTCCTTCTTAGCCCATTTCTTTGAATCATTCTATCTACCTATGTGCACACATGTCCTGTCTATCAGTTCAGGGAAATAATTGTTCCCAATTTCTGTTTTCACACTTGAGCATGCACTTTACCTTGAGAGACACAAAATGAAAATAAAGTAAGTCAGACTATTTCTCGAAGCAAGCTGATAAAAATGCATAGTGTTCTTGTTTTTTTTTACCCCTCTCAGAAAAAGCAGTACATGCAGTCATATGCTCATGTAAGTTCAAAAGCACCAAATACTGATCTAAATATGCAGAATCACTAGCACAAATCAGTGGAGCCACTTATCCCTAAAGGAAGTCTCTTACTGGCTCAAACAGCAACAGTCTAATTAGAGTATATGTAGATTTGGCATATATGGCATCTATGGTTAATTTTCAGAAGAAATATGCTGCAAGTATCACTAACTAGATAATAAATAACTAAAATAAATAACCATATCATTTTCTTGTCTGCATTTTAGTGTCCTTTCACGAATTTACACCTAACCACCCCAACAACCCTAAACCAAAACTTTCCATTGAGGATATACTACAGCCAATAAAAATAATTTTCAAGGTATATAAAGGTACCTTCTTGAACAAAGTTCGTTTGAATAATATAACTATGAACTGAGATTGTCCTCATCACGAATATGAAAAAGTAATGAACTTAAGAAATTCACAGCTGGCAGTTTGACTATCAACCTTAAATCATCTCAGCTTGTTTTACCAAAAAAAGACTGAAATTTTCAAAACAGAAAGTTATTAGAATAGGCACAGTTAAACTTTCACCACAAAATGTGTGAAATTAAAAAATGAGGGTAAATCTTTGGAAAATTTAGTTACATAAGGATTTGTTAGCAAGAGCACAACAAGCATGAGTAAATAAATTAATCAATCAATCAATAGTAAAATTTTTAAAATTAAAATTGCATTTCATGACACTGTTGATAAAATGAAAAGGTCAAGTACAAACCACAAAACATCTACAAAGTCATCTGTTCAGAGTATACAAGTAACTCTTACAATTCAATGAGACAAAAATCTCAATAAAAAGGGAAAATTTTTGAACAGTTTACAAAAAGATGTGGCTAAACTCACCGAACTACATTTACGTGAATTCAGTTTAAAGTAAAAAGAATGGCTAATAAGCACAGTAAAATTTCTCAAGATAAGTAGGTTTCATGAAATGTAAGTTTAAAGCTCAATGAGAAAGGTTTACACACAAAAGCATAGCTAAAATTTAAAAGGATGACAGTAGTGATTATTGGAAACTATGGGAACATCTAGAACATTCATTCATTGTTGGAGAGATTCTAAATAGTATGACAGTTTCAGAAAACAGTTCATTCAACTGTTTCTTATAAAGCTTAACAGACCAGAGAATCCAGTCAGTTGATTTTTGATAGAATTCCAACGTAGTCCAAGGCACTTTGTACTTTTAATAAATAGTGCTTGAACAGTTGTATATGACTATAGGAAAAATGATGCACAAACCTTAGTTAACACCCTACAAAAATTAAATAGAAATGAAACATAGTCCTTATGTGAAATAAAACACAAAATACGTGAAATTTAAAAATGATGGCAAACCTCTGCAACTTTCAGTTACATAAGGATTTCTTAGCAAGGCCCAACAACTATGAGTGAATAAATGAGTTCAATCAATAATAAGTTTTAATGTATTTACCAAAACACCTACAAGCTCAGTTCAGTTTAGTGACTCAGTCGTGTCCAACTCTTGGAAACCCGTGGACCGCAGCATGCCAGGCCTCCCTGTCCATCACCAACTCCTGGAGTTTACTCAAACTCATGTCCATTGAGTCAGTGATGCCATCCAACCATCTCATCCTTTGTCACCACCTTCTCCTCCTACCTTCAATCTTTCCCAACATCAGGGTCTTTTCAAATGAGTTAGCTCTTCACATTAGGTAGCCAAAGTATTGGAGTTTCAGCTTCAATATCGGTCCTTCCAATAAATATTCAGGACTGATTTCTTTTAGGATGGACTTGTTGGATCTCTTGAAGTCCAAGGGACTCGTATGAGTCTTTCCCAACACCACAGTTCAAAAGCATTAATTCTTCAGTGCTCAGCTTTCTTTATAGTGCAACTCTCACATCCATACATGACTAGAGGAAAAAACATAGTATTGATAGATGGACCTTTGCAGTCCAAGTAATGTCTCTGCTTTTTAATATGCTGTCTAGGTTGGTCATAACTTTTCTTCCAAGGAGAGAGTGTCTTTTAATTTCATGGCAGCAGTCACCATCTGCAGTGATTTTGGAGCCCAAAATATAGTCTGCCACTGTTTCCACTGTTTCTCCATCTATTTGCCATGAAGTGATGGCACCAGATGCCATGATCTTTGTTTTCTGGATGTTAAGCTTTAAGCCAACTTTTTCACTCTCCTTTTTCACTTTCATCAAGAGGCTTTTTAGTTCCTCTTCACTTTCTGCCACAAGAGTGGTGTCATCTGCATGTATGAAGTTATTGATATTTCTCTCAGCAATCTTGGTTCCAGGTTGTGCTTATTCCAGCCGAGCGTTTCTCATGATGTACTCTGCATAGAAGTTACATAAGCAGGGTCACAGTAAAGAGCTTTGATGTGCTCTTTTTCCTATTTGGAACCAGTCTGTTGTTCCATGTCCAGTTCTAACTGCTGCTTCCTGACCTGCATACAGATTTCTCAGCAGATAGGTCAGGTGTTTTGGTATTCCCATCTCTTTCAGAATTTTCCACAGTTTATTGTAATCCATACAGTCAAAGGCTTTGGCATAGTCAATAAAGTAGAAATAGATGTTTTTCTGGAACTCTCTTGCTTTTTCCATGATCCAGCAGATGTTGGCAATTTGATCTCTGGTTCCTCTGCCTTTTCTAAAAGCAGCTTGAACATCAGGAAGTTCACGGTTTACGTATTGCTGAAGCCTGGCTTGGAGAATTTTGAGCATTACTTTACTTGCGTATGAGATTAGTTCACTTGTGCAGTAGTTTGAACATTCTTTGGCATTGCCTTTCTTTGGGATTGGAATGAAGACTGACTTTTTCTAGTCCTGTGCCCACTGCTGACTTTCCCAAATTTGCTGACATATTGAGTGCAGCACTTTCACAGCACCATCTTTTAGGATTTGAAATAGCTCAGCTGGAATTCCATCACCTCCACCAGCTTTGTTCATAGTATGCTGCCTAAGGCCCCCTTGACTTTGCATTCCAGGATGCCTGGCTCTAGGTGAGTGATCACATCACTGTGATTATCTGGGTCATGAAGATCTTTTTGAACAGTTCTTTGTATTCTCTCCACCTCTTCTTAATATCTTCTGCTTCTGTCAGGTCCGTATTATTTCTGTCTTTTATTGAGCACATCTTTGCAAGATATGTTCCCTTGGTATCTTTAATTTTCTCAAAGAGATCTCTAGTCCTTCCCATTCTATTATTTTCCTCTGTTTCTTTCACTGATCACTGAGGAAGGCCTTCTTATCTCTCCTTGTTATTCTTTGGCTCATTCTTTGGCATTCAAATAGGTATATCTTCCCTTTTCTCCTTTGCTTTTTGCTTCTCTTCTTTTCACAGCTTTGTAAGGCCTCCTTAAACAGCCATTTTGCTTTTTTGCATTGCTTTTTCTTGAGGTTGGTCTTGCTCTCTGTCTCCTGTACAATGTCATGAGCCTCTGTCCATAGTTCATCAGGCACTCTGGCTATCAAATCTAGACCCTAAATCTATTTCACACTTCCACTGTATAATCGTAAGGGATTTGACTTAGGTCATACCTGAATGGTCTAGTTGTTTTCCCTACTTTCTTCAATTTAAGTCTGAATTTGGCAATAAGGAGTTCATGATCTGAACCACAGTCAGCCCCCTCAGTCTTGTTTTGCCAACTGTATAGAGCTTCTCCATCTTTGGCTTCAAAGAATATAATCAATCTGATTTTGGTGTTGACCATCTTGTGATGACCATGTGTAGAGTCTTCCCTTGTTTTGTTGGAAGAGGGTGTTTGCTATGACTGGTACATTCTCTTGGCAAAACTCTACTAGGCTTTGCCCTGCTTCATTTTGTACTCCAAGGCCAAATTTGCCTGTTACTCCAAGTAGCTCTTGACTTCCTGCTTTTGCATTCCAGTCCCCCATAATGAAAAGGACATCTTTTGGAGGTGTTAGTTCTAGAAGGTTTTATAGGTCTTCATAGAACCGTTCAACTTCAGCTTCTTCAGCATTACTGGTAGGGGCATAGACTTGGATTACCATGATATTGAATGATTTGCCTAGGAAACGAACAGAGATCATCCTGTCGTTTTTGAGACTGCATCGAAGTACTGCATTTCGGACTCTTTTGTTGACGATGATGGCTACTCCATTTCTTCTAATGGATTCTTGCCCACAATAGTAGGTACATTGGTCATCTGAGTTAAATTCACCCATTCCAGTCCAGTTTAGTTTGCTGATTCCTAAAATGTCAATGTTCACTCTTGCCATCTCCTGTATGACCACTTCCAGTTTGCCTTGGTTCATGGACCTAACATTCCAGGATCCTGTGCAATATTGCTCTTTACAGCATCAGACCTTGCTTCCATCACAAGTCACATCCACAGCTGGGTGTTGTTTTTGCTTTGGCTCTGTCTCTTCATTCTTTCTGGAGTTATTTCTCCACTGATCTCTGTAGCATATTGGGCACCTACAGACCTGGGGAGTTCATCTTTCAGTGGAATGACAAACCACTTCATTATTCTTGTCTTGAGAACTCTATGAACAGTAGCTTTGATTAGACAGACCTTTGTTGGCAAAGTGATGTTTTTGCCTATTAATGCACTAAGTTTGTCATAGCTTTTCTTCCAAAGAGTAAGTGTCTTTTAATTTCATGACTGCAGTCACCATCCACAGTGTTTTTGTAGCCTAAGGAAATAAAGTCTGTCACTGTTTCCATTTTTTACCATCTATTTTCCATGAAATGATGGGTCCAGATGTCATGATCTTGGTTTTTTGATTGTTGGGTTTTAAGTCAATGCTCTCACTCTCCTCTTTCACATTAGTCAAGAGGCTTTTTTGTTCTTTTTCTCTTTCTTCCATTAGCTTGGTGTCATCTGCATATCTGAGGTTATTGATATTTATCCTGGCAATCTTGATTCCAGCTTGAGTTTCATCCAACTCCACATTTCACATGATGTATCCTGCATATACATTAATAAGTACGGTGGCAATATACATCCTTTCCCAATTTGGAACCAATCCATTGTTCCATGTCTGGTTCTAACTGTTGCTTATTGACCTGCATACAGCTTTCTCAGGAAGCAGGTAAGGTGGTCTGATATTCCCATCTCTTGAAGAAGTACAAGCTTAGGAATAGTAAATAAAATAAACTTGGGGGAGGTCATCATTTAGAGGAGCCAGCCTCACTTCTCTGATATTCCTGCCAAAGAATAATAGAATATTTTAATCATAACCTCAAAGTTAAAGTATTTTCAGCTAGCAAATTACAACTATTTTAAACATTAAAGTGCAAATATTAATCAGTTTAAACATTGGTTCTCATACACACCTTCAATAGACCAAAGGCTTCTATCCTATATTTTAACATTCTTTGTATCTTTTCCTTCCTATCTTGATATTCTATGAGAATTTTATTTTGGCAGGAGAATGTTATGACCACTGAAGGTGAAAAATTAAAGTGCAAGTCACTCAGTTGTGTCTGACTCTTTGAAACCCCATGAACGCTACAGTCCATGGAATTTTCCAGGCCTGAATACTGCAGTAGGTAGCCTTTTCCTTCTCCAAGAGATCTTCCCAACCCAGGGATTGAACCCAGGTCTCCCGCATTGCAGGCAGATTCTTTACCAACTGAGTCATAGGGAATACTGAGAATACTGGAGTGGGTAGCTGATTCCTTCTCCAGTGTATTTCCCAACCCAGGAATCAAGCCGGGTTCTCCTGCTTGGCAGGTGGATTCTTTTACCAACTGAGCTATATGACCACTGAACATAATACAAATGATTTTTCAAAACTTCTAAAATAATTAATTTAATTTTAAGTAAAATTATTAACACATTTTTGATGTTCTTTTTTGCATTTATTTTCTTCTAGGAACAATTTACCAATCAATCCTAAAATTATTTTCTTTTTATTATTCTCAGATTTATTTGAAAATTTTATTTATTTATGCATGTATGTATGTGTAATCAGACAGGATTCTTGTAAATGCACAGCATGTAATCTTAGTATGATCTTTCACATGTAATGAAATATTTATTAATCCCTCCAATAAAAGAAAAGGTGGGATAAATTGTAATCTCAAAGTTAAAAAGACAGTTGTTTCCCCCATTTCATGTAAATGCTTAGTTTCATGATAATGTTTATTCATCTTAATCTTACAGATTTTCTTGATCTATTGCTACTATTTTTCATTTAATGATAAATATATTAGAAATAAGGAGCTGTGCATGCAACTCACAAGTCTCTTTAATTACTGATATTAGCACAACAAAACAAACAAATGAATAGGAGCCTTCAGAAACGACGGATCCCAAAACTAGTTTCAGAATCAGCTCAATTAAATCTTATCTGATGATTAATAAAGTGATGGTAAATGTAATCTCAAAGTTGTACAGATATTTTCTCTAATATGGCTACTTTTATTTAATAATCCAAAGATTGGTGACATTAGAATATTTTCTGTATCCTAAAATCCATCATTCAGTTGCCCTTTTCTATTGCCCTGTATTTACTCTCTGTCACGGGACTGTAAATAGTATCCTTATTATGCTTTGACATTTGACAGATATTCTTTATCATTGAGAATTTAATCAAAATTTAGTAATATTTAAATCTTTTCTAGTGAGGCTTAGTGTATTTGAAAACCAGCAGATAAATTAATAATATGTAAGCAGATATATGAAATCTAAACTTCTCTAACCATCATCTTAAATAATTTTTTTGTCTACATTTTCCCTTACCCTCTATTACTCTTCTCCATTCCTTTTGCTTTTGACTTTAGTCTTTTTGGCATAAGGCATTTATTGAGTATTTATTCCTCTTTTTTCTCCAGCAGTTTATATAGTTTAGGGAAACAAATGTACACACCATATTTCCTTCACCCTAATACTTGTGGAGTGTTTGCCACAAGCATTTTTATAGGTATTTGCCTACTGACCAGTTATTAATTCTGTATTTGAAAGGTGTTATTAAGTTTTGACCCATGAAAAGCCATGAGATTTTCCATATCTTTTTAAACAAGTAAGTTTTACTAAAAAGAAAAGGAAGTAAGCATTTTAAAGAATATTAAAAATACTTACAACTATGGTGGAGGTGATATGATTTAAAATGCTTCATCGTGACTCAGTATTTCATATTATTGCATATATATTTTCTGTTCTATTCTGGCAAGAATATGGGGATTAGTGGTTAGAAAAAAATTTTAATATTCAAGGGCTCAATCATATTTTACATAAATCAATCTCCTTAGTAAGTTAAATTCCAAACCTTCCCTTTTTAAATTTAATGATGTATTTAAAGTTGTAGATGTTACCTAGGGATACTTCATATTCAGTTGGACTGCAGTTATTTACATGTTTAAAAATAAAGATGTCTGAATATTCATGGAGCTCATATATAAGTACAAGTCAAATGTGGATACACTGCATTTGATTAATGCCTCCTAAATAAAATGTTATTTACTGTTTCAGCTCAATACAAATTGCCAGTCGATATTGCTATTATTCACAAGAGAAAAATATAGATCTTCACCCTAGTGTTCACTTTTGTCATATTAGAACAATTGTGATTAGAGAGATTCTGGATACAATAACTAGACCTTTACTAAAGTTTTCTAAGCAAAATGTTCAGTTCAGTTCAGTCACTCAGTCGTGTCCAACTCTTTGAGACCCCATGAATCACAGCACGCCAGGCCTCCCTGTCCATCACCAACTCCCGGAGTTCACTCAGATTCACGTCCATCAAGTCAGTGATGCCAACCAGTCATCTCATCCTCTGTCGTCCCCTTCTCCTCCTGCCCCCAATCCCTCCCAGCATCAGAGTCTTTTCCAATGAGTCAACTCTTCGCATGAGGTGGCCAAAGTACTGGAGTTTCAGCTTTAGCGTAATTCCCTCCAAAGAAATCCCAGGGTTGATCTTCAAATGAACTGGTTGGATCTCCTTGCAGTCCAAGTAACTCTCAAGAGTCTTCTCCAACACCACAGTTCAAAAGCATCAATTCTTTGGCGCTCAGCCTTCTTCACAGTCCAACTCTCACATCCATACATGACCACAGGAAAAACCATAGCCGTGACTAGACGGACCTTAGTCAGCCGAGTAGTCAGCAGAGCAATGTCTCTGCTTTTGAATATGCCATCTTCCTTTTTTGCGGTCGAGGCAATGGAGGAACCAAGTGCCTGGGGGGCTGTGACATGACGAATCAGCCTGTCTGGGATCCAAATCGGAGAATCTGCATCCTGTGGAAAAATACAGGCACATCCTCGACTGCTAGTTAACAATGGGTCAGGACACCTCCATTGTCTGGAGAGGAAGTCCTTCCATTTCACCAGCGGCTTTGCATTTTGTTGCTCCGGACACCAATGGCAAAGCATTGCAGTGGTTCTGGACGAATCAGCATTCAAGTTATTTATTACAAAGAGAGCACGTTGTAAAATGTTAATATAACCTTAATTTTATGAAGATATTTCCCTCTTATTAGCATTTACTTAAGCATTCTTTTACTTTTAGTGTTATCTGTAGATATTTTAATATGATTTTTATTATAAAGATAAATATAACATCATCCATTTATGTTATATCAAGTGGCATCAGCCCCTGTGAATCTAGATTAAGTTTTACTTAATTTACTGACATTTTAGCCATCATTTGGAATTAAGCAAGTCGGACACGACTGAGCGACTTCACTTTCACTTCTCACTTTCATGCATTGGAGAAGGAAATGGCAACCCACTCCAGTGTTCTTGCCTGGAGAATCCCAGGGATGGGGGAGCCTGGTGGGCTGCCATCTATGGGCTCGCACAGAGTCGGACACGACTGAAGCGACTTAGCAGCAGCAGCAGCAGCATACAGGGACAAGTGATGCTGATCAGAGTTCACAAATCTTTTTTTTTCTTTTTTTAATCTCTCTGTTAACCATTGTGCCATTAGTGTATATTTTAACTCCCCATCTATTTAAGATCAACAGGTGAATATTGTTATCTCACATAGGAAAAATTTATTTGCATTTATCACTAATATGCTTTCCCTGAAAAATGCTTAAAAATGTCTTTCTCTCTCATTTGTCAGAACTGCAGGAATTATTTTTCTACTGCCTGAATAACATAATTTTCATCCCAGTTTGTGTACATCTGTTGGTCTCTTATTTTAGGTCCCATCCTTTAATCCCTATGTGCTTTAGTATGTTTATATTGTTCTGAACTGTATTTCAGTTCACCAGTTCTCTCTTAGGATCCCTCAAATCCTCTTAAACTCATTCACTGAATTCTTAATTTCAATAGTTGTATTTTTTAAAAAATATTCTGGGATATTTGTTTGCTTTATTTTTATTTTTTTTATTTTTTGCCTTATTTTTATAGTTGCTGATTCTCTGCTTGCTTTCTCCATCTTATGTTCCATTTCTCTGAGCATATTATGTACAATAATATTGAAATTTGTATTTAATAATTGTATTATATTATCTTTATTTGATCTTTTTCTGCTGTTCAACTTTGTGTTGATATTTTTGGAGATAGCCCTGTGTTTTTATAGGTCTGTCATTCAGATGGAGAGATGGCTCTTCTTTATGAAAAATCATGTAGATAACTCAAAGCTCTGGCTTATATTTCCCCATTGAGGATTTAATTTTGCTTCAGGCTGTCAGCTGGGCTGGAGGCAAAAGCAATCATAGATCAACATAATTTAAATTAATTATAACTGGGCTTTGATTCCTGTGAAGAGTGGTCTATTTCTGATGGATGCTTGCTCTTAATGTTTGCCCACCATAGTTTTATCCAAAAAGTGTCAGTTATACCTTCCTTTCCACTATCTACACATGCAGCTTATGTTTATCCATTTTTTCTTCCCTGAGGCTTAAACATTTCACATTCATCATTCACCAGAAGGGAAAAGTAATACTGCATAAGACTCACAATTTTGGTTTTCCCTACTTTTCAGGATCTTACCTGCTCAAGTTCTTATTAGCTTGTTAGCTATCTAATGACTTCACAGATACATTAAACATTTATCAGCATCATGATATCAGGATTCATCTCAAAAATATAGAGCTAGAAACACTTCACTCCCCCATATTTCCAACAAAACAGAAGGTGAACTGTACACTAATGGCTTTTGTTGAACCCACCAGAGAACCTAAGTCAAAGAGAATGGTGAATCAAGGGGGAAATCTGAGCTTTTAGGTACTTGTGGAAATGCCACATGATATACAAAATCATATATTTTAATGTCCCTACAAGAACATTTTAGAAATTGGTAAAGTTTAAGTGTGACTTAACTGTGAAGGTCCTGTTGTCCACAGACATGGGGAAGTATCCACCCACTTGCAGGCTGTTACTTGAAGGATATCCATCTGGCTCATAAAAGAAGGATTGAAGAGAATTTAAAGATAACCTCCCTCCCCTACATGGTGCTACTTGGTGGAGAGGAAAAACAGCTACTGTTGAAATTTGTGTAAATCTGTGTTCCCTATTTCATTAATGGAGCAAATAATTTATTCTGGTGGGCAGAATTTCCACAGCAGCTGTTGGATGACGAGGAAAGCCACATTCTGCCAGGACTCATTTTTCTTATATCCCTCAGTTAACCAAGGATTTAATCTGCAGAGGCAACAACTTCTAAATTATAGGCTGTAAACACTGGAGAACCTCAACTGCAGTTGGATATATTCCAGAAAAAAGGAACTCAATCCCTAGAGGAGGGAAAGAAAACCTGTGAAGTCTATCTTGTCAGCTTAGGTCCATAAGCTAAAGCTTGAGATGTTCCAAGAAGATGAGAACATCATAAAATTCTCCCCCCAACCCTTCCCCTTCAGCACCATACTAGCAAAGTCCCAAGTAAAATCTATTAATAATAGTGGAAAAATTAGGATAGCTGCAACAAAGAGGCATTTTGGGGGAAGCGGAACAAAGGAAATCCCCAAACCCAATCAAGGCGATTAAAAAAAGAAAATGTATTACTACAGGAATTTGAGGTATTCAGTGAACAAAACAACAAAAATCCCAAATCTGGTAATCAGAGTAACAACAAACTTTATAGAAAATCTGACTCCTGAGTAGATTCACTCAATCCTCATACTAAAGGCCCAAGAGAAGGAAATAGTGCTCTTCTATAAGCATTAAAAATAAGTCCCCTGTGTCTATATCTGATACAATATGTCCAACTTCCATCCAACAGTTACCAAGCATACCAACCTCAAGAAAAAATTCTGAGTAGATGAATCAATTTTGAAAATCACAGATATGACACAGTTATGGGAACTACCAGGCACAGAATTTTAGATAGCTTTGATTTATATGTTAAAGACTCTAATGGAACACACAGAAACAGATCATTTTGAAAAGATATGGAAACTGTAAGAAAAAAAGCCAACCTCCCCCAACCCAATAAAATAAACGTAACTGAGAGAAATTAGTAACCATGTAACAGAAATAAAGGATGCCTTTGATGGACTCCTTGGTAGCGTTGGCAGGACAGATAAAATAAATGTATGGTGAGCTTGAAGGCATTTTGTGAAATTACACATACAGAAAGCATCAGACAAACTACTTGAAGAAACCTTCTCCAAAGTACATGGCCAGAACTCCCCAAGACTGAGCAAGTATGTGAAATAAAGAAAAGACTGACAAGCATTTACAAATCAGAGGAAACTATGAAGGCATGAAAATAAACATGTTTGTTATCCTGTATTGGATTCCTGAAGCAGGAGAAAAAAAAAAAGAACACATTGGAAGAAAACTGGAGAAACTTTGACCTTGACGTATCTATTGTAACAGCAAATCTGGGTAAAACGATCTACAAATTCGATGATAAAGAGTTCTTTGAAGCTTTACCATTTTTACTGTATCAACACATTTCCAAAAAGTTACTCAGAAAAAAAAAAAATCCATATACCTATTCAGTTCAATTCAGTTCAGTAGCTCAGTCATGTCAAACTCTTTGCGACCCCATGAATCGCTGTACCCGAGGCCTCCCTGTCCATCATCAACTCCCGGAGTCACTCAGACTCATGTGCATCGAGTCAGCGATGCCATCCAGCCATCTCATCCTCTGTCGTCCCCTTCTCCTCCTGCCCCCAATCCCTCCCAGCATCAGAGTCTTTTCCAATGAGTCAACTCTTCCCTGGAGATGGCCAAAGTATTGGACTTTCAGCTTCAGCAACAGTTCTTCCAATGAAACCCAACACTGATCACCATTAGGATGGACTGCTTGGATCTCCTTGGAGTCCAAGGGACTCTCAAGAGTCTTCTCCAACACCACAGTTCAAAAGCATCAATTCTTCCGTGCTCAGCTTTCTTCATAGTCCAACTCTTACATCCATACATGACCACTGGAAAAATGATAGCTTTGACTAGACAGACGTCTGTTGGCAAAGTAATATCTCTGCTTTTCAATATGCTGTCTAGGTTGCTCATAACTTTTCTTCCAAGGAGTAAGCATCTTTTAATTTCATGGCTGCAATCACCATCTGCAGTGATTTTGGAGCCCCCTAAAATAGAGTCTGACACTGTTTCCACTGTTTCCCCATCCATTTCCCATGAAGTGATGGGCCCAGATGCCATGATCTTCATTTTCTGAATGCTGAGCTTTAAGCCAACTTTTTCACTCTCTGCTTTCACTTTCATCAAGAGGCTTTTGAGTTTCTCTTCACTTTCTGCCATAAGGGTGGTGTCATCTGCATATCTGAGGTGATTGATATTTCTCCCAGCAATCTTAATTCCAGCTTGTGATTTTCCAGCCCAGCATTTCTCATGATGTACTCTGCATAGAAGTTAAATAAGCAGGGTGACAATATACAGCCTTGACGTACTCCTTTCCCTATTTGGAACCACTCTGTTGTTTCATGTCCAGTTCTAACTGTTGCTTCCTGACCTGCATATAGGTTTCTCAAGAGGCAGGAGAGGTGGTCTAGTATTCTCATCTCTTTCAGAATTTTCCACAGTTTATTGTGATCCACACAGTCAAAGACTTTGACATAGTAAATCAAGCAGAAATAGATGTTTTTCTGGAACATTCTTGCTTTTTCGATGATCCAGCAGCTGTTGGGAATTTGATCTCTGGTTCCTTTACCTTTTCTAAAACCAGCTTGAACATCTGGAAATTCATGGTTCACGTATTGCTGAAGCCAGGCTTGAAGAATTTTGAGCATTATTTACTAGCGTGTGAGATGAGTGCAACTGTGGGGTAGTTTGTGCATTCTTTGGCTTTGCCTTTCTTTGGGGTGGGAATGAAAACTGACCTTTTCCAATCCTGTGTCCACTGCTGAGTTTTCCAAATGTGCTGGCATATTGAGTGCAGCACTTTCACAGCATCACCTTTTAGGATTTGAAATAGCTCAACTTGAATTCCATCACCTCCACTATCTTTATTTGTACTGATGCTTTCTATGGCCCAGTTGACTTCACATTCCAGGGTGTCTGGCTCTAGGTGAGTGATCATACCATCGTGATTATAGGGGTCATGAAGATCTTTTTTGTACAGTCTTCTGTGTATTCTTTCCACCTCTTCTTAATATGTTCTGCTTCTGTTAGTTCCATACCATTTCTGTCCTTTATCGAGCCCATCTTTGCATGAAATATTCCCTTGGTATCTCTAATCTTCTTGAAGAGATCTCTAGTCTTTCCCATTCTGTTGTTTTCCTCTATTTCTTTGCACTGATTGCTGAGGAAGGCTTTCTTATCTCTCCTTGCTATTCTTTGGAACTCTGCATTTAGATGCTTATATCTTTCCTTTTTGCTTCTCTTCTTTTCACAGCTATTTGTAAGGGCTCCCCGGACAACCACTTTTCTTTTTTGCATTTCTTTTTCATGGGGATGGTCCTGATCCCTGTCTCCTGTACAGTGTCTCAAACCTCCATCCATAGTTCATCAGGCATGCTGTCTATCAGATCTAATCCCTTAAATCTATTTCTCACTTCCACTCTATAATCATAAGGGATTTGATTTAAGTCATACCTGATTGGTCTAGTGGTTTTCCCCACTTTTTTCAATATAAGTCTGAATTTGGCAATAAGGGCCTCATGATCTGAGCTACAGTCAACTCCTGGTCTTGTTTTTGCTGACTGTATAGAACTTCTCCATCTTTGGTAGCTAAGAATATAATTAGTCTGATTTCGGTGTTGACCATCTGGTGATGTCCATGTGTAGTCTTCTCTTGTTTTGCTGGAAGAGAATGTTTGCTATGACCAGTGTGTTCTCTAGGCAAAACTCTATTAGCTTTTGCCCTGCTTCATTTTGTACTCCAAGGCCAAATTTGCCTGTTACTCCAGGTGTTTCTTGACTTCCTACTTTTGCATTTCAGTCCCCTATAATGAAAATAAGATATTTTGGGGGTGTTATTTCTAAAAGGTCTTGTAGGTCTTCATAGAACCATTCAACTTCAGCTTCTTCAGCGTTACTGGTTTGGGCATGGGCTTAGATTACCTTGATATTGAATTGTTTGCCTTGGAAACGAACAGAGATCATTCTGTTGTTTTTGAGATTGCATCCAAGTACTGCATTTTGCGCTGGTGGCTCAGAGGTTAAAGCGTCTGCCTGGAATGCGGGAGACTAGGTTCGATCTCTGGGTTAGGAAGATCCCCTGAAGAAGGAAATCGCATCCCTTTCCAGTACTCTTGCCTGGATAATCCCATGGAGGGACGAGCCTGGTAGGCTGTAGTCCATGGGGTCACAAAGAGTGGGACATGACTGAGCGACTTCACTTCATTACATTTTGAATTCTTGTTGACCATGATAGCTACTCCATTTCTTCTAAGGGAGTCCTGCCCACAGTAGTAGATATAATGGTCATCTGAGTTAAATTCACCCATTCCAGTCCATTTTAGTTCGCTGATTCCTAGAATGTCGACATTCACTCTTGCCATCTCCTGTTTGACCACTTCCAGTTTGCCTTGATTCATGGACCTGACATTCCAGGTTCCTATGCAATATTGCTCTTTATGGCATCAGACTTTGCTTCTATCACCAGTCACATCCACAAGTCGGTATTGTTTTTGCTTTGGCTCCGTCCCTTCATTCTTTCTGGAGTTATTTCTCCATTGATCTCCAGTAGCATATTGGGCACCTACCAACCTGGGGAGTTCCCTTTCAGTATCCTATCATTTTGCCTTTTCATACTGTTCATGGGGTTCTCAAGGCAAGAATACTGAAGTGGTTTGCCAGTCCCTTCTCCAATGGACCACATTCTGTCAGACCTCTCCGCCATGACCCAATATTTTAAAGACAATTTTCTCATTAAAATTGCATGTGCATTTCAAGTCACAGGTCTACATAAAGATCAGCTCCACTTATGTCCATATCCTGATAGACTATTGTGATTATGTCAATCTTTCATTTTTCCTGAGTCAGAGCTAATAGTGGAACCAATTGCTGCTACACATTGTCTCATTCTCAAATGGTAATTTGCAGGAGTGCATTTTGAAAACTGTGAAAATATCTTGGGAGAGACATCTCAAACTTAACCCACATTGTAGTGATAAATGCTCAAGAAGATTTTCAATTATTTTCCACATGAAAGGAGCTAAAACATCTTTTGAGTAATGAATAGTTGGTAATATGTATTATGCAAGCTGGAAAGGAGCTTAAATTCTTTTTTCATATATAAATTTTTGCATCAATCATAAGAATTTTACAGATCTGTAAATCTGTCCTCTGTAGTAAAGGAGTTCACTAATGCAATTGCCTATATTATTTTAACTAGAAAAAGAAATCTTGTTTTTTTTTTTAAAGTGTTAATTACTTGCATAATTGTTATAGAGGCTACATTTGGTATATTTTTGTTGGAAAAGGCATGTTATTTGGAATTACAGTTATATTCATTCAAATGCCTGCTCTACTTTATTTATGACCTTGCAGGTATCATGCATAAAAGTCACCATTCTACAGACTCTTCAAAATTTGTTAACTCTAAAATGAAAATAATTACTGATAGTTTGTTGAAAGGTTTAAAAGACAAACTTATATATGTGTGCTATAAGAAATTATTTCTAAGGCTTACTTTCCTAGTCTGTGATTGTTATAATGAAAATTATATTCTATAATTTATTTCAAAATAAAATGTTATAATTCTTTATGTTAAAGTTGAATCTCTATGTATAGAATATTTGTATATTTGATATTTATAGTATATAATAATATATTTTCCAAAAGTTTGAAATACATATACATATGTATGATTATATAGATAGTAGTTTGATATACATCTATTGCACGCTTTATAACACAAAGGAGATTCAAATGTGCTGGGTTTTCTTTTTTCAGCCTTTGAAACATTATCATGAAATATCACATAAAAAGACTATATACGCACATGCTCATTTACCCTGTGTGTATTTGTATTCTATATAAGTTGAAACAACAGCAAGAAAGATTTTTAAATATTCACAGAGCTTTGGCAGACTGCCACTGGTTCTAGTCTGAATTCAAATTAGTCCATTGCTGAAATTTAAATTGGAATAAAAGAGTTATGCTTTCCTTTTAAATACAGATTTCACGGATGTTTATAAATTTTTAGAACAAACACAATCAATGCAAACACACAGGAATGATATTATGTTTTCAAATAAATATCAAACTATATGAAACAAATGTGAGGCTGTAAACTGATATTCTACTTTTTCCTAGAATACATGAAAATACACTATTTTTTCAACATATATGTTAATAATAAACAGTTTTCAGGAATCATAGGTAAATACTACCTTCTCTAAAGAGTTAAATCAACCTAAGACACTTTTTAATACTGTCAAAGTAGATAGAAGTCTATTTTGAAGATGTAGCAATTCAAATTTTGAAAATTATATATCTCAGCATGACTTTATCAATCACTGTTTGCTACATCTAAAATAATGTTATACTGCTTAGTAATGTTTGCTTATCTGACTAATTCACTTCATAAAACTTTTCAAGTTTGAGTTACAAAATAGTTTATAAAAGCCATTGCCTAAAAATCACTTATAATTACTTTGCACATTACAAAATACTTATTACTGGATATTTTTTCTAAATTATGTTATAAATTTCTCAATATATCAAAAATTTTAGCATCTGATATGCCTGTTTATTATTACATAATTCATTTCAGTTCGGTTGCTCAGCCATGTCCGACTTTTGTGACACCATAAACTGCAGCATGCCAGGCTTCCTTGTTCATCACCAGCTCCCAGAGCTTGCTCAAACTCACCTCCATTGAGTCGGTGATGCCATCCAACCATCTCATCCTCTGTCATCCCCGTATACTCCAGCCTTCAATCTTTCCCAGCATCAGGGTCTTTTCCAGTGAGTCAGTTCTTTGCATCAGGTGGCCAAAGTATTGGAGCTTCAGCTTCAGCATCAGTCCCTCCAATCAACATGCAGGACTGATTTAATTCAGGATTGACTGGTTTAATCTCCTTGTAGTCCAAGGCATTCTCAAGAGTCTTCTCCAACACCACATCCAAAAGCATCAGTTCTTTGGTGCTCAGCTTTTTTTATAGTCCAATTCTCACATCAATATATGACTACTGGAAAAACCATAGCTTTGACTAGATGGATCTTTGTCAGCAAAGCAATGTCTCTGTTTTTTTTTAATATGCTGTCTAGGTTGGTCATAGCTTTTCTTCCAAGGAGCAAGCATCTTTTCATTTCATGGCTACAGTCACCATCTACAGTATTTTTGGAGCCCAAGAAAATAAGATCTTTCACTGTTTCCATTGTTTCCCACTCTATTTGCCATGAAGTCATGGGACCAGATGCCATGATCTTAGTTTTTTGAATATTGAGTTTTAAGCCAACTTTTTCACTCTCCTCTTTCACTTTCATCAAGAGGCCCTTTACTTCTTTGCTTTCTGCCATAAGGGTGGTGTCATGTGCCTAGCTGAGGTTATTGATATTTCTGCCGGCATTCTTGATTCCAGGTTGTGCCTCATCCAGCCTGGCATTTCACATGATGTACTCTGCATATATAAATTAGATAAGCAGGGTGACAATATATAGCCTTGAAGTACTCCTTTCCCAATTTGGAACCAGTTGGTTGTTCCATGTCTGGTTCTAACTGTTGCTTCTTGACCTGCATACAGATTTCTCAGGAGGCAGGTCAGATAGTCTGGTATTCCCATCTCTTTAAGAATTTTCCACAGTTTGTTGTGATCCACACAGTCAAACTATGTGATGAACACACTATTCTTTAGCTCAGTCAATAAAACAGTAGTAGATGTTTTTCTGGAACTCTCTTGCTTTTTCTATAATCCAAAAGATGTTGGCAATTTGATCTCTAGTTCCTCTCCTTCTTCTAAATCCAGCTTGAATATCTGGAATTTCACAGCTCTTGTACTGTTGAAGCTGGCTTGGAGAATTTTGAATGTTGAGTTTTAAACCAACTTCTTAAAAATTCTGCATCAGTTTCTGTATTAGTGTATTAGTCAGGGTTCTTTAGAAAAAAAATTATTATGCATCAGGAATTAGTTCATGTGATTATGGAGTTCAAAATTTGGTGTCTGTCAGGCTGGCAACTCTGGAAACCCTTAGATTGGGTTTAAAAGTGGTCTGCTGTAGAACCAGGAAGAGTCAATGATACAGTTGAAGTCTAAGGACAGACTATGGAGAATTCCATCTTTTTGTGGGAAAGCAGTCTTTTGTTCTATTCATGCCTTCCACTCATTGAATGAAGTTTACCCACCTTCAGTTCAGTTCAGTTGCTCAGTTGTGTTTGACTCTTTGAGACCTGATGAATTGCAGCATGCCAGGCCTCCCTGTCCATCACCATCTCCTGGAGTTCACTCAAACTCACATCCATCGAGTCAGTGATACCATCCAACCATCTCATCCTCTGTCGTCCCCTTCTCCTCCTGCCCCCAATCCCTCCCAGCATCAGAGTCTTTTCCAATGAGTCAACTCTTCCAAACTAAGAAGAGTTAGTTTGGAACAAAGTAAACTTTTCACATGAGGTATCAGTCCTTCCAAAGAACACCCAGGGCTGATCTCCTTTAGAATGGAATGGTTGGATCTCCTTGCAGTCCAAGGGACTCTCAAGAGTCTTCTCCAACACCACAGTTCAAAAGCATCAATTCTTCAGTGCTCAGCTTTCTTCACAGTCCAGCTCTCACATCCATACTTGACTACTAGAAAAACCATAGCCTTGACTAGATGGACCTTTGTTGGCAAAGTAATGTCTCTGCTTTTGAATATGCTATCTAGGTTGGTCATAGCTTTCCTTCCAAGGAGTAAGCGTCTTTTAATTTCACGGCTGCAATCACCATCTGCAGTGATTTTGGAGCCCCCCCAAATAAAGTCTGACACTGTTTCCACTGTTTCCCCATCTATTTCCCATGAAGTGATGGGACCAGATGCCATGATCTTTGTTTTCTGAATGTTGAGCTTTAAGCCAACTTTTTCACACTCCTCTTTCACTTTCATCAAGAGGCTTTTGAGTTCCTCTTCACTTTCTGCCATAAGGGTGGTGTCATCTGCATATCTGAGCTTATTGATATTTCTCCCAACAATCTTGATTCCAGCTTGTTCTTCTTCCAGCCCAGCATTTCTCATGATGTACTCTGCATAGAAGTTAAATAAGCAGGGTGACAATAGACAGCCTTGACATACTCCTTTTCCTCTTCGGAACTGGTCTGTTGTTCCATGTCCAGTTCTAACTGTTGCTTCCTGACCTGCATGTAGGTTTCTCAAGAGGCAGGTCAGGTGGTCTGGCATTCCCATCTCTTTCAGAATTTTCCACAGTTCTGAATCACACACCTTACAGAGACCAATTTGGTTTAATTAAAGTCTGCCAGTTTAAATCTTATCTAAAAATACCCAAAGAATATTTGACCAAGTACTTGGGCATTGTGGTCTAGATAAGTTGACATATAAAATTAACCATCACAAGTACACCCCTTGTCAACTTTGCAACCATATGCAATTCTTTAAACCATACTTAATCTCCAAATAAAGAAAGTAACAAAATCTGTGGACTGAAGAAATACACACAGCCTCAAAGTTGAAAGTTATGTTTTATTCAGTGGGAATTTTTAAGACTTCATAAACAGAAGACAACATCTCAAGTAGCTGTAAGAGAACTAGTTAAAGGAGGTAGGGGAGGAGTCAGGTTATAGAGAAGTTTGCAACAAGAGGCACGTAGTCAGAACATCAAAAGGTTATTTTTAATTAAGGAAAACCAGGTATCTCAAATTAAGAAATTTATCGCTTTTCTATGTATGGAAATACGCTAGAGTCTGGGCTTACTGAAATCATTCCTTCCATATGCACCTCAGCTATCTGGGGTCATCACCCTGCATCTGTTCACATTTCCCCAAGCTCCTTGATGCTCCAGTAGGGAGTGAAGGCAGCTCAATGGCTGCTGAGCAGGCATTGCTTTTTCTGTGCATTTTCTGGGCTCAGATATTCATATTTGGATGTTCAGAATAGCTGATGGCTGTGACATCATTGTTTATTGATATGGCAGGAAATACTACTTTTCACAGTCATACTTTTGCCTATCATAATATATGTATATCTATATGACATAACTATCCTGCAAAGAACCAACAATGCACTTTTCTTCCAGAAAAGAATGCAAAGAACTTGGATGATGTTTATTTTTTCCCTTGATAGCTCATATTTCTGCTTTATTGATTATACCAAAGCCTTTGACTGTGTAGATAACAGCAAACTGTGGGATATTCTTCAGGAGATGGGAATACCAGACCACCTTCCCTGCCTCCTGAGAAATCTTTATGCAGGTCAAGAAGCAACAGTTAAAACAGAACATGGACCAATGGACTGGTTCCAAGTTGGGACAGGAGTATGTCAAAGCTGTATATTGTCACCCTGCTTATCTAACTTATATGCAGAGTACATCATGTGAAATGCCATGCTGGATGAAGCACCAGCTGGACTCAAGATTGCCAGCAGAAATATTATAACCTCAGATATGCAGCAGAGAAGGCGATGGCACCCCACTCCAGTACTCTTTCCTGGAAAATCCTATGGATGGAGGAGCTTGGTAGGCTGCAGCCCATGGAGTCGCTAAGAGTCGGATACGACTGAGCGACTTCACTTTCACTTTTCACTTTCATGTATTGGAGAAGGAAATGGCAACCCACTCCAGGGACGGGGGAGCCTGGTGGGCTGCCGTCTATGGGGTCACTCAGAGTCGGACACGACTGAAGTGACTTAGCAGCAGCAGCAGATATGCAGATGACGCCACCCTTAAGGCAGAAATTGAAGAAAAACTAAACAGCCTCTTGTTGAAAGTGAAAGAGGAGAGTGAAAAAGTTGGCTTAAAACTCAACATTCAAAAAAATTTTTTTAGCACACTTTTCTCTTTTTTGCAACATGAAATAGCAGATAATTTTACAAATCATAAAATTTTGTGTTTTCTTCAAAACAAACAAACAAGAAAAACCCCAACTATTTCTTCAATTTCTCTCTTCTCTCAGATTTTAATATAATCAATAAGGGGAAGCCGAGCACAGCTTCCTGTGTTTTTCATGCTACATACATTTAAGTTGTTTTAGTACCTGACACATAGCATTTAACAATTTAAGCTCTATACTTGAAATGAATACAACTAAGTTTCTATGAGAGCTTCCCTGGTACGTCAGACAGTTAATAATCTGCTTGTAATTCAGGAGGCCTGGTTTCAATCCCTGGGTAAGGAAACTCCCCTGGAAAAGGGAATGACTACTCACTCCAGTATTCTAGCCTGGAGAATTCCGTGGACACAGGAGCTTTGCAGGCTACAATCAGTGGGGTTGCAAAGAGTCAGACATGATTCAGCAACTCAGAAACACATTCAAAAACAAGATTCTGTGAATGATGTAATTTCAAGAATTGACAATAATATTAGAAATGCCATAATTTTAAGAACATCCTTTAAATACTTTTAGACCTGAAATGCCCTTAGAATCTAGTAATCACTTTTTTCCCTGAATCATGACCAGTTTAGAATATTCACATGATATAATGCTTATTGAGTTCAGTTGGTTAAGAGAATATGTATTTATTTACTATAAATACATATTTTAATACAAAATTTAATTACTATGTGTTTAATTTAAATACATTTTTAAATACAAAAGATTTAAAATATCTTTTGAGATTAAGAAGCAGAGAAATTCTCAATGTTGAATATAGTTATTTTATTTTTTCTGCTTGAAAATAGGTGCAAAAGCTAACATTTAACTCACACTAAGACTCTTTTATCTTACTGTGCCTGTGTGTCAAAAAATGCTACATTTCTTCAAACTATGTGTGTGCTGAGCAAAACTAAATTAGAGTCACCAGGAAAAAAATTAGTCTAGAAGCCATTTAGCAACAAAAGCTATACAGACTTTTGTTGTAGTTGCCAATAAGTAAAATGTACAGACTTTTCCTGGAGTAGCTCTAGGACTTAGTAATGGACAGGGAAGCCTGCCGAGCGGTAGTCCATGGGGTTGCAAAGAGTCGGACAGTACTGAGTGACTGAACTTAACTGACAAGACTTTTCCATGAAGTATAAAAATTATAATTAAGAAATGAGTCGGCAAAACTGAGGCCCCAATTTCCATATTAGAATGTTGCTACCCAGTCCCAGCTCACTCTGTTCCCTGCATGATAGGTCAATAATTCCAGGAGATGATGTGTTGATGCAAGGAATATGACTTTATTTGGAAAACTGTGACCGAGAAGATGGCAGACTAATGTCTCAAAAGACCATCATGTGGGGCTTTGAAAGCCAGGTTGTTTTAAAGAGCCAGAGAGAGAAAGGAAATAAGGAAATGAAGTTAAAATGGAGAATAGAGAAGGAGAGGCAGTGAAGAAGTAAAATAAAAAGGGTCTTCAGACTTGAAAAACATCTCTAGGAAGGGCCAGCCTTTGGAAAGGATGTGTCAATCTCTTCTTTTTTGTTGTAGCTGGGCAGGGTCAGATTATCTCTCTATGAACTGAATAAAGTCAGAGGGGCAGGGTCCTCTCAAGCAGGCTATTATGTATGATTATAATAGGAAAGCTCAGCATTCAAAAAACATTTTTTTAAACACTAAAACTCAGCATTCAAAAAAACTAAGATTATGGCATCTGGTCCCTTCACTTCATGGCAAATAGATGGGGAAAAAATGGAAACAGTGACAGATTTTCTTGGACTCCAAAATCACTGCAGTGACTGAAGCCATGAAATTAAAAGACTTTTGCTCTTTGGAAGAAAAGCTATAACAAACTTAGACAGCATATTTAAAAGCAGACACATCACTTGGCTGACTAAGGTCCACATAGTCAAAGCTATGGTTTTTCCAGCACTCATATACAGATTTGAGAGTTGGACCATAAAGAAGGCTGAGTGTCAAAGAACTGATGCCTTTGAATTGGGGTGCTGGAGAAGACTCTTGAGAGTCCCATGGATTGCCAGGAGATGAAACCAGTGAATCCTAAAGGAAATCAGCCCTGAATATTCATTGTAAAGACTGATGCTGAAGCTGAAGCTTCAATCCTTTGGCTACTTGATGCAAAGAGCTGACCCACTGGAAAAGACCCTGATGCTGGGAAAGATTAGGACAAGATGAGAAGGGGATGACAGAGGATGAGATGGTTGAATGGCATCATTGACTCAATGAACATGAGTTTGAGTAAACTCCAGGAGATAGTGAAGGACAGGGAAGGCTGGAGTGCTGCTGTCAATGGGGTCTCAAAGAGTCAGACAGGACTGAGCAACTGAACAACAACACATAATACCAAAAGCAATTAAAAGCAAATCAAACAGTTTTCAACATGGAGTCAAATTTGGCTTCTTCTCTGCAGCACTGTGGCATAGGAAAGAACATACTGGGATTCTAAGCTATGTCCAGTGGTAGGATTAGGCAATGGACACATCTGATGAACTGATTAACCCAGATTAAATAAAGGAGGTTTTACATTGATAGCAAAGGGAGAAATGGGACAACAGATCTATTTTATCTTTCAGTTCAGACTAGCATTTATGTCTGGATTTGATTTAGACTTATGTTGCTTTGAGAAGACATTAATACAAATTTAGTGGCTAAAAACAATAAATACATTGTCTTGAAGTTCTTAATGTCAGAAGTCTTACTTAAGTCTTGCTCAGTTGAAAACAAAGTATAGAGGGGGATACATTTTTTCTAAAGACTTACGGAGACATCTGTTTTCTTTTTATTAAGCTTGTTGTCAAAATTCAGTTGCTTGAAGATATAGTACCTACGCCCCTGTCTAGTTTCTGGTTGTCAGTTGAAGGCTATTCATAGCTCTTAGAATATTCCACATTCTTTGCTTCAAGGCTTCCTTCCTTTATCATCAAGGTCGTAAATGATAATTCTTTTTATAACTCTCAGACTCACCCTTCTGTTTCCCAGAACTCATGTGATTAAAATGGTCTGTGGACAAAGAATGCTGCTTGCCATTTTAGTAAACAAAGAATGTTGCCTGCCATTCCAGTAAACAAGGAGTGTGGCCTGCCTTCAAGCCATTAGCCAGGGTAGGCAGCTGTCTCCCAAGGTATGATAGTGGCCACAGTCATTAAGATACATATCAAAGGAATAATTTCAATGATCCCAGATTCTTGCATCCTCCCATATAGAGAAAAACAGCAAAAGTAAGTAACTTGAGATGTCTGGGAGTTTTTGTGATTAGTAGTAGTGTTTTGATATTCAACTACATGTTTTGTTTTTCAGCAAAAGCTCTTCTGTATCCTGGCTCTTCCCTTGCCTCTTTCAAACAATTCCTCAGAGCTATCTGACAGGCTGTCTCACAGGCAGTAGTTGCCAATAAGTAAAATTTCCATCTATTAAGATCAGCTAATAGAGCAACCTCAATTCCCTCTTCAAATTTAATTACTTTTTGACATGTAACTTTAATAGATTCAAAAGGTCTGTGAATTTGGAAATGGACATCTTTTTACAAGCATTTATTCTGCCAACCGCAGAGTTCAAAAGAGGGTTGGTTTTCGTATTGATTGCAAAGAAACTATTTTGCAAAAGCCTTGGGTAATAACTGGGGACATAAATAGCACTGCCTCAACAGAGACATTAGAATTCTGAGATTAACACCAACAGAAACAATAATTAGTTAGCCTTGTAGGGGAGTAAAACTTGCTGCCCCCAAATGTCTCCTTAACATGAAGAATATTCTGAGCTGATACAATCAAGGCCACAAAGACTCAGGGAGAAACTTCCTGACCTTCCCCCTAGCTGCCTAATAAATGTAGACGTAGTGCCTGTTCCAGAATGGGAGCTGTTCCATAGATAACTATAGCAGGGACATGCTTGTGAACAGGGGAGATCTCTCAGCATTCCTTTTTCTGTCCCATTGTCTCCGTGTGGCCTGGAAAACATTGTTTATCAAGCATTTGCTTTCCCAACTTCATGGCGGTTGCCCTCCTCCCCTTTGACATCCAATCACTATTCCCACCGTTACCTTTAGCTGAAGATGGTACCTAAGCTGAGGGTTTCAGCCATTTTGATGAGTTAATAAGTTTCCTGGGTCTTTCCCATGTGTGCTCATGCAGGCTCATTTGTATCCGTCCTGTTTGACTCTTTGAGCCTCCATGGAGTATAGCCTGCCAGGCTCATCTGTCCATGGAATTTTCCAGGCAAGAAAGCTGGAGTGGGTTGACATTTTCTCCTCTAGGGGATCTTTCTGACCCAGGGATCAAACCTTCATCTCCTATGTCTCCTGCATTGGCAGGCAGATTCTTTACCACTGAGCAAACTTTTATTTGATTTTCTTGTTAATCTGTTTCATGTCACTATATGCTTAGACCAACCAAAAGAACCAAGAAGGGTAGAGGAAGATTTCTTCCTCCTCAATACCCTCAAACAGAATTACAGCAGAGGTGTTTGGACATAGTGGGGAGAGAAGGAAAGGGAGAAAAAAGAAAAAAAAAAAGCCCTATTGTATCTGTTATTGACATACTTGCTCATGAAAAATCATTGGGAGATGCCGTAGAACTAAATGGTGTATTCTTCCGTTGTTACTATATTACGTGCAGCACTTTCTAGTCTCTAAGAGTGTCTTAAAAGGGGCTGGTAGACCCTGTTATGTAATTTGACACAAGCACATAAATGTTATGTTACTATCTAAAGAATTTCTTTATGGCCTGCCTAAGGTATTCTGGAGGAATTATTTTTGAAAAATAATAAAACTTTGCAAAATCTGCAGTTTATCCATCTATGCATATAGATTATTGCTACTTAAGGAAGATGATTCAAAAGTCTCACTCTGACACCAGTGAGAGGACAAGCCAGAATATTGAATATTACATGCAATAATGGCAAGATTGAGCGTCCTAAGCAATGTTATGTTAAAGGGCTTGATCAACAACTCAGTAATTTAGGAAACATGCATGAGAAAGAATTAATTGTTTCCTAACAGGTTACTGACATGACTTTAGCTGTGAAAGAGGTAGTAATAAAAAAACTACTTGTGCCATCACCTCTTCAACAAGCAGGAATAAAGAGATAAAATTTAGGAAGTTCAGACATTATACTGCTGCTACTGCTAAGTCGCTTCAGTCGTGTCCGACTCTGTGTGACCCCATAGACAGCAGCCCACCAGGCTCCTCCATCCCTGGGATTCTCCAGGCAAGAATACTAGAGTGGGTTACCATTTCCTCCTCCAATGTATGAAAGTGAAAAGTGTAAGTGAAGCCACTCATTCATGTCTGATTCTTAGCGACCCCATGGACTGTAGCCTACCAGGCTTCTCCATCCGTGGGATTTTCCAGGCAAGAGTACTGGAGGGGGGTGCCATTGCCTTCTCCTCAGACATTACAGTGAGTACTAATATTAATTATTTCTTGAACAACTCAAAATCTTCTGGCTTCTTTCTGGTCTGTTCTTTCCAGATCTAATATGATTTCCAAAACAGATAATTTATTTTGTGTGCTGCCTGTGCATCTAACACTTGAACTCTGAATTATCTACCACTATTTTCCATATCAATAAAATGCAAAATTGCCCAATTTTCTCACTAGCATTGGAGTCTATATACATTTAGTAGATACGATTTTAACACTTGCAGAGTTTTATTTTATTTTGTAATAAAGGTTTACAAAGCTAGAAAATCAGTTTAGATAAATATTATAGGCATTTAAAAAAATAATATGTCTTATTACAACTTGAATTTTCCTATCATGTAGGTAGTGGTAATGTATTATATAATGACTGAAAGCTGACATGTAAGTTATATTGACATTTTAAAGTAATACTGTGAAGTGATAGCTGGGCAATGTCAGAGTGAAGACCACTGGAAATTCTCTCCATAAAATCAATGACAATACTGCACAGAAATTTCAGAACTAACTTTTCAGACTTTTGAAAATTGGCAAGAGGCATGGAGCAATGGGATGCTTTTAGTTCAAGAAAATGGCTGAATCTCTGTAAGAACAGCACGGTTTGTAGCATTTTAATGACTCTATTCTTATTTTTACCAGGTTATGCAGTAGCTTTAAAAACTAACAAGATAGTTTTATTAGTCCCAAGACAAAATCCTGTAGCCTGGCAGCTACCTGAGGGGTCAGAATGTGATTGAAAGTTTTTTCAAGGCCTCATTCTCAGATAATTGTCATTGTTTAAAATTTCCTGGGAAAACCACTTGCTGATTTTTCAGCTGATTTATTTGACCTTACTCAGAATTTACCCAGTTCAAAAACATATTCCATGAGATAATTATCAATAATGATTGAAGTCAATTATTTAATTCTGTGGCTTCCTAGAGCAGTGGATAGCTTCTGTAGCAAATTTTGGACAAACTTGGAGAGGTGGAGAATGAGATATTTATAAGGGCTTAGAAATGCAGTGTTATATTCCTGAGGATCTGGAAGGTCAATTTGCAGTCATAGGACTATGTGCATAGTAGGAGAGCACAAGCTTATAAAGGCCTAAGAAGCTTTAAACTTTTATCTGTAGAAAAAATCTTGAGGCTCTGCTCAATTAAGAAGTAAAGGCTAAAGTAAAGAAAATTCCTGGTGAAGTGTAAAGACACACACAAGTACACGTACAGAACCCCTCGGCAAAGATTGGTTGAATTACTGATTTCAGGCATTTAAGAAAATTTATGTGGAAAAGCTAGCTGACCCATAAGCTAACCAATCAAACACATCAGTGTCCATGAATGACAAAAAACACAGGATCATATCCAGAAACAAACAACAATCAGCAACTCTGGAGAGGAGAAAGAATATAATTTCCAGTTTTGCCACTTTATATTATTTACATGTACAGTTTTCAATCAAACATTAAGAAAAATATCCAAACAGGCTAACAAACAAGATAAATAGGCTCATATATAGGAGAAAAAAGACAATCAACTGAAATTGTCCTTGAGTATGTCGAGGCATAAGAATTATACAGAGTGAAGAAAGCCAGAAAGAAAAACATCAATACAGTATACTAACACATATATATGGAATTTAGAAAGATAGTAATGATAACCCTCTATGCAAGACAGCAAAAGAGACACAGATGTATAGAACGGACTTTTAGACTCTGTGGGAGAGGGAGAGGGTGGGATGATTTGGGAGAATGGCATTGAAACATGTATAATATCATATGTGAAACAAATCGCCAGTCCAGGTTTGATGCAGGATACAGGATACTTGGGGCTGGTGCACGGGGATGATCCAAACAGATGATATGGGGTGGGAGGTGGAAGGAGGGTTCAGGATTGGGAACTCACGGGTACATCCATGGCTGATTCATATCAATGTATTGCAAAACCAATATAGTATTGTAAAGCAAAATGAAGTAAAAATAAAAATTAAAAAAAAAAAGAATTACTAGACAAATTTTTAAAATCAAATTTTTAGAATATGCTAAAGAACTAAAGAAAATATGCCCAAAGAATTAAAGAATGAGAATAGTGTCTCAACAAATGGAGAACATCAACAAAGAGATAACAGGGAACCAAATAGAAATTCTGGATTTGTAAAGTTTAATTGCTAAAATTTTTTTTTAATTACTAAATAAACAGCAGATTTGAGCAGACGAAAGAGAAAAATCACTGAATTTGTAGATTGGTCAATAAGTTAAACATAAAGTTAGCATATGATTTGACAATTCAACTCCTATGTATATACCCTCAAAATTGAAAACGTGTTCATAAACAAACTTGTACTTGAATATTTATAGCAGCATTATTCATGATAACCAAAAAATGGAAGCAGCCCAAATATCTATTAACTGATGAAAAGATAAAATATATTAATAGTATATCTGTACACTGGAACAATATTCATACTTTAAAGTGGAGTGTGGATATATGCCACAGCATGGTATAATCTTTGAACATATAAGTTATTGAAAAGCCTTATTCTGTGATCCCATTTATATGTAAAGTCAGAATTGGCATTTCCCTGAAAACAGCATATAGTAATGGTTTTCAGGGAAAGAAGAGAAGAAGGAAGAGGCAGTGACTGCTAATAGATACATATTTTCCTCCAATGGTGATGAAAATTTTCTGTAATAACAGAGTGGTGATGTAATGGTTACATTATGAGATTCACATTTAAGCAAAAAATAGCATGAATAAAAAAAGTATTTTCCTAATCTATTGATTTCCTTTTATGTTGATACCTGCATGCATTGCACAATGAATTAGAAAAATTGATAGTGAAAATTTAATAATATAAAAAAGTATTATTTGAATATGCAATCAGATAAGATAATTAGACCCTCGTTTCTGAAGCATTTAATTTGAAGTCTATATTGGTGTTAATGCCAGAAACATGAAAGAAACATTTCAACAACTTTATTTACAGATTTAAACAATCAGAAAAGGTATTTGTTTGCAGAAAATGTATTTGTTTAGTTGAGTATATTTTTTAAATGGTGTTTTTAAGCTCATTTTATCAACCTTGTGAACACACTTTTCATGAAGTTAAAAAATCAGAAATAAAATCAGAATAGAAGGAATATTAAAAATAACTTAAATCTTCTGTAAATAGGTATGTAAAATTTCCTAAGTTGAGCTATTGTATAAAAGTGCACCTCTCTTTATATATACTGCTCGAATAAATATTTACATTGTTTTCTATACTCAATAAAACTCCACTACTAAAGAAAAAGTGCTTATCTACTCAAAATTTATGTGACAATAGAATAATGACTTCAGTCATAGAAGAGAAATAGCTCAACAATGACTTTATACAAATTAACAGGTATTAATTATGCAGCTATGCAATTTTGACATCTTTATAAACAAAACCTTTTGAAAGAACTTGAGCATGAGATGTTGGGAAAATTTGAGAATATAAATTGTTTTAGTTTTTATTCTAGTTGAAATTTGAGTTATTGGAAGAGAAATGGCAATATGCAGTTGAACAGTTGGTTAATTAGATGGTGAGGATGAAACTGATTTAGTATTCTGTACTTAGAGTTTAGATGGCAAAATGATAACTTCCTCGCAAGAGATAAAGGACATCTCACAGAGACATGAAATGAAATATATGGTAAAGCATTTTTAACCTAATGAATGACTTCAATTTTTTTTAATTATTGTAAAAAATCACAAAATCTATAGCATTTATTGGCAGAACAAACTTTACTTAAGTAGATTAAAAGACAGTTTTCCTATGATTTCTCAGATGAGCAGAGAGAGATCTAAGGCACTCTTCAAAAGTGTCAAGATTATGAAAAACGAAGAAAGACATACAGTCACAGACTGAAAGAGAGGAAGGAGACATGAAAACTAAATGTGATATGGTATCCTAGTTTGCATCTGGAACAACAAAAAAATATAGAGGAAAAATTATGAAATCATTTTCAACTGTAAAGTCAGCAGTTAATGGTATTTTCAATTCAGTTCACTCGCTCAGTCGTGTCCAACTCTTTGTGACCCCATGGACTGCAGCATGCCAGGCTTCCCTGTTCATCACCAACTCCTGGAGATTGCTCAAACTCATGATCGAATCAGTGTTGCCATCCAACAGTCTCATCCTCTGTCATCCCCTTCTCCTCCTGCCTTCAATCTTTCCCAGCATCAGGGTCTTTTCAAATGAGTCAGTTCTTCACATCAGGTGGCCAAAGTATTAGAGTTTCAGCTGACCATCAGTCCTACCAATGAATCTTCAGGACTGATTTCTGTCTCTGCTTTTTAGCATGCTGTCTAGATTGGTCATAGCTTTTCTTTCAAGGAGCAAGCATCTTTTAATTTCATGGCTGCAGTCACCATCTGCAGTGATTTTGGAGCCACCAAAAATAAAGTCTGTACTATTTCCAGTGTTTCCCCATCTATTTGCCAAGAAGTGATGGGACTGGAAGCCATGATCTTAGTTTTCTGAATGTTGAGTTTTAAGCCAAAATTTTCACTCTCTTCTTTCACTTTCATCAAGAGGCTCTTTAGTTCTTCACTTTCTGCCGTAAGGGTGATGTCATCTGTGTGTGTATCTGAGGTTACTGATATTTCTGCCAGCAATCTTGATTCCAGCTTGTGCTTCATCCAGCCCAGCGTTTCCCATGATGTACTCTTCATATAAGTTAAACAAGCAGGGTGACAATATACAGCCTTGATGTACTCCTTTCCTGGTTTGGAACCAATCTGTTGTTCCATGTCCAGTTCTAACTGTTGCTTCTTGACCTGCATACAGATTTCTCAGGAGGCAGGAAAGGCGGTTTTCTGGTATTCCCATCTCTTTCAGAATTTTCAACAGTTTGTTATGATCCACACAGTCAAAGGCTTTGGCATAGTCAATAAAGTAGAAGTAGATGTTTTTTCTGGAACTCTGTTGCTTATTTGATGACCCAGCAGATGTTGGCAATTTGATCTCTGGTTCCTCTGCCTCTTCTAAATCCAGCTTGAACATTGGGAAGTTCATGGTTCATGTCCTGTTGAAGCCTTGCTTGGAGAATTTTGAGTATTACTTTGCTAGCATGTGCATACTTGCACGCATGCTAAGTCACTTCAGTCGTGTCCCACTCTGTGCAACCCTATGGACAGCCAACCAGGCTCCTCTGTCCATAGGATTCTCTAGGCAAGAATACTGGAGTGAGTTGCCATTTCCTTATCCTTGATAGACTGTGAGATGAGTGAGTTGTGTGGTAGTTTGAACATTCTTTGGTATTGCCTTTCTTGGCAATTGGAAGGAAAACTGACATTTTCGAGTTCTGTGGCTACTGCTGAGTTTTCCAAATTTGCTGGCATATTGAGCACAGCACTTTCACAGCATCATCTTTTAGTATTTTAAATAGCTCAATTGGAATTCCATCACCTCTACTAGCTTGTTAGTAGTGATGCTTTCTAAAGCCCACTTGACTTTGCATTCCAGGATGTCTGGCTCTAGGTGAGTGATCACACCATCATGGTTATCTGGGTCATGAAGATCATTTTTGTATAGTTCTTCTGTGTATTCTTGGCACCTCTTCTTAATATCTTCTGCTTCTGTTAGGTCCATAACTTTTCTGTCCTTTATTGTGCCCAATGGTACTTTACCAATGTTAATAGCTTCTTGGTTTTGGCAAATTTGCAATGATTTTATAAAATGTTAACATTATGGAAAACTAGATGAAAGGGATTTGGGAAATGTCAGTACTCTATTTTCAACTTTTCTGTAAGTTAAAAATCATTTTAATGTAAAATATAGAAAAGAATCTGGGGAAGAATAAAACAGTAATTTTTCCATTTGTTTGTTGGTCTACCTGGACTCTTTTGTCTGTTCCATTTATATACACATATATATATATATACCTTTTCTTATTTAGAAACGACACTCTTGAGTACTATAGCTAAATCAGGTATAAATCTTTCAACTTTGTTCATTTATTTCAAATCACTTGGCTATTTTATGTTTTTTTATTTCCATATAATTTTCAATTTGTTAGTTTTTCTAAAAACATTCCTAGGATTTTGGATTACTTTGAATTTATAGCTTAGTTACTGGTAAACAGTATCTTTAAAATGTTGTCTTTCCCAATTCCTGAATATAACATGTATCTTTTTAAAAAAAATTCCTGTCAAGAATGTTTGTAGTTTTCAGTGTATAAGTTTTAAAGTTATTGTCTGGAGCTCTGCTGATCTAGAGAGAGAGAGCTGAATTTCCAGGTGTCAGAGTAAGCAGGATAGGCATTTAAAGCCACAAGCTAAGTATGAAAATGACAAGTCAAGCCTTTAGTCACTTGACCCCGTATTATAAACAAGAATCTAACAGCAGAGAAGGTGCCCATTGCCTCCTGTTCCATCTCTCCTTATATAGCAGTTCTCGAGCAGATCAGCATCTAAGGTGGCTTCCCTTGTAGCTCAGTCGGTAAAGCATCTGCCTGCAATGCAGGAGACCTGGGTTTGATCCCTGGGTTGGGAAGATCCCCTGGAGAAGGAAATAGCAACCCACTCCAGTATCATTGCCTGGAAAATCTCATGGACAGAGGAGCCTGGTGAGCTGCAGTCCATGGGGTCACAAAGAGTTGGGCACGACTGAGCGACTAACACTTACTTACTTACTTATTTACAAGGGGGCATTGTGAGGGATCATTACGTTGTTGAGGGAGTCCTAAATGAAAGACTCCTACAATTGTATGGAGCTGGGAACAAAGGAAATGAAAAGTAGTAGGAGTGGGAACTGAATACTTGGTGAGAATAGAAAAAAATGTCTTGAAGTTTTGCTTATAAAGAGACCTACTAGTGGAGGTGTCTGGGCTAGGAGTGTGGAGTTGCCTGAGAATATGGCCAGCTAGAGGGACACAGGTCCTTGCTGTAACTCCCTTCAGAAACTGCAAGGGGCTGGCAGGGCAGTAAGTCTAATGTGCATAAGAAAATTCTTAATCATTGTTTCTAAAATATTTTCCTCCATTATCTATTATTTTTCTTGTAATATTAGATTCTTATATATGGATATTAATACATCTTATAGGCTTACAGCTTCTTTTTTGCTTATATTTTCTATTTCTTCAATTTTTTTCAAATAGATTTATGAAATATTAAAACCAAAAATTTGATATAGGCATAAACATTTCCCAAAAAATATAAGAGAAGATAATGGAAATGTGAATGACTTGAAAATAGTAGCTATAAAAATTAGTATTACTAATATGAAAATGGAGTCACTGGAGTAATAGCAAAATGGATACACATATTAAGGGAGGCACATACCATTTTGTATATTAAAGTATAGAAGCTTTATACTTATATATAATTATATAATATATACTTATATAATATATATATTCTATATACTTATATATAATATATACTTATGTATGCAATAGGAGTTGGTGATGGACAGGGAGGCCTGGCATGCTGCGATTCATGGGGTCGCAAAGAGTCAGACATGACTGAGAGACTGAACTGAACTGAACTGAACTGAACCTTTATCAGCAAAGTAATGTCTCTGCTTTTTAATATACTATCTAGGTTCATCATATCTTTTCTTCCAAGGAACAAGCGTCTTTAAATTTCTTAATTTCAGTCACCATCTGCAGTGATTTTGAAGCCCCACAAAATGAAGTTTGTCACTATTTCCATTGTTTCCCTATCTGTTTGCCATGAAGTGATGGGACCAGGTACTGAGATCTTGGTTTTTTGAATGCTGAGTTTTAAGCCAGTTTTTTCACTCTCCTCTTTCACTTAATCAAGAGGCTCTTTAGTTCCTCTTCACTTTTTGCTAGTAAAGTGGTGTCATCTGCGTATCTGAGGTTATTGATATTTCTCCCAGCAATCTTGATTCCATCATCCAGCCCAGCATTTCGCATGATGTGCTCTGCGTAGAAGTTAAATAAGCAGGTGATAGTGTACAGATTTAATGTACTTCTTTCCCAATTTTGAACCAGTCCGTTGTTCCATGTCCCGTTCTAACTGTTGCTTCTTGACCTGCGTACAGGTTTCTCAGGAGGCAGGTAAGGTGGTCTTTGTACTCCCATCTCTTTAAGAATTTTCCAGTTTGTTGTCATCCACTATTTTTGTAAATTATATTTTCTTATAATTATTACAAAAGAATGGGTAGAATTCCTTGTGCTATACAGTAAATCCTTGTTTTGAATCTATTTTTAATATATAGTAGCTTGTATATCTGTTCAATCTGGGTTGTTAATTAGTCCCTCCCCACCTCTCTCTCTCCTTTTATATCCATAAATTTTTTCCTTTGTCTATGAATTTGTTTCTGTTTTATATGTAAATTTATTTTTATTGTTTTATAGATTCTGCAGAAAAGTAATTTATAGATTCTGCAGAAAAAAAACAGATAGTACTTGTCTTTCTGACTCATTTCACCAAACACAGTATTCTCTAGGTCCATCCTCATTGCTGCAAATGTCAGTATTTCATTCATTTTTATGGCTGAGTAATATTCCATTGTATATGTATATCATATCTTCTTAAGCCAGTCATCTGTTGTGGATACTTGGGTTTCTTCCATGTCTTGACTAATGTAGATAGTGCTGCTTTGAACATTGGGGTGAATGTATCTTTTTGTATTAGTGTTTCCCCAGTATATACCTAGGAATACATTTAAGGATCATATGTTAATTCTGTTTTTAGTCATTTTAAGGAACCTCCATTTTGTTTTTTATAGTGGCTGCACTAATGTACATTCCAAACAACAGTGTGCTAGGGTTGCCTTTTCCATACATCCTCTTCAAAATTTGTTGCTGTTATACTCATGATGGTAGCCATACTGACAGTTGTGAAGTAATATCTCATTGTGCTTTTGATTTGCATTTCTCTAATAATTAGCAATGTTGAGCATTTTTTCATGTGCTTGTTAGCCACCTATGTGTCTTCTTTGGGGGGAATATGTCTATTCAAGTCTTTTGCCCATTTTTGATTGGATTATTTGTTGTTTTCATATTGCAGTGCAGGAATTGTTGGGATATTAACCCTTTGTTGATTTCATCATTTGCAAATATTTTCTCCTATTCCATAGGTTGTCTTTTCATTTTGTTGATGGTTTCTTTTGCTGTACAAAAGCTTTTAAGTTTAATTAGATCTAATTTGTTTCTTTTTGCCTTTATTTTCCTTATTATTTCCCCTTAATGAATTGATCTAAGAAAATATTGATTTATGTCAAAGACTTGTATGCCTGTGTTCTTTTATAAGAAAATTTTTTGGTTTCGTTTCTTACATTTAGGTATTTAAGTCATTTGTGTTTATTTTTGTAAATGATATAAGGATATGTTCTAATTACATTGTTTTACATGTGGCTGTCCAGTTTTCCCAGCACCACTTTTTGAAGGGACTCTCTTTTCTCCATTATATATTCTTGCTGACTTTGTTGTAGATTAATTGAACAGAGGTGTGGGGTTTATTTCTGGGCTGTTTATTCTATTCCTTTGATCCGTGTGGCTGTTTTTGTGTCAGCATCACACTGTTTTGATTACTGTAGCATTGTTGTTTAGTCTGATGTCTGGGAACATTAAACCTCCAGCTTTGTTCCTTTTTTCTCAAGATTGCTTTGGTTATTTGGGGTCTTTCATGGCTCCGTGTACATTTTATGATTGTTAGAGTTCTGAGAAGTCTCTTAGGTATTTTGCATTTGAAAAGAATGTGTATCTTGCTTTCTTTATTTTAATGTAGTACCCTATAAATACTTATCAATTAAGTCCAACTTGTCTATAGAATCATTTGGGATCTCTGTTGCCTTATTTATTTTCTGTCTGGATGATCTGTCCATTGATGTCAGGGGAGGTTAAAGTTTTCTACTATCTTTGTGTTGTCATCAAATGCTCCCTTTATGTCTTATTCAGAACCTCCTATGCTTCCTATCCCTACATATCAGTTTCCTTCTTTAGGTTTGGGAGGTCTTCAATCATAATTTCTTCAAATATATTTTCAATCCCCTTCTCTCACCTCCTTCTGGAACCTCTTTTATGCATATATTGGCACATTTTCTATTATCCTATAGATCTCATATGCTACTTTAATTTTTGATGGTTTGTTTTTCTGTGTACTATTGTGAGTGGGTCATTTCTATTATTTTATCTTCCAGCTCACTTACACTTTCATCTGTGTCATTTATTCACTGTTTCTAGAGTGTTTTGAGTGTTTTTTTTTTTTAATCTCAGAAATTGAATTACATGTTTTTGATTGGGCCATCTTTCTACTTCTTTCTTAAAATGATCTATATTTATATTGATGTTTCTTAATTCAGTTATTATTTGTATTACCAACTTTTTGAAGTATCTGTTAAACTATCTTTTTTTTCCCCACTGGTTTTTTTTTTAAGGTATTTTCTCTTGCTCTTTCAAGTAGAAGTAGTTCCTCTGCCTTTATATTTTATTTAACTTTCTTTGTCTATGAATTTAGGTGAAACAGTTAACTATTGTGGTCTTGAAAAGGCATTTTTATGTGAGATTTCCCTATTTGGACTACATGTGCCCGGGAATGGATTCAGTGTGAACAACAGCTGTGTCTTTCCTCAAGATGTGCTGGCTACCATCACCTTGATAGGAGGTGTGGTTGGTGTTGGGGAAGCTAAAGTCTGAGCAAGGTGTGAGGTGAGACTTCTCTCTGCTCCGTGGCTGTAGCTTCCCTGGAAGGGACAGTGTCTGCTCTCTCAGCTAATGGAATGGAGGACCTGAGAGTGGTAGGCAAGCAGGTTCTGTTCCCTTGTAAGCCTATGTTATTTCTTCTCCCTGAACAGGGGTCTTTGTCCCAAAGGAGGGGGGTGCTGAAATAAGTGAGGACCATATTCTCATGCAAGTCGGTTATGTTCAAGAGTACCAAAATTCCCGAAGACTGCATTTTTATAGAAAATAAATGTTAACGCAACCTCGAATAAGACAGTAAATGTTTACTTCCATCTTTCCTACATAAAAGAGTAACTGGGTTTGATCTCTGCTTATGGGCATATTAAAATAAAAAAAACAACACTTTTTCCTGTTCATAATGTAGCAGTGACACTTGTCCAACATAACAGCAGGTTGTGGGACTGTCTTGTGTAAATTTCTGGTAGTTTGCCATTATTCTGCATGTTATATCCAGTTTTCAAGGATCTGGACGAGTGGTCTAAACAAGAATATGATTTGGACCTCATGTTACAGGTTTGGATGGGTTGTCAATCTCTGCATTTCCTAATGAAATCTAGCAATGCATCTGATGTACTATCTTGGCTGAGGCAAGTGGACACATAAAGAGGCTTAATTTTTGTCTTTCTGCTATATTTCTACTCTCATTTCACTGTCAGAAATCCAATGTAGGCGTCCAGATGAAACAAAAACAGTCAACACCTCTACTTACAAGAAACATAAAGACTTTTCTTCCAGTAGAAGTGGCTTCTGGATTTTCTCCAGGAAAAACAAGTTCCAGGAGATGGTGAAGGACAGGAAAGCCTGGCATGCTGCAGTCCATGGGGTCTTAAAGAGTCGGACACAACTGAGCAACTGAGAAACAAGTGACTTTTCTCAAGGAACATAGTCATACTGTGAGGTCTCTGATCTCACACACAAAATTTAATCGTATTTTATTTATCTACTATGTAATTGCAATCAGACTTTATCCTACTCTCTTATTTGTTGCTCATGTGGCACAAGTGTTAGTCACTCAGTAGTGTCCAGCTCCTTGCGAATCCATGGACTCAGGGCGGGTAGCCTGCCAGCCTCCTCTGTCCATAGAATTTTCCAGGCAAGAATACTGGAGTGGGTTGCCATTTCCTTCTCCAAGGGAATTTCTTGATCCAGGGATCTAACTTTGGTTTCCTGCATTGTGGGTAGATTCTTTACCGTCTCAGCCACCAGGGGAAAAATACTGTTGATTACCAATAGTCCAGTAATAGAATAGTGTCTACTGCATAAGATTGATATTATGATTAAACAAGAGTTTGAAATGTAGTGATCCGAACAAAGTATGGTCTAGTCATGGTGTTGCTGGCCATACCCGTTCTGGGGATTGTAAAGAATTAGTTCTCCAGTCAATAGAGCCATCACTTTAGAATGCTTTATGTGGGTTCAGTGTCACCATTAAGGTAATGCTTAATGGTAAAGAATCTAAGAATATAAAAAAATTCTTATTATTTGTTTTTGTTTTTGTTTTTTTTCAATCTCTCATTGGTTTATCACTTCTCAGTTTTCTCAGTAACTTTTAGTGGTATCTTTATGAAAGTATGTAATAAGTATAGAATAAATATGGAGATATCATCTATAATGTCACAAAGTAATTTCAACATGACTGTTCAATTTGTAGATTAAACTATACGTAAATAGTATTTTCCTGAAAATTAAAATTTGTTAAAAAGCTAAGTGACAGAAAATACATATTATATAATTTGTCAGTAAAATTTGTATAGGTAATTTTATTATATTAAACAGAATTTTTATTTTTGTTTTATTGTTTGATTGTATAGAACTGATTCAACCATGAATCATTTTTCTTTCAATAGAGAATAGAGAAAAATATAAATAAAAGTTTGAACTTTCTATTCTTTACATAATTCCACAAATTTAACTTTCAATCATTGGGAAACTCTAACATTTTTGTATAAAGTTTAATTATATTATTTCTCAATTCATCTATTTTTTTAAAAGCACTTTTAATGAATACAGAGCCTTGATGAAGTTTAAAATGTCATACAAATACTGACGTTTTTAAAAACTGAATTATAAAGATAATGATTTTGAGTTTTATAGAGAACAAAGTATTTCTTCCAACTTTAGTCACACTTGCAGCCAGATACTGTTCTGAAGTCCTTTTCTCAAAAAATTCTGCAGAAAGTTTATAAGTTGTAAAAAACATTCATGGAGGAAACCGTGTTAAAACTAGAGTATCAGAAAAATATTATTGAAAATGTCAAAATGTACATTTGTTATATGATTTGAGCTGAAGTTGTACAGAAAAATTCAAAAATTTTAACTTTCACCCTTTTGTGTGTTTCTTTATAATCAAAATAAACTTTAAGTGGTATTCATATGTGAAAATATAAATTATTGTGCTTACATAGTAAGTCTATATATACACAATTATAACTATAATTTAAGCATAATAAAATATTAAAAGTTAACATATAGCATGCTGTTAGTGATTCTCTCACAGTACTTATTAAGTGAATTTTATTACTTCAATTGATATTTGTTTATTTATTCATAACTTTCATAGTGTACATCTTCGGTAAAACAAAATGTGCATGTTGTTTTGTCAGTTATTGATGGCCAGCTAAAAGTAACATCAGAAAAGAGAAAAAAGAAAAAAGAAAGGAAGAAAGAAGCGTGGAAAGGAAGAGGGAGAGGAAGGGAGGGAAGAGAAGGAAGAGAGTTACCAACAGTAGATGTTAATGACAGGATTTTAGAGGATCTCCTTTAATATTTTTAGAAAGATGTGGAAGTATTGAATACTATCTTCTGTGATTAATCCCAGGGGGTTATCAAGAAAATACTTCAAGATAAGGAGTAAGCAGTCAGATAACTTACAGAATGGCACAGCATTGTTTGAAAATGGTATATGAGGATTTGGTTGTTGGCATTGGGGGCAATGACTCTAGGATGATAATAAAAGATAGAAATTCTCATTTTATCCCTCTGTCTCTGTGTTCCTGTGGGTTAATTCTGTATGGGACTCTGTGCTTCCTGGACTTGGGTAACTGTTTCCTTTTCCAGGTTATGAAACTGTTCAATATTATCTCTTCAAATATTCTCTCAGGCCTTTTCTCTTCTTCTGAAACCCATATCGTGCAAATATTACTACACTTGATGTCAGCCCAGAGGTCTCTTAAACTGTCTTTATTTCTCTCCCCCCCTCCTTTAAAAATCAGTTTTTATTTAAATATGTAGCAGTTTTTGGATACCAAAATCATAAATTGTTTGCACATAACTTATTAAGGTTTGGATACTAAAAATCATAAATTTGGAGGGCATCCTGGTGATAGCTTACTTCAATTTTCTTCCTAACTCAGTTTTATAGTATTTGTGGAGAGTATTAGCCTTCATGGATGAAGAACAGGTTTATAATGCAGGTTGTTTCTTTTGCAGAGGGTGATGAATGAAACTTTCCTTATCTCAAAATGTATCTTTTTCAATTTGGGTTCATTAGTTCTAGTTTTCGCCACTAGGAGAGCACCAAACAAGTCCAAACCTTCCTCCAAACAAGCTTCTAATATGTCTTCGTTGATGTTTCTTCTCCTCTTTTTCCTCCTTTTCCTTTTCTTTAAATGATTTTATTGAGATAAGATTTACATGCCATAAAATTCATCCACTGTCCTCATTTCTTTTCATTCTCTTTTCCTTTTTTCTGGTTGGTGGCAGTGATTTCCGCTACTCTCTCAGCTCACTAATCCTTTCATCTGCTTCATGTAGTCTACTATTGATTCCTTCTAGTGTATTTTTCATTTCAGTTACTGTATTCTCCATTTCTATTTGGCTGTTCTTTATGTTTTAAAATTCTTTCTTAGAAACATTTAATTTTTTCACTCTGTGAATCCATTCTCCTTGTGGGTTCTTTGGTCATCCATGCCATCATTACTCTGAACTCTTTCTTGGGTAGATTGCTTATCTCCATATCACCTAGCTTTTCTGCTGGGCTTTTATCTGGTTTCCTCACTGGAAACATATTCTTCTGTCACCTCATTTTTTTCTAAGCTGCTCTTTGTATTTTTATTGATGAGATAGGTTAATTACATTTCTCAAGCTTGGAGAAGTGGCCCTCTGCAGGAGACATCCTATGCATCCCAGAAATACTCTCCCTTCTCATCACCCAGAATCAAGCTTCCCTTGTGGCTCAGCTGATAAAGAATCTGCTTGCAATGCTGGAGACCTGGGTTCGATCCCTAGGTTGGGAAGATTCCCTGGAGAAGGGAAATGCTACCCACTCCAGTATTCTGGCATGGAGAATTCCATGGACTATACAGTTGCAAAGAGAGGGACAGAACTGAGCGACTTTCACTTTCACTTTCTCATCACCAAAGGGCCAGGGGCCAGCTTGTCACAAGGAAGTGTCTTGCTAGTGTTTGCAGACAATAGTATACAGGCTGTGGGATTGTGGCTTTCTTGCTTATGGTGTCTGCCCTCCACCCCCCACCACCATTCAATGAGGCTGGTTGAGCTTTGTGCAGGCTTCCTGTCAGGAGAAGCTGGTGCCTACCCACTGATTCATGGAGTTGAGTCGTGGCCCTCTGGTGAGTAGGGCCACCTCTGGGGCTCTGAGGGCATGGCTAGGGGCACTGTGGGTTCATAATGTCTTTAGGCAGCCTGGCTGCTGATGAGTGGGGCTGTGTTTCCTGCCTGGTTGGTTGTCTGGCCCTTGGCATCCCTGCTCTGGAGCCTACAGGCTGTTGAATGGGGCCAGGACTGGTGCCAAAGTATTGGAGTTTCAGCTTCAACATCAGTCCTTCCAATGAACACCCAGGACTGATCTCCTTTAGAATGCCAGAGTGAGAGACCAGGTACAGGATACTGAATCTCCTTTTATTTCAGCTGCTAGGAGTCAGACTAGTAGTGACTCTAGAGATAGCACTGCCCGGTGGCTGAACAATGAAGAGATAAAGTTATATGGCATTAAATTCCTATAAAGATTGATAGCTCATGTGAAAAATGTCAGGAGAGAATAGCCCACATCCAAGAAGAGCTGCTACTGGAAGCTACTCAGTTCAGTTCAGTTCAGTTGCTCAGTAGTGTCTGACTCTTTGCAACCCCATAGACTGCATCATGACAGGTCTCTCTGTCCATCACCAACTCCCAGAGATTACTCAAACTCATGTACATTGAGTTGGTGATGCCATCCAACCATCTCATCTTCTGTCATCCCCTACTCCCACCTTCAAACTTTCCCAGGATCAGGGTCTTTTCAAATGAGTCAGTTCTTCTCATCAGGTGGCCAAAGTATTGGACTCTCAGCTTTAGCATCAGTCCTTCCAATGAATATTGAGGATTGATCTCTTTTAGGATGCACTGGTTGGATATCCTTGCTGTCCAAGGGACTCTCAAAAGTCTTTTCCAACACCACAGTTCAAAAGCATCAATTTTTTGGCACTCAGCTTTCTTTTATAGTTAAACTCTCACATCCATACATGACCACTGGGAAAACCATAGCTTTGACTAGACAGACCTTTGTTGGCAAAGTATGGTTTCCACTGTTTAATAATGCTGTCTAGGTTGGTCATAACTTTTCTTCCAAGGAGTAAGCGTCTTTTAATTTCATGGCTGCAGTCACCATCTGCAGTGATTTTGGAGCCCCAAAAAATAAAGTCAGCCACTGTTTCCACTGTTTCCCCATCTATTTCCCATGAAGTGATGGGACCAAATGCCATGATCTTCGTTTTCTGAATGTTGAGTTTTAAGCCAACTTTTTCACTCTCCTCTTTCACATTAATCAAGAGGTTCTTCAGTTCTTCTTCACTTTCTGCCATAAGGATGGTGTCATCTCTGTATCTGAGGTTATTGATATTTCTCCCGGTAATCTTGATTCCAGCTTGTGCTTCCTCCAGTCCAACATTTCTCATGATGTACTGTGCATAAAAGTTAAATAAGCAGGGTGACAATATTCAGCCTTTGATGTACTCCTTTCCCAATTTGGAACCAATCTGTTTTTCCATGTCCAGTTCTAACTGTTGCTTCTTGATCTGCATACAGATTTCTAAGGAGGCAGGTCAATGTGGTCTGGTATTCCCATCTCTTTCAGATTTCTCCAGTTTGTTGTGATCCACACAGTCAAAGACTTTGGCTTAGTGAATAAAGCAGAAGTAGATATTTTTCTGGAACTCTCTTGCTTTTTCGAAGATCCAGCGGATGTTGGCAATTTGATCTCTGGTTCCTTTTCCTTTTCTAAGTCCAGCTTGAGCATCTGGAAGTTCACAGCTCACGTACTGCTGAAGACTGGCTTCTAGAATTTTGAGCATTACTTTGCTAGCGTGTGAGATGAGTACAATTGTGCGGTAGTTTGAGCATTCCTTGGCATTGCCTTTCTTTGGGATTGAAACGAAAACTGACCTTTTCCAGTCCTGTGGCCACTTCTGATTTTTCCAAATTAGCTGGCATATTGAGTGCAGCACTTTCACAGCATCATCTTTTAGGATTAGAAATAGCTCAGATGGGATTCCATCACCTCCACTAGCTTTGTTTGCAGTGATGCTTCCTGGGAGCTACAGTTACTTTTAATTGTAATTACATTCACCTTAATAATTACTAAATGCTTTTATATTCCTTAGCTGCCACAGATGAAAAACCAAAATAATTTCAGATGGATAATGCATTAATGAGTATATATGGGTATAAAATATGAAAGTATATACATTAAATCAATTGAGAATATATTGAAATGAAGCAGTAAACTATTTTTAAGGATATGTAACACTGTGTGGAAATAACTTTTACACAGCACCATATTGGGTATATATACTTAAGGCATGTTAGAATTTGAAAAGTAACAAAAAAATGTCAGTCTGCAGAAAGGTAGAATGTGTGGGATACAATATCTTAATTAGATAGAACTACAACTTCCCCTGGGCCTAAAATCAAGGAACTATTATGGTCAGATATAGACAATAGTTTGAGGAGAAAGAACTTGAGTACATGTAGATAAGTACATGTGTATAAATGAATAGTGAATATATGAACAGTCCTATCTGTAAGACATATAGTCAGTGTGTTTATATGTGTGTACATTCTACCAATCTAAATATGCTTTTGTGTATGTAAGAATAACAAAAGGAGAAAGTTCCTCTGTAGATTTCTTCTGACATTAGGGAGAGGCAGACAAAACAATTAATGAGAAGAATCATATGGGAAGAAATTGAATCAACAACCAAATGCAGTAATAATTTAGAGGAAGTAATTTTATCCTCAGGTAATGAAAGCATAGATGTTTCATTTTTGTTTAAGATCTAGAACATTTACTATCAAACCTTAATTCAGACTAATTTCTTTCATTTAAAATTTGTAAAACATTATTATTTCATTTTTTTCTTATGATATTCTCCGGTGGAGGACATAGTAACTTATTCACTCTAAATGTAAGCATTAGTATGTTTATAGGCTTTTACTTTAATCTGTGTACATATCAATATATATGTAATGATGTAAATTAGAAATTAATACTTTTTTATTTTACAGTTTATGTTAGATCACCTATATTAATCAAAACTATTCTGATTTTCTTAATTTGTACCACTTTCACCTTACTAACCTGGTAAAACTCTATTATTGTCCAAAAAATTTATTTTTTCCTCATTTTTTCACAGCTTTGCCCTAACATTAAATTATCTGAAATATGTAGTTAGAAAATGTTGCTATAGTTTTACTTCTATTGAATTTATTTATGGAAATGTTTAGTTTTTTTTTTATTATATGGGCTGAAGCAACATCTGTTGTATTTGGAAATTTTAAAAACAAAATAAATAAAGGTTGTGTTATATTTTTCTTAATTACATTTCCACCATCTATTTTCAGTCATAATAGAAAACCAAACATATTTTATACTGTAGTAATTGTCTTTTATGTGTTACAGTGAAGAATAATATAGAGTTTTACTTTCAAAAGGATAAGAAATAAAGAATTAGATATTACAGATATTTTAATCTTCAGGTGTATGCATGCATGCTTATTCACTTCAATTGTGTCTAATGCTTTGCGATACCATATACTGTAGCCCACCAGGCTCTCTGTCCATGGAGTTTTCCAGACAGGCATACTGGAGTGAGTAGCCATTTCTTACTCCAGGGAATATTCAGGTACTTATCATTTTATCAACTCATAAAAAAACTGACAGAAATCCTTTAAACTATAAATTCTTTATTCTAAATTGAATAATATATCAACTGTCTTGTAATTTATCATGATGTTTTTTTCACATTTGACCCTCATGAATTTGAAGAAAAAAATGGATTGTGACTTCACAGAATGGAAAGAGAAATATAGTTGTACTTACATTTGAAAATAAAATGTAGAATAACATTGTATTTCTACTTAGGAAATTTTATTGCCCACTGGTGGAAATAAAAAATGTAGTGATACTCTTCAGTATGTCTCAAAACAGCGTCAGAGTTAAAAATGAGAAACAATGTTTAACATTAGGAGAAGTCAGTGTTTAAGGATACAAAATACTCTGTTTCCACATTCTGTGTCTCAGTACATATAGCTTTTAACTCAGAGGGATATTTAAAATTCAGATACTTAAGCTTACTACCACATTTTGTCATCACTCTTAAAAAAAAAAAAAAGAAAACCAAGTCACTTTAATATTATGCAATTTTAAGCTATTACTAGCTGACTTCACCCTTGGAGAAGGCAATGGCAACCCACTCCAGTACTCTTGCCTGGAAAATCCCATGGACGGAGGAGCCTGGTGGGCTGCAGTCCATGGGGTCGCTAGGAGTTGGACATGACTGAGCGACTTCACTTTCACTTTTCACTTTCATGCATTGGAGAAGGACATGGCAACCCACTCCAGTGTTCTTGCCTGGAGAATCCCAGGGACAGGGAGCCTGGTGGGCTGCCGTCTATGGGGTCGTACAGAGTCGGACACAACTGAAGCGACTTAGCAGCAGCAGTAGCAGCAGCTGACTTCACACACCCACACACACACAATTCCTGTGCCTCACTGAGGCCCAATATTATTTCAGTGACACATCAGGCCTTTTGGACAGTTGCTCCTTGGAAGGAAAGTTATGACCAACCTAGACAGCATATTCAAAAGCAGAGACATTACTTTGCCAACAAAGGTCCATCTAGTCAAAGCTATGGTTTTTCCAGTAGTTATGTATGGATGTGAGAGTTGGACCATAAAGAAGGCCGAGTGCCTAAAAATTGATGCTTTTTAATTGTGGTGCTGAAGAAGACTCTTGAGTGTCCTTTGGACACCAAGGAGATCAAACCAGTCAATCTTAAAAGGAATCAACCTTGAATATTCATTGGAAAGACTGATGATGAAGCTGAAGCTGCAATACTTTGGCCACTTGATGCAAAGAGCTGACTCATTGGGAAAGACCTTGCTGCTGGGAAAGACTGAAGGTTAAAGGAGAAGGGGCGGCAGAGTATGAGAAGGTTAGATAGCATCACTGAGTCAATGGACATGAATTTGAAACTCCAGAAGATAGTGGAGGATAGAGAGCCTGGTGTGATATAGTCCATGAGGCCACAAAGAGTTGGACATAACTTAGGGACTGAACAACGACAACAAAAAAGGCCTTTGGTTTAAACTACTATGGCTGATTCATGTTGATATATGGCACAAACCAACACAATGCTGCATACCAATTATCCTTCAATTAAAAGTAAATAAATTTTTAAAAAGTTAATCAAGTAAAATGATTGAGATCATACTGTTTACTAGCTGCAACTTTCAGAATAATATGCTTCAGTTTGGTAAAATGATAGAAACAGGAGAATAAGAGAACACAGATATTTAGTAATGTTAGGGAAAGGGTACAGTCTACAGTCTGAGACTGTACAGGACAAAAAAAATAGACCTCAAGATTTTTGCCCCACATGTCTTCCATTTAAATTCTGCTCAATGACAAATAATAAATATTTGCATTCTTCAAAAATATGCATCATTTGGACTTTCCTGGTGATCCAGTGGTTAAGAATCCACATGCCAGTGGAGAGTTTGCTCCTTGATCCAGGAAGATTCCACGTGCTGCCTGGCAGCTAAGTTTGTGCCCCACAGCTACTGAGGTCATGTGCCGCGACTACTGAAACCTGCATGCTCTAAGCTGGTGCACTGCAACTGCCAAGCCCACGTGCTGCAATAGCTAAAGCCTGCGCTCCACAACAGGAGTATCAAACACAATGAGAAGCCTGTGCACTGCAATTAGAGAGTAGCCCCCACTGGCGCAACTAGAGAAAGCTGGCACACTCAGCAACGAAGACCCTGTGCAGTCATACATACATAAATAAAATAGGCATGATTTGGCAAAGGTATGTTTTTTTATGTTAGCTTTTTGTTGTTAATACCTATTTAACATGGCTAATACTGCATGTAACTCTTTTCAAACGTGATCATATTAATGCATTACATTTTTATGTTACAGAATGCCTAACTTATAAAATGAAGTGTTTTTAAATGGAAATGATTTTATCATGTTTAACACCTCTGTATCTATAGGTATCATATTTTAAAGACTTTAAGTGAAACTGAAAGTCCCTCAGTCATGTCTGACTCTTTGCGACTGTATAGTCCGTGGAATTCTCCAGGCCAGAATACTGGAGTGGGTAGCCTTTCCCTTCTCCAGGGGATCTTCCCAACCAAGGGGTCAACCCAGGTCTCCTGCACTGCAGGCCAATTCTTTACCAAATAAGCCATAAGGGAAGCCCAAGAATACTGGAGTGGGTAGCCAGTATTCTCCAGCAGATCCTCCTGACCCAGGAAGTGAACCGGGGTCTCCTGCACTGCAGGTGGATTCTTTACCAACTGAGCTATCAGGGAAGCCTGAGAGCTTTAAGAGACTTTAAGAGATTCTGTTAAATGTCTGAATAGCAAAATTGCTGAACCTCATACAGGAGGTCACAATGAAAATAAATGTCTACAAGACATTTCTAATTTGGACTAAGAAAAGTGAACAATTCCATTGTCCAGAAATTAAAGAAATAAATGGCTGGCACATAGAAAGTTTAGGCTATATAGTAGAGTTGTAGCTGTTCTGTGACATTTCTACTACAAGAAGTAGTGATATCAACATTCTTTTATTTTCTAACTCACCTCTGGATCCCCAGATATCAGTTTTCAAGATTTGCTTTTTGTGTTTGTGTAATGTAGAAACTGGGATGAAAGGTTTTCTTGGTCAGGTAACCCAGCTGACTGTTTCTAGACCAATATATATATATATATATATATATATATATATATATATTTTTTTTTTAAACTATCAAACTTATGTCATTTGGTATTTCATGTTTATAAAACCTACAGAATGATTTCCCCAATTTCTGTTCAGTTCAGTCCAGTCACTCAGTCATGTCTGACTCTTTGCAACCCCATGAACTGCAGCACGCCAAGCCTCCCTGTCCCTCACCATCTCCCGGAATTCACTCAGACTCACGTCCATTGAGTCAGTGATGCCATCCAACCATCTCATCCACTGTCATCGCCTTCTCCTCCTGCCCCCAGTCCCTCCCAGCATTAGAGTCTTTTCCAGTGAGTCAACTCTTTGCATGAGGTGGCCAAAGTATTGGAGTTTCAGCCTTAGAATCAGTCCTTCCAAAGAACACCCAGGACTGATCTTTAAAATGGACTGCTTGGATCTCCTTGCAGTCCAAGCGACTCTCAAAAGTTTTCTCCAACACCACAGTTCAAAAGCATCAATTCTTCGGTGCTCAGCCTTCTTCACAGTCCAACTTTCACATCCATACATGACCACTGTAAAAACCATAGCCTTGACTAGACGGAGCTTTGTTGGCAAAGTAATGTTTCTGCTTTTGAATATGCTATCTAGGTTGCTCATAACTTTCCTTCCAAGGAGTAAGCATCTTTTAATATCATGGCTGCAATCACCATCTGTAGTGATTTTGGAGCTCCCAAAATAAAGTCTGATACTATTTCCATTGTTTCCCCATCTATTTCCCGTGAAGTGATGGGACTGGATGCCATGATCTTCGTTTTCTGAATGTTGAGCTTTAAGCCAACTTTTCCACTCTCCTCTTTCACTTTCATCAAGAGCCTTTTTAGTTCCTCTTCACTTTCTGCTATTAGGGTGGTGTCATCTGCATATCTTAGGTTATTGATATTTCTCCTGGCAATCTTGATTCCAGCTTGTGCTTCTTCCAGCCCAGCATTTCTCATAATGTACTCTGCATATAAGTTAAATAAGCAGGGTGACAATATACAGCCTTGACGTACTCCTTTTCCTATTTGGAACCAGTCTGTTGTTCCATGTCCAGTTCTAACTGTTGCTTCCTGACCTGCATATAGATTTCTCAAGAGACAGGTCAAGTGGTTTGGAATTCCCATCTCTTTCAGAATTTTCCAGTTTATTATGATCCACACAGTCAAAGGCTTTGGCATAGTCAATAAAGCAGAAATAAATGTTTTTCTGGAACTCTCTTGCTTTTTCGTTGATCCAACAGATGTTGGCAGTTTGATCTCTGTTTTTTCCTAATAATACTAATAGTGCATAGAACTTTTATTAACACTATAGACCAGCCACATAGTGAATCACTCTTCATAATATTAATGAGTTAGCCAAAAACACTTATTATGTATGAATCAAGCACAATTCTGATCAACTTTAACAAATGATGTCTTCATGTCCTTATTTAGTTGAAATTTTTTAAAGCTGTTCAAATAAAAAGTCCTTATAGAATCTAACCTTAAATAAAGGCTCAGATCTTTCAGCTAAATAAATGAACATTTAATAAACAATCACTTGGGTAAATTATTATGCAAACGGCTGTATAAATTTAGAAGGTAATTTAGATTAATTTATCTGTAATTTCAGAAGTAATAATATGAAAATCTGCATGTTCTGAGATCTATAAAGAAAAAGGACATACAGATTATGGGAATGCAAATTGCATAATAGACTGAAATTGATAACCATAGGAAAATATTTAGTATCATTTCATGATAAAAAAAAAAGTGCATTTTTTTCTTCACCAGAATCACTTAAAAATTCACTTGAAACCACATCCTGGATGAGATACTAAATGTATGGCCAATGTTTTTATATTGCTAAAATTAAAATATTGCCTGTCAATATTTTCACAAATGACACATGAACAGCATTTTGGATATAATACCTATTGTAATGCTTATAAAGACAATGGGTATTGGAAGAAGAGGTAAATATTGACACATTATTGACAGTAAGACTAAAATACTAGCCATAATACAATCTACACATGAAATTATTAATGCATAGTACCCTTACAGTTTTCAAAAACTGCTGAGTAATTTTAAGCAGAGCTTAAATAATTTAAGGTTAAAAGCAACAATGGTGAGAATGTGAGGAAAGAAACTGATGGGGTATAGAGTAAAGCAGTTATGCATGATGAGGGATAGAATTAATGCATAAACAGAGAAGATGGAGAGGTAATAATCATTTACAGAAATATGTAGAAGTTGAATTTTTAGGACTTAGTGAATGATCTATTTTGGCATTGAAAGAAATAGAAAACCCAAAGTGGAAGCCAGGATGTAATCAAGATGGTAACACAGGAGGCTTTTGAATTTATTTTCCATGAACACAGTATGGATCAATTCACTCAGAGAAACCCAGAAACCAGTTGTGTGACTTCTTCACATTGGATGACTGAAAAAGCACCCACATTGAAATGGGGAGGAAAGACTGAGACACACTCTCGTGTTAAACCCCATCCCCAACATATTACCTTTGAGTTGGGAGAGAACTTCCAACTTTCAGCTTTTCCTGGAAAAGTGAAGGGTTTGGGCCACACATATAGGAGCCCAGCTCTTTCGGCTGCCCTCTTAAATGTTTCCAAATTAGCTAACTCCAAGAGCCATCAGGGCTGGTGTTCATGAGTCCCACAGATGTATACTTTGTGTGCTCAGTCATTTCAGTCCTGTCTGACTCTTTGTGACCCTATGGACTATAGCCCTCCAGGCTCCTCTGTCCTTGGGATTCTCCAGGCAGGAATACTTGAGTGTGTTGCCATGCCCTCCTCTAGGATGTCTTCCTGACCCAGAGATTGAACCTGTGTCTCTTGCACCTCCTGCATTGCAGGGGGATTCTTTATCCACTGAAACACCTGGGAAACACCGTAACAAATAAGGAAGCAGTTGTTAACGTTGAGAGCACTTCCAATATGTGCCCCCTCTTCCTCTCTGCTTAATGCAAAAATTGCAGGGAAAACACAACAAATTAAACAACAACAAAAACAAAACAACCTCCCAATCTTCTCCTGAAAGTGATTTGATTGCATTCTTTGACAGCTGCTTCCTGAAGGTTTGGTTTCTAATTAATCTTTATCTAAGATTGAAAAGAAGGAAGAAAACTCAGAAAAATAAATCAAAATAAAGAAGAGGCATCACAACAGATAACACAGGAATGGTTAGGACTGTGAGAAACTACTGTGAACAATTTTATGCCAGCAAATTTAAAAATCTATAATAAATGGTAAATGCCTAGAAACACATAACTTGCTGAGATTGGATCATGAAGAAATAAAAATTTGAAGAGGTCAGTTACTAGTAAGGAGAGTGAGTCAATAATCAAAACCTCCAAACAAGAAGAGCTAGTATCATATGACATCACTGGTTATTCTACCAAAACATAGAAGGATTAATGTCAACCCTTCTCTGAGTATTCCAAAAAACTGTAGAAGATGTAACATGTCTAAGCTCATTTTACAAAGTCTGATTATCCTGATACAAAAACCCGGTAAGGACACTTCAAGAAAGAAAATTACAGGACAGTATCCCTGATGAACATAGATGAAAAAATCCCCAATAAAATATTTGCAAACAAAAATCATTAGTACCTTTAAAGAATCATAAATCATGATCAAGTGGAATTTATTCCTGTGATGCAAGCATGGCTCAACATGAGCAAGTAAAAAATGTGATATACCACAGTAATAGAATGAAACATAAAAAGATAAAAATCATATGATCTTCTCAAAGGTGCAGAAAAAGCAGCTGACAAAATTAACATCCTTTCATAGTAAAAACTTACAAAAATTAAATATAGATGAAATGTACCTCAACATAGTAAAGCTGATAAATAGGACAAATCCATGGCTAATGTCCAACTCATGGTAAAAAGTTGGAAGATTTTTCTTTAAGATCAGGAACAAGACAGAGAGGCCCATTCTCTTCCCCTAGCCAGAGCAGCTAGGCAAGAAAAACAAACAAAACAGAAAGAAGTAAGAGTATCTCTGTTTGCTGATAATATGATATTATATATATATATAAAACTATAAAATATTCCATCAAAACTATAAAAGCTAATAAAAATTCAGTGATGTTGTAGGAGGCAAAATCAATACACAAAAATTTGTTGCACTTCATTACAACAATGAACTATCAGAAAGAGAAATTAAGTAAATAGTCCCTTCACAATAATATTAAAAACAGTTAAATACTGAAAAATAATGAAGAACCGTAAAGATCTTTACTCTGGAAACTATAAAATATTGATGAAATAAATTGAATAAAGCACATACAAATGAAATGATATTCTGTGCTCATGAATTAGAAATATTCATATTGTGAAAATTCTGTACTTCCCACAGCAATCTACAGATACAATGAAATCCCTGTTTTAAAACAATCTAATTGCATTTTTTCATGGAAATAGAAGAAATAAAAAGATCCTAAAACTTATGTGGAACCACAAAAAACCCAAGGCCAAAGTGATCTTGAGAAAGATGAACAATGCTAGAGGCATTTCACTTCCTGATTCTGAACTATATTACAGAGCTTTATTAGTCAAAATAGTATAGCAGTGACATAAAAACAGACACATGTCAATGGAATAGAAGAATCCTAGAAGTAAACCCATACACATATGGTCAATTACTTTATGACAAAAAAGTGAAGAATATACAATGGGAAATGAATAGACTGCTCAATAAATTGTATAGACATAACTGGTTTTCCACATGAAAAAGAATGAAACTGAACCTCTGTCTTGTACCATACACAAAAATCACCTTTAAATGGATTACAAACATGAATGCAAGACCTGAAACCATAAAACTAGAATAAATCGTAGTGTGTAAGCTACTCTACATTGGCCTTGGCAATTATTTCTTTATATTTGACACCAAATAACTGTAAAGGCAACAAAAGCAAGAATCAGCAAGTGGGACTGCATCAAGCTAAAAAGCTTCTCCATAGCAAAGAAACCACCAACATATTAAAAAGCAACCTATGCAAATCAATCAATGTAATTTACCACATTAACAAATTGAAAAATAAAAACCATATGATTATCTCAATAGATGCAGAGAAGGCCTTTGACAAAATTCAACATCCATTTATGATAAAAACTCTCCAGAAAGCAGGAATAGAAGGAACATACCTCAACATAATAAAAGCTATATATCACAAACCCACAGCAAACATTATCCTCAATGGTGAAAAATTGAAAGCATTTCCCCTAAAGTCAGGAACAAGACAAGGGTGTCCACTTTCACCGCTACTATTCAACATAGTTCTGGAAGTTTTAGCCACAGCAATCAGAGCAGAAAAAGAAATCAAAGGAATCCAAATTGGAAAAGAAGAAGTAAAACTCTCACTGTTTGCAGATGACATGATCCTCTACATGGAAAACCCTAAAGACTCCACCAGAAAATTACTAGAGCTCATCAATGAATATAGTAAAGTTGCAGGATATAAAATCAACACACAGAAATCCCTTGCATTCCTATACACGAATAATGAGAAAGTAGAAAAAGAAATTAAGGAAACAATTCCATTCACCATTGCAACGAAAAGAATAAAATACTTAGGAATATATCTACCTAAAGAAACTAAAGACCTATATATAGAAAACTATAAAACACTGATGAAAGAAATCAAAGAGGACACTAATAGATGGAGAAATATACCATGTTCATGGATCAGGAAGAATCAATATAGTGAAAATGAGTATACTACCCAAAGCAATTTACAAATTCAATGCAATCCCTGTCAAGCTACCAGCCACATTTTTCACAGAACTAGAACAAATAATTTCAAGATTTGTATGGAAGTACAAAAAACCTCGAATAGCCAAAGCAATCTTGAGAAAGAAGAATGGAACTGGAGGAATCAACTTGCCTGACTTCAGGCTCTACTACAAAGCCACAGTCATCAAGACAGTATGGTACTGGCACAAAGACAGACATATAGATCAATGGAACAAAATAGAAAGCCCAGAGATAAATCCACACACATATGGACACCTTATCTTTGACAAAGGAGGCAAGAATATACAATGGAGTAAAGACAATCTCTTTAACAAGTGGTGCTGGGAAAACTGGTCAACCACTTGTAAAAGAATGAAACTAGATCACTTTCTAACACCGCACACAAAAATAAACTCAAAATGGATTAAAGATCTAAATGTAAGACCAAAAACTATAAAACTCCTAGAGGAGAACATAGGCAAAACATTCTCAGACATAAATCACAGCAGGATCCTCTATGATCCACCTCCCAGAATTCTGGAAATAAAAGCAAAAATAAACAAATGGGATCTAATTAAAATTAAAAGCTTCTGTACAACAAAGGAAAATATAAGCAAGGTGAAAAGACAGCCTTCTGAATGGGAGAAAATAATAGCAAATGAAGCAACTGACAAACAACTAATCTCAAAAATATACAAGCAACTTCTGCAGCACAATTCCAGAAAAATAAACGACCCAATCAAAAAATGGGCCAAAGAACTAAATAGACATTTCTCCAAAGAAGACATATGGATGGCTAACAAACACATGAAAAGATGCTCAACATCACTCATTATTAGAGAAATGCAAATCAAAACCACAATGAGGTACCACTTCACACCAGTCAGAATGGCTGCGATCCAAAAATCTGCAAGCAATAAATGCTGGAGAGGGTGTGGAGAAAAGGGAACCCTCCTACACTGTTGGTGGGAATGCAAACTAGTACAGCCACTATGGAGAACAGTGTGGAGATTCCTTAAAAAATTGCAAATAGAACTACCTTATGACCCAGCAATCCCACTGCTGGGCATACACACTGAGGAAACCAGAATTGAAAGAGACACACGTACCCCAATGTTCATCGCAGCACTGTTTATAATAGCCAGGACATGGAAACAACCTAGATGTCCATCAGCAGATGAATGGATAAGAAAGCTGTGGTACATATACACAATGGAGTATTACTCAGCCATTAAAAAGAATACATTTGAATCAGTTCTGATGAGATGGATGAAACTGGAGCCAATTATACAGAGTGAAGTAAGCCAGAAAGAAAAACACCAATGCAGTATACTAACACATATTTATGGAATTTAGGAAGATGGCAATGACGACCCTGTAGGCAAGACAGGAAAAAAGACACAGATGTGTATAATGGACTTTTGGACTCAGAGGGAGAGGGAGAGGGTGGGATGATTTGGGAGAATGGGAATTCTAACATGTATACTGTCATGTAAGAATTGAATCGCCAGTCCATTTCTGACGTAGGGAGCAGCTTGCTTGGGGCTGGTGCATGGGGATGACCCAGAGAGATGTTGTGGGGAGGGAGGTGGGAGGGGGGTTCATGTTTGGGAACGCATGTAAGAATTAAAGATTTTAAAATTAAAATAAAAATAAAAAATAAAAAAAGGAAAAAAAATAAATAAATAAAAAGCAACCTATGGAATGAGAGAAAACATTTTCAAGCATATATTCAGTAAGGGGTTACTTTTAAAGACATATAAAGAACTCTAGCTAGGCACTCAATTAAAAAATGAGCAAAGAACCTGAATAGACATTTCTCTAAAGAAGAAATTAATCTTGAGGAACTGCCATACTGTTTTCCATAATAGCTACACCAAGGTACAATCCCACTGACAGTGCCTAGTAATTAGTTTTTGATGAACATTTGTTATCTATTGTCTTCTTGAAAATGGACAGCCTAACTGGCTCATTGTGGTTTTTATTTGAATTTCACTAATGATTAATGACGTTAAGTATCTTTTTATTCCTCAGTGGCCATCTGCATGTCTACTTCAGAAAAATATCTTTTTTTGATTGACTGATTTACTTTCATAATTGAGATGTTAATTCATTTATTTAGTTCATGGAACAAACATTTTTTTCTGTCATGTTCTGGATGATAAACATGTTATACTGACCATACCATCTCTATTTCATTAACTCAACTCTGCCCTGTAGTATGAAGACAAGTCAATATGTAAAAGAATGCATAGCTGTGAAAGTGAAAGTTGCTCAGTCATGTCTGACTCTTTGCAACCGCTTGCACCATACAGTCCATGTAATTCTCCAGGCCAGAATACTGGAGTGGGTAGCCTTTCCCTTCTCCAGGAATCTTCCCAACCCAGGGATTGAACTCCCGCATTGCAGGTGGATTCTTTACCAGCTGAGCCAACAAGGAAAGCCAAAGAATACTGGAATGGGTAGCCTATCCCTTCTCCAGCGGATCTTCCTGACCCTGGAGTCGAACCAGGGTCTGCTGAATTGCAGGTGGATTCTTTACCAACTGAGTTATGAGGGAAGCCCATGGCTGTGGTCTAATGAAAAAAAATTAACACTGAAATTTAAACTTCTCGAAATTTTTTACCTGTCACATATTATTCTTAAACAAATTTTTTTGGAGTCATTAATACAATCACTTTTGAAGCCACATGCTGCTGCTGCTAACTCGCTTCAGTCGTGTCTGACTCTGTGCGACCCCATAGATGGCAGCCCATCAGGCTCCCCTGTCCCTGGGATTCTTCAGGCAAGAACACTGGAGTGGGTTGCCATTTCCTTCTCCAATGCATGAAAGTGAAAAGTGAAAGTGAAGTCGCTCAGTAGCGTCCACCCTCAGCGACCCCATGGACTGCAGCCTACCAGATTCCTCCGTCCTTGGGATTCTTCAGGCAAGAGTACTTGAGTGGGGTGCCATTGTCTTCTCCTTTTGAAGACACATAGCCATTAAATTATCAAAATGTTTGATGACATACTCATATATAATATATTACATATTTTGCAAAACTCATTGCTAAAGTATTATATCCATTTGAAAAAACTCCATTGTTGCAAATTCAAAATAATGCTTTTGTTTCTTAATTACTTAAACCTTTTCATTTAGGTAAAAATCTGAATTAAATAATTTATTCAATGCATTTATTGAGTGATTGATTATTTAACAGGAAACATAATCTTCAAAAACTGTAATTAAAAATTACAAAACCAAAAACCAGATGTAGTTTAATGTTAACATTGCCTCACATGTATCATTACATTCTGTTTCTTTATTAAAATCCATTCTGAAAAACTGCAAAATCGAAGTATATACATATGAAAAACATCAGGAGAAACTGTTGAAAATAACAATCTCTGATATTTCTTGGGAAAATATAGTTCACTTAAGATTCAGTTCAGTTCAGTCACTCAGTCATATACAACTCTTTGCAAACCCATGAATTGCAGCATGCCAGGCCTCCCTGTCCATCACCAACTCCTGGAGTTCACTCAAACTCATGTCCATCGAGTCGGTGATACCATCCAGCCATCTCATCCTCTGTCATCCCCTTCTGCTCCTGCCCCCAATCCCTCCTAGGATCAGAGTCTTTTCCAATGAGTCAACTCTTCGCATGAGGTGGCCAAAGTATTGGAGTTTCAGCTTTAGCATCAATCCTTCCAAAGAACACCCAGGACTGATCTCCTTTAAAATGGACTGGTTGGATCTCCTTGCAGTCCAAGCGACTCTCAAGAGTCTTTCCAACACCACAGTTCAAAAGCATCAATTCTTCGGTGCTCAGCTTTCTCCACAGTCCAACTTTCACATCCATACATGACCACTGGAAAACCATAGCCTTGACTAGACAGAGCTTTGTTGGCAAAATGTCTCTGCTTTTGAATATGATATCTAGGTTGGTCATAACTTTCCTTCCAAGGAGTAAGCGTCTTTTAATTTCATGGCTGCAATCACCATCTGCAGTGCTCCCCAAAATAAAGTCTGACACTGTTTCCACTGTTTCCCCAACTATTTACCGTGAAATGATGGGACTGGATTTCATGATCTTAGTTTTCTGAATGTTGAGCTTTAAGCCAACTTTTTCACACTCCTCTTTCACTTTCATCAAGAGGCTTTTTAGTTCCTCTTCACTTTCTGCCGTAAGGATGATGTCATCTGCATATCTGAGGTTATTGCTATTTCTCCCGGGAGAAAAGTAGTAGAAAGTACAAATCAATTAGAAAATATAACAGTGAAATATGCTCCCATTTCACTTAGTTTATGTTCTCCAATTTCTCCTTCTCCTTTTGTTTAAGCCTTCATCAAGTGTAGTGGAAAAGCTTTTGTATACATATATATATAAATATATATTATATAATATTTTAGAAAACATGAATTTTTGCCTAAGTAAAAAATTGTGACATTTGATTCCACTTGTTTGATTTTGTTTGAATAGAATGCTAGATTTCTAATTATCAAATAGATATGCAACAAGCAACAAAGGTTTATTGTAGAGCACAGATACCCGTAGTCAATATCTTCTAATAACCTATTTATAATCTGAAAAATAATATATGGGTATTTGTACAACTGAATCACCTTGCTGTGCACCTGAAACATTGAAAGTCAAATATACTTCAATAAAATATATAAAATAAAAAAGCTAAATATATTAAACTATTTAAAACTGTATATAAAAACATAAAATACATAAATTAGAAAATATAATATTGAAACATATTAAACACTATTTGCAAAGTTGTCATCACTATGGTTAGACAGAATCCTATTCCATTTTAAAATACAAATTTAATGATCAAACTTAAAGATATTTATAAACACAGAAAATACATTGTGTATATGTCACCTCATAAAAGTAACAATACTGTATTTAACAAGGCATACTTGATAATTATTCAATACACTAATAATAAAATATGCTAGAGTAAACTTTGCTTTATATACTCACAATTCCGCAATAGCATTCTGGGCTTAATTTTAATAGTAAAAGCAACCAATTGTTGAAAGCAGTAGCCAGTAAAAGCAGTAGCCACTAGCAGTAGCCAGTAAAATTCCATTTTAGTTTGAATTCTAACATCCTACATAATCTAAATTTTTTGAATACTATAGATGTTTTAGGAATTTTATAAAATATAAAATTTTTAAGTATTTTACATTTTAAGTATATGTTTTTGATTAAACATTGTGTTTTCAGGTATTTAATAAGGATAAATATTGGAAATTAGGCTTTATGTATATAGGAGAAGATGCTGCTTTCTCCTTGTCCATAGTGGAGAGGGAGCATCAAGTATGGAAACTCCTGACACACAACTTAATGCTCTGAAAAGGCAACTGAATTTAGCAGAAGTATAATGTTAGCATCCAGTGTCTGTGACCAAGAACCAGTCTCAGCTTTTTGGATTGAATGAGGAAGTTTTCATGAGATTTGCCAAAGAGAAAGGGCAGAGTGTCAGGAGAGTACAGGTAAGAGAGAAGAAAAGTCCTTTCTCTTGTGTACTATCTCAGTTCAGTTCAGTTCAGTCGCTCAGTCATGTCCGACTCCCTGCAACCCCATGAACTGCAGCACGCCAAGCCTCCCTGTCCATCACCAACTCCTGGAGCCTACCCAAACCCATGTACATCGAGTCGGTGATGCCATTCAGTCGTCTCATCCTCTGTTGTCCCCTTCAACTCCTGCCCCCATTCCTTCCCAGCGTCAGAGTCTTTTCCAATGAATCAACTCTTCACATGAGGTGGCCAAACTACTGGAGTTTCAGCTTCAGCATCAGTCCTTCCAAAGAACACCCAGGACTGATCTCCTTTAGGATGGACTGGTCGGATCTCCCTGCAGTCCAAGGGACTCTCAAGAGTCTTCTCCAACACCACAGTTCAAAAGCATCAATTCTTTGGCGCTCAGCTTTCTTCACAGTCCAATTCTCACATCCATACATGACCACTGGAAAACCATAGCCTTTACTAGACGGACCTTAGTCGGCAAAGTAATGTCTCTGCTTTTGAATATGCTATCTAGGTTGGTTATAACTTTCCTTCCAAGGAGTAAGCATCTTTTAATTTCATGGCTTCAAGCACCATCTGCAGTGATTTTGGAGCCCCCCAAAATAAAGTCTGACACTGTTACCACTGTTTCCCCATCTATTTGCCGTGAAGTGATGGGACCAGATGCATGATCTTAATTTTCTGAATGTTGAGCTTTATCTAGTAAAATGCATTTTTATAAATAAGTGTACGTAATGAAGTAGTGACAGAATTCCCAATTGTGCATACTAGGGAGTAAAAAAATGTGCAACAGATGACACTTTTCTTTATATTTGACATTTTCTATAAGGGCTAAGTGTGTTTGTATATAATCTTTAAATGCTAAAGCTACAAATGCCAGTTAATGCAGCTGTGTGTATCACTGACCAAATACTTCAAAAAGAATGTTGCTGTGATTCATAATATTTTCTGAAGAGATAAATAACTGCTCAAAATAACATAGAAAGTCAACCTTGTCTGAGTTTAAGTATTATTGTATTATTTGGGAAAAAATGTCAGTATAAACTAAAACAATGCAAAATGTGTTATCTTTTGGTATAAAATACAATCAGATGATGTGATTTTACTATTGCAAGCAGGTCTGATTTCTTTATTGTATTACACCAAGCTATATATTTTTTAACATGTAGCATCTAGTAACCTGACTGGGTACAGTCTATAAGGTCACAAAGAGTCAGACACTACTGGGCATGCATGCACGCACATACATAATATTTATACAATCATTAAGACAACTGAAAATGCATGTATTTCCAAAATTCATCTTTGTGGGACATAGTGTCCCCCTTGAGAAAGATTCTCTAGATTTTAAGTTTCATTGTTATTGAATATGTGAATTATATTACTTCCTATAATTGTATCTGAATATCATTCTATGTAAGGCAGTGAAAAGTAACATTTACATGTATAATTTTATGAATATGATAGTAATTATCTACATTTATATTGATAGTTTTAGCTTTGAAAATTCAAACATGTTGCCACATAGATCCATTATATTTCAGATATGCTTAGCCTGAAACATGTTAAGTATGAGGAATGAACAACAAATAAAAAAATAAGAAAGAAATGAATAGCATTGATCAATGCTAAATTGAAAGAAAATAAATCACAATTTTAAAAGGGTGCTAATTTGTTTCCTTTATGAGAAATTTTAGATTATTTCAAAACCTGTAATATGTTTAATGCTGTGTTTTTATTTTAATATATATTTCCAGAGAAAATATAAAATTAGAAACTAGCTTTTCTTCAGGCTTGTTTAGATGAGAGAAGACTTACACTAGGTCTTTGTACACATTGATTATAGAAATTAGAATGAGTAATTTCAAAAAGAATACAAATGATTTTTGCCTCTTTCTGCCATTGTGCCAGAAGCAAGACTGTTGCTGAGGAAAGAAATAGCATCTCCTGCAAGGCTTCATCTTAAAGGAAAACCTGAAATCTGAGCCTCCACTCTTGCCTCAGGAAACTAAAAGGACAGCAATTATTGGATTTTTCTTTTTTTTATGGCAGTGACCACAGGCAGAGTAGAAGAGAGACTTATGGTCCTCAGTACAATGATGCAATATTATTATGCTTAGAAGACAGGGCCAAATCCTTTTGAACAAAGGGACAATTCATTTTTCAATATACTATTAGATTGTTGCCGCAGAGAGAAAATGACGTGTTAGACAGAGGTGCTTAATTTATAGACTACTGGGAAAGCGAAACTCAGTTCCTCTGCTGAATTTATAATTAACTTCTCTATACAAAATGTTATTCTCAACACCTACCTCCTCAAGACTGAGGTGTATCAAAGGAAAGGGGACATGAAGGTAGGTTTAAAACCCAGGAGAGCCCTTCAGGACCCTTTCAGGTCTAAAAAGCCTTCCTATGTCCCCTGTTTCTTTGTAGGAAAAAGGCTTCAGGCTCCCAGGTCTTCTTGAGTTCCAAAGAGATAGAGTCAAGCAGTTACATATTAGGACAGTAATCACAGGACTCCTAATTCTTCCTGAAAGGATGTAGTTAATAATGTAATGCATACTTTTAGATAGTGACTCTTTGCTGACCACAGGTACTAGATAGACCTCAAACTGGTTGGAACCAAAAGATTGAGATTCTGGACACAGGACCCTGTTACCCCACCACCAATCAATCAGAAGAAGGTCTGTGAGCTTATCACACAACCTGTGATCTTCTTCCCTAACACTGTCTTTGAAAACCCTTACCTGAATGCCTTAGAGGAGTTGAGGTCTTTTGAGTACAAGCCAGCCACCTATTCTTCTTACTTGATCCTTGCAGTAAAACTTTCACTGCTCCAAACTCTTAAGTTTTGTTTTGTTTGGCCTCACTGTGAGCTGAGCACATGAATTTGAATTTGACAACATAAAGAAGCCTGCTTGCATGCCCTTCTCCATTAAGGCATTTTTGGAAAAGAATTTAATTCAGCTTCACTGATTAGTATTCATAACCCACCCAGAGCCTTTACACTTTTGCAAATGAAAATACTTATATCCTCTGATATTAGGTGAGAATAAGAATTTTGGGAGGAATCCCAAAGCAACACTTTCTTTTACGTATATGGTGTGATTTGACAAAGAGTAGGAGAGGTGTGTGTTCTCAAACTGAAAGGCTTCAGGGTGAGGAGAGAATGAGAGAGAACTTTCAAAAGGCAGAATAAGGTGAGGAGTACAGGCTTTCCAGGTGGTGCAGTGGTAAAGAATCTGTTGGCCAGTGCAGGAGATTAAGTGACGTGTGTTCGACCCCTGGGCTGGGAAGATCCCATGGAGAAGGAAAAAACAACCCACTCCAGTATTCTTGCCTGGAAAATCCCATGGACAGAGGAGCCTGGTGGGCTACAGTCCAGAGGGTCACAAGGAGTCGGACAAGACTGAGCAACTGAGTACACACGCAAGGTGAGGAGTAGAAATGGTGTTCATGGATACAACCAAGGATGGCATTAAATTTTGATCTTCCCTTGTGCATAATAGAAAGTTTGATTTTGTCAGGACTTCAAATTTTGTTCTTCTCAATCTTGCTTTTTCTGAGGGATTGCTCTAGAGCTTGTACTTTCTTCAGGTCAGAATTTTTACATGTGCATATCACTCCTCTGTATTTGTTTTTTCTTAAAGGAAATGGTAGTTAGAAGATCCATTTAAAGAAATTCAGAGGTTAGATCATTATTCCCTTGAGGCACCTTTGATTACATGTAGAAAATTTCAATAAATGAAAGAAACTGTTGATATTCATAGCAAATGGTTGCTTTGTGCTTTATTTACAGAACAGTTAATTTAACAACTTCATATTTTAGGATAATCTTTTGTACTTGGGAGGGCCCACCAGAGTCCTACTTGGTTCCCATCCCCCATTTTCTCTGATACTCCTCACTCTTAAGGGAAATAGGTGTTGGACAAGAAAGGAAATATGATTTGGGATAGAAAGGTAAATCATAAACTTAGCAGAGGAATTGAGTTTTATTGGGACTCACATTCTGGGCCACTGTTAGCCCTACTACTGTCTCTGCCACCATCTTATTTCTTTCCATTGATTCTTTGACTTTAAGTTTTATAGAACTAAACCTGCACAACCACACACACAGAAACACATTCACACGGTAGACAGTTCATTTGGCTGCAAATGAAACTAACAACTGACTAAAAGGTAAGTATATGTGTATTTGTTTCAATTACTAAGAACTTTGATAATAAATTATTTTAATTTGATATTTCAGTAGTCAAGAAGACATTGCTATTTAAAACATATTCAACAATTAATAGCAAAATTATGATTCAGGATGAAATTTTTGTCTAAATGAGTTATGTATGAATGGTATTCCATTCATTCATTAATTCAGTTGATGGTTAATTCATCTTTCTTCTTTGGAATTTCACAAGTATCAATTCATTTAAAAAACTGTACTCAAATTATTTACAAATATTTGTATTATCACACTGTTCTATCAAATTTAGTTACCATCCAATCAGGTAGTAAAACTATCTGTTATCCTTTTATATCACTCTTAGTGTCTTTGAAGCAACATCAGTTTACTCCTGAAAAATAAGCTGTCTAATTTCTATATAGATAAATCCTACTAACACTGGATGATGTGAAGGATGACATGTTTAGGCCACACTTGTGAATCAGATAATGCTATATCAATTTGATCAATTCTGACAAATTTAATTTGGCATTATGACATAGAAGTTCAGTTTATGCTGGTTGATTATATATGACCATATATGGGAGCTTCCCTGGCGGCTCAAGTGGTAAAGAATCTGCTGCAATGTGGGAGACCTGAGTTCAACCCCTGGGTCAGGAAGATGCCCTGTAGAAGGGAATGGCAACATCAGTATTCTTGCCTGGAGAATTCCATGGACAGAGGAGGCTGGCAAGATACAGTCTATGGGGTCGCAAAATGTCAGGTGCAACTGAGCGACTAATGCACACACACAGCGATAGGTGTGTATATACATTGCAGGAAGGGAGACCCTTTCCAGGGCCTGAGACTGGGCTATTGTGTAACACTTGGAAGCGAATTGTCTGAGGAGATGCAACTGCTGACAAAGCAAGAGACTTTATTGGGAAGGGTTGCCGGGTGGAGAGCAGCAGGGTAAGGGAAACCAGGAGAGCTGCTCTGCCACAAGGCTCACAGTCTCTCATTTTACAGTGATGGGGTCAGTTTCCAGGTTGTCCCTAGCCAATCATTTTGACTCAGGGTCTTTCCTGGTGGCTCACACATCCCTCAGTCAAGATGTTTTCCAGTGATAACGACTCTGGGAAATTGGTAGGACATATGGCTGGAGTCTCCTCTCTCATTTTGACATTTTCTAAATTCTTCCAGTTGGTGGTAGCTTATTATTTCTGTATTTCTTAGAAAGGACCTCCTGTTGTAAGATAACTCATGTAGCTGCTTATTATCTTGCCTAGCCAGGGCTGGGGTTTGAGTCACTGATTCCCCTAACATATATATAAGTGTATATGTCTGTATATGCACAAATATACACCCATACATATGTGCACACACACACACACACACAGTAGTCACATCTATAATTTTATAACTTTAATTTCTAAACTCATAGATATTTAAGGGTTGTTCTAACAACCAGATAATATTCAAATACATTCTTACAATTTTGAAGAGTAATGTATACAAATTATAACATGTCAGAATTTCCTTGACAGATTGTTATAATACCAGATAGATATAGAGGGCAGCTGTTGCTATAGCAACAGGATAGGCTTAGGGAACCAAATGCAGGATAATTTATTTTTTTAAATGATCGTACTCATTCACCTCCACCCACTTACATGATAGTTTTTCCTCTGTATATATATCACTACCTATACATTATTATCAATAATTTGAAAAGTCAGATTGGACTCTACATCTGTGATTATTTATACGCAAGTACATTCTAAAAACTTTTTAAAGATTGAGACTGGTTTTCTGTTATTTGCTCTTGATTATGTTATGGTTTGATTCTCATGAGTAATTATTAATAGATACATGATAGACATGGAAATTTATATTTTTGAAATTTTGTATGCAGTTTCATTCTAATCATTGAGAGACTAGAACTATATATCTCAATTTCAAATGCAAATATATATATATTCAGATACATATGTGTGTGTGTGTGAATGTATATATATATATATATATATATATATGTTCTAAACATTAGCATAAAGACATTTGGAATCAGTAACTCTTTATTAGGGAAAGCTGTTCTGTGCACTCTGGGATGTTTAACCTCATCTCTGGTTTCTATGCACTAAATGTCAGTAGCAACTCCCACCACTCCAAATTTTGAGAAACACTGAACATGTGTTAATTCAAGCATTGTATACCAAAGATGTTTCCAGGTATTGCCAGTAGTTCCATTGGATATCAACTGGCCCCTATTGTGGAAAGCTGGTCTAATGTTTTAAAAACATCCCCTACCAGCCAAATATATATTCAAGATTATCAGGAATAGATTAAATATTTAAGCATTTAAACTAGTTGAAAAATCCATACACACCTATGATGAATTTTCATTGACTCTTCCAATCATTCAAATCTTGAGTCTTTAAAATATTTTAAAATATTAGGAAAATAAGCAATTTTTGTTTCTTACAAGTAAGTCAATTAATAATATGCAGTAAGAAAAAACATAATATGTATGTTAGGGAACCGTAAATCATCTAAGATTTTATATTTACAAGCTAATAAACCAACTTGCCTTGGTTTTATTTATGCTGATAAATGATGTGAGACTCCTGAATCGAGGATGGTCAGTTTTAGGAACAGCAACAGCCAGAGAATCAGTTTTATTTTGGTGATTTCCTAAATTCCAGTTCCCACAGGGAGACGCACAGATGCATACAGTAACTTCCCAGGTGGAGTGGATTTGTATTATAAGAAAGGAATGCTGAGTTTGGTGCATTCAAATCTTTTCTAATGTGGAATTAATATGCCTGTCCTTTGATCCAGAGGGTGACAGTATCTCTAATATCTCTATCGTCAATCTTGTTTATTCTAAAAATATTGTTTATATCAATCCCGTTGCATATAAAAATGTCCTTAAAATAGAAATCTGGAAGAAAAGGAAGTCAGTTATTTGCTTACGAGATATATAAAACATAAGAGACCCAGGGAGAATTCTTTCCCACCAGGTACTCACGCAAGAGATTACATGAAATCCAAACTCGAATTTAATTATTGCTAAATAAATGCTGAAACAATTTGAAATAATTTTTTTCTAATATATATTGATTTTATCATCAGGGCAAAGATATGTAAAACCCATATAAAATAAATATAGGCCTGAATTTTAAAACATAAGTAATTGTGCTTTTAATTACCTGCCTTTTTTTTTCACTTCTGGAAAAAGAATAAGCTGCATTAATTACAGAATCATTTGAGAGCACACAAAGGCAATGAATAAACTTGTGCTTGAATATAGCTAGTAGATACAATGGGAAATAAATTTAAGACAGAGGGAACAGAAAGGGGGAAAAGATATTGAGCAGTTTAAGAGCAGAGTGTGTTTTACTGAAATCACAAGTTAAGTGTGTTTGGAATAAAGGTCATGTGATGGGTGAGAAGCTGGCATGGTTCTCTGAATTTTAGTTTAAGATGGGTCCAGTTATTGGGGAAATGATATTGCATGCTATTATTGCATTAGACTTTAAGCAAGATGTGATAAAATCACATTGATATCGAAGTCATTTGACTCTGAAAGTAATATAGAACTAGATCCCCAAACTGAAATACTATCTCACCTATTAAAATATTTGTTTTACATGTTGTTAATATATGATACATAATTTTATAATAATGCATATATTTTCTATATAGTCTCTTTGTTTTTAGTATTCAATATTTTTTGGTCTGGTAATTGCTTTTATATTAATAACACATAAGTACACATGTTTTCTTATTGTATAAAATGTATATTGGCTTAATAGACATTAATAGATTTACATAGACATGTCTTCTACTTTATATTTTTTCTAAATAGCTGATATAAAATTTTTCTCATTCCAAATTAATATCTGTAGGGCATCCCATTCTACTTTTTATTTATTCTGGCAATTATCTGTTTTTCTTAGTTTTCATTTTATATATTGCAGGCTGTAATATTTTCATCCATTGCCATCATTCATTCCTCAATTTTTAAAAACATTAAATGCTTACTTCCAGAACACATAACAAATCATCTTCAAATTTTTCTTATTTATCTATCTACTATTCTAAGAAAGGCGTGTAAGACCAGTATTCCGTGAGATTTTGCATTTTTATTGTCTCTTTCTTCCATTTATTCTTGAAAGACACTATTGCTTGATACAAAACCCAAATATCCTATTATAAAAATGTCACTCTGTTCTGTTTTGGAATAAAATGTTGCTTTAAACAATTCATTTTCTTTCTCATATAAATCACTTGATGTAGACATCCAAAATAATTATTTTATTTTCTTCAAAATTTTTCCTGTGTATTTAAAATCAACTCTTGTTCTGTTATCTAGTTAATTTTCACCTTTGTTGCACACACACAGACACACACACACACACATACATATATAGGTGAGTGGATAATCATTCTTACTGACTTTTCATGCTTAAATGAGGTGTGTTTTTCTAGGTTATTAGGAGGTACTTTCCAAGTACAGTAAAGTGATAGAGCAGGTTGGCTTTCCAAGTCTAGTAACTAATTACAGATTCCTCCATTTATATTTGTACCATGAGGTACTGAAAAAAGTGATCTCTCTTTGAAGTTACTTCTGAATCCCTCACAGATAATTCAATTCAGAGGCACTTTCTTTGTATCTTTTTGTATTTTTCAGAGATCAACAAACCTTTCCTTTCAAGTGAGTCTCTTGTTTCTGAAAAACGTATTTTGCTGCAGTACTATATTCTGAATTTGCCATCCTCTGAACCTCTCTTCCTTTATAGCTTCTAGGAGTTCTGGCATTTGTTTACATTACTTCTGCTGCTTGCAGAGTCTGTGTTAAATTTCTATCCATTGGAAAAAAAAAATAGTTCTATTTGCACTTTTCAACAACTTGTAGCCAGTGTGGATTTTGAATTGTGAATTGTGTCAGTTTTCTCAGATTTACTCACCTGGTAGCTACTCAGCCAGGTAACTCTCTTTGGGGTGTAAACTTTATTAGCAGTACCCTCATTCTGAGACTTGTTAGATCTTTCCGTATAATGCTTTCCCTCTATCACTTCTCCAGAGAAGTGCTGATACTGGTCACCCACATCTATGTTCACAGATTGATGAGGATCCTTCTTAACTAGTGTTGTTGAAGATACCATATATGGATTTTTTTCCCTTTAACTCTCCAACCCAGTCTTTCTGTTGACTATAGTAAAAAATAATACAGCTGGTACTATATATTCATCAATAGGAGTCTTCAGTGATATTAAGAGGCATGAAATTGAATCATACAACCTAGGAAGTAAACATAGATAGAAAAAAGGTCCTGAAGAAACTTATAAGAATATAAGAATTGGAAAGTGGAAAGGACAGAGTAGATGACACCAGTATAGGAAGTCAAAGTTGCCATTTTGGAAACCAAAATTTAAAATGTTTCAACAAAGAGAGTGTGTTGCTGATACGTGAAGTAAGATAAAAATTAATATAAAATGGGATTGGCTTTTTGTTGAAATAGTAAAACACCTCCATTCGAGCTTTAAAATCTGGTGTCACTCTGATCAATATTGCAGATGCCTCAGCTCAAAGGTACCTATTGTTTTAAGGATTGGCTGTCAATATTTGTCTTAAATATTATAAATGCTAATAATATTTGTGGATTTTCCAAATACATAAAGATTTCTAGACTCCACACTGGAATGAAGTATGTGCAATAAGTTAGCACAAGGAATATAATTATTTTTTCATATTGAATTTTTTGTAATATGGTGTCAGTTATTGACTTGTCACCTTCAGCTCCAAATTCACTGTCAGATTGCTCTGTGAAAATGGTACTTGACCTTTTAAATACCACCCCCCCCAACCCGTCCCCGGCCACCCCAGCTGGCAAGAAACTTTGTCAGTAGAAGGGGCTGAAGAGACATTTCAGGAGCGAGACTCCCACAAGCATTTCCCATCTTGACTGCCCTTTCCTGAGGGACAAGGTCAGGGTTGCAGGGGAGAATGTTGAAGCACTGAGTACTAAGCACCCAGCCCTTTGCCAGGCCCTCTGGCAGCTCTCCAGGCCCCAGCTCCTGCAGTGCACAGCTGTGAGCAGTCTACTGTGGACATCCTCCCCCACCACCGTTCCCAACCACCGGGCAGTTTTTCAGCAGAGTCCCTGGAATCCCTGCATCACATTTGGCTTCCCCAATGCCCTACTTCTGCACTGCATGACAGCCAGCAGACCCAACAGGGAACAGCTTTCTCTAGCACCCTGAGGGTAGATTTCAGGCAGCTTTCCAGCACATGTGGAAAAACAACAGGTATTTCTCTGCCATTCAGTGAGTCAAAGAGACACTTTCTCCAGCAAGATCTGGATATCCACCTAGCGGAAGCATCGGCGTTCTGTCTCAGCCCTAGGGTTAGTAACTAGTTTTTGTAGAATTAGACTTCCCTTTACTGCTTAGTAGTTGACCCTTCTTACATTAACACTTTAATAATACTTGGTGTTAAACTTCCCTGTTCAAATTATCAGGTCATTTTTCTTTCTTGATTGAACATTCACTAAGTGTTCGTGCAGGACAATGCAAAATTGAGTACAAAGTTTCATTTATTTGACTGTCTCACCATTTTAGCATCATTATGATTGTAAGCCTCGTCATCACCATATTTTGTATTGAATATATAACTTTACTTGGCACTGTTTTGATATGTTCATATGGTTACCAAGTCAGTTAATCTTTACAAAAACCATGTAAGAAAATTAATATTGTTTTCCTGTGTTTAATTGATAGTGGGTAGACTAACTACCTTGTCTATAGATTATATAGCCATCTTGTCTAAGATTATATAGCTTTGTTAAGTGGCAAAACTGAGATTTATATACAGTGGGTTTGGCTCCAGAGTCTGTGTTTTCAGCACTATCTGTACTTCAGTTATTTTTTCCTTTTAAATATGTGTTTATTTTCTTTACAGTTAAAAATAAATGACTGGAAAAATGAAGTGTATCCAAATTTCATAAATCACATACACAGCTAATTGAATAGCAAATTCTTACTGTCCTGGATTTCCTTCCTGATATCTACTACTTATCAGTATTTGGGTTTTATATGATTAAATACATGTTACGGGCCATACATTGTGAAATATGAGCTATTTGTGGAAAAGGGTCATGTTCATCTCATTCTTTAAAGCTTAACACAGTGCCTGTTTGTGTTGAATGAATGGATGCATAATAGAAAATAAATAATTCTACCCATTTTTTAATAATTCATGTTTAATCTGGAATAAATTTTTCTTTGCAGGGAGAAAGATCTGTTTTTATATGTGTGATTCATCAGACTGCACAAATTCAGTTCTTCTCTCTTCGCATGGTATGTCAACACCATTCTCTAAACAGAAATTCTATTATTTTACTATTAAACTACTGTCTATATTTGATAAATTCTGAACCTTTTGTCCTCAGTAAAAATTGTTGATGGGTCCTTTAATCTACAGCTTTAACTCTAAAGGAGGAAGTATAATGAAGTAACAGCAATGCATTGCATTTTCTATGTGTCAGTGCTTGGAATTATGTGTTTCTTCTAATGATACAATGTTGAGGAAATGGAATGTAAAGTATCATTTTGAGCCCATAAATGTGGCATGTTGCATAATGAAAAAGAAAAAGTGGCAGTTGTTCAGTGATATGTTGGTGGAGCCTTATAGCAGAATTGTACCAAAAAATACTGAGAACAAGTTAGAGGATTTTAAGCCCTGCTCTCATCTCTTTTATTTGTTTCTTCTCCAGTTCTATGTTTTAATTAAAAGAGTAAATTGAAACAGCCTGAATCTTTAGCACCAATGTTCTCAAGGGATATTATGCAGCCAATTGGGTTAAGAATCAGGAGTCTGCAACATAATTTTCAGCCAACTACTCAATGACTATCACTCTGGCCCTGGATTAATCTCATAATCCCTTTGTAACAGTTTCAATACTGGCAAAATATAATGGCAAGTTTGTAAACTCACAGTTCTACTCACTAGGAATAAAACATCTCTAAGGCAACACTCCAGAGAAGGCAATGGCACCCGACTCCAGTATTCTTGCCTGGAAAATCCCATGGACAGAGGAGCCTGGTGGGCTGCAGTCCATGGGGTCGCTAAGAGTCAGGCACAACTGAGCGACTTCACTTTTACTTCTCACTTTCATGCATTGGAGAAGGAAATGGCCACCCACTCCAGTGTTCTTGCCTGGAGAATCCCAGGGACGGGGGAGCCTGGTGGGCTGCCGTCTATGGGGTCGCACAGAGTTGGACGCAACTGAAGTGACTTAGCAGCAGCAGCAGCAGCAAGGCAACACTCATGACAATGGACTTCTGTATTCATTCCAAATCCAGTGCTACAAAGGGGGGAAAAAAAGTTGACAGATCTTGATGATTACTTTAAATCAATAATTTTATTAATATTTTAAAGCACAGAAATATTTAATCAAAGAATAATGAACATGCAATATTTGGTTGAACAATAGTGCATGCATGCTAAATCATTTCAGTTGTGTCTGACTCTGTGCAACCCTTTGAACTGTAGCCTGCCAGACTCCTCTGTCCATGGGATTCTTTAGGCAAGAATACTGGAGACTGTATGTATATATAGCAAATAGCTCAGTAACTCCTGTGGACTAGTTCATTGACATTTTTCACTTTCATTTACTGATTTCCGTGTAAGCAGTCTGTAAGATTTATAACTGTAGATACGAATGTGGCTTTGAACATTAAGTTGAATTTTTATTTAGACAGCTATGGTTTTCATAAAACTGTTACAGACACGTTTTTCTTTAATGTACTCAGGGATCCAAAACAAACCAAGCTACAATTAATATGTTATTGAAGCAAAAATAGTCAGATAGAGAAAAGCAACAGAGTATTTTCCCCAAGTCTTTGTTCTGGTGGGACTGTGCAAGTAATACACAGGTAGTACAGATTTATATTTTCAAGATAATCCATACATACGCATTTCTGTTTAATGTAGTTATGTAACAATACCTCCTATTGAATAAACTCATGCTACTGTTCATGAGTGGATTCTCTTAAACTATAGAAGCCTAGGGATTTCTCTAGTGGCCCAGTGGTTAAGAATCTGCCTTGCAATGCAGGGGACCTAGGTTCAATCCTTGGTGGGAAACATACCTCACAGCAACTAGTCCAGCATACCATCCCGCATGATACAACAAAGATTCCGTGTGCCGCCCCTGAGACTCCACCCAATCAAATAGGTGAGTAAAGAATCATAGAAGCCTAATATTAACACTCTGAAAAACTGATGTAAATGCAGACCTGGATTGATCTCTATTCCTTCATCTCCTTTCCTAATACTTCAATGTTTTTATACACTGGCTCATTTAATTTTCATTTCATAGCTAATGTCTTATGTGTGTGTGTGCCTGCATGTGTATGCATGTCTATATGTTTTAATGAAGAATCAAAAATTACTTCAACCAGAAGACATGGAAGGAGTTCAACAATCTAAAATTCCTAGAATTCCTACAGAGCTTTTGAAAAGATGATGTAATGAAGCAAAGTAGCATAGGTATTGCATTAACAACAAAGAAATTTAAAAAATGAGAATGGAAAAAGGAAAGACAGTAAGGAAGCAGGAGAAAAATGGAAGAAAATGGGAGCGAGAAAGAGGAGAAAATGGATTTCATGATTCCTGTCCAAAAAAAAAATTCTATATTTTTAAATACTTTGAGTTGTTTAAAGGACTGCCTAATTTAGAATCATTCTCTTGTAGACAAAATATACGTGTAAGTAAATGGATGATTAAAGGACAGGTGGAGAATTTCTCCCATTGTAAATCTCACAGCTTTCAGCAGACTGTGAGACATCTTTCCTTTTTGGTGTAAACTTTTTGTCTCCTCATGTTTTCACCAAATGGCCTTTAGGATTTCACCACACTAACGGTTCAAGACAACTACGTATGCTAATTCTGTATATGCTTCATTCAGAGGGCTGTTCACATTGGTTGAAGACTCACTTGGGCTTACTGATTAGGTCCTCTTTGATGCACCAAGCTTTCTCTGCACTCACAAATTCAGGCAGGGCTGCTCCCTTTATGACTCCATAAAGCATTGTACTTCCCTTCAGTGTCATTTGCCGTGGTATATTGCTGATGTCTGTTAACCTGTTTTTCCTTCCATTCAATTGTAAGCTAAGCAGTAAGGCTAAAAAATAATGGTAGTCGTGTTTTCTAATACCTAAAATATCCATTATGCCAAGCAGAGTCCTTTACACAAATTATATTCCTAATTTTTTTACCTTCATTTAATCCCCCCAATGACCCTGGAAGGTAGCTGATATCTATTCATAATCAGAGAGAGGGAAACAAATAGAGACTAAAGAACTTGCCCAGAGCTGGTAAGTGATTAAGACAAGATTCTCACATAGAAAAACTGGTACCCAAGACTTTGATCTAAACAATCATAATGTTTGTATCATTATTTTATCCCCAAGTCTTAGCATAAGTGTCTGGGACATAATATGCACATATATATTACTCAAAAAAGAAATGCTTTATTATGTGCAAAATAAAACTGTGTGAAAAATAAGCCCAGTCTCTTCAGGTGTTTTTATTTTATAGCCAAACTTTCTCAACTGGTTCTATTTGCTCTACTAGCATTTTGCCATCAAAAATGCATTATCTTACCCTTAAATGTATGTTTGAATTTTCTGTTCTGTTTTTTTGCTAGTTATCTAAATGAGAGGACAAGGCAAATAATATCAAAACAACTTCTCGTATACAGTAGTATTCTGTGGAAATATGCAGATAATAATCTCCTCCTGAAAAGAAAAAAAAATGTTACAGTATATGATTAAAGTTTGTTCACCCACCTCTTAATGCATCAATCTATTAAAATGTTAATTGAGTTCCTACTATAAGCCAGATAGCATGTTAGACCTTGGACATGTTAGGGTTTATAAGGATGAGTTATAAAGCATGACCTTTCTCTCATGAAACTTAGTAGATTAGGGGTGCAAATAAGCATAAACAAAATAAGATATGCATGTAATCCCAAACCCTGGCAATGCTCTGAAGGAAAAGTATGCAAAATTGGCAAAGCTCACATATAGGGAGCAAACCACAGGCTGTGAAATCAAAGGAGATCCTGAATCACGAAGAAGCAAGAGTAACCTAAATAGAGTCTGGAAATAAACTTGGTAAGAATCTTGAAATAACATTACTAAGGGCCTCAGCTGCTGCTGCTATTTAGTCATTAAGTCGTGTCTGACTCTTTGTAACCCCATGGATTGTAGCATGGCAGGCTCCTATGTCGATGGGATTTTCCAAGTAAGAATACTGGAGTGAGTTGCCATTTTCTTCTTCAGGGGAATTTCCCAAGACAGGAATGGAACATGCATCTCTTATGTCTCCTGCTTGGCAGGGATATTCTTTACCACTGAGCCACCTGGGAAGCCCAAGGGCCTCAGAGGCAGTATTACTTGTTTTGTGTTTCCTTCTAAGAAAAACAGGAGAGACTTGATGAATTTTTTGTTGAAGGATGGCATGATGAAATTGACATTTTAAAAAGACTGTTCTTGCTCAAGTTTGGAGAACTGATCACATTGAAATATTTAGCATATATTTATAGTTATTCTCTCATGCTATTCACAAAAGAGATTATATAAAAGCTAAGTTTAGCAAAACTGTACTGACAGTGTTATGCATATATTAAATATGTATCTATCTATCCCTCAGATCACCCTCATTGTTAATCCCAATTTTATAGGTGAGGAAACCGAAGCTTAGAGTTTGTATAATTTACCAAATGTACATTTAGATGGTGTGAAATTTCATCCCCCTTAAAGCATTTTGGGCCAGTGAAAACAGAAAGAAGAGTTACTTGAGAGCTATCAAGGAGATAAAATATGACAGACTTCGTGGTTAGATAGATTCGGGGTAGAGTTGACTCTGAGGCTTCTCATTTATGCAGCTCAGTATGGTTGGTCATGCTCACTGAGATGGGGAAGAAGAGTCTTGCAGAAGAGATAAAAGTTTAAGCATCGGACATGATGTCTGCAGATGATTTTGAGATGTTCAGGGTGCAATAACATGTGAGTCAAAGATGTGAACTGTGACAAAGGAAGTCCTAAGTGCTTGGGGGTGGGAGTTCATAAGTATTGATAGCAATTGTTGGGAAGGGTAGCCAGTGGCTTCTTAGTAGGCAAGAATGTTCACAAAAGTGAAACTAGGCTTATGTTTTTAGAACCCTTGAGATTTAAAAATAGAGCTATATGTTTCAGAATAAGTGGCTATAGTTGTAGGAAAAGCTCAGGGAATTAGAGCATGTTTCAGTTGGAGAAATTATCAAATATATAGGACAATAATATAAAGTCAGGTTATAGAAGAAAGAAAATATATCTTTAAATTTTAAGTAATAGATGTATTTTCTCACCTTAATATCTTCTTTTAGGGTATTGACAGAAATAGAGGCAAGGTAATTTAAGAAATGAGAGTTAGAAAAAGAAATAGATACAGAATATGAGGAACATGTAGACTGTTAAGAGAAAGGTCAGGATGGCAGCAAGAAAGGGAATGGATTTGAATAAGCATGCTTGATTTTTAAATATAATCAAATTTTCTGGCATTTATTCTAAACATGAAGGATAAGACACCGCGGTGAATTTGACAATAGAAGTAAGAGGCAGAGTCAATAATATGTCATTTGAGTGTCAGAGAAAATGTGATCATGTGCTAAGAAAAGGAACAGTTCTTACACTAAATGATAACCATGTCTATATTTAAAACATAGAATGAATCAAAGAAAACTCTACATCTGTCTGTACAATTACACCGAGTGTGTTTTGTTTTCTAAATAGAAATAAACACCTTAGCTTAATCAGGTTAATATATCTGAGCAAATACTAAAGAGAACTTTGGACTTGTAGAACTCTCTTCTGAAAGGTATAGAGCACTAGTCTAGACGGATGTGTGAAGAGGCCAGTGTCAATGAACAAGAACAAGGATTTGTGGCATGAGTTCAAACAGTAGAACCTCCGTAGTATATATCTAGCTGGTTCACGTAATATTTTAAGACCGGCAAGAAAAATAAGCAAACTACCTGAAAATCAATGGTTTTAAACAGTGAAGTTTCTTGTCCTAAAGTAATAAACAGCCACTTCCATCCAGACTTGCATGATATACAGGCTTTCACAGTGTGTCTTCCATTGGGACATCAGCTTGGAGAACGTATTAACAGTGTCTTGCCTTTTTCCTGGGCTCTTGTTTGTTTGATTGTTTGGTTTCCATTTGCATATTTATTTGTTTATTAAGCCATAATACCTACTACTCACTAGCCTATCTTCTTTGAGGGCTTAGTACTGAGTACTTTATTTTGTTGACTTAAGAAGATAGTACAAGAAGGATTTGCATAAATGAACCCCTTAATTCATGTAGCTTAAAAATCCATTCCCTGATAATGTAGCTTAAGAGTGGTACAAAATCTTGTTCAAACAAAAACTGCATGAAAAGTCCTGCATTTTAGGACAAATGCAGATAGGAAGATAAGTATTACATGCACAGTCATAAGAAAAGAAGTTTATAATAACCAGTAAAATAGAAGTTCAAAAGTTTATTGTATGGTGAACACAATAAATTATAGTAACAACTCTGCCAAACTGGGTTTCTTTGCAATTATATAAACATTTTGGATTCTGATGACACTGCAGTTGATAAGCTAATAAACAGGATCAAAGGTGTATGCTCCTAAGTCACTTCAGTTGTGTCCGATCCTGTGCAACCCCATAGACAGCAGCCCACCAGGCTCCGCTGTCCCTGGGATTCTCCAGGCAAGAACACTGGAGTGGGTTGCCTTTTCCTTCTCCAATGCATGAAAGTGAAAAGTGAAAGTGAAGTCACTCCGTTGTGTCCAACTCTTAGAGACCCCATGGACTGAAGCCTACCAGGCTCCTCCATTGATAGGATTTTCCAGGCAAGAGTCCTGGAGTGGAGTGCCGTTGCCTTCTCCGTCAAAGGTGTATATTTAGCTTAAATACAATATTTTTACTGAAAATGTATGAATGCATATTTTCCACCAAAGTTCTTATAGGCAAATGATTCCTTTTAACATGAATACATAGTAATAAGTGTCTGCCAAGATTTTTGCAGAAAATACATACATAGTATATTTTCTGCTGTCTTCATCTTTTTCTTTAGAAAAGATTAAGAACTTAGACACTTATAAACAATCTATGTTTAGAATTCTTATATTTTTAGTTAATATGTCTGTTAAATACCTGGCATACATTGCTATTTTGAAAGGCTTGTTCAAACTTTTCTAAATATTTCAACAATGATTTTATAGGAAAACACTATGTATTTTCAAATCCTAATTTATGTAATAGTTCATAAGATAGTTAATAATATTTAATGAAATAGCTATCATGAGTAAAACTAGCAGAGATTTGAGAGCAGACATTTAGAAAATTCACTCAACTGATAAGATTAGTAGAGAGCATGAAGTAGCCCATTATACTTGGGGCTTTGTTGTTCACAAATATGACACAATAAATTTAAACAAGAAGCAAGTGTGCGTTAATCCAGTAGTCAGATTGTGTTAAAAAATAATGCCATAGACGGATGATAAAAGTACATAGATTAAGAAGAGAAAGAGTAATTATTACTTATTAACAACTAAACATAAATATTTTAGTAAAGTATATAATGTATTTTCATTGGAGTGAAAAACTTAAAACATTGCTAATATTCATTTTTAAAGAGAAAATAAGGAATGCCCAACAAAGGAATGCTCTCTTGACACCAAGAAACTAACACATTCATTCATTACCTAAAATTATGTCTGATTTTCTTAAACAATATGGGCGGCTGGAAACACTTTGCCAACAAAGGTCCGTCTAGTCAAGGCTATGGTTTTTCCAGTAGTCATGTATGGATGCGAGAGTTGAACTGTGAAGAAAGCTGAGTGCCGAAAATTGATGCTTTTGAACTGTGGTGTTGGAGAAGACTCTTGAGAGTCCCTTAGATTACAAGGAGATCCAACCAGTCCATTCTGAAGGAGATCAGCCCTGGGATTTCTTTGGAGGGAATGATGCTAAAGCTGAAACTCCAGTACTTTGGCCACCTCATGCAAAGAGTTGACTCACTGGAAAAGGCTCTGATGCTGGGAGGGGTTGGGGGCAGGAGGAAAAGGGGACAACAGAGGATTAGGTGGCTGGATGTCATTACCGACTCGATGGACATGAGTTTGCGTGAACTCCAGGAGATGGTGATGGAGAGGGAGGTCTGGCGTGCTGCAGTCCATGGGGTCACAAAGAGTCGGACAGGACTGAGCGACTGAACTGAACTGAAACACTTTAATGTTCTTGAAAATATGACTAATCATTTCTATTTAGGAAACAAAAGTGAGAAAGAAGAAAGTTAAATACACATTATAATATGACATATTATAATGTCATATTAACAAAACTAAGTTATTTTTGACAAGAACTGCTACCTATACACACTGACATAACTTAAAGTTATTAAAATGTTGAATATGATGTTAAATGTAATATTATGCAAAATGTATTCAAATTTGTTGGGACATGAATATTCATGATAACTTATTAGAAAATAGCATAATGTTTAATGATATATGGAAATGTGTCAAATTGATGAGAAAGCATCAAACTGAGGGCCGCAGTATCTGTAATGTTTTCAGATATACTGAAAATTTTCATGTGATCCAGAAGAGAATTAACAAAATAATTACTATAAATAAATATTAAATATAAAATTTTAATTATGTGGGGGGTTTTAGTTTACCCTATGATAAAAATATATATTCAAAAAACATTTCCTTCTATTCTGGCTTTATAATTTATGATTATTTTTTTCCTTTTCTTTCTCTTCTGACATTTATAGGTATCTGGAAAAATCTCTGCTTATTTGAATTTTCTTTAAAATGTACAATAACACAGTAAGTTGAACCTCATAACTCATATTTTGACCAAGAGATAAGAACTTTGGTTTAAGATAATTATCATTTTTATGCTTTTGTTGTTTATTTTCTATTAGAGGTAAAAAAAAGCAGATTACAAAGTTGCTATTTTATGCCTAGAGTTATGTTTATAAAAGTAACAATACTCAAATATATATGAATTAATGTATCTAACATCTATGACTATTACCAAATAGATATTCTATAAGTAAAAATATGTCTTCAAGTTTTCCACTATCAAAGTAGTAAATATTATATTTAAGTAATAAACTCATGTCCTCTTTAACCTTCTTAATATTAACTTTTTCTTTTCCATTTTTTCTTAAGAATGTTACTCAAGATTTATTTCTGCATAAACTATTTTAAAGGACTTCATTTTCTTATATGTCTATTTTTCTTTTACTCTTTTAATGATTTTCTGTTTCTATTTTATTTTCTCATTTTAAAAATTCATTTTGTTGTGCTTTTATAGAATTATTTAGTAAATGTTTGTAATTTTTAAATTCTTTAAACAATTTTTAAAAATTTGTTATAAAATGTTTATAAATTGTATAAAATGTAATTTTTAAATTCTTTAAACAATTTTAAAAATACTTGGGATGACCCCGAGGGATGGTATGGAGAAGGTGGTGGGAGGGCTGTTCAGGATGGGGAACACGTGTACACCCGTGGTGGATTCATGTTTATGTATGGCAAAACCAATACAATATTGTAAAGTAATTAGCCTCCAATTAAAATAAATAAATTTAAATTAAAAAAAACTTGTTATAAAATGTTTATAAATTGTATAAAATGTTTATTTTTCATTAAAAGTTATTACAAGATATTGATATATTCCCCATATATAATATATTATATATTATAATATATATAATATATATTATATATATTTAATTATATATAATATATAATGTATATATTATATAATATATATTTTCTTATTGACTAAATGTTTCATACGCTGAAACTCTCTCCTACAACGTGAAGATGTTAGGAGACAGGGATTTGGGGAGGTAATGGTGATTAAGTGAGGCCATGATGGTGGTGTTCTCATGAATAGGATCTGAATCCTTACAGAGTTACAAGAAAAGTTTTTTGCCTTATCTGCTCTCTGCAATGTGAAGATACAATGAGAAAGTGTCAGTCTACAAACAGGAAAAAAGTTCTCACCAGAACTCATGTTGGCATCTAGATCTCAGACTTTGAGGCTCTCAGTTCAGTTCGGTTCAGTTGCTCAGATATATCGGACTCATTATGACTCCATCAGAGAAGGCAGTGGCACCCCACTCCAGGACTCTTGCCTGGAAAATCCCATGGATGGAGGAGCCTGGTAGGCTGCAGTCCATGGAGTCGCTAAGAGTCGGATATGACTGAGCGATTCACTTTCACTTTTCATTTTCATGCATTGGAAAAGGAAATGGCAACCCACTCCAGTGTTCTTGCCTGGAGAATCCCAGGGACGAGGGAGCCTGGTGGGCTGCCGTCTATGGGGTCACACAGAGTCGGACACGACTGAAGTGACTTAGCAGCGGTTACGACCCCGTGGACTGCAGCACGCCAGTCTTCCCTGTCCAGCACCAACTCCCAGAACTTGCTCAAACTCATGTGCATCGAGGTGGTGATGCCATCCAACCATCTCATCCTCTGTTGCCCCCTACTCCTCCTGAATTCAATCTTTCCCAGCATCAGGCTCTTTTTCAGTGAGTCAGCTGTTTGCATCAGGTGGCAAAAGTATTGGAGTTGAGTATCAGTGCTTCCAACCAACATTCAGGACTGATTTCCTTTAGAATTGACTGTTTTGAGCTCCCTGCAGGCCAGGCGGACTTTCAAGAGTCTTCTTCAACACCACAGTTCAAAAGCACCAGTTCATCAGCACTCCACTTTCTTTATGGTGCACTCTTACATCCATACATGACTACTGGAAAAACCATAGCTTTGACTATATGGAACTTTGTCAGCAATGTCTTGGCTTTTTAATATGCTGTCTTGATTGGTCATCGCTTTTATGCCAAGGAGCAAGCATCTTTTAATTTCATGGCTGTAGTCACCATCTGCATTGATTTTGGAGCCCAAGAAAATAAAGTCTCACTGTTTCCACTGTTTCCCCATCTATTTGCCATGACATGATGCCATGATCTTAGTTTTCTGAATGTTGAATTTTGAGCCAACTCTTTCGCTCTCCTCTTTGACTTTCATTAAGAGGCTTTTTAGTTCTTCTTCACTTTTTTTGCATAAGGGTGGTGTCATCTGCATATCTGAAATTCTCTCAGCAATCTTGATTCCAGCTTGTGCTTCATCCAGCACAGCATTTCTCATGATGTACTATGCATAGAAGTTAAATAAGCAGGGTGACAATATACAGCCTTGAAATACTCCTTTCCCGATTTGGAACCAGTCTGTAGTTCCATGTCCAGTTCTAACTGTTGCTTCTTGACCTGCATACAGATTTCTCAGGAGGCAGGTAAGGTGGTTTGGTATTCCCATCTCTTTAAGACTGTTCCACAGTTTCTTCTGATTCACACACTCAAAGGCTTTGGTGTAGTCAATAAAGCAGAAGTAGATGCTTTCCTTGAATTTTCTTGCTTTTTCTATGATCCAATGGATGTTGGTAATTTGATCTCTGGTTCCTCTGCCTTTTCTAAAACCAGCTTGAACATGTGGAAATTCATGATTCATGTACTGTTCAAGCCTTGTTTGGGGAATTTTGAGCATTACTCTGTTAGCATGTGAGATGCAGTAGTCAGAGCATTCTTTGGCATTGCCTTTCTTTGGGATTGGAATGAAAACTGACCTTTTCCAGTCCTGTGGTCACTGCTGAGTCTTCCAAATTTGCTGGCATATTGATTGCAGCACTTTCACAGCATCATCTTTCAGGATTTGAAACAGCTCTACTGGAATTCCATCACCTCCACTAGCTTTGTTCTTAGTGATGCTTTCTAAGGCCCACTTAACTTCACATTCTAAGATGTCTGGCTCTAGATTAGTGATCACATCATCATGATTATCTGGGTCGTGAAGATCTTTTTTGTACAGTTCTTCCATGTATTCTTGCCACTTCTTAATATCCTCTGCTTCTCTTGGATCTACACTGTTTCTGTCCTTTATTGAGCCCATCTTTGCATGAAAATGTTCCCTTGGTATCTCTAATTTTCTTGAAGAGATCTCTAGTCTTTCCCATTCTATTGTTTTCCTCTATTTCTTTGCATTAATGACTTAGGAAGGCTTTCTTATCTGTCCTTGCTAATTGCTGAAACTCTGTAATCAGGCAGATATATCTCTTTCTTTTTCTCCCTTACCTTTTACTTCTCTTCTTTCCTCAGCTATTTGTAAGGCCTCCTTATACAACCATTTTGCCTTTTTGCATTTCTTTGTTTTGGAGATGGTCTTGATCCCTGCCTCCTGTACAATGTCATGAACCTCCATCCATACTTCTTGAGGCATTCTATCAAATCTAATCCCTGGAATCTATAAAATCACTTCCACTGTATAATTGTAAGAAATTTGATTTAGGTCATACCTGAATAGACTAGTGGTCTTGTTTTTGCTGACTGTATAGAGTTTATCCACTTTGTTTTACATTTGTTTTCAATATATATTTATAAAAAATATTACTTCAATAGTATATTAAATTACTACTATAGTTTTATGCTTTCTGATTTGACACATAGTTTTATTAACCATTTAGTTCTAAGTATTTTGTAATTTCCAGTATGGGTTCTTTCTAATCCTTGTGTTATATTGGACTTCATTTAAAAAACAAAGGAGAAGAAAGAAAGAAGTTTAACACATTTGTAAGTCATTTTATTTCTAATTCAATTACGGTATTATTTTTCAAGGTAGAATCTTTGGTAATATTTCTGATTTTTTTAAATCTTTGAGACTTCTTGTATCTCTGATCCAATTAACTCAGTGTTTCTATGTACATAAAAATAAACTTTATGGGGACAGAGAAAAAGAGAGGTGTATTCATTCATGTAAATTTTGGTCACATAATTTTGATTTTTAATGTTTTCTATCTGAACTATGTGCAGTTTTTTTTTTGCATTTTTCCAAAGGAATTCATTCCATTCACGTTTAGTGGAATAAATACATGTAGTTATTTAATTGTATTTCATTATTTACTATTATGCATTTAAGTTTGTTTTCATTTTCTCTTTTCCAGTTTCCTTCCTTGACTTCAGTCTTCAAGTTTTGATGTATTTCTTTTGTTCCTAGTTTGTTTGTTTTAAGATTCTGTGATGGCAAAGCAGCAGTAAAGGCAGACCAGTAGCATTAAGACTTTATTACATAATACACAACTATAAAATACCAAACCTTTCAAAGCACTAAAATGTACATAAAGATATTCAAAACTAATATCAGTTGGAAAACTGGTTCTTCCTGATTTTACACGTACAATGACAATCTTTTACAACTCTCAGTATTTTTGTAAGTATATGTTGTCGCAGCTCCTTGAGATTATATTTTATTTGAATAACTGCTTATAGTATCAGTTTTCTCACAAAGTTGATATTACTTATTGTAGACACAAATTCATAATATGTACTTTTGTTTGAATTTAACATTCATATTTTATGATAAAAATATTGGATTTCTAATATAAACACACAGTGTACTCATTTTCATTTTTTTGTAGTTACATATAAAATGTCAAACTTCTTAAGGGGAAAATACATCTTTAATAAAAGAAAATATTAATAGATAAATAAGGTAGTATTCAGTGGAATTATGATGTATATATTCCCAGTGCATTTATGAAATAAATCATTGATTTTTCATAAAAGATATCCAATCAAAATCAATTTATTTATCTTTCCCAAGACATGTGTTTGTCTCAAGTGGGGCATTTAAAAGCTAAATAATTTTCTTTTAAGCATCAGGAAGGATAATGATAGCATAATTTAAAGGATTTAACTTCAGAAGCCATGATGAAGGAAATAGTCCTAATGGTGTTAGCAGGATAAAAGGGAACATATATAGTTGTTAAATGTCAGGCACAACAACTGTGCGAAACCATTATGCTCCCGAAAGGTACCAAAGAAACAAAGTTAAAGCCTTGAAGAGATCAGAAGCCTGAATGAGTGGATAGCCTCACTGAATTTGATGATCCAAACAATCTTATTTGGTAGGAATATGTGAATTCAGGTGGTAACTGAAACACACAGAAGATAAAGGATTTGCTCAAGTTGCACCACTCGGAATCCCCTACCTCCTCTTGCATCCAGGAGAGCTTATGGTATTGAATTCTGGCTGAAGGAATTCAGGGTATTTCATTGAATTCTGGCTCAAGTAATTCAGACTATTTCTTCTTCCATCTATTAGCAGAGTGAGCACATCTCTAAAGTGACTGTGGAAACTACTTGTCAAAAATTAAAGAGCCTCCATTTTTTTAATCCATTAATAACCAGATGAAACAATATTTTCTGATTAATATGACCACCGTTAACTAACGCTCAAGCATGCATGGAAAAAAATTCTCCTTTGTATAAGACACTGAAGTTTCAGGAATTATCTATGTTTCAGCTAATATTGATACTTAGCTCACCTACAAACAGGGTCTTTATTCTCTTTAGAAGAATGTAATATAATACTTGTTTTATGAGTTTCTAGACAAGTTTAATCAGATGTATGTTTATTCATGTGTGTAGTAAATGTAATAGAGTGTAGAGTATAATGTAACAATGAGATGTTAAGATATTATTCTCATTCCAAAAGCATCAAAGTTTCATTTGGTATAATGCACACACAATGAAAGGAAGGTAAATCTATCTAGTGATTCCTTAAAGGTAAAGCCCACATCCAAATAAGTAGACTATTCTTACAGTGGAATCCCACCCAAAGTTCAAGGGGGTAAGACATGGTAGGTTATAGAGAATATGATGGAGTGGTATATTTTAAAATGTATGATTGTCTAATTATGCTCGTCAAAAATCAATCACTTAAGAATTAGCTAGAATAGTTTCTGGCATTAACTATAAAGTCATTGCCAATAAAGAAACAACATCTGCTTTTTAGTGTTTAATTAACTTAATCAGAGGGATATTACACAGTTGATTATGAGTAATAAATAGAATAAATTATTAGAGTGCAAAATTCTGCTAAGGACAAATTTTCAGTGCTTTGCAAATAAGTAATAAGAGAGCAAGTGACCACATCAGTTCATACAGTATAAGTCAAGTCGAGCACACTGTGAGCCAGGTTCCTCAATCAGAACAGCCCTATTAGAGAAACAGTCGCTGTTTTAGCTGAGCTTATTGTCGCCTATACAATCTGCCGCGGCCAGCACAAGCAAGAGTCGCACCTGCACAGGGAGAGAACGGAGCGTCCCCGCTAAGAAAAATAAGAGAGAGACAAAAGATGGGGTTGAGAGGATCAGACCAAAATGGCTGATGCCTTCCTTTATTGTGCTGCAGTATATATAGGATAAAGTACGTGACTTTTGACATTCACAAGATTGTATATTAATCTCCAGATACAATCACAAGACCCTTACCATTGTGTGCAGATCACAAATAGATAATCTATCTTCTATCAATAAGCTAATCTATCTTCTATGAAATGTTGCAAGACCGAGACGTCCCGGAGCCTTAAGGGTAGTAAATTCTTCAGGGGGGCGGGACAGGGAGCTTAGGGACGTGCCTAAGGCTCTGCATAACGCCGAGCAGCTCCCAAGACTTAACCCTTCACGGGCAGTCCCCCGCAGCTCCCCTCTCTTTATTTTTTTAAAAGCTCCATAAGATGTCGGTGTTGCAACATGTTTTTATGTATCAGAACTCTCATATGTAAAAATTCTTTAACAATGCTACGAATAAGGCAAGGAGCTAAACAAATCAATATAAGCACAACAGTCAGAACCGCGCCCACAGCAATTATGCTACGCCACAGTGAATGAAGGCTAGGGAAGTTAGAAAATAAATTTTGTAAAAAATTATCAACAGTATCAGCTATGTTCAAAGTAGCTTTTGGAGAATTTTCAATATTAAGAATTTCATTATGCAACTGCAATAGATCTAGAGACACATTAGTATTAAACCATATTCCTTGTAGATGTTTTTTCACCTTATCCCACGGAAAATCAGATGCATTATAAGCTTTTTTTGTAACACAAATCCACTTATAATTAGCATGACATTGGATTTTCATGCGGAAACTAATGCTCTGAACTTGTTCTCCTAGAACTCTAACCACATCATATAAAGCTGATAGTCTATCTTCTATTTTTCTATCTATATCTTCTTGTGTTCCCATTACTTTAGTAACATTATATGACAAGGAATCTACAGTATGAGCAGCTTGAATGGATTGTGCTAAAGATACAGAAGCGGTGACAGCATTTGCTATAAGGGTGATTAAAGATACTATACCCAGAACAATCAGGCTCACACTTCTTTCAGTGCGGCTAAGAGCCGTGTTAATGCGTTGTAGCAATTCTAAAGCAGTCTCGTCATACCAAGCTTCAGTTATTTCAACAGGTAACATTACAAAAGCAGGTTGTTTTACTATTATAACTTGTTCTCCTTTAGCAACACCTCTTATGCAATTGGTAAGTATGCAATTAGAACAATTTAAATGATAAATATTCAATGACAGTGTTATTTCTACATGGCCTTGTATCAGCATGAATGGATAAGGGACACAAGCTCTGGGATATAAAAACCCTGTAACTCCTACATTACCATATTTACTCCCACTAATATTGGATTGTAAATATAGACTATTGCCATGACCAAAAGCAGCCAAAAGTTTCCACAGTTCTGTTTGATATACTTGAGCAGTGTTTACAGAGAAAATGGGTGGATGCTGTCCTCGATATTCAGGGAAATCAGGTGTTCCCCCAGGTGCCCAATCCCATAAAAGGGTGGCATCGGCGTTGTTGATGTTGTACACTGACGCAACCCGGGCTCGACATAAAGTCCAAGGAGTGTCTATTCCTATGCCGATGCTTAGATGTTTGTCGCAAAACGGAATGTCGAAAGGTCCGGTTCCGTCACGGTACGATCTTTTTCCGGTTTTTTCATCAATGCCAGAAATAGTCACTCGAGGATAAGATATATCAGCTGACACCTGTATACAGTGGGGATGTTGTGATTGATAAGAAAAGCACATAGGATATTGTGTAGTAAGACCATAAAAAGAGATATTAGCTTGCTGGGGAGAAATATGAATATCTGATTTTCCTCCCAAAAGACTTGTATCATTGACATAGACAGGTGCTACTTCTTTATCCCATCCTAATGATTGAATTGTAGGTGGATCGGGAATGTATGCCCAAAAAGCCGCAGCCGCCCCGTTTTGTATCCGCTGTAACAATAATAATAACATGATCAGTATATTGGTAGGCGTCACCGGAGGTTGTACATGAGCCTCATTCTGAGCATATCGCATCAACGCCTCAATCTGCCTTTGGGTAGGCAGCTCACTCGTGGGCTCGCTCAGTGTCATGTGGTGCATTTGATGTGTCAGGGAGTTCCTCCGCCGCGCGTACCAGCCTCTCCGGGATCCAGCGCGGCGCTTCGGCATCCTGTGGAAAAACACAAACATGCCCGCGTCCCCATATTAATACAGGGTCTGGCCCATACCACAGATTGGTAAGTGGATCTTTCCATCGTACGAGTGGTTTTTTGCATGAGGACTGTTCTCCCCAAAAACGTTGGGCTGCTGAATTGCCTTCTGTGTCTAGAGTTAAAAAATTTAGAACATAAAGAGCATGATTCAAGGCATTATGCGGTGAGGGGCTATACAAGTCATTCCCCTTTTTTTGTTTTAATAGTTGATGTTTGAGACGCTGATGGGCTCGTTCCACAATACCTTGTCCCTGTGGGTTATAGGGAATTCCTGTTTTATGATGGATTTGGAAGGAAAGACAAAAACGTTGAAAAGAACGGCTAGTATAACCGGGTCCATTATCTGTTTTAAGGGTGTGTGGAATTCCTGAAATAGAGAAGCAAAAGAGCAAATGTTGAATACAATGACGAGTTGATTCTCCAGTATGAAGGGAGGCCATGAGAAAATGAGAAAAGGTGTCGATGGAGACATGAACATATTTAAGACGTCCAAATTGAGGAATGTGAGTGACATCTGTTTGCCAGAGATGATTAGGGCGTAAACCTCGAGGGTTAATACCATATTGAGGGAGAACAAAGAATTGAGGACAGGTAGAGCAAGATTTTACGATTTGTCGTGCAGCTTCGCGGGAAATCTTAAATTGTAACCGTAAAGAATGACTATTTTGATGATGTAAGTTATGAGATTTTTGGGCTGCATCAATAGCTGATTGAAAAAACACTTGTTTAGTAAGAACGTCCGCAGTGTGATTGCCTTGTACTAAGGTACCAGGAAGGGTGGAATGCGCACTAATATGCCCAAAGAAACACGGGTATTGACGACGGTGGAGGGCCTGTTGAATTAATTTAAATAAGTTAAGAACTTCAGGAGAGGTTGTGCCAATAATTGGAACAGTTTCAATCATCTGTAGGGCACCAACCACATAGAAGCTGTCTGTAAATAAATTGAAGGAAGTGGATACAGTTAGCAATGCTTGATGGACTGCAAATAATTCCACAACCTGGGCAGAAGAGAAACTGGTATGTGCATAATAAGTTTGATGGTTAATAATTAAAGCTGCAGTACCATTAGAAGATCCATCTGTAAATATAAGTGTCGCTTCAGGAATGGGTTGTCGGCGAACTATTTTTGGAAAAATAAAGGCATGAAAGCTAGCAAATTGCAACAATTTATCAGAAGGATAATGATGAGTAATCCGTCCTGGGTAGTTTGCAAAAGCTATAGACCAATTATCTGAAAATTGAAAAAGCCAATCTTGTTGTTCTAAAGCATAAGGAATACAAATGAAAGGGGGTTCTATACCAAAATATTGGAATGCCGCTGCCATAGCAATACCTTGCATGTAGGAGGGTCCAATATCAGCACAAATGCGAATAAAATCAGACAGATCTCCCTTTTTTCTATAAGGTCGTAAAGCAGCTTGACAGGCAGAATTAGCGTTTTCAAAAGCCAATTGTTTTGCAAATACCATCCCAGCCTTTTCATCTGACATTATCTTATCTATAGCGTCTAAGAGCCATGCCACGAAGTCCTGATAAGGCTCATCAGGTCCCTGTCGGACTTTTGAGAGATCTTCTGTCTTAATACTAGAGTTAGGAAGTTTTTTCCTTGCCTGTCGAGCCGCATTTGATATTTGTGGATATGCACCAAGTAAAAAGTTAAGTTGAGTATTAGTAGCCTGGAAAGCACCTTCACCAGCCAACATTTCGTAGGAAGTTTGTATACCTTGATGCTGATTGACATCGGCTATACGAGCACACTGTTCAGCATATTCAGATTTCCATAGTAAATAATCTCCCCCCGAAAGACAGGCCCTAGCTATTTGTTTCCAATCATTTGGGGGTAGATTTTGAGTACCCAAACTTTCTATCATAGCAATAGTGAATGGAGCGGTAGGACCGTATTGTGAGCAAGCAATCTTTAACTCTTTTAATTGTTTAAAAGGCAGCGCTTCATAAAAACGCTGGTTGTTATTTTCAAAGACAGGAAAAGCAAAAGAAAAGTCGGAGACGACCTCACCAAGTCGTTGTGCTTGTTTCAATGCCTTTTGCAGCAGAGACACAATCTCAGATGGAGGAGGAGGAGGAGGAGGCCCCGGAGGGGGATCGAGACCTGCTATAATGGAAGGAGCATAGGCAGGGGGCAGAGGCGGAGCAGAAGGAGATTTAGAGTTGCTAATGGGAAGCTTAATTCCTGAACTCTGTAAAGCAACAGTGAGGTTTTTTAAACATTCAATCAAATCATCTTTAGATGTTGATGCCCCCTTTTCTTGTGCTAAAAAACCCCAATCTTCTTGATGGTATTTAGCAGCTTCTTCGTCTAATTCCGCCTCATCTGTGGATGAAAGTGAATCATCATTATCTGAAGGACACGATAATTTAGAAAACGGAGGGTCGCCTTCAACTCCCTTGGGAACAGCATACCTGGGTTCCGGATCAGGAACATGTAGAGGATTTTCTTCCTGTTTCAATAAATTTTCTAAACGTTTTAATTCATCGTTATCAAAGTCCAGACAATCACGAATTAGTGTCCAAAAGGATAAAGTTTCAACAGGGATTTTTTCAGGGCCTTGTAAAGTATAATGAGCCCAAATTTGTTCCCCTACCTTTTTCCATGTTTCTAAATTTACTGTACCTTCTCTGGGGAACCAAGGGCAAACTTCCTCAATAAATGAAAGAAAATTGATTAATTTAGGTTTGGAAACAGTAATTCCCCAATGTTTCAACATTACAGATAACATATGTACAAACAATTGACGACTATGCGTCTGTCCCATATTTATACTCTCAACTATATACCTTACTACTCCTCCTCAATTTAAATTCACTTGTATACGTATACTCACTTTTTTTAGCTAATAAGAGTAGTGGCGAGGAAAACTGTCGAAATCGAGCCCCACGTTGGGCGCCACCTGCCGCGGCCAGCACAAGCAAGAGTCGCACCTGCACAGGGAGAGAACGGAGCGTCCCCGCTAAGAAAAATAAGAGAGAGACAAAAGATGGGGTTGAGAGGATCAGACCAAAATGGCTGATGCCTTCCTTTATTGTGCTGCAGTATATATAGGATAAAGTACGTGACTTTTGACATTCACAAGATTGTATATTAATCTCCAGATACAATCACAAGACCCTTACCATTGTGTGCAGATCACAAATAGATAATCTATCTTCTATCAATAAGCTAATCTATCTTCTATGAAATGTTGCAAGACCGAGACGTCCCGGAGCCTTAAGGGTAGTAAATTCTTCAGGGGGGCGGGACAGGGAGCTTAGGGACGTGCCTAAGGCTCTGCATAACGCCGAGCAGCTCCCAAGACTTAACCCTTCACGGGCAGTCCCCCGCAAGAATCCAATGGACAGAGGAGCCTGGTGGGCTAGAGTCTATGGTCACAGAGAGTCGGACACGACTGAAGCGGCTGAGCATGAGAGAAATAAGCCACAACACCTAAGAAAGCAAACTTTCTATAATATGATAAAGTTACCCACATACACCGTATACCAATTATTCTCTTAAAATGCAATGTCTAACAATTATCACATTAAAACTAAATTTATGCTTTCTTTTATTTTAGTGGGTTTTTATTAGATTCTTCAAAGACATATTTTCTGTCAGAATTCTGTATGAACCTTAAAGCAGAATAACTATATATCCCCCTTCATTCTAACAACAACAAAAAAAAAAAAGAAAAAAAAAACCATACTGACCAAATAAATTGCTTTAGCAATTTAATAGAAATATAATCCAAACAGAAAATACACCTCTTTGAGAGAGAAATATTACGTCAAGAATTACATGTATTCTTTTCATACATATATTTATCGGTGGGTATTTCCCAATTTTCTACAGCAAATACATGTTCTATGACCAAATGTATATGGTGAGAAGCACTATAGCCAAAAAAGAATGTATATTAGTTAATAAATAAGTAATTATAGTATAATTAATTAAGTATTAATTCACAGTGAAAAATCCTGTTTATTTAGTTTCTAATTAATGATATTGTAGGTTGTGTTGGTAATTTTGAGATCATCTCCTGTGAGAATCGATTCACATATTTAATGCAATTCTGTTTTTGAAAATTTGTTTATGTCTTAAAAATCTGACAGCTTTTCACAATATAGATTTTATTAGACACTTAGTAGTTTTCTCAAATGTGGGAACCAGCTCAACAATTCTGATTCATGTGCAAATTCATACATGTAAGGGAGTTAAATGCAATTAGAAACTGTGATTGAAATATATATATTTTCATATACATACACACACATACATACACCCACACATATACTCAAGGAGTCAATTCTCAGGTACATTCTACATAACCCTTTAAAGGCCCCAGTGGGATCAAAACTCTAGCTCCCCAGTACAGTATTTAGCTCAATAACCCACAGCTGGATTGTGTTTTGTAAGGTCAGGCCATTCAAGATGACTGTTCTCTTGTTCTCGGTATATCCCCCCTGCCTGAGCAGTGCCTGCTTTTACCTCTGTCCTATGCATGTAACTGATCTTCTTCTGTATTTGCCTCAGGCCCCAGTGGGTGATTGTTCTCATCAAAGGCCAGGTGAGGGTCTTGATCCTCTACTGGTTTCCCTGGTAACTAGTGAGCCCAGCTGAAATCAATTCCCCTTCTAACTGATAATCACTCGTCTCCTGGCAGGAGCAAAGACTGCCGCCAAGTCCTGCCTGTAGACCAAGGTGCATAGTGGGGCACTGCTCCAGGACCTCGCCTCAGACAGGTAAGCTTCCCCATCCATTAAACTGTTGATCTCTCTCCTGCTGACTCTGTCCTCTTTCTTTGGTCTTAAAGCTAGGCAAGCACAGAGCTTATAGGCCTGTGGGATGCAGCTGAACCATTTTTCTCCCGTTTCCTCTTCACAGTCTCTCATTCCTGCTCCTTGGGGTCACTTCCCCAAGTAATCTGCCTGTATGCAAGCCCTTGACTCCAGCTTTGCTTCAGGGTGCAGACCCAGGTTACAACTCTTGGCTGTAGTGGCCCTTGAGAAAGTATAACTTCAGGATGGGATTCTGAAGGTGGTATATAACCCATTGGTCAGATATTGAAGGTAATAACTTGTATTTGGAGATGTAAAAACTATAAAATAAAGCATTATTTGCTACAGCGCTTGACTATGGTGTGTTCAGAAGGTGAACCATTGGTGTTTTGAGGTGGCAGTATCAAAATGTATGAAGACAGTCAAAACTGTGGGAATTGTAGAGAGGACTCAGCAAAATGCGTTACATACCCTCCAAAACTGCCTAAAATCAGAATAGTCAACCAACAAATCCAGGCATACAACTAACAACTAATGCCCCAAGGCATTATTAAAGCAACTTATCCCTTATAGACTCAGAGCAAAACATTCTGAAAATCAGACACAGGATTTAATTTTAAGTAAAAGCTACAAAAGATGAATACATAGTTTCAACAAGTCTTCTAAACTGGAGTCATGGCCCCCACAGGAGGGGAAAAAAATGACACCCGTGTTGTGGGACAAAGTCATTAGGGAAAACAGTTAAGGATCTTCTAGTGCAGATCTGTTGATAGCTGGAGCTGTGTTCCCTCCCTGCTATTTACCTGGGGCCAAGCTTCCCTGATGGCTCAGATGGTAAAGCGTCTGCCCGCAATGTGGGAGACCCGGGTTCGATTCCTGGGTCGGGAAGATCCCCTGGAGAAGGAAATGGCAATCCACTCCAGCACTCTTGCCTGGAAAATCCCATGAACGGAGGAGCCTAATAGGCTACAGTCCATGGGGTCACACAGAGTCGGACACGACTGAGCGACTTCACTTTAAACTATGGTGGAGGTAATGAAGATAATGACGACCTCCTTCAAAAGAGCCCATGCATGTACTGCTACACTCATTACTCCAGCAGCAGGCCACCACCGACCCACGACTCCACTGGAGACTCCTAGACACTCCCAGGCAAGTCTGGGTCAGTCTCTTGTGGGGTCACTGCGCCTTTCTGCTGGGTCCTGGTGCACACGAGTTTCTGTTTGTGCCCTCCAAGAGTCTATTTCCCAGTCCTATGTAAGTTCTGGCAGCTCTATGGTGGGGTTAATGGCAACATCCTCCAAGAGGGCTTATGCCATACCCAAGTCTGCTGCACCCAGAGCCCCTGTCCCTGTGGCAGTCCACTGTTGACCCGCACTGGTCATAGGAATCACCCTCTTCCAAAAACACAACAGACTACACATGGACATCACCACATGGTCAACACCAAAATCAAATTGATTATATTCTTTGCAGCCAAAGATATAGAAGCTCTACACAGTCAGCAAAAACAAGATAGGGAGCTGACTGTGGCTCAGATCTTGAATTCCTTATTGGCAAATTCAGACTTAAATTGAAGAAAGTAGGGAAAACACTAGACCATTCAAGTATGACCTAAGTCAAATCCCTTATGATTATACACAGAAGTGAGAAATAGACTCAAAGTATTAGATCTGATAGAGTGCCTGATGAACTATGGATGAAGGTTCCTGACATTGTACAGGAGACAGGGATCAAGATGATCCCTAAGAGAAACAAATACAAAAAACAAATTGGCTGTCTGAGGAGGCCTTACAAATAGCTGAGAAAAGAAGCAAGGTGAAAAGCAAAGGAGAAAAGGAAAAATATACCCATTTGAATGCAGAAATCCAAAGAACAGTGAGGAGAGCTAAGAAAGGCTCCTTCAGTGATCAATGCAAAGAAATAGAGGAAAACAACAGAATGGGAAAGACAGTGATAACTTCAAGAAAATTAGAAATACCAAGGGAACATTTCATGCAAAGATGGGCTTGATAAAGGACAGGAATGGTGTGGACCTAACAGAAGCAGAAGATATTAAGAAGAAGTGGCAAGAATACACAGAAGAACTGTACAAAAAAGATCTTCACAACCCAGATAACTACAGTGATGTGATCACTCACCTAGAGCCAGACATCCTGAAATGTGAAGTCAAGTGGACCTTAGAAAGCATCACTATGAGCAAAGCTAGTGGAGGTGTTGGAATCCCAGTTGAGCTCGTTCAAATCCTAAAAGATGATGCTGTGAAAGTGCTGCACTCAATATGCCAGCAAATTTGGAATACTCAGCAGTGGCCACAGGAATGGAAAAGGTCAGTTTTCATTCCAATCCAAAACCAAGGCAATGTCAAAGAATGTTCACACTACAGCACAATTGCACTCATCTCAAACGCTAGTAAAGTAATGCTCAAAATTCTTCAAGCCAGGCTTCAGCAATACGTGAACCATGAAATTCCAGATGTTCAAGCTGGTTTTAGAAAAAGCAGAGGAACCAGAGATCAAATTACCAACAATGTCTAGATCATGAAAAATTTAAGAGAGTTCCAGAAAAACATCTATTTCTGCTTTATTGACTACATCAGTGCCTTTGACTGCTAGGGTCCAGCCCCGGTGGATCCAGGGTGATTCGAAGGTGGGGACGGAGTTGGCGTTCTTGGAAATAACTTATTTAATTACAGATAGAGAGGGATTAGAAAATTAACAGAGAAAAAGAGGCTGAATAACTTGGTTCACATGGAATACCAATCACCACCTATGTAGGCTGCAGGCGTCTTCCCGTTTTCCCGAAGGAGAGGAGGCACTGAGGCCCCCCTGGTCCGATCTTAGAAGCCCAGGCAAAATTAGCAGGCTTGATGGGTACCCATGCACCAGATGGGAATTCAGCCAGAAAAACGGGGAGCAAGAAAGAAGTGACATGGGGAAATCAGTCTTTCCGGAAACTGATCCCATTTCTTTATTTTTGGGTTTGCTTATATACCTTTTATTACACATAGAGATGAAAACAGAGTCACGTGGGGGTCAGCAGTCCTTTATCAAAATCAGGTGCTTCACATAAATGTATAAAAAGAAAAAGGTCTTAGGGGTTTTACATCTTCTTCTGGCCATGAGACCTGCTGACATTTTATGACCCTTTATTTCTGATAACCAAAAAACTTATTTTTTCCAAGGGTGTTTTTTCTTAAAACAAATAAAGTTGCATTTTCTCCAAATAAAGTTGCATTCCTATAGGGTGAGGGTGTAGTGAGTTACAATCAAGAAAGGAATTTATTTAACCCAAGGTTAACATGATTAATCTTAAGGGCTAATACTTATTTTTCCTATATGTTAGTTATATTCATTATAAGGACGGGGAATATGGAGATTTAGCAGCAAACGTCAGCCCAACAAATGAAAATCCTTTCCCCAATGTTCCCCTTAAGATCTATTTAGTCTTAAGATAGTGATAAAGTTACATTTTTACATAGCAAGGACACAGTGATTTATAACAAAGTACAGTGATCTATTACAAAAGAGAAAATTCATTAACCCAAAAAGTCTAGTATTGTTAACCTTAAAAACGACTATAATTCCTTTTCTATATTCCAAATACATTGATTAATATATTCCCAGGTGCCTAAGGATATGGAGGCCTGGCGGCAATCATTGACTCAACAATGAGAAAATCCCTATGCTAATTAAGACTTTCAAAATACTCCAAACTCTCTGTGCTGTTTATGGTTGAGAGGTAGTAAACAATCATGTTCGTAGTGGCAGGAGTATGGATAATCCTGTCACACAAGCTATTCTGTCAGCAGAGGGGTTTGACCTGAGACACCCTTGTCACATCCAGGGCAGGGAATTAGCAGCAATTATTGGCACAACAAATGAAAAAAAACCCTTCACCAATATAATTCCTAACCAACCCACTATACTGACAATTTCCAACTTCCCAAAAGAATTTGCCTTTAGTAAGTCTAAAACATCTCGTGCCTCTCAGGTTGGGAGGCTCTAAACAATCACATGTGGCCCAAAGAACCTATACAGGTGGGCTAGATAACCTTCAGAGGAGTCCGTAAGCCGAAACACTCTTGTCATGCCCAGGAATTTTTATTGACTTGGAGCTGCACGTTAACTCCTTCTCCGAGAAATGGTGATGGGGGAGAGCCCCCTGTAAAGTCAAAGGTGTAGGTGAGAGCATAAAACAGACTCTGGTTTTGGGGGTAGATGCTCGGAAACAGGGGGTTTCCTGAGGCTTGCTCACGCCTTTGCGTATGCCAAGGCTCCTTCCTCATGACCTTTGCCATGGGTGGAGTTGCTCACGCTGGCCCCCGGCATTTGACTGTGTGGATCACAACAAACTGTCAAGAATTCTCAAAGAAATGGAAATACCAGAGCACCTTTCCTGCGTCCTGAGAAATCTGTATGCTTGTCAGGAAGCAACAGTTACAACTGGACATGGAACGACAGACTGGTTGCAAATCAGGAAAGGAGTATGTCAAGCCTATATCATCACCCTGCTTATTTAACTTCTGTGCGAGTACATCATGAGAAATGCTGGGCTGGATGAAGTAAAAGCGGGGATCAAGATTGCCGGAAGAAATATCAATAACCTCAGATATGCAGATGACACCACCCTTATGGCAGGAAGCGAAGAACTAAGGAGCCTCTTGAATAAAGTGAAGGAGGAGAGAGAAAAAGTTGGCTTAAAGCTCAACATTCAGAAAATGAAGATTATGGCATCCGGTCCCATCACTTCATGGGAAATAGATGGGGAAACAGTGGAAACAGTGTCAGACTTTATCTTTTTGGGCTCCAAAATCACTGCAGATGGTGACTGCAGCCATGAAATTAAAAGATGCTTGCTCTTTGGAAGAAAAGTTATGACCAACCTAGACAGCATATTAAAAAGCAGAGACATTACTTTGCCAAATGAGGTCTGTCTAGTCAAGGCTATGGTTTTTCCAGGAGTCATGTATGGATGTGAGAGTTGGACTATCAAGAAAGCTGAGATCCAAAGAATTGATGCTTTTGAACTGTGGTGTTGGAGAAGACTCTTGAGAGTCATTTGGACAGCAAGGAGATTCAACCAGTCCATCCTAAAGATAATCAGTCCTGAATATTTATTGCAAGGACTGATGCTGAAGCTGAAACTCCAATACTCTGGCCACCTGATGCAAAGAACTCTTATTGAAAAGACCCTGATATCAGGAAAGATTGAAGGCAGAAGGGGACACCAGAGGATGAGATGGTTGGATAGCATCACCAACTCAATGGACATGAATTTGAGTAAACTCTGGGAGCTGGTGATGGACAGAGAGGTCTGGCATGCTGCAGTCCATGGGGTTGCAAAGAGTTGGTCACGACTGAACTGAACTGTAGAAACATTGATCCGATGGCATGGGAGAGAAACTTCATAAAATGAGGAGGTGTGATACACCTGCTCACATTCATAAGATATTCCCTCTAATTTAAAACACAAATCTTTGCATCTCACATACTGCTATTAAGAGTCACATTGCTTGGTCGACTTTTAGAAATTGAAGGCATTAAGGCATTATTGATCAAGATTATTGCAAGCTCTTAGCTTCCAAAGTGGCTTAGTGTTGACGAATCTCCCTGCCGATTTCAGGAGACATGGGTTCGATCCCTGGGTTGGAACGATTCCCCTAGGGGAACAAACCAACCCACTCGAGTATTCTTGCCTAGAGAATCCCATGGACTGAGGAGCCTGGTGGGTTCCAGAGCATGGGGTATCAAAGAGTTGGACACAACTGAGCACGCATACATGCATACATTGTGATCTCTAAATGAGACCCAGCCCTCTGCAGGGAACAGTTGTGTGGCCAGCTTATAATTACCTGGTGTTATCACCCAGCAGATCCTGTGGTGCTATCTGTGATAGATTAAAATGCTATGAGAATCACATGGTACAATTCTATGATTATGGAGAAAATACTTATTTTGCTGCCAAAAAAAAAAAATCGCGTATCACTTGTAAAGTGAATCCTTTCATGTTACTGGTTGATGCTAAATGACTGTGAGAGCAGAGCTGTTCATCATGAGCTTAAATTTATTTCACCTACTGAGCCATAACTTGGAGTAATGTGATGGCAGTCCATTATATAACAGACAGAAAACACATTTGGCATTAGATCTGAGAAGATCCAGAGGGCACAGATTGGTTACAAAAAAAAGACTACTCAGAGAGAGATACATTTTTAAAAATCTTAAAAAAATGTCTTCAAAAGTATTTTGAAAGTTAATATATGCATAAAGCAAAAACAGAGTGTGATATAAGAGGAATTCTGAGAGCATAAGAGAAACATCTTTAAGAGAAAAAATGGAAATATTCACATGTCTTCTCCCTTCTGTATCCCTTTCTCAGAACACTAGCAAAAGAAATCCATGTTATAACAAAAATAACCTCAAGCAACAAACTTTTTATGCTATATGACTGCTTTTAATTTTCCACTAGAAATATATCATCACTTCATTTTACATTGAATATTAATTATGCAGTTGCTCTAATCCAAGCATTCTTCATTGGTTTGTATTTTTAGAAAAAACATTTTAGGTGAACAGCAAAAGGTAGTTTTCATTATAAAATGAAATGCGTACTTTATAAAATAGGAAGTTAAAAAGACGATGATAAAGGAGGCAAAATTATCCTACAAAATAGTCAAGAATTCCCATATAATACAGATTCAAGAAACAAATAGTTTGAAGGAATAAACTTAATTTTTCAAAATTTTATATTATAGAAATTTTATGAAAATAACTAATTGAATTAATGGCAACAATTATATATCTTAAAAAAGCTCAATCACATATGAAGGAGGCTCTCAGGAGGTGATAGTTTAGTCAAGTGAGCTGAAATCATCATCTTTTATTTTCTAGAGTCAATTCATGTAGTGTCTAAAATTGATACATAAAGAGATGTAAAAAACTTAGAGTTATGAAATGGGGGCGAGGTGGGCCAAGAGAACTCTTTTTTTAGTTTTATTTTCTTTTCAAGTGCATATATTAGTTTTATAACACTAATAAAATGAAAACAATGCTATAACAGTAAGATTTTTGTGTTCTTTATTGATCATGTTGAAAAGCTTAAAAAGTGTAAAGACATCTATTGTTGATTCTAATAAGGAAACAATTCAAATTGGATGCAGCTATACATAGGTCCTGGCATGATGAAAATTTTAATTTTGTTAACTCCATTTTCTTAGTCTTTAAAAATGAGTGGTATTAATAAAGCACTGCAAGGAGATCCAACCAGTCCATTCTGAAGGAGATCAGCCCTGGGATTTCTTTGGAAGGAATGATGCTAAAGCTGAAACTCCAATACTTTGGCCACCTCATGCAAAGAGTTGACTCACTGGAAAGACTCTGATGCTGGGAGGCATTGGGGGCAGGAGGAGAAGGGGATGACAGAGGATGAGATGGCTGGATGGCATCACTGACTCGATGGACATGAGTCTGAGTGAACTCTGGGAGTTGGTGATGGACAGGGAGGCCTGGTGTGCTGCGATTCATGGGGTCGCAAAGAATCGGACACAACTGAGCAACTGAACTGAACTGAACTGAATAATATTCTAGGTTAAAGAAATGGGTTAACTGAATCCTTAGTTTAGGCATATCTGGCATATCTGGCATTGATATTTCTTTTAGTTTGTTTGCTCTGAATTAAGATTTTTTTTTTCCCTTAACACTGCTATAGGCTGAATGTTTATGTCCCCTAAAAATTCACTGGCTGAATCAGTAATTCCCATCATGATGGTATTTGGAGGTGAGGCCTTTGCAAAGCAATTAAGGGACAAGGGTGGAGGCATCCTGATCGAATCAATGTCCTTATTAAAAGGAAGAACCAAAGCATTTTTTTTTTTTCTACAAAACAGGACTCAGCAAGTCAGGAAGAGGTCTTACACCAGAACCAAACCATGGTGGCATTCTGATCTTGGATTCCCCACATTCCAGGACTGTGAGAAATAATTTTATGTTATTTAAGCCGCCCAGCCTATGTTTTTTTCTTAATGCAGCCTAAAGCACATATGACTCAAACGAAGATAATAATGGGGTTGGTTTAGTCACTAAATTGTCTGAATCTTGAGACTTCATGGACTGTAGCCTGCCAGACTCCTCTGTCCATGGGATTTTCCAGGTGAGAATACTGGAGTGGGTTGCCATTTCCTTCTCCAAATAATAGGGTTAAGTGGGCTAAAACCCCATGTTCTGAGTTTCCAAATTTTGCTTTCTGAACATTCACCCCAGATCATTCCACTATTCTTTATTTTTCCTTTATTGCTTTTTGTTGTTTGATATATCTTTTAGAGCTGAGTGGTTTCTCATTAGGGTTCTGTTCTCTTAAAAGCTAGTTGTAACTTATTTCCAGAGCTTTTTGCAGTGGCATGTAGCATTATAGAAAACTATTGTATTTATTTATTACTCTTGCCAAAACATCCTCCCATGTGGTCAGCTAAAACTTTCCTCATGATCCATTGAATATGGGCAGTACAAGAAGGATTCCTCTTCATCTGTAGAATTATGCTAATAGTCTTAATTTTGCCTTGAATGACATATGAAATTATTATAAATGTTGTGGTCATTATATTCTTGTATATAACTGTGGTTACACTCTGGTGTTAATAAAAATCTATAGATTTTTTTCATACTTCCTTGAATTTCAATTATGTTTTCTATAAATGATATGCATTTTTCTCAGTTCCAGTCCATAAACTTTAAATTTTTTTTGCAAATGCTAACCCAAAAGCAATCAATTAACAAAGAATGATAAAGTATATCCCTATATATCACTCAACGTTTTCATTTCACTCTGAGTGTGAAGGGAAGGGAAGGATTGATGAAAATAGATGATGAACTCTTTATTTTTCACGGCATTCCTCCTTGCATGAAAGGTGAGTAGTTGTAGCTAGGACTTTGCCGTAGAATAGATGACTGATGGAGGAGGTCATCAAGGAGACAAGACCACCGGTTGACCTGGGAGGGGTGGACCTGGGCAAGACAATTACCAGCTCCCTCCCTTCTCCCCCAGGGCGTCCCTGGTGGCTCAGACAGTAAAGAATCTGCCTGCAATGTGGGAGACTTGGGTTCAATCCCTAGGTCTCGAAGATCCCCTGGAGAAGGGCATGGCAACACACTCCAGTATTCTTGCCTGGAGAATCCCATGGACAAAAGAGCCTGGCAGGCTGTGTTCATGGGGTCACAAAGTGTCAGACATGACTCAGTGACTAACACTTTCACTTTCCCTTCTCCCTCATCCTTGAGTGTACATTCCACTTTCCCTTCCCTGCTCCCACAATCTGCTGCAAGGATACAGCTTTGAAATAGAAATATGTGCCAAGCCTGTCTGGACTGGGTATATGACTGAACTCAAGTAAAGCCTCTGTATACAATTTTAGTATTTGGTGGGCAGGTGCAGAAATCTACTTATCTTGCAGTCATCCAAGAGAAGTATTTACATTCTCTGGCTTATTAAACTGGCCCCCTGTTAATCTGGAGAGGTCTGCCTCTTTCTTTGGTCTCTCCCTGCCCTCTGAGTGTGGATGCCAGTTTCAGATTATACCTAGGAAGCGCCTGAGGAGGTTGGGGAAGCAACAATGACATAGCAGTTTGATTAAATTCATAGTGAATCTCTCATTTCATATCTCCTATGCCGACTAAGGTCCGTCTAGTCAAGGCTATGGTTTTTCCAGTGGTCATATATGGATGCAAGAGTTGGACTGTGAAGAAGACTGTGGGCCAAAGAATTGATGCTTTTGAACTGTGGTGTTGGAGAAGACTCTTGAGAGTCCCTTGGACTGCAAGGAGATCCAACCAGTCCATTCTGAAGGAGATCAACCCTGGGATTTCTTTGGAAGGAATGACGCTAAAGCTGAAACTCCAGTACTTTGGCCACCTCATGTGAAGAGTTGACTCATTGGAAAAGACTCTGATACTGGGAGGGATGGGGGCAGGAAGAAAAGGGGACGACGGAGGATGAGATGGCTGGATGGCATCACCAACTGAATGGACGTGAGTCTGAGTAAACTCCAGGAGTTGATGATGGACAGGAAGGCCTGGTGTGCTGCGATTCATGGGGTCGCAAAGAATCGAACACGACTGAGCAGCTGAACTGAAGTGAAACACCGTTAAACATTTTTTTCTTCTCCTTGACTTTGTTGCATTCTCAGCTGTAATTCTTGGATCTTTATTTTTTCATTTTTCACTTATACAATACAAAATATTCTTTTAATTGAAACACTAAGGTTTTTAATTCCAAGGTCAAAATTTCCTTATTTCTTTCTTTACTGTCCTAAACTAAGATCCTTTTAACTTTTTTATTTAATATTTTAAAATGTATAACATTTTTACTTTGATATTTTAATGATAACGTAGTTTCATATTTCTGAAATTATATCCTATACTTTTTTTTTTTTTTTTTAGTTTTTCTTCTGTGAATCATTTTTTTTTTTTGGGGGGGAGTAGGAGGCTGTGTGTACTGAGTTTAATATCTTTCTTTGTATGTTTGTATTATCCTCAAATATTTAATGATTATTTGATGACTATTCAGCTTGAAGATGCATATGTTTTTTTGACTTGTAATTTAATATGGCCTCTAATTATACTGGTTCCCTTCACTGAAATTTTGGTAGGACAAAATGAGTTCTATTCCCTAGTGAAATGAAGGTGTAGTTCATTTACATGTCCATTGTTTCTGATGCACATAATTTGAGACTTTTGATTCATTTGCTCCTCTTCTCCAACCTCGACACCTACAGTGAATGTCACCAGTTTCTACACTTTAGTTTCAGACAGTTCTAGATTTAAGTTTGGAGCAAATGTAAGAGACAACTATTTATTTCCCTCTTTTTACTTAATTCACACTTAATGTCTGAAGTTGGAAGGTTTTACCTCAGGTTTTGTTTGGTTCCTTTTATGTCTTTCTTTTCCTTTCCTAAATAACATCAATTATTTTTAAAGAAATTAGCTTGCAATGCTTTATAGTGTGATCATGCTACCAACAACTGATACATATGTGGATAGCTGAAGAATCCTGCCTGTCCCAGCAGTCCTGAAAGCATTTCTTTAATTTTTTTCCTGATTAATTTTGAAGATGCTCCAATTTCTTTGTATTTCCTGACTTTGTGCTTGAAGTTGATCTGTTACTACTTTCCCTTTCTTTGAGTGTGTGTTCCTTTTCCCATCCTTTGCATTTTTTGAGAATTAAGATTTTTTTTAAATTATGTAATTTTATGGCATTTTGTTATATTTTAGTTTTCCATTCTTATCCAAACTTGAACCTTTTCATTTCAAATTTGTATGCTTCTGTGACATTAATGTTGTTGAATACACTTTGATAATTACTTTTAAAAAGGTACTTTGTCTAATTTATTATGCTTATAAAGTAATAGTTCATAGCTTACCCACTTTTCTAGGAAACATAAAAAAATTTGTTTAAAAATAAGAGATAGCTTGTTTAATTTCTCTAGGCATTTGCATTGATGTATTCCAACTTCTAAAAATTGTTCACTTAATAAAATATGATTAGGTTAAATTATCCATTTCGATTTTATCTCAAAGCTATTATCTCATATAACTTCAATTTGGTGATGTGAAGCATCTCCATTAACCATTTTCTGTGCAACTTCTCAGTTACCACTGCCAATTTCACTAGAAGTATTAGTGGGTTTAATTATTTCTCTATAAGCATAAACCTATGTTTATTGAATTTAATAAACACACACTACATATAAGATGCTGATTTCAAATGGATTTCATTTATCCGTGTCCACTGAACTCTATGAAGAACTATAGCACAATATAGGTGCCATGAAGACAGTTCTGTAGAGCTGAGTTAACAACATTGTTAGTGAAGTTCTATGAAAGTAGAGACTTAGTTTCTTGATGAATGTTTTAAATATTAATTTAGTTGGGTTTTGATTAATTCAGAAATGTTATTAAGTCATATCTAAATACCTTATTAAATCCAATCAAGGTTTATTTTTTAAAAATTGAGAAAGTAAGCATAATTAAAATCAGGGTACCCCCAAGAATATCATTTCTAACAGGTCTGGCACACTAAGACTATATTTTAACATGCATAATCAACTCATATTTTTCCTGTTGCACAATAAGAAAAAATAACATTAATAGTCTTTTTAAATTTTTTAATCTAAAAGAATTTTTCATACTATTCATAATTTTTCATGTAATGTCACTTTCTGACCTCTTTGCTAAGAGAAATAACCTTCAAAATAACTAATGATACTCATAAAATATTTCCCATATAGTTAAAAAAAAACATGCATTTAAGATAAAACTCAAAAAAATAACATACTTTATTTAAACTTTTCTCTTTCACCTTGAAGCTTACCTAAAGCTTTAGTCTTATCCTACAGTTCATTAAAGCAACCTCTGTTATTTAAATTAAAACAGTGTTTTCACAAAAAGAGGCTTAATAAACTGTGGGACCTCAGAGAAATCTAACCTATATCTAGTTCTGTGTCTACTCTCCACCTTCTAAAATATAAAAGAAAACAGAAGAAATTTTGTGATTTCGAGTATTGACAGATGTTTGTGATCAAAGGTACCCAAGAGATAATAGTCAGCTTCAAAGCTAAAAACAAAGGAATATTTTAAGAGGTTAAGTTTATACCTTATAGATAGATTTTGGTATTTTATTCCAATTAAAATTAATTTTCTACATTTACAAAAATAAAATTATTCCACATTGTTATATAGACATGGCAAGCTATGTTTCTATACCAGAATTTAAACTTTCATAGAGTTAGGCTCAGTTGGTTGCCCAGCTGATAAAGAATCCACCTGCAATGCGTGAGACCTGGGTTCGATCCCAGGGTTGGGAAGATACACTGGAGAAGGGAAAGAATATCCACTCTAGTATTCTGGCCTGGAGAATTTCATGGACTGAATATTCCATGCAGCCACAAAGAGTCTGACATGACTGAGTTATAATCAGATAACTGATATATTATCTGATATATTATAATCAGATAATTTTATGCGATTTGTAAAATAATTCCTGTCATGCTAGAAGACACTGCACTGACCAACTTGGGCTATGCAAAACAACCATGTTGTTAGCTTAGACAGGTCCAATAGAAATCCACGACAAGATGAAGTGATTTGGAGCTGAACCTGGGTAGGGGCATGATTCAGAAGGTTAATATTGTCAAGATTGTAATAATCTTCAAATTTCCTATAGGATAGAGACTATGTATACCATAGATATGAAGAGCTGACTCATTGGAAAAGGCTCTGATGCTGGGAAAGATTGAAGGCAGGAGGAGAAGGAGGCAACAGAGGAATGGGATGGTTGGGTAGCATCACTGACTCAGTGTACATGAGTGAGCAAATTCCAGGAGATAGTGAAGGACAGGAAAGCCTGGCATGATGCAGTCCATGGGGTGGCAAAAAATTGGACATAACTTAGCAGCTAAACAATATCATAAGAATTGTAGATAGGGATTCTTAAAGACCTGCTTGTATAAAGTAAAAAAATCAAAACAGCATCAGTATATAAACATGTGGACTAAGAGATTTCCTTGCTTTGTCCCCAACTGACTTGGAACCCACAATTGAATCCCGGTCAGTTGTCATGATGTCTGTTAATAAAAGTGAGTATATGACAAAGGGTTGATTATACTGGATAGGCATAGTAAATATCTATGTAATTCTTATTGATTTCTTCTGTAATGGAACCGACCTTTACCAAGATTATACAGTGATGTAGTGGAATACTGTCATTGTCAGTAAGAATATGTAAATAAGTTTATGATAATACTGGTATTGATTATCAAAATATTGGGAGATCAAATTAAAGTCTTTTAAAACTGTATTCTGATGGAAAATTACTGCCTAAGGAAAAACTGGCTTTAGCTAACCATCAGCTTGTTTCTATGCTAAATATTCCTGTTCAAGTTTATCACATGGTACATAGATTAAGGAGGGAAATTGAGTAATAAAATAACATAAAATATGAAAATATATGTAATGGCTCTATGCTGCTGCTGCTACTGCTGCTAAGTCACTTCAGTCGTGTCTGAGTCTGTGCGACCCCACAGATGGCAGTCCACCAGGCTCCCCCATCCCTGGGATTCTCCAGGCAAGACCACTGGGGTGGGTTGCCATCTCCCTCTCCAATGCATGAAAGTGAAGGGTGAAAGTGAAGTCGTTCAGTCGTGTCTGACTCCTAGCGACCCCATGAACTGCAGCCTACCAGGCTCCTCCATCCATGGGATTTGCCAGGCTAGAGTACTGGAGTGGGTTGCCATGGCTCTAATGAATAGATTATTTTTTTCAGTCCAGCCTATACCACACCAGCTCCCTGAAATGTTAAGCAAATGCAAAGTGCTTTTCCTTTTACTTTATCAGGTGCGTAAATGCTATACTAAATGTCAATAACCAAGAAAATATTATCATGTATTTTGCAATAGAAGGCATTCAAGGGCCAGATTTAAATTAGTTAATTCGGGAAAGAATTAACTCCGTTGGTTGGGTTATGTAAACCCTGAATATTTCTAGGAAATACCTGTCTTTAGCCAGGGTCCTTTGCTGGTTCCTGAGATCTAAGCCCTTACAATATTATACAGGATAAGAGTGTTTTGTCTGCCAGAGGCCTTTGCAACATTCACTACCATTTGTTTAAATAGTTTATGCTAACAGTATGATTTAGGTTGAAATTCTGTCTTTGTATGCCTGAAACCTTGGGCCATGAAGTATCAGTTGATCAGAGTTTTTGCTAACAATAACATTTATGAGTAATGTCTTTCTTTGCTCTGGGCAGCTGGAGTCTGAGCAGCTGAGGCCACTTATACAGACACATGCCTGTATGTTTGAATTTCAATAAAACTCTGGATACTGAGACTTGGGAGTTCTTCCTTGGTTGGCAATGATTTACACATATTATAATACATTGTTGCTATGAGAAACAAGTGAATTCATGCAATTCTAGGACAGGACATTTGGAAGTTTGTGCCTGGTTTCTCCTGGGCATTGTTCTTCATACTTCTCCCATTGCTGGAATATATGCGTACCTAAATGTGTAATAACCTAGAACGATGAGTATAACAGCTTTTCCGAGTTCTGAGAGTCCTTCTGATGAATCATCGGTCCCAAAGCTGGTCTTGTGAAACCCCAACTTACAGCTCCTCTCTAATGGCCTCTGATTAATGGCAGAAAAATTGGCTCATATTTACAAAATATGTCTGTTCTTTGAGCTTTTTGGAATATAGTATCTAAACTAGAATTACCATCAATTTTGCACTTAAAAGATCAAAATACAGAGCCATTGTTCTAATAAAATAGATTTCAAAACACATACACACAAACAAGAGAATTAAATGTGTGGATATCCGAGATTGATATAAATATAAACTTTCAAGGTATGTCAGTATATATATAGTCAGCATATTTTAAAAGATAATTTAGGTCTAAGTTATTTATTAAAAAAAAAACTGATTTAAGAAAATACATTACCAGGCCCTCAAGTAGCTCATGAGTAACTATTTTTTCAGTATTTCTTATTCCTAATATAAGAAAAAATATTTTATTATTAGAAAAAATATTGTTGACCCTTAAAATAAAAATGTTAATTATCAAGTTTAATGCAAAATATATGTCAGGTTCTGAGTTAAATTATCTGCATCTCTTTTCATCATTTGTTCTAATCATTGTTGTTGTTGCTCAGTTGCTAAGTTGTATCTGGCTGACTCTTTGTGACCCCATGGACTGCAGCATCCAGGCTTCGCAGTCCTTTACAATCTCCCAAATTTTGCTCTAACTCATGTCCGTTGAGTCAGTGATGCCATCCAACCATCTTGTTCTCTATTGAGCCCTTCTCCTCCTGCCCTCAATCTTCCCAGAATCTGGGTCTTTTCCAATGAGTTAGCTCTTCACGTCAAATGGCCAAAGTATCGGAGCTTCAGCATCAGTCCTTCCAATGAATATTCAGGGTTGATTTCCTTTAGAATTGACTGATTTGATCTCCTTGCTGTCCAGGAGACTCTCAAGAGTCTTCTCCAGCACCACGATTTGAATGCATCAATTCTTTGATGCCCAGCCTTCTTTATTGTTCAACTCTCACATCCATACATGACTGCTGGAGAAACCATAGCTTTGAATATACAGATTTTGCCAGCAAAATGCTATCTCTTTTCAATACACTGTTTGGGTTTGTCATAGTTTTTCTTCCAATGAGCAAGAGTCTTTTAATATCATGGATGCAGTCACCATCCCTAGTGATTCTATCACATACTTTTAGAGGAAATAAAACATTCAATATCTCTCTGAAGGTCATCTATTAGTAACTTGTAAAGCTCAGCCTGTGATCTGTGTTTATTACACATGTGTGTTTGGACTCTGTGTAAGTATGTGGCAGTTGTGTAGGGTATGTATAGATATAGTCATTCAGCACAACCTAAATATTACATCAATCAGAATAGTCTATTCTAAAATTCATTTGAAAATACAGTATCCATTATAAATCCATTGTAAATAACTTTGCATGTTATCCATTATAAATAACTTTGAATGTCAAATCTGAGAATGAATTTAGTGACTTTTTTAGAAGAAAAATGATTACAATTAAGACTATTTAAAAAATATATTTGAGTTCTTAATTCCTGACTACTAGGCAGACCTGTACTGGTGTATGTTTCTCAGTTTATGTACATGTGGATACACTTCATGTAGGTAGGATACACTTTCCTCCATATAAAATGAAGTAGAAAAGGGCTTTGGTTCTCATTAAGGGCGTGGCTCCTATTTATCTATTTATTAACTTTTATATTTGTTGAAATAACATTTATTTGGAAACTATTCTGGATATTATTTTGGTCACTGGAAATACACTTGTGAAATAAAAGTGATATCTGAGTTCTTGAAAATGAGTTTTGTAGAGTATGTAAATATTAATTTATGTAGAAATTACATTTATCAGTCAAGAGGGAACATCAAATATTTAGCCTGAAAGTAAGGAGCAGACAGTTTACTTGGAATAGAAAAGGCATACGGAAGTTTTAGTATTTAATAAGCCACCAGTCATCTTTCTTTTTGCCATGTCATATATACTAGACTTCATTGCTATCAGTTCAGTCCAGTCGCTCAGTCGTGTCCAACTCTTTGCAACCTCATGGACTGCAGCACGCCAGGGCTGCCTGTCCAACACTACCTCCCAGAGTTTACTCAAACTCATGTCCATTGAGTCGGTGATACGATCAAACCATCTGATCCTCTGTTGTCCCCTTCTCCTCTGGCCTTTAACCTTTCCCAGCATAGGGGTCTTTTCAAATGAGACAGTTCTTAGATCAGGTGGCCAAAGTAATGGAATTTCAGCTTCAACATCCAATGAACATTCAGGACTAATTTCCTTTAGGATGGATGGGCTGAATCTCCTTGCAGTCCAAGGGACTCTCAAGAGTCCTCTCCAGCACCACAGTTCAAAAGCATCAATTCTTCAGTGCTCAGCTTTCTTCACAGTCCAACTCTCACATCCATACATGTCTACTGGAAAAAACAGGCTTGACTAGATGGACCTTTGTTCGCAAAGCAATGTCTCTGCTTTTTTTAAAAAATATAAATTTATTTATTTTAATTGGAGGTTAATTACTTTATAATATTGTATTGGTTTTGCCATAAATCAACATGAATCCACCACAGGTATACACTTGTTCCCCATCCTGAACCCCCTTCCCTCTTCCCTCCCTGTACCATCCCTCTGGGTCTTTTTAATATGCTGTCTAGGTTGGTCATAACTTTTCTTCCAAGGAGTAAGTGTCTTTTAATTTCATGGCTGCAGTAACCATATGCAGTGATTTTGGAGCCTAAAAAAATAAAGTCAGCCACTGTTTCCACTGTTTCCCATTTATTTGCCATGAAGTGATGGGACAAGATGCCATGATTTTAGTTTTCTAAATGTTGAGCTTTAAGCCAACTTTTTCACTCTCCTCTTTCATTTTCATCAAGAGGCTCTTTAGTTCTTCACTTTCAAAGGGATGGTGCTATCTGCATATCTGAGGTTATTGATATTTCTCCCGGCAACCTAGATTCCAGCTTGTGCTTCTTCTAGCCCGATGTTTCTCATGATGTACTCTGCATATAAATAAATAAGCAGAGTGACAATATACAGACTTGACATACTCCTTTTCCTATTTGGAACCAGTATGTTGTTCCATGTCCAGTTCTAATTGATTCTTCCTGACCTGCATACAGATTTCTCAAGAGGCAGGTCAAGTGGTCTGGTATTCCCATCGCTATCAGAATTTTCCACAGTTTATTGTGATCCACACAGTCAAAGGCTTTGGCATAGTCAATAAAGCAGAAATAGATGTTTTTCTTGGACTCTTTTGCTTTTTCCATGATCCAGCAGATGTTGGAAATTTGATCTCTGGTTCCTCTGCCTTTTCTAAAACCAGCTTGAACATCTGGAAGTTCACGGTTCATGTACTGCTGAAGCCTGGCTTGGAGGATTTTGAGCATTACTTTAATAGCCTGAGAGATGAGTGCAATTGTGCAGTAGTTTGAGCATTCTTTAGATTGCCTTTCTTAGGGACTGGTGTGAAAACTGTACCTTTTCCAGTCCTGTGGCCACTGCTGAGTCTTCCAAATTTGCTGGCATATTGAGTGCAGCACTTTTATAGCATCATCTTTTAGGATTTGAAATAGTTCAACTGGAATTCCACTCCACTAGCTTTGTTCATAGTCATGCTTCCTAAATTCCACTAGACTTCACATTCCAGGATGTCTAGCTCTAGGTGAGTGATCACACCATTGTGATTATCTGTGTTGTGAATATATTTTCTGTATAGTTCTTCTGTGTATTCTTTCCACCTCTTCTTAATATCTTCTGCTTCTGTTAGGTCCATACCATTTCTGTCCTTTATTGAGACCGTCTTTGCATGAAGTGTTCCCTTGGTATCTCTAATTTTCTTGAAGAGATCTCTAGTCTTTCCCATTCTTTTTTTCCCTCTATTTCTTTGTACTAGTCACTGAGCATGGCTTTCTTATCTCTCCTTGCTATATTTTGGAACTCTGCATTCAGATGCTTATATCTTTTCTTTTCTCCATGTTTTTTGCTTCTCCTCTTTTCTCAGTCATTTGTAAGGACTCCTCAGACAGCCGTTTTGCTTTTTTGCATTTCTTGTTCTTGGGGATGGGTTTTTTTTTTTTTAATTTTAAAATCTTTAATTCTTACATGTGTTCCCAAACATGAACCCCCTTTCCCACCTCCCTCGCCATAACATCTCTCTGGGTCATCCCCATGCACCAGCCCCAAGCATGCTGTATCCTGCGTCAGACATAGACTGGCGATTCGATTCTTACATGATAGTATACATGTTAGAATGCCATTCTCCCAAATCATCCCACCCTCGCCCTCTCCCTCTGAGTCCAAAAGTCTGTTATACACATCTGTGTCTCTTTCCCTGTCTTGCATACAGGGTCGTCATTGCCATCTTCCTAAATTCCATATATATGTGTTAGTATACTGTATTGGTGTTTTTCTTTCTGGCTTACTTCACTCTGTATAATCGGCTCCAGTTTCATCCATCTCATCAGAACTGATTCAAATGAATTCTTTTTAATGGCTGAGTAATACTCCATTGTGTATATGTACCACAGCTTTCTTATCCATTCATCTGCTGATGGACATCTACGTTGTTTCCATGTCCTGGCTATTATAAACAGCGCTGCGATGAACATTGGGGTACATGTGTCTTTTTCAATTCTGGTTTCCTTGGTGTGTATGCCCAGAAGTGGGATTGCTGGGTCATAAGGTAGTTCTATTTGCAATTTTTTAAGGAATCTCCACACTGTTTTCCATAGTGGCTGTACTAGTTTGCATTCCCACCAACAGTGTAGGAGGGTTCCCTTTTCTGCACACCCTCTCCAGCATTTATTGCTTGTAGATTTTTGGATCGCAGCCATTCTGACTGATGTGAAGTGGTACCTCATTGTGGCTTTGATTTGCATTTCTCTGATAATGAGTGATGTTGAGCATCTTTTCATGTGTTTGTTAGCCATCCGTATGTCTTCTTTGGAAAAATGTCTATTTAGTTCTTTGGCCCATTTTTTGATTGGGTCGTTTATTTTTCTGGAACTGAGCTGCATAAGTTGCTTGTGTATTTTTGAGATTAGTTTTTTGTGAGTTGTTTCATTTGCTATTATTTTCTCCCATTCAAAATGCTGTCTTTTCACCTTGCTTATATTTTCCTTTGTTGTGCAGAAGCTTTTAATTTTAATTAGATCCCACTTGTTTATTTTTGCTTTTATTTCCAGAATTCTGGGAGGTGGATCATAGAGGATCCTGCTGTGATTTATGTCTGAGAGTGTTTTGCCTATGTTCTCCTCTAGGAGTTTTATAGTTTCTGGTCTTACATTTAGATCTTTAATCCATTTTGAGTTTATTTTTGTGTGCGGTGTTAGAAAGTGATCTAGTTTCATTCTTTTACAAGTGGTTGACCAGTTTTCCCAGCACCACTTGTTAAAGAGATTGTCTTTACTCCATTGTATATTCTTGCCTCCTTGTCAAAGATAAGGTGTCCATATATGTGTGGATTTATCTCTGGGCTTTCTATTTTGTTCCATTGATCTATATGTCTGTCTTTGTGCCAGTACCATACTGTTTTGATGACTGTGGCTTTGTAGTAGAGCCTGAAGTCAGGCAAGTTGATTCCTCCAGTTCCATTCTTCTTTCTCAAGATTGCTTTGGCAATTTGAGGTTTTTTGTATTTCCATACAAATCTTGAAATTATTTGTTCTAGTTCTGTGAAAAATATGGCTGGTAGCTTGATAAGGATTGCATTGAATTTGTAAATTGCTTTGGGTAGTGTACTCATTTTCACTATATTGATTCTTCCGATCCATGAACATGGTATATTTCTCCATCTATTAGTGTCCTCTTTGATTTCTTTCATCAGTGTTTTATAGTTTTCTATATATAGGTCTTTAGTTTCTTTAGGTAGATATATTCCTAAGTATTTTATTCTTTTCGTTGCAATGGTGAATGGATTGTTTCCTTAATTTCTTTTTCTACTTTCTCATTATTTGTGTACAGGAATGCAAGGGATTTCTGTGTGTTGATTTTATATCCTGCAACTTTACTATATTCATTGATTAGCTCTAGTAATTTTCTGGTGGAGTCTTTAGGGTTTTCCATGTAGAGGATCATGTCATCTGCAAACAGTGAGAGTTTTACTTCTTCTTTTCCAATTTGGATTCCTTTTATTTCTTTTTCTGCTCTGATTGCTGTGGCCAAAACTTCGAGAACTATGTTGAATAGTAGCGGTGAAAGTGGACACCCTTGTCTTGTTCCTGACTTTAGCGGAAATGCTTTCAATTTTTCACCATTGAGGATAATGTTTGCTGTGGGTTTGTCATATATAGCTTTTATTACGTGGAGGTATGTTCCTTCTATTCCTGCTTTCTGGAGAGTTTTTATCATAAATGGATGTTGAATTTTGTCAAAGGCCTTCTCTGCATCTATTGAGATAATCATATGGTTTTTATTTTTCAGTTTGTTAATGTGGTGAATTACATTGATTGATTTGCTGATATTGAAGAATCCTTGCATCCCTGGGATAAAGCCCACTTGGTCATGGTGTATGATCTTTTTAATGTGTTGTTGGATTCTGATTGCTAGAATTTTGTTGAGGATTTTTGCATCTATGTTCATCAGTGATATTGGCCTGTAGTTTTCTTTTTTTGTGACATCTTTGTCAGGTTTTGGTATTAGGGTGATGGTGGCCTCATAGAATGAGTTTGGAAGTTTACCTTCCTCTGCAATTTTCTGGAAGAGTTTGAGGAGGATAGGTGTTAGCTCTTCTCGAAATTTTTGGTAGAATTCAGCTGTGAAGCCGTCTGGACCTGGGCTTTTGTTTGCTGGAAGATTTCTGATTACAGTTTCAATTTCCGTGCTTGTGATGGGTCTGTAAAGATTTTCTATTTCTTCCTGGTTCAGTTTTGGAAAATTGTACTTTTCTAAGAATTTGTCCATTTCTTCCACGTTGTCCATTGTATTGGCATACAACTGCTGATAGTAGTCTCTTATGATCCTTTGTATTTCTGTGTTGTCTGTTGTGATCTCTCCATTTTCATTTCTAATTTTATTGATTTGATTTTTCTCTCTTTGCTTCTTGATGAGTCTAGCTAATGGTTTGTCAATTTTGTTTATCCTTTCAAAGAACCAGCTTTTGGCTTTGTTGATTTTTGCTATGGTCTCTTTTGTTTCTTTTGCATTTATTTCTGCCCTAATTTTTAAGATTTCTTTCCTTCTACTAACTCTGGGGTTCTCCAATTCTTCCTTTTCTAGTTGCTTTAGTTGTAGAGTTAGGTTATTTATTTGACTTTTTTCATGTTTCTTGAGGTATGCCTGTATTGCTATGGACTTTCCTCTTAGCACTGCTTTTATAGTGTCCCACAGGTTTTGGGTTGTTGTGTTTTCATTTTCATTAGTTTCTGTGCATATTTTGATTTCTTTTTTGATTTCTTCTGTGATTTGTTGGTTATTCAGAAGTGTGTTGTTCAACCTCCATGTGTTGGAATTTTTAATAGTTTTTCTCCTGTAATTGAGATCTAATCTTAATGCATTATGGTCAGAAAAGATGCTTGGAATGATTTCGATTTTTTTGAATTTATCAAGTTTAGATTTATGGCCCAGGATGTGATCTATCCTGGAGAAGGTTCCATGAGCACTTGAAAAAAAGGTGAAATTCATTGTTTTGGGGTGAAATGTCCTATAGATATCAATTAGGTCTAACTGCTCTAATGTATCATTTAAAGTTTGTGTTTCTTTGTTAATTTTCTGTTTAGTTGATCTGTCCATAGGTATTAAAGTCTCCCACTATTATTGTGTTATTGTTGATTTCCCCTTTCATACTTGTTAGCATTTGTCTTACATATTGCGGTGCTCCTATATCGGGTGCATATATATTTATAATTGTTATATCTTCTTCTTGGATTGATCCTTTGATCATTATGTAGTGGCCTTCTTTGTCTCTTTTCACAGCCTTTGTTTTAAAGTCTATTTTATCAGATATGAGTATTGCCACTCCTGCTTTCTTTTGGTCTCTATTTGCGTGGTATATCTTCTTCCAGCCCTTCACTTTCAATCTGTATGTGTCCCTTGTTTTGAGGTGGGTCTCTTGTAAGCAGCATATAGAGGGGTCTTGTTTTTGTATTCATTCAGCCAGTCTTTGCCTTTTGGTTGGGGTGTTTAACCCATTTACGTTTAAGGTAATTATTGATAAGTATGATCCCGTTACCATTTACTTTATTGTTTTGTGTTCGGGTTTATACACCCTTTTCGTGTTTCCTGTCTAGAGAATATCCTTTAGAATTTGTTGGAGAGCTGGTTTGGTGGTGCTGAATTCTCTCAGCTTTTGCTTGTCTGTAAAGCTTTTGATTTCTCCTTCGTATTTGAATGAGATCCTTGCTGGGTACAGTAATCTGGGCTGTAGGTTATTGTCTTTCATCACTTTAAGTATGTCTTGCCATTCCCTCCTGGCCTGAAGAGTTTCAATGAATGATCAGCTGTTATCCTTATGGGAATCCCCTTGTGTGTTATTTGTTGTTTTTCCCTTGCTGCTTTTAATATTTGTTCTTTGTGTTTGATCTTTGTTACTTTGATTAATATGTGTCTTGGGGTGTTTCGCCTTGGGTTTATCCTATTTGAAACTCTCTGTGTTTCTTGGACTTGGGTGATTATTTCCTTCCCCAATTTAGGGAAGTTTTCAACTATTATCTCCTCAAGGATTTTCTCATGATCTTTCTTTTTGTCTTCTTCTTCTGGGACTCCTATAATTCGAATGTCAGAGTGTTTCATATTGTCCTGGAGGTCTCTGAGATTGTCCTCATTTCTATTAATTCATTTTTCTTGTTTCCTCTCTGATTCATTTATTTCTACCATTCTATCTTCTATTTCACTAATCCTATCTTCTGCCTCCGTTATTCTACTAATTGTTGCCTCCAGAGTGTTTCTGATCTCATTTATTGCATTATTCATTATATTTTGACTCTTTTTTATTTCTTCTAGGTCCTTGTTAAACCTTTCTTGCATCTTCTCAATCCTTGTCTCTAGCCTATTTATCTGTGATTCCATTTTGATTTCAAGATTTTGGATCATTTTCACTATCAATATTCAGAATTCCTTCTCAGGTAGATTCCCTACTTCTTCCTCTTTTGTTTGTTTTGGTGGGCAACTCTCCTGTTCCTTTACCTGCTGAGTATTCCTCAGTCTCTTCATCTTGGTTATATTGCTGCATTTGGGGTGGCCTTTTTATATTCTGGTAATTTGTGGAGTTCTCTTTATTATGGAGCTTCCTCACTGTGTGTGGGTTCTATCAGTGGCTTGTCAAGGTTTCCTGGTTAGGGAGGCTTGTGTTGGAGTTCTGGTGGGTGGAGCTGGGTTTCTTCTCTCTGGAGTGCAGTGGAGTGACCAGTAATGGGTTATGAGACATCAAAGGTTTTGGAATAACTTTGAGCTGCCTGTATATTGAAGCTCAGGGGAGTGTTCCTGTGTTGCTGGAGAATTTGAGTGGTATGTCTTGTTTTGGAACTTGTTGGCCCTTGGGTGGAGCTTGGTTTCGGTGTAGGTATGAAGGCATTTGATAAGCTCCTATTGCTTAATGTTCCCTGAATTCAAGAGTTCTCTAATGTTTTCAGGCTTTGGATTTAAGCCTCCTGCTTCTGGTTTTCAGTTTTATTTTTACAGTAGCCTCTAGACTTCTTCATCTATACAGCACCGATGATAAAACATCTAGGTTAAAGATGAAAAGTTTCTCCACATTGAGGGACACTCAGAGTGGTTCACTAAGTTACAAGGAGAAGGGGGGGGGGTAGTTAGAGGTAACTGGAATGAGATGCGGTGAGATCAAAAGAGGCGAGAGCAAGCTAGCCAGTAGTCACTTCCTTATGTGCGCTCTATAGTCTGGACCGCTCAGAGGTATTTACGGAGTTATATGGGGAAGAGGAAAGGGAGGAAGTAGACAGAGGTGGCCAGGAGGATAAGAGAGAGGAATGAGAAGGAGAGAGACAAATCCTGCCAGTAACCAGTTCCTTAGGTGTTCTCCACTGTCTGGAACACACAGAGATTCACAGAGTTGGATAGAGAAGAGATGGGGAAGAAAAGAGACAGAGGCCACCTGGTGGAGAAAAAGGAGAGTCCAGAGGAGGAGAGAGTGGTCAAGCCAGTAATCTCGCTCTCAGGTAAACTTGGGTAGTGAAGTTTGGGTTTTTAAATGTACAAAATTGACAACAAAAACCTAAGAGCAAAGATTAAAAATCTAGAGTAGAGGCTGGATTTTCAAAAATACAATATTAAAGAAAAGAAGCAGAAGGAAAAAGGAAGAAAGAAAAAAAAAAAAAACAAGAATTATTAAAAAAAAAAAAAAAACACCAACAACCATCCAAAGACTATATATGGTGTTTGCCTTAAAAAAAAAAAAAAAAAAGAACTTTTTTAAAAAAAAATAGTAATAGTGGGTTATAAAAATAAAAATTAGAGGAGAAATAGAAGACTTAACAATTAAAAAAAGTTAGAAAAAACAACAAAAAACAAAAACAAAAACAAAAAAAAGGAATGATTTTAAAAATAGTAAAAATATATCTAGCCCTTCTATGATGTTGTGGGCCGTGTGGGATCACTTCCAAGGTGGTTCCCTCTGTTTAACTTCTGTTTGCTGGTTTTTTGGGCTCACTAGTTCAGTCGCGCTGTGGGGAGGGGGGATGCTGCAAACAAATAGCACTGTTGTGTGCACACAGTGTCTCAGCCCCGCTTGACCTGTCCCTTCTCGCTGCGTACAAACCACTCCGGCTCTACGATGCTCAGCCGGGAACCATCTGGGGCCGGCCCTAGGCTGCGTGCACTTCCCTGGTCCAAGCCGCTCAGGTTCAGTGCTCAGGCAGCCCTCAGAGGCACAGATTCGGCTGGGACTGCGCTTTGTGCCCTTCCCAGGTCCAAGTAGCTCAGGAGTTTGGTGAGCGTGATTGCCGCGGCTTGTCACCTTTTCTGCCGCTGCCGCTCAGCTCTCTGGGTCGACCGCTGGCGCCGCCCCCCGTGAGGCAGATTGTGACTGTCCAGCACCCCCAGAAGTCTTAGCAAAGAAGCCTGCTTGCAGTTAGGTAAGTAAAGTCTCTCCGGGTCTGCAATTGCCCCTTTCCAGTCCTTACGGCTCTGGCTGCCTGTGCCCGGCGGGGGATGGTCTGTAGCCGGTTTATTCCGTTCTGTCCTTTGTTCTGTGCGCAGTCCTGGCGGTGTCTTATGTTCAAGCTTTTCGCGTGGTGGCTATCTTGCTAGCCCAAGTTAGATCGTTCTGGTTGCGTGTAGGGCGTTCCTGCCCGATTCTTACAAAGCTCTGCAGCCAGCGCCTCCCGCGTGTCCCTGCCCTGCCCCCACTTCCCAATGGCGGATGCAGGCATCTGTGCTGCTTTTCTGCTGGGGGAGTTACTGTTGGGCTTGTAATCTGTTGGTTTTAATTATTTATCTATTTTTCCTTCCTGTTATGTTGCCCTCTGTGTTTCCAAGGCTCGCCACAGACTCGGCAGGGAGAGTGTTTCCTGGTGTTTGGAAACCTCTCTTCTTAAAATTCCCTTCCCGGGACGGGCTTCCCTTCCCGGGACGGAGCTCCCTCCCCACCTCCTTTGTCTCCTTTTTCGTCTTTTATATTTTTTCCTACCTGTTTTTGAAGACAATGGTCTGCTTTTCTGGTTGCCTGATGTCCTCTGCCAGCCTACAGAAGTTGTTTTGTGAAGTTTGCTCAGCGTTGAAATGTTCTTTCGAGGAATTTGTGAGGGAGAAAGTGGTCTCCCTGTCCTATTCCTCTGCCATCTTTACCTCAGTCCCCCGGGGATGGTCTTGATCCCTGTCTCCTGTATAATGTCACAAACCTCTGACCATAGTTCATCAGGCACTCTGTCTATCAGATCTAGTCCCTTAAATCTATTTCTCACTTCCACTGTATAATCATAAGGGACTTGATTTAGGTCATACCTGAATGGTCTAGTGGTTTTCCCTGCTTTCTTCAATTTCAGTCATAATTTGGTAATAGGGAGTTCATGATCTGAACCACAGTCAGCTCCCTGTCTTGTTTTTGTTGACTGTATAGAGCTTCTCAATCTTTGGCTGCAAAGAATATAATCAATCTGATTTCGGTGTTGACCATCTGGTGATGTCCATGTGTAGAGTCTTCTCTTGCATGTTGGAAGAGGGTGTTTGCTATGACCAATGCATTCTCTTGGCAGAACTCTGTTAGCCTTTGCCCTGCTTCATTCTATACTTGGTACCAGGAAGATACCAAGGCCAAATTTGCCTGTTACTCCAGGTGTTTCTTGACTTCCTACTTTTGCATTCCAGTTCCCTATAATGAAAAGTATATCTTTTTTGGGTGTTAGTTCTAAAAGATCTTGTAAGTCGTCATAGAACCATTCAACTTCAGCTTCTTCAGCATTATTGATCCGGGCATAGACTTGGATTACCATGTTATTGAATGGTTTGCCTTGGAAATGAACAGAGATCTTTATGTTGTTTTTGAGACTGCATCCAAGTACTGCATTTCAGACTCTTTTGTTGAGTATGATCGCTACTCCATTTCGTCTAAGGGAGTCCTGCCCGCAGTAGTAGATATAATGGTCATCTGAGTTGAATTCACCCATTCCAGTCCATTTTAGTTATCTGATTCCTAAAATGTCATCGTTCACTCTTGCCATCTCCTGATTGATCACTTCCAATTTGCCTTGATTCATGGACCTAACATTCCAGGTTCCTATGCAATATTGCTCTTTACAGCAACAGACCTTGCTTCCATCACCAGTCGCATCCACAACTGGGTGTTGTTTCTGCTTTGTCTCCATCTCTTCATTCTTTCTGGAGTTATTTCTCCACTGATCTCCAGTAGCATTTTGGGCACCTGGTGACCAGGGGAGTTCATCTTTCAGTATCCTATCTTTTTGCCTTCACATACTGTACATGGGGGTCTCAAGGCAGGAATACTAAAGTGGTTTACCCATTCCTTTCTCCAGTGGACCACATTTTGTCAGAACTCTCCAACATGACCGGTCCGTCTTGGGTGGCCCTTCATGGCATGGCTCATAGTTTCATTGAGTTAGATAAGGCTGTGGTCCATGTGATTAGATTGGTTTATTTTTCTGTAACTGTGGTTTTCAATCTGTCTTCCCTTTGATGAAGAAGGATAAGACGCTTATGAAAGCTTCCTGATGGGATAGACTGACTGTGGGGGATACTGGGTCTTGTACTGATGGGTGAGGCTATGCTTAGTTTAGTTCAGTTCAGTTGCTCAGTCACGTCTGACTCTTTGTGACCCCATGAATTGCAGCACGCCAGGCCTCCCTGTCCACACCATCTCCCAGAGTTCACTCAGACTCACGTCCTTTGAGTCAGTGATGCCATCCAGCCATCTCATCCTCAGTCGTCCCCTTATCCTCCTGCCCCCAATCCCTCCCAGCATCAGAGTCTTTTCCAATGAGTCAACTTTTCGCATGAGGTGGGCAGAGTACTGGAGTTTCAGCTTTAGCATCATTTCTTCCAAAGAAATCCCAGGGTTGATCTCCTTCAGAATTGACTTGTTGGACCTCCTTGCAGTCCAAGAGACTCTCAAGAGTCTTCTCCAACACCACAATTCAAAAGCATCAATTCTTCGGTGCTTAGCCTTCTTCACAGTCCAACTCTCACATCCACACATGACCACTGGAAAATCCATAGCCTTGACTAGACGGACCTTAGTCAGAAAAGTAATGTCTCTGCTTTTAAATACACTATCTAGGTTGGTCATAATTTTTCTTCCAAGGAGTAAGCATCTTTTAATTTCATGACTGCAGTCACCATCTGCAGTGATTTTGGAGCCCCCCAAAAATAAAGTCTGATGCTGTTTCCACTGTTTCCCCATCTATTTCCCATGAAGTGATGGGACCGGTGCCATGATCTTCATTTTCTGAATGTTGAGCTTTAAGCCAACTTTTTTGCTCTCCTCTTCCACTTTCATCAAGAGGCTTTTTAACTCCTCTTCACTTTCTGCCATAAGGGTAGTGTCATCTGCATATCTGAAATTATTGATATTTCTCCCGGCAATCTTGATTCCAGCTTGTGTTTCCTCCAGCCCAGCGTTTCTCATGATGTATTCTGCATATAAGTTAAATAAGCTGGGTGACAATATACAGCCTTGACGGACTCCTTTTCCTATTTGGAACCAGTCTGTTGTTCCATGTCCAGTTCTAACTGTTGCTTCCTGACCTGCATACAGATTTCTCAGGAGGCAGGTTAGATGGTCTGGTATTCCCATCTCTCTCAGAATTTTCCACAGTTGATTGTGATCCACACAGTCAAAGGCTTTGGCATAGTCAATAAAGCAGAAATAGATGTTTTTCTGGAGCTCTCTTGCTTTTTCCATGATCCAGTGGATGTTGGCAATTTGATCTCTGGTTCCTCTGCCTTTTCTAAAACCAGCTTGAACATCAGGGAGTTCACGGTTCACGTGTTGCTGAAGCCTGGCTTGGAGAATTTTGAGCATTACTATACTAGCATGTGAGATGGATGCAATTGTGTGGTAGTTTGAGCATTCTTTGGCATTGCCTTTCTTTGGGATTGGAATGAAAACTGACCTTTTCCAGTCCTGTGGCCACTGCTGAGTTTTCCAAATTTGCTGGCATATTGAGTGCAGCACTTTCACAGCATCATCTTTCAGGATTTGAAACAGCTCAACTGGAGTTCCATCACTTCCACTAGCTTTGTTCGCAGTGATGCTTTCTAAGGCCCACTTGACTTCACATTCCAAGATATCTGGCTCTAGATGAGTGATCGCATCATCCTGATTATCTGGGTCATGAAGATCTTTTTTGTACTGTTCTGTGTATTCTCAATACACGTTTATTCCAGTTTTCTGTTGATGGTTGGAGCTGCTTTCCCTCCCTGCTATTTACCTGATGAAAAACTATGTTGCAGGTAATGAAGATAATGGTGACCTCCCTCAAAAGATCCCAAAAGACCTCATAGCCATACTGCCTTTTAAAATCCAGGAGATTCTTATGAAATATTTTAAAGAGGTTGGGTGTTATGTTAATAATTAATTTTGATTCATTCATTTTCAAGTAAATACTGTCTTCCACATTGTAGAATAAGTGTTAGTCTCTAGAAATAAAAAGATGCAAACCAGATGTTATTCCCCCGAGTACTCTCAACGAGTCTTTATGGATAATAACTATTGAGAGATTGAACCTGGAGAATGTCATTCAGGTCAAACCAAGGTCAAGTTGCCCACGTATATGTTTACTAAAGCTTTTTTTTTTTTCTTTTTCTTTTAAAAAAACATCTCACACGAAACAGGGTGCTCAGGGCTGGTGCACTGGGATAACCCTAAGGGATGGGATGTGGAGGGAGGTGGGAGGGGGGTTCAGGATGGCAGGATACATGTACACCCATGGCTGATTCATGTCAATATATGGCAAAAACCACTACAATACTGTAAAGTAATTAGCCTCCAATTAAAATTAATTTATTAAAAAAAATAAAGAAGACGTCTAATATGCAATGCCTTTCAAAGGTAGATTTCCCTTTCTTATTTTTTTGGCCATGCTGTGTGGCTTATGAGATACTAGTTTTCTGATCAGGGATTGAGCCAGGCCCTTGGCAGTGAGAGCACAGTCCTAACCACTGGATCATCAGGGAATTCTCTGGAGTTTCTTTCACTATGTTCTTGCACAAGTTCAGGTTGGCTAATTTGGAATACCTAAAGTAGTGTTTTATAGATTGAATATTAAGAAATTATTCTTCTGTCTCTCTATTTTTTTGGTCATTGTTTTGCACCAGTGCTTCCTGTTTAACTTAGGATGGTTCAAAAGGTTTTAAAAAATCAAGTATATCTTTTAGTCAGAAAAATATATATGATTATCTCAAATATTATTTGATAACTGATATGAATTCATGGAAGAAGACAAGTCAGGGGTTGTGGCTGTTTCTGATGCTTCCAGTTTCCATTCTGTGGCAAGTAAGTAATGGTTAAAACTTACTTCCAGGCAACTGATGAGTTCTTTATTGCCACACCCCATTAATGAATGGAAATTGAAGACTACCACGGAGGAAGAGAGGCAGACAGAGAGTATTGTCAGACTCAGCTTTGAAGTCAAAATTCTAGCTCTAACAATCAAGTTGGCTTATAATTTAAAGTGTCTGGTTAAATAATTACAAGAGAAATGTTTCAACTTACAAAATCTAGACAGAATGATACCTCCTCTTGCTACACTAATTATAACTGCTATTTAAGGATTTCTCAAATATATGTCTCCAGATAATTACTTGCAGATACTGCCAAATTCAGAATACAACTGAAATTTGCTTTCTTAAATGGAGTAAAGATGGCTTTATGGTTTGCTTCTCACTTTTATTTTCATAAGGTCCTCAAAATTATGTTCTTCTTGAAGATAATGGCTTTTCTAGCTGAATCTTCTATGGATAAAATATGTTATTTCTGCTTTCACTTAGCAAGGTCCATCTTTAGGAATTATATGACACAGTTTAACCAAATACACTATCAGTTTAGTTCAGTCGCTCAGTCATGTCTAACTCTTTGCAACCCCATGAATCATAGCACGCCAGGCCTCCCTAAATACACTATAGATTATGACAAAAATATTCTTGCTTTTTAACCAATCTGTCTGTGTAATTCTTTGAATCCTTTTCATTTTTCCATTATTAGAGATAAGTGCCTTTGTAACTACCTTTTCAGAAAAGGTAATGAATACCTGTGCCTGATCTGAATTGTGAAAAATCTTATTTTCCTCATGAACCATGAAAAGCACAGTGGAATTCTGTTACAATAATAAGGATGAGTAGTTTAGATGAATCATTTTTTTTTAATGGTCAGTATAGGCCAGTAGACACCCCCCTCCCGAAATGCTTAGTTTTACTGATTCAAGCATTTCCAAAAGATAAAATTGTGCTCTTTCCAAGGAAAATATATTATATAGGGTATGCACTTGCTAGACAAGTTATTATGAACTATAATTAGCAATTCAACATCTCTAACAACAAAGTAACTCTCAAAAGTTTTTAAATTATTAAGGTTTTGTCACAGAAACTGAAAATTTTTCATTTTTCAAGATCTAAACTAGCCAGCCATTTGTCTAAGACTATAATATTTGGCAGAAAGAAAATCCCACACTTGAATTTAAGTAATTGCCAGCAAAACACTTGTTATCCTTGGAAAATATATTATCTGCAACAGTATGTAGAATTATGTGCAGTTGTATTTTCAAGGAAAGAGTTTTTTAAAGTTCGTTCAAAATAATAATTTCGGAGTAATGAATGTTTCCTGAACTAAATTAGCCATTCTAAGAGGTGGGAGAACAAACAAGTGGAATGAAGAGATGGACAGTATATTCTGCTAAAGAACTTGTCCTTCAAGGAAGGAAAGTAGATGTTCTTTAGTCTTTAACTCAACTAGCCATAGATGATGAATATTACCCATATACTGAGATGGAAAAAATGTGATGGTGTTCAGTTGGTCATTCATGCCCGACTCTTTGTGACCCTGTGGACTGCACAGCACACCAGGTTTCCCCGTCCTTCACTGTCTCATGGAGTTTGATCAAATTCATGTCCACTGAGTCGAGAATGCCATCCAGCCATCCCATTCTCTGTCATCTTTCTATCCTCTTGTCTTCAATTTTTCCCAGAATCATGGTTTTTAATGAGTTGGTTCTTGGCATCAGGTGGCCAATTTTTGTAGCTTTGGTTTCAGCATCAGTGCTCCCAGTGAGTATTCAGGTTGATTTCCTTTAATATTGACTAATTTGATATTCTTGCTATCCAAGGGACTCTCAAGAGTCTTCTCCAGCACCACAGTTTGAAAGCATCAATTCTTTGGCACTCAGCTTTATTTATAATCCAACTCTCACATCTGTATATGACTACTGGAAAAACCATAGCTTTGACTATATGAAGCTTTGTCAGCAAAGTGATGTCTCTGCTTTTTAATACACTGTCTAAGTTTGTCATAGCTTTTCTTTGACAAAGAATAAAAGTAAGTATCTTTTAATTTCATGGCTACAGTCATTGTTATCCCATCTATTTGCCATGTAGTGATGGAATCAAACCTGTGTCTTATGTCTCCTGCTTTGGCAGGCAAGTTCTTTACTGCTAGCACCACCTGGGAAACCCAGGTTATAGTAGGCTTCTTTTATAGGTTCTTTGGAAGTTTCTACTTAGAAGATAATGCCTGTCTCTCACGTCTTGAGACCAACTGGCTAGTTCGTGAGTTCAGTTCAGTTCAGTTGCTCAGTTGTGTCCGACTCTTTGCGACCCCATGAATTGCAGCACGCCAGGCCTCCCTGTCCATCACCAACTCCCAGAGTTCACTCAGACCCACGTCCATTGAGTCAGTGATGCCATCCAGCTATCTCATCCTCCGTCATCCCCTTTTCCTCCTGCCCCCAATCCCTCCCAGCATCAGAGTCATTTCCAATGAATCAACTCTTTGCATGAGGTGACCAAAGTACTGGAGTTTCAGCTTCAGCATCATTCCTTCCAAAGAATACCCAGGACTGACCTCCTTTAGAATGGACTGGTTGGATCTCCTTGCAGTCCAAGGGACTCTCAAGAGTCTTTTCCAACATCACAGTTCAAAAGCATCAATTGTTCAGCGCTCAGCTTTCTTCACAGTCCAACTCTCACATCCATACATGATCACAGGATAAACCATAGCCTTGACTAGACGGACCTTAGTCGGCAAAGTAATGTCTCTGCTTTTGAATATGCTTCTAGGTTGGTCATAACTTTCCTTCCAAGGAGTAAGAGTCCTTTAATTTCATGCCTGCAATCACCATCTGCTGTGATTTTGGAGCCCATGAAAATAAAGTCTGACACAGTTTCCACTGTTTCCCCATCTATTTGCCACGAAGTGATGGGACCAGATGCCATGATCTTCATTTTCTGAATGTTGAGCTTTAAGCCAACTTTATCACTCTCCTCTTTCACTTTCATCAAGAGGCTTTTGAGTTCCTCTTCACTTTCTGCCATAAGGGTGGTGTCATCTGCATATCTGAGGTTATTGATATTTCTCCTGGCAATCTTGATTCCAGCTTGTGTTTCTTCCAGTCCAGCGTTTCTCATGATGTACTCTGCATATAAGTTAAATAAGCAAGGTGACAATATACAGCCTTGACGTACTCCTTTTCCTCTTTGGAACCAGTCTGTTGTTCCATGTCCAGTTCTAACTGGTGCTTCCTGACCTGCATACAGATTTCTCAAGAGGCAGGTCAGGTGGTCTGGTATTCCCATCTCTTTCAGAATTTTTCACAGTTTATTGTGATCCACACAGTCAAAGGCTTTGGCATAGTCAACAAAGCAGAAATAGATGTTTTTCTGGAACTCTCTTGCTTTCTCCATGATCCAGCAGATGTTGGCAATTTGATCTCTGGTTCCTCTGCCTTTTCTAAATCCAGCTTGAACATCAGGGAGTTCACGGTTCATGTATTGCTGAGGCCTGGCTTGGAGAATTTTGAGCATTACTTTACTAGCATGTGAGATAAGTGTAATTGTGCAGTAGTTTGAGCATTCTTTGGCCTTGCCTTTCTTTGGGATTGGAATGAAAACTGACCTTTTCCAGTCCTGTGGCCACTGCTGAGTTTTCCAAATTTGCTGGCATATTGACTGCAGCACTTTCACAGCATCATCTTTCAGGATTTGAAACAGCTTAACTGGAGTTCCATCACCTCCACTAGCTTTGTTTGTAGTGATGCTTTCTAAGGCCCACTTGACTTCACATTCCAGGATGTCTGTCTCTAGGTGAGTGATCACACCATCGTGATTATCTTGATCATGAAGATCTTTTTTGTACAGTTCTTCTGTGTATTCTTTCCACCTCTTCTTAATATCTTCTGCTCCTGTTAGGTCCATACCATTTCTGTCCTTTATCGAGCCCATCTTTGCATGTAGTGTTCCCTTGGTATCTCTAATTTTCTTGAAGAGATCTCTAGTCTTTCCCATCCTATTGTTTTCCTGTATTTCTTTGCATTGATCTCTGAGGAAGGCTTTCTTATCTCTTCTTGCTATTATTTGGAACTCTGCATTCAGATGCTTATATCTTTCCTTTTCTCCTTTGCTTTTTACTTCTCTTCTTTTCACAGCTGTTTGTAAGGCCTCTCCAGACAGCCATTTGGTTTTTTGCATTTCTTTTCCATGGGGATGATCTTGAATGTCCTTCTTTTGAAATGATGGAAAGTCAAGAGAACAAAAAGCAACATACCAGCTTGCACCAAGGACCATTCATGTGATTGAGACTGTCTTGGACTCTCAGTTTTAGTTAATATGACAGAAAAATGGCTCAACCTAGCCAATCCCAAATTCCAACCCATAGAAATCTAAGAAAATAATAATAGTTTTTCTTTTAAGCCACAGAATTTTGGGGATTATATATTTGAAATAATTGATAAGTAAGTCACAGACTAGTTCAAACTATATAAATTATAGATACTTTAGAAAATATAGGTATACCATCATTTCTATATTGAAATGAAAATTAATGGATCTTTTTATATTATGAATTCTCTTCCATTGATTTGACACTAAATAAATATCAGAAATATTTTATTTTATTTAAATATCACATTTCTGATATATTTTTAAAAACTCACTATTTTATCCTGTAGCTAAGTGATTTTGTCTCATAGAAAGTATTAATACTTTTCTCATTTACATTTTGTTGCTTAATTTAGTGGAATCATTCAAGTGCATTATAAGTTATTTGTTAATTTAAGCAGATTCTCTGTCCTGGTTGAATTTTCAGTCTTAGTTCTGTAAGGGTTAGAATCTGGACCCCTAAAAACCTTAAAGCCTTCAACAAGAATAAAAACAAAGTACTAGGCTAAGTGCACAGGTAATCGCACTGCTGCTGCTGCTGCTAAGTCACTTCAGTCGTGTCTGACTCTGTGTGACCCCGTGGACCACAGCCTACCAGGCTCCTCCATCCATGGCATTTTCCAGGCGAGAGTACTGGAGTGGGGTGCCATTGCCTTCTCAGGGTAATTGCGCTAGATGCTTTTTATTGCAGAGATCACAGAGAAATTCAGCCAGGGAAGTGAAGTTTGAAAATCCTAACTGTTCAAAGGCCAGTTAGCCATGTCTCAGTCTAGTTGTCATTCTATGTGAGATATGTCTTATTGAACCACTTCTGCCTTTGGTACAAGCAGGCAGTTTTCCAGTGGGCTCAATTTTGATGTCAAAGGTTAAATTGATTTGGAATTATCTGGGGCCTTCAAATGCAGAGTTGTAAAGCCAATTCTGTTAAGGTGAAGAAGATACAGTAACTTTGAAATCGCACAGGATTTATAATAACTGACATAAAAAAAATTCTAAAAATCTCTGGCATCTTTAATATCATCATCATTCCCCAGTTTTGAATCATATTATAAATATACAGTATGTAATATATACTGTATATAATATAATAAAATATATTATTAGATTTAAAACACATAAAGAGGAAACTAAAGTTATAAAACCATGCCATAGGATACGTTGTTGTAATAAGTTACCTTCATGAGGGTAAAATTTTAAAAAATATGTATTTTACTTACAAAATTCTTAAACTTTTAGAAAACAAGTTATTGATATATTAGTTGAATAATTCAAAATGCAAAATTAGATATCATCCTTCATTTAGAAGAAGATGGAAGGTGTTTTGAGACTATTTAAAGACCCAGGTGGCTCAGTGGTAAAGAATCTGCCTGCATGCAGGATATGCACAAGACACTGTTTAATCCCTGGATTGGGAAGGTCTCCTGGAAAAGGGCATGGCAACCCACTCCAGCATTCTTGCCTGGAGAATCCCATGGACAGAGGGGCCTGGTCGGCTACAGTCCATAGCGTCACATAGAGTTGGACATGACTGAAGTGACTGAACACACACACGTATCATTATCGCAACATGAGAAAGAATTAGTGTATTTAAAAGTTAAAGAAATTTAAAGCTTCTAAAATTAAACATTTTGAAGTTGTAAAAAACTATGAATGTGACAATTACATTAGCATGTTAACTTATTTATTAAAATCAATAAAAGATACATTTATAACAAAGTATCAAAAGCAGTAACATAAGTCCATGAGCTTCAAACATCTACTCCAAATATTTGGTACACTATGTTCCTTAATAAATTTGAAAAATTAAAAAATCTTCCAAACACTTTTCTCAAGCCACCAAAGTGCTTAATGAAAATATGCCGACCAGGTGTGGTAGTATTTTGTTGTCAAATTTTTTTTTTTTAATGAGACAATATAAAATTTGCAAACTTATTTTTAATTCTTAAAAATATAAATATCCATTAATTCTGTCACCTGAGTTACATTTCTAATGGTTAAAAATTGTGATTAACATTTTGACTAGAGATAATTGGGGATCTCCAAGATCCTTTTAAGTTCTGTGTAAGATAAGTACTATTTTTATAATAATACTTAGTTGCAACTTACCTGTTTCATCTTTTTGTACTTTGTATGTCCCTTCATGAATGTACAGAGTACAGAAAGCTTATTAACATGTTTTCTGATTCCACATTTTATTAACTCTTAAAAATACTAACACTTGTGAACTTTAGTATACTATTAAATTAGAATTTTCATAACTATCTGAAAAGTCTGTTAAACTTTTTCCCAGTTATCTCTGTGGATACAGAATTTTTTAATATACCTCAACCAAAACAGCATATTATGACAGATGATAAACAAGAACAGATATATTATATAATATATATAATAATATATATAATCCAGATGCCTTACAATAAAACATCATTAAAAAAAAAAAAACCTATTTGGATCTGCTGGTTCTTGGTTTCAATATGTGGGATCTAATTCCCTAACCAAGGATCAAACCTGAGCCCCCTCCATTGGGAGCATGTAATATTAGCTATTGGACCACCAGGGAAGTCTCTGAAAAAGATATCCTTTAAAATTTCAGGAATGTGAAACAATGGCACTGTCACAGTTTTTTGCTATGAAATAGTATATTTTAAAAAATATTTGCTGTTTATGTTAAGGTATCTGCCTGCAGTACGGGAAACCTGCATTCGATCCCTGGGTTGGGAAGATCCCCTGGAGAAGGGAATGGCAACCCACTCCAATATTCTTGCCTGGAGAATGCCATGGATAGAGGCTACAGTGCATGGGATCAGAGAGTCAGACACAGCTGAGCAACTAACACTTTCACACTTTCACTGTATTAATGTGCATATCCTTAATAATGTCTTTTTTGACAAAAATAATATAGACTTTGGCAGATGATTCCAACCGAAATCTGAAGAATAAATGACACTTTTGCTCCTTTAATATGTAATAAGATTTGCTCTCCTTTAAGTCTTTCATGCTGTAGAAAAATAGTAACAGTGAGCACAGTAGTGACAAACTTCAAATTTGATTATCTGCTGTGTTAAGAGTATTTCTTGTACAATATCTGTAAACATTTTGCATGACTGACAGTTTTTGTTGTTAGTGCTTGACATAATGTCACTTAAATTGTCAGAAGTGATCTCTACAACAGACATTTGTAATGAAGGTACTAACAAGAACCGTGGTTGTTGTAAAATAGAGGTTTGATCTTAAGTTACTTTACTGAGCTTTTGATTAATCAATTTCAATATTAGAAGCTGAAAGATTTTACAGTTTTTAAGGCATAAAACATTTAGCTGTATGCATAGGAATCCACTAAACAATGAGTAGTTCTGAAAAATGTTCAGAAGAGCAGCAATGCCTATTATATTTTTTTTAAGGGTGAAGAGAAGTTATTTTTAGAAACAGTAAACTATAAGACACAAAATGTGTTCAAAAAAGATCCAATTTAAGGAAAGTTAAGCTAGCAAGAGCCAAATTATTTGTAGGTTGTTAAAAAATGCTCAATTATAACCTCAACATAAACATAAGTACTTTTTTGAACAACAATAAAGAGTTTTAAATTCTACCTGTCTTTTGCTTTTGAAATTAACTCAATCGTGATGCATGTTTATTGAAACTCTTTCAGGTGAACATCTGAGTTCAGTACTTGCAAATCCTTGAATTCATGTAAATAATACCTCCCAATAAAAGCAGAGAAAATCCATAACAGCACTTGTTTTTAACAAAAAATAATAATCATGTATGTCACATAAATTCAGGAAATGTAACATCAGTATGTCAGTGATGGACTAGACTGAATATAGTTACCAAGGTCCAGAGTAGTGTTCTTAAGAAGTGTTCTACTTCTGGGCATACACACCGAGGAAACCAGAATTGAAAGAGACACATGTACCCCAATGTTCATCGCAGCACTGTTTATAATAGCCAGGACATGGAAACAACCTAGAAGTCCATCAGCAGATGAATGGATAAGAAAGCTGTGGTACATATACACAATGGAGTATTACTCAGCCATTAAAAAGAATTCATTTGAATCAGTTCTGATGAGATGGGTGAAACTGGAGCCAATTATACAGAGTGAAGTAAGCCAGAAAGAAAAACACCAATACAGTATACTAACACATATATATGGAATTTAGGAAGATGGCAATGACAACCCTGTATGCAAGACAGGGAAAGAGACACAGATGTGTATAATGGACTTTTGGACTCAGAGGGAGAGGGAGAGGGTGGGATGATTTGGGAGAATGGGAATTCTAACATGTATACTGTCATGTAAGAATTGAATTGCCAGTCCATGTCTGACGTAGGGTGCAGCTTGCTTGGGGCTGGTGCATGGGGATGAACCAGAGAGATGTTGGTGGGGGGGAGGTGGGAGGGGGGTTCATGTTTGGGAACGCATGTAAGAATTAAAGATTTTAAAATTTAAAAAAAATAAAAAATTAAAAAAAAAAAAAGAAGTGTTCTAATTTTGAAAGAGATAAGTAAAAGATTATTATTATATTCTTGCAACCCCAACAAAACTCTTTAGGCTAAAAGAGGCCAAGAAAATATGGACATCAATTTTTCTTGAGAGTTTGTTCAAAATTATGGATCAAGTTTGTGGAAAGTTTCAGCTTGTGGCATATAGAGCTATTAATAATTTGAATTCAGCCTTCCACTCCACAACACTTTCCCAAGGGCATCCTTTGTCTCTTTTGGGAAGAAGATTGCTTCCCTACCCACTACAAGTGCTAAAACATACAAAGTACACTTTAGAGCAAAACTATCTGACCTATCCATATTAGAATCAGTAAATCATTTTAGAGTAAAGCATTTCATAGATAAAAAATTAATATAACAAAATTTGATTCAATATGTGTATTTTAAATATGTGTAATACATGCATTTTAAATATGCTGTACTTAAAACATAGCCTATATACATAAAAGTTAACATTAGTAAAATAGCATGAATTATTGAAGAAATCTCTTATTACAGTGGGAGATTTAAATGGAATTTTAATTAATTGACAGATAAAACAGACAATAACTAGCAAAATAGTATTGAACAGCACAGCAACAAATATGATACAGAAAACCTGTAAAGAATTCCACTTTCAATAATTATTATTGTTCCTCATTTGCAAGCACATATGGAACATATGCATGTAGTAGTTATGATGCAAATCTCAGCAATTTCATTGACAATTTATTATGCATATTGTACTCTAGCTACAATATAATTAAATTGGAAGTTAATTTTCAAATAATGAGTTAAAGCCAATATATTTGTAAATTAAAATAAAAATACTTGAGTTATATAATCTTGAATCATTAAATAATTTATCAAATATGAATTATGAATTTATATTTAAAGCATTTTAAATCAAGCATAAATGAAGGACTAATCAAAATTTATCATATATCATGCAAGTACAGTTTCAGTTTCACATTTATAGTACTAAAGGGCACTTGAAAAGCAGGTAAAAGTTAAATATTTTGATCTGGCAGGCAGTTTCTAACACATACAAAAATTGTTAAGTAACTAAAGATTAAGCTTGAAGTAAATTGAAGGAAGTCTTTAGCAAATATAAAGCAGAAATAAATGAAATGTGGAAAGAAGAAACAAAAGATTTGTTCTTTGAAAACTATCAAAATAGTTTTTGATTAAAAAAATACTATTACAATCAAGCAAACAAGCAAAAAACATCTTTGGTTAATTAGGAATGAAGAGAACTGATCTCATAAATCGTATCTTCAACACATTAATTTAGGAGACCCTGAAAACATTTCCATTTAAAATTAAGATGACAAGATGATTTTTACCACTAAACTTATTTTCATTGTTTTGAAAATCATAGTGATATAATAAGAAAAGGAAAATATAAAAATATTAAGATGGAAGTAAAACTTGCATTATTTGCACACCATGTGATTATATAGAAAAAAATACACTTAAAGCTAAAATTAATCGGTATGCAAAAGATCTCAATGTATGGAGTCTACTGCATTTCTATACAATAGAATTATTAGCTCTCAAATATTAGAGTTAGTAATTTTAAAATGTCACATTTTATTATTGCAAAAAATCTATATGCAAAGATCTATACTGCAAAATATATATCTAAATCCCAGGCCCCTCTGTCTATGGGATTCTCTAGACAAGAATACTGGAGTATGATGCCATTCTGTTCTTCCCAAATGTATTGTATATAGAATTACACAAAAGAATTATAAAAACTTACACAATAGGCATTTATTTAACTGTAAATCTTATTAAGTCTATAATTATTATAACCATAATTTTCCAATAAATCACTTGTAATAAGAGCATCAGACTCAAATTTAACAGGTGAGCTGAGCTGTTATAACCTTTCAAGGAACATGTATATCACTGCATAAACAATTACTGTTTTTGTAGACATCAAATATCGATACATAAAATCTCATGTCCTGCTAAAACTAAGACACAAATTAATAAAATGTTATGTGAAGTGTGTTTCAAAAAGTGAAAAAAATATCCAAAAAACTATAAGAACCTGAATTCTCTCTGTTGGAAACAAGGGGAAAGTCATCTCCTCTGTTTGCTATGAACTTCCCCAGAGGCTCAGTGGTAAAGAAATCACTTCTAATGCAGAAGATACAAGAGATGCGAGTTGATCCTGGGTCAAGAATATCCCCTGGAGTAGGAAATGGCAACCCTCTCCAATATTATTGCCTGTAATAATCTATGAACATAGGAGCATGGCCGGCTACAGTCCATGGGTTGCAAAGAGTTGGATACGAGCATGCATGCATGTACATGTCCCTTTACTTACAGCATTTATTAAGAAAATTAATTGTTTCTTTTTCTTCTGTTCATTGGAAATATGTGTATATCTCAAGGATCTGAAAGTCATCACTTTGAAATGTAGTCATCAAGGAAAACAATGCTCTTATCTCCCTCTTTCTCTAGAAGGATAAGAGCCAAAATTTGTTGGCATCTAGCTCCAAGATGCAAACATCCCTCCTTCCTAAGGGTGCATGCATGCATGCGTGCCAAGTCGCTTCAGTTGTGTCCGACTCTGTGTGACCCCATGGACAGCAGCCCACCATGCTCCTCCATCCACAGGATTCTCTAGGCAAGAATACTGGAGTGGGTTGCCATTTCCTTCTCCATCCCTAAGGATATGAGAAGCTTATTTTTCCTTTGCATAAATACGGTTAGCTAACACAGAAAACCACTCCAAATACCAAGTGAATTTAGGATGGTCTATGTCTGACAAATAGATCGTGTGGTCAAGTCCTATTATTTGAGGACTAGGTACTGTTTATCTGGAGAACATATGTGAGGTGTGTTATATTTGCTTGCCTACATAAAGAAGGTAAGATTTCTTTCAGTCTTTGCAGTCCCTTTAGTGGATTATCTGTGATGCAATCCACATTGTGGCTTAATCTTTGTTCATTAAGAAAATTATTTTCTTTCACATCTCTACTTGAGTGGAGAGGTTTTCTGGTTTGGAGGGAGACTGTAATTATATTTCCCCAACAATTCTGGTGATGAAGACTGTTTGGCAGCTATTGATCAAGACTAGTGAAAGATCTATAGCCATACCAATCAGTTCAGAGACCCTCCCTCCATTATAACAAGTTCCCCTTCTGGCTCTCCACTCTTTTGGAATACTAGCTGGAGTAACCACTATTTCCAAATTCAAGATTTTACTGTTGAATAAGCTTGGGTAATTTTGGCTCTAAAATCCCATCAGAAACACCACATAGTTGAAAAAATATGAGAAGCTAGTAGTGGTACCTTCAGGTATTACTCTTTAAAAGTCAATATATGTCTTTCATATTTAAAATGAGTATATGGGAATTCAGTCTTGCACTAGCCAAGGGATTTTATTTTAAATTTTGATGAATTAATGTTTTGTTGTATTACTTTGGCAGTCCTCATCTCAAGAAAATATATTACTGGCATTTATAGGATGGTTATCATTCTAAGAAAAATAATTTGGGATAAACAGGAGAAAGGATTGAGGGAAATAGAAGAGGAAATATAAGAATTAATGGTGCTGTCCCTTTCACAGAGCCTTCCTCCTCTTTTCTTTGCTGTCTCTGCTTCTCCTGCATTTCGTTACCCCTACCTGGTAACGGCTCCTGGGGAAGGGCAGGTGATGGTCTTTTAGTTGGTGGTTGCCTTCACTTGTGTATGTTCATGTGAAAAGTGTGGAGGACACAGCTTTAGTTCCTAATGATTTATGCGACCTGTGTGAGGCCACAGGTTTCTGTTCCTGGGGGCTTAGCCTGAAGTTCATATATTAGACCACCTTCCACCTTCTAGAGTCTCTTCTTATCCACACACCATGTAGCTAGAAAAAGAGATCTAATCAGAGACTAAGGATAACTTGGATAAACTGTGGCCCCTATGAAGGCAACAGAATGGAGAGTTCTTACTCTCCATATCTGTAAAAAAATCAAACAAGGCATTAATATGATAAATGTAAACACAGAAAAAGAGAAAAAAGTGCAATATCATTTGATTTTGTTGTTGTTTTGTTGCAGTGCTAGGAAAACCAGCTCTGTTTGGATTCCCCGCAAAACTATTGCCCTGAGAAGCTACCCAGGCCTAAAGGTACCTCTGTTTCTATCTATGTGAATTAAAGTTAATTGAGCCTAATATGAAATATTGACATAATATCTGGTTTAGCATTGTTGAGAATTAATAAGATAATGTATGCCAATCTCCTGATATATTTTTGGCACTTAGGCATTTATTTAATGATAGATCTTATTAAGGTTATAATTATCATAATCATAATTTGCCAATGAATCACCTATAATAAGAGCATCAGACTCAACATTTAATAAGTGAGCTGCTTTAATCTTTTAAGGAACATATACATCACTGACATAAACAATTAAGTTATCTTTTATTGTGGAAATGAAACACTAATAAATCAAATCTAATATCCAGCTAAAATTAAAATATGCCACAGTGATTTTTTTTTATTTCAAAGATGCTAGTGGGGCCCAATAATTTACTGAGATATTAATTTGTGTTTTATTCTCCTTTGTACTCTCCATACCCCATTGACGTGGGCAGAGACGCTGTGAGTTTTCTTGTCCCTTCCTTTTGGTTGCAGGCTAAATAAGAGAAGCATGTATACAACTGTGTTCCTGATTTTGGGGTTCTAGGTACTTGATGTTCCTGAGGGTATTTTGCTGATAGAGAAGAGAAACAGGTGGATGGCTTTTAAACTTGTGAAAAAGGGAGGGAAGCTCCCCTAAGATCCTAATTGATGCTAACATGAAAAATATGCCTTGACTGATGTTTTGAGACAGCAGGATGAGAGTTAATGAATGTAGAGGTCAGTGTCTGAGTGTGAACCTTAAAGAAATGGGAGCTTGGACTCCATGGCTCCAACTCGTAGAAGTGAAAAATCCAAGTCCTTATGATCTGCAAAGTTAGCTTACAGAAAATGATGACACAATCAAGAAAAAAATTACACTTTGTTCAGTTTGTAATCACTGCTTAAGACTCCTTGATTCTTGTGTAAAGAGTCTCAATAATGACTGAGTGATTTTCCTAACAGGCTGTACAGGTTCTGAGCCATGTTTAATCTGACTAAAAAATATAGATTGGTTTGATGTGTTATCTCTTGCATAATAATTGTTGGGTGTAAAGTTCACATAAAAGAGAGTTTAGTATTTTATTTTTTCTGGCAATCCACTCTTTTTAAAATTTATTTTGCTGAAGTATGGTTTATATTAATGTTGTATTAATTTCTGCTGTACAGAAAAATGACTCATTTGCACATATGTACACATACGCTTATTTTTCATTTCCTTTTCTATTATGGCTTAGCACAGGATATTGAAGATAGTTAACCTGTGCTCTACAGTAGGACCTCATTGTTTATCCATTCTATATTTAATAGTTTCATCTGGCAATTCGCTCTTTTTCTTTAAGCTTTTAATTTTACATTGGAGTATAGTTGATTAGCTGTGTTGTGTTAGTTTCAGGTATATAGCAAAGTGATTCAGCCATACATATACATGTATCTGTTCCTTTTCAAATTCTTTTTCCATTCAAGTTGTAACATGATATTGAGCAGAGTTCCCTGTGCTATGCAGTAGGTCCTTGTTGGTTATCCATTTTAAATATAGCAGTGTGTACATGTCAGTCCCAAACTCCCTAACTGTTCCTCCTCCCCACCATCCCCCCAGTAGTTTAGTATTTTAATATAACAATCTATCAACTAAAGATATCAAAGTACCAAAATAACCTTAAGTGTTGCATAAAACAAACTTGACATTTCTTCTTACTACTTACATATTTTTTTGTCTGTCTTAGTTAGGCAAATCATGGCACTTCCATCTTAATCCTCCTATTTAACTGTAAATATAAGGAGCCCAACAGCTCAGCCAGGTTCTATGAAGAGCCCTCACTCTGTGCTACATGAGTCACATATTATAGGAAATTGAAGACCTATATTAAAGACCATCTGGGCCTGTGATAATAACTTTTCCTGGGTCCAAAATGGGAGATAACATGGACTTGTCCTTTGATGCCATTGCCTTCTTTCCTGCAACATCTTTAAAAGCCTATATTTAAAGTATTTGGTTTAAAAATTGATTCAATTGAATTAAACATCAAGGGGGAGAAAGAAGAAAGAAAATAGGTAAAGTATAAAATCCTCAAACTAACCTGAAATATATTCTGCAACAAAGATGTCATGCTGATGGGCTGGTTGATTAGAACAGACGTTTTGAGTTCAGTGATCCAGCAGCCCTTAGGAGTCCTGGGAGAGAGCTGCCAGTTCTGAGAAATACACTTTCTTTCTGTTTGGCATTACTGATTCGTTGAAGCAGTATTGCCGAGGCCCAAATTTCAGTCACATCTTTATTGTTGCTCTGCCATTATAACGCTTATGAGATGTGTCTCTTCCTGGTCTTATCACTGATGCTTACCGCCTCATAGTGTCCTATGAGGAGGGACCCCGGAAGTACCAGATTTCTGCTTTGTTTAAGAAAACCCTGGGGCTTCCAGCGCAGCTGCTTCTCAAAGCTGTCGATTTGCAGTATAAAAATTGATCCAAATGGTTTGTTCTCCATCTGTCTCGTGGCCTGCTCTTGCTCCACCAATTAGGAGGTGCTAGTTAGCTCTGCTGGTAGCTCTTCTTTTGCTGTTTTCTCAATAAGTGGAACTGCATGTGGAAGGTATTGCCTCTGATCAGTCTAGCCCCTCTGCATTTGTCCAGGGGGAAACATCATAGTCAACAATAATAATAACATAAATTTCTCATCTATACAATGTACTCATCCTTATGCTCATTTTTGGACATAAGAAGAATATCTAGAAGCTTTAAAAAAAAATAATTTCGGTGCACATGTGGATGGAGCATAAAACAGATCCCTGAGTGACCCATGTACAAAAGTAGGCATTACATCTATTCCTGTCAACATACATAATAACTTAAAACAATATTTTAAGTAGGTGATGCCTGATCACTTTAGTCAGGCGTATGTCATTCTTCAGGTAAACATCAGCTCTGAAAGAGTTTTCCTGAGAGCCTTACTTCTGTTTTCTATAATTTACATTCATTCCATAGACAGTGGATGTTGAATTGCTGAATGAATTGATTAATAAATAAATTCACCAATAATGTGTGGAAATGGAAGAGTTAGAAAATGGTAAATAGGATGAAAAACTTGTGTAAAGGAAACCATTACACTTTATGCCACCAGAAGTTTCTTTTAAGTAATGAAGGAAATAAAGTAGGGATAGGAAACAAGAATATTTTTTTAAATAACCTTGTGACATAAACTAATTTTTTCATGTAAATGGCTATTGATTTTATATTAAGTGGAAGATTTTAGGATATAAGGTGGAAAACTGCATGGCAATGTTCACAGTCAACTATTTGCAACACTAATTTATTCCAGAAAGCTTGAGCTGAAGGGAATTAATGCTGGTGTCTATATATAACTGCATTTCAAGAAACAGTGACTGTTGTACAGTAAGTACCAAGCTGAGTCAGCATCTTCCAGTTCTGACGGATAATTCTTTTTTTTTTTTAATCCTGTTTATCTTCTCCCCTTGGAGCAGCTGAGGGATACATACACTTTTTGTTAGGTAGGAAAGAAGTAATGGCTTTCTTAGTATCTGAGCTCAGCAGCAAAGAAGTCTGCAATTATAGCAAAAAGAAAAAGAAAAAAAAAATACCAAGAAGCTTGCCCCAGTTTTACTGAGAAGCCTGCAACTTGTGTTCATTTTTTCATGAAAAGAGACGGTGAACTGTATCCTCTAAATGCAGTCTCTTGAGAAGGAATGATAAATCTGGCAGATACAATAGGCCAGCAGGAAAGTTAAGAGACCAGGAATTATAAGTAGCTAGTTACGTGTATTCACTAGTTATTAAACCAGGTTTTGATTTCACAGAATTTCTCTTAAAAGAATTGAGTTATTATAGAATTATATTTCATCTAGCCCAATTTTTGTCCTTATTCATGAACTATTTTTATTCTACGGATGAGTAAGGGATGCACAAAAACAAAGATTAAAAAAAAAGATCCATGTATTTTTCTTCTAACTAGAATTTTTGACTTGTAAAATACATAATGTGGCATGGTTATTCTCAAAAGATTGGATTTTCACACAACTTTATCAGTTGAAGCATGGATAGTAAACAGTGATGGTTTTAATTATTATATAATATTGGAATTAAAGCTGACAATTTCCAGTCCTGTGGCCACTGTTGAGTCTTCCAAATTAGCTGGCATATTGAGTACAGCACTTTCACAGCATCATCTTTTAGGATTTGAGATAGCTCAGCTGAGATTCCATCACCTCCACTAGCTTAGTTCGTAGCAATGCTTCCTAGGCCCACTTGACTTCACACTCCAGGATATCTGGCTCTAGGTGAGTGACAACACCAGCGTGGTTTTCCAGCTCATTAAAACTTTTCTATATAGTTCTTCTGTGTATTCTTGCACCTCTTCTTAATATTTTCTGCTTCTATTAGTTCCATACAGTTTCTGTCCTTTATTGTACCCATCATTGCATGAAATGTCTGCTTGGTATCTCTAATTTTCTTTAAGAGGTCTCCAGTTTTCCCCATTCCATTATTTCCCTCCATTTCTTCAAATTGTTCACTTAAGAAGTCTGTCTTATCTCTCCTTGCTATTTTTTGTAACTCTGAGTTTAGATGGATTTATTTTTCCTTTTCTCCTTTCCCTTTCACTTCTCTTCTTTTCACAGCTATTTATAAAGCCCCTCAGACAATCATTTTGGCTTCTTGAAGTTCTGTTTCTTGGGGATTGTTTTGATCACTGACTCCTCTACAAGGTTGCAAACTTCTGTCCATAGTTCTTCAGGCACTCTGTCTATCAGATCTAATTCCTTGAATCTATTTGTGACTTCCACTGTAAATATTAAAGGATTTGACTTAGGTCATACCTGAATGGTGTAGTAGTTTTCCCTACTTTCTTCAATCAAAGCTGAATTTTCCAATAAGGATTTCATGATCTGAGCCACAATCAGCTACTCATCTTGTTTTTGCTCTCTGTATAGAGCTTCTCCATCTTTGGCTGCAAAGAATGTAATCATTCTGATTTCAAGATTGACTATGTGGTAATGTCCATGTGTAGATTTGTCTCCTGTGTTGTTGGAAGAGGGTATTTGCCAGTGTGTTCTCTCGACAAAATTCCACTAGCCTTTTTCCTGCTTCATTTTGTCCTCCAAAGCCAACCTTGCCTGTTACTCCAGGCATCTCTTGTCTGACTACTTTTGCATTCTAGTCCCCTGTGATGAGAAGGATGTCTCTTTTTGGTGTTAGTTCTAGAAGGTCTTGTAGGTCTTCATAGAACCGTTTGACTTCTTCTTTGACATTAGTGGTTGGGGCATCAACTTGGTTACTGTGATGTTGAACAGTTTGCCTTGGAAACAAACCAAGACCTTTCTGTTGATTTTGAGATTGCCCCCAAGTACTGCCTTTCAGACTCTTTGTTGACTATGATAGTTACTTCATTTCTTCTAAGTTATTCGTGACCACAGCAGTAGACATAATTTGTTGTTCACTCACTCCGTTGTTTCTGACTCTTTGTGACCCCATGGACTGCAACATGCCAGGCATCCCTGTCCTTTAGCATCTCCTGGAGCTTGCTCAAACTTATGTCCATTGAGTCGGTGATTCCATCCAACCATCTTGTCCTCTGTCGTCCCCTTCTCCCCCTGCCTTCAGTCTTTCCCAGAATCAGGGTCTTTTCTAATGAATTGGCTCTTCACATCAGGTGGGCAAAGTATTGGAGCTTCAGCTTCAGCATCACTCCTTCCAATGAATATTCAGGGTTGATTTTCTTTTAGATTGACTAGTTCGATCTCCTTGCAGTCAAGGGACTCTCAAGAGTCTTCTCCAACACCACCATTTGAAAAGATCAGTTCTTTGGCTCTCAGCCTTCTTTATGGTACAAATCTCACTTGGATATGTGGCTATTAGAAAAACCATAGCTTTGACTATACAGACCTTTGTTGGCAAAAAGTGATGTCTCTGCTTTTTAATATGCTGTCTAGGTTTGTCATTGCTTTTCTTCCAAGGAGCAAGCATCTTTAAATTTCATGACTGCAGTCACCATCTGCAGTGATTTTGGAGCCCAAGAAAATAAAGTCTGTCACTGTTTCCATAGTTTCCCCATCTATTTGCAATGAAGTAATGGGACAGGATACCATGATCTTGGTTTTTTGAATGTTGAGTTTTAAGCCAGCTTTTTCACTCTCCTCTTTCACCTTCATCTACATCATCTGAATTAAATTTGCCCTTTCCCATCCATTTTAGTTCACTGATTCCTAAAATGTCGATGTTCACTCTTCCACCTGCTATTTGGTCACTTCCAATTTACCTCAACTTATGCAACTAACATTTCAGGTTCTCATGCAATATTTTCTTTACAGCATCGATCTTAATTTCGCCACCAGACATATCCACAACTGGGTGTCATTTCTGCTTTGGCTCACCCTCTTCATTCCTTCCAGAGCTATTTCTCCACTCTTCTTCAGTAGCATATTTGAAACCTACTGATACGGGGTGGGGCTCATTTCCTATATATATATTTTATATATTATCTTTATAAGTTATATATATATATGTCAGTCTTTAAGGAACCTACATAAATGTATGTCTGACAAATAAGATGTTGGAAATATTTACCTTTTAAAAGCATTTAATGCTGCTTTATTTTTAAAGTTAAGGTTAATTATATTTAATTTAGGGTGTCAATAGTTCCTTGTTTGTTTTCGTGTTTTAAGGAGAGCGCACCTGTGATTGGTGTAGTGAACTTTCAGATAGTTCAATTCTACTCAGTCTTTCAAAATTAATCATATTGGTAATAAGTATGTAAATAAATTACAAGCACAAAGTCCTCTTGATATATATATATATGTATGTATATATATGTATGTATGTATGTATGTGTGTGTGTGTGTATATATATATATATATATATATACTGAATGTGCTTTGCATGTATTCTCACAATTGACAATATAAGCAGACATATTTTGTGTGGTAAAAAAAAGCAATTTTTCTATAAATATATTTATAAACTATGAATTTTTCTACTATAATTTAATTGTAAATTAATAATATTAGAAATGTTTTAGCTGTAAAACAATTTGCAAATTATGATATAAAATATGAGAGGCAGTCCAGGCTATATAGTTGCTCAAACATGTCAGCAGGAATCTGAGCAACTTCCAGCTTTCTGTTCTTCCCATCTCAGTGTTTTGGCTATAGACTTTATACCAGTTGCAAGATGATTATCATATCTCTAGGTGAATCCCTTCTCATTAGCATCCCAAGTATGAAGAAGAGGTCAAAAGTTTGGCCTTTGGTTTGTTTCTGTTTTCTCTATGAGACTTTATTAGGATCCTTTAAGCATTCTTTCCCTCTCTTTGACCATATTTGAGTCACATGGTGGCCCCTAGTTGGAGGATGCCAGGCAAAGACACATCTGGCCAAAGGGAAGGCAATTGATAAAATTGGCTTAACTTGACTATGGTTATTTTGGAAATTTGGGAATATTGCTGACCTATAAATCTGTTGACTCTAATAGAAAGAAGTGGAAAAGTGGGGAAGGATAACTACAGGTTAGTCAGTATATTTTGTGTGCAACAGAAATACAAGAGAACAAGAAACAATTTTTTTTTTATTTTGAGATTTTATGTTAAATATTCTTTAGTGAAATGTAAGATTACAAAACTAAATCTGACATTGTCATTTAGTATTCTAAGATATTACATTTTATTTATTTAGTGATTTTATTATTAGATTCTGAAGATTTTATAATTTTGCTCCATTTATTTATTTTTTTAATTTTTTTTGTGCTGGCAATTATTTTTATTATTTGACTTATCAGATGCTTGAGTGGATTGTTTAGAACTCTTCTTTTTTTTCTTCTGATGATTTTTTATTTTTTTTATTTTTTATTTTTTTAGTTTTTTATTTTTAAAATTTTAAAATCTTTAATTCTTACATGCGTTCCCAAACATGAACCCCCCACCCACCTCCCTCCCCATAACATCTCTCTGGGTCATCCCCATGCACCAGCCCCAAGCATGCTGTATCCTGCGTCAGACATAGACTGGCGATTCAATTCTTACATGATAGTATACATGTTAGAATGCCATTCTCCCAAATCATCCCACCCTCTCCCTCTCCCTCTGAGTCCAAGAGTCCGTTATGCACATCTGTGTCTTTTTTCCTGTCTTGCATACAGGGTCGTCATTTAAAGTCATTACAAAATAATGGCTATATTTCCCTGTTCTGCATAATATGTAATTATGGCTTACCTATTATATAGTGTGTTGTGTCTCCACATCCCACACTCCTCACTTCCCCTCCCATTCTTCTGTCTTCAAATTCGTATCCACTAGTTTGTTTTCTACATCTGTGAGTCTGTTTCTGTTTCACACAGTTATTTGTTCTGTTTTTAGATTCCATGTAGAAGTGATAATATACAGTATTTTTCTTTACCTGACATTTCACTAAGCATGCTTTCTGTTGTTGTTTGTTGTTTAGTTGCTGAGTCATGCCTAACTCTTTGTGACCCCACAAACTATAGCGCACCAGGCTCCTCACTAAGTTCATATTGTTGCAAGTGGCATAATTTAGTTATTTTTTATGGCTGAGTAATATTCCATTGTCTTTATATATGCCACTATTCTGTATGGTGACTCAGATGGTAAAGAATCTGCCTGCAATGCAGGAGACCCAGGTTTGATCACCTGGAGAAGGGAGCGGCAACCCACTCCAGTATTCTTGTCTGGAGAATCCCATGGACAGAGGAGCCTGGCAGGCTACAGTCCATTGGATTGCAAAGTGTCAGATATAACTGAGCGACTAACTTTCATTTTTATCTTCTTTATCCATTTATCCTTTCAGGGACAATTGAGTTGTTTCTATATCTTGGTTATTGTAAATAATGCTGCTATGGACATTGAGGTACATGTGTCAAGTTAGTGTTTTCTTTCTTTTTTTTTTGACATGAACCTGGAAGTGGAATTACTAGATCATGTAGAAGTTCTTTCTTTAGCTTTTTGAAGACTCTCCCTAATGTTTTCCATAGTGATTGCAACAATTTACATTTCCACCAACAGTGTACAAGGGCTCTCTTATCTCCTTGTTCTCACCAACATTTGTTATTTGTAGATAGGCATTGCAAAAGTGTGAGATAATGTCTCATTGTGGTTATGATTTGCACTTGTCTGCTGCTGTAGCTAAGTCACTTCAGTCGTGTCCGACTCTGTGTGACCCCATAGATGGCAGTCCACCAGGCTCCCCCATCCCTGGGATTCTCCAGGCAAGAAAACTGGAGTGGGTTGCCATTTCTTTTTCCAGTGCATGAAAGTGAAAAGTGAAGTGAAGTCGCTCAGTATGTCTGACTCTTTGCGACCCCGTGGACTGCAGCCTACCAGACTCCTCCATCCATGGGATTTTCCAGGCAAGAGTACTGGAGTGGGGTGCCATTGCCTTCTCCTTGCACTTGTCTAACAATTAGCAATGTTGAGTATTTTTTCATATCTTTTGGCTATCTGTATATCTTCTATGAAATATGTCTGTTTAAGTCTTCTGTTCATTTTCTAATCAGATTGTTTTTGTATTGAGGTATATCAGGTATAAATATATATTTTGGACATTAACCCCTTGTTGGTGATCTCATTTTCAATATTTACCATTTCATAGACTGTCTTTTCATTTTAAGACATTATGTTCTACAGTACTGTACACGAATCCCTTCAAGTTCTTTAATGGGTTATAATATTAATAGAAAACACATCATTACTCAGTTATTATTTCAAAAAGCAAATAATTTTTAAATTAATACTTTTTCAAATACTTGACTAAAAAAAAGGCTGACTACATTTATATTAAAAATTTACTTATCTCTTAACTATGATTTTGTATAATAAATATATATTTTAAAGTCAGGTGAAAGAGGTTAAGTCTTGGTTTATTTAAAATTACTTTTTTCTGATGCTAAACAAGTTTAGTCAGCAATACTCTCTGTGGGTAGATAAAATAATGAATATTTCATTCAAATATAATGCTGAAATTTTCATTGGCTTTCAAAAAGCATCAAATTTTGGCTTAAAGCCCAGATGTTTCTTAAGATTCTAGCCAGTAAAATCTGTTTGAAATTGTGAGGCAGGATGGAGGGTAAGGAAGTAACCAAAATGCTTGATTCTATAAACTTTGTAATTTGGCTGATAAATCCATTACTTGTAGTTATGTGTAGCACTATGATGGTTTTCAAATTATTTAATTATGACAATTAATAATAAAAAGTATATAATCTCCAAGAGAAAAATGTTTTAAACCCAGGTTTGATGAAGTAGGTAAGTAAATAATTTGCAAAATTTTAAGTCCTTCATCTCAGTCTCATTAATAGTCACAGAAAGACCTGTGGTAAATAATAGACTCTAGAGATAATGAGGTTCTTTACTTCAGGACAATAGAACACCATTGGGGTTACTCTTTTAAGCCTTATTTTCTATTTGGATTAGTTTATCTCTGATAATTTCAAGTCTCCCTTGGGATCAGGAGAGGAAGCTTAACAGAGGATAAAACTCAGAGGCACGGATTATAACTGTAGAATACAATATGGCTAAGTGGTCCTAGTAGGGATAGACCTACTCAAAACATCTTTTAAACTTTATACCTATAAAACTGGGCCCTGAAGCTTCTACATATGGCCAAGTAATGAGACTCAGTAGAAGCATTTTTTTTTTTCCAGTTTCCTAATGTCCCTGCTGCTGCTGCTACTAAATCACTTCAGTCGTGTCCGACTCTGTGCAACCCCATAGATGACAGCCCACCAGGCTCCGCCGTCCCTGGGATTCTCCAGGGAAGAATACTGGAGTGGGTTGCCATTTCCTTCTCCAGTGCATGAAAGTGAAAAGTGAAAGTGAAGTCACTCAGTTGTGTCTGACTCTTCGCAACCCCATGGACTGCAGCCTACCAGGCTCCTCCATCCATGGAATTTTCCAGGCAAGAGTACTGGAGTGGGGTGCCATTGCCTTCTCCACCTTCTCCTCCTAATGCCCCTAAATTTTCCTATAAGTGTGTTTAAGGGAGGCCACTCTTTCCAGGTGGCACAGTGGTAAACAATCTGCCTGCTAATGCAGGAGATGCTGGTTTGACCTCTTGGTTGGGAAGATACCCTGGAGAAAAAAAGAGCAACGCACTCCAGTATTCTTGCCTGGAAAATTCCATGGACATATTCAAGGTAAAAAGAGTATTGTGTAAATGTCTCAGAGGAAGTTGCCATGAAATACAAAACATCATCAAAAGGTGTAAAAGAAGATTTAAGACATTTCACAAGGTAAATCAAAGCTATAGATCATAGAATCCTTCCTCTGGCTGTTGTCATATTTCTCACTCTACTTAACTCTAGTCTATTTATCCTAGTAAAATAGGAGCATCTTAATATGAATTTATATGAAAATACAAGAATTAGTTGATGTTTTCTTTTACGCAAAATGAAATAACTCAAACTTGTGGTACATTATTGTTTAACTGTTTAGACCTATTTCTTTCCCTGTGAGATGAAAGTTTCTTTTAGAATATGTGGATCAGATAATGAACTTCTTCCAGAAGTAATACGTGACTAAGAGCTCACATAAATGACCTTTATGGATGGAGTTGTCAGTTGAAAACAATTCACTTATTTTTTTTTATCCAGAATTGAAGGCCATAACGTTTTTTTCACTGCTGCTGCTAAGTTGCATCAGTCATGTCCAACTCTGTGCGACCCCATAGACAGTAACCCACCAGGCTCTGCTGTCCCTGGGATTCTCCAGGCAAGAACACTGGAGTGGGTGGCTGTTTCCTTCTCCAATGCATGAAAGTGAAAAGTGAAAGTAGAGTTGCTCAGTCATGTCCAACTCTTTGCAACCTCATGAAGTGCAGCCTACCAGGCTCTTCTGTCTATGGGATTTTCCAGGCAAGAGTACTGGCGTGGGGTGCCATTGCCTTCTCCTTTTTTTGCTAGTAACTTTAAATCATTTGACTGACTGTATTCATCAGGGTCAAGTCAGGAATAGAAACCATGCCAGTTATTTTTGGAGAGAATTTAAGGTAAAGAATTATTAATACATATGTTACAACATAATGATGAACCTTATGTACAACATTATGCTACATAAAATAACCAGATATAAAAGGACAAATATTGGATAATTCCACCTATATGTTGTATCTAGAATAGTCAAATTCATAGGCACAGAAAGTAATATGGTGGTCTTTAAACATTGAAGGAAGTGGAGGATTAAGAGGTATTGTTTCTTGTTTTGTTTTTTTTTTTACTATTATTTATTGTATAGATTGGAATCTAATGTTGCTATTAGAACAAAATGCCTTTGTTGGTATGAACAAACATTGTTGGGGTAACCCTAGTAATAGCAGTAGGAAAGAGTAAAGAGCCAGTTCCTTTCTGCTTGAGCCCAACAGGGAGCCATTTGGCCAAAGAGAAATGCAGTTTGCAGAGTCCTAGGCCCAACAATCAACAAGTAGAGTACATAGTGATGGGCAGGGAAATGAGAGACCAAATATTAATAACTGTTGCAGTCACCTTTGAGTTGCTGTAGATTCTAGCACAGTATCATGGACTAGAATCATATCATTAGAATCACAGTATCATATCATTAAATATGGTGAATAAACAAATCCTTATTGTATGCCTGTACTCTTTTCATGATCTTTTGAGGTAACATGAATACTGAGGTCTGTGATTTTCAAGAATTTGTGTAGATTTTATTTTAAAAGTTGCTTCTAGTTATAAATTTTAAGTAACACATGGTTTGTATAGTTAAAAATATTTTCTAAACTACTTTCCATAGGCTTAGAACACGAGCAATTCTTTCTATTGTATTTCTGGTAAATATTCCAGAGTTTCTAATTCCTGCACAAACATTATCACCATCTCATTATCAAGGCATTAAAGACACCTGTGCGCAGAGTGGGCAACAAATGATCTTTTTAACTGAATACATTTTAATGGAGAGTTTACTGCTGATTAAAACCACCTTTCAAACATCCAGCAAATCAGAAAAACTGATGGAAATGCAATGAGGCCAAGGTTAAAGGCGAACTAAGACTTTTACCTATTATGTCAGTCTAATGGTTAAAATGCATGAAACTAATGAGACAGTCATTCAAAAATGAGTTTATATTCTGTTCACTCATGCAGCTATTCTTAGACTTCTAATGATATGCTATATTGAAAATAATTTATAAAAGACAAAAGATAGTTTTAGAGATGAAAATAAAGCAAACAGGTAGCTTTCGTTGTGTAGCCCAGAACCATAAGTGTGAGGAAAAACAATCTTCTTAGGAATATGGGCAATCTTTGCTTTCTGGTTCCTGCTTTCCTGAACAATTATAAATACTACTGTTGTTTTTTATGTTTTATTGATTTTTATATTTGCAGTTTAGACAGTAAGTGCTGTGTAATTATCAGAATGGAACAAATACAAAATATCTTAGAAAGGAAAAAAATATCAAAAATGCATTCAGTTCAGTTCATTTCCGTCGCTCAGTTGTGTGTGACTCTTAGTGACCTCATGAATTGTAGCACGCCAGGCCTCCCTGTCCATCACCAACTCCCAGAGTTCACTCAAACGCACGTCCATCGAGTTGGTGATGCATCCAGCCATCTCATCCTCTGTTGTCTCCTTTTCCTCCTGCCCCCAATCCCTCCCAGCATCAGAGTCTTTTCCAATGAGTCAACTCTTCACATGATGTGGCCAAAGTACTGGAGTTTCAGCTTTAGCATCATTCCTTCCAAAGAAATCCCAGGGCTGATCTCCTTTAGAATGAACTGGTTGGATCTCCTTGAAGTCCAAGGGACTCCCAAGAGTCTTCTCCAACACCACAGTTCAAAAGCATCAATTCTTTGGCAATCAGCTTTCTTGACAGTCCAACTCTCACATCCATACATGACCACTAGAAAAACTATAGCCTTGACTAGATGGACCATTGTTGGCAAAGTAATCTCTCTGCTTTTGAATATGCTGTCTAGGTTGGTCATAACTTTCCTTCCAAGGAGTAAGCATCTTTTAATTTCATGGCTGCAATCACCATCTGCAGTGATTTTGGAGCCCCAAAACATAATGTTTGATACTGTTTCCTTTGTTTCCCCATCTATTTCCCATAAAGTTATGGGACAAGATGCCATGTTCTTAGTTTTCAGAATGTTGAGCTTTAAGCCAACTTTTTCACTCTCCTCTTTCACTTTCATCAAGAGACTTTTGAGTTCCTCTTCACTTTCTGCCATAAGGGTGGTGTCATCTGCATATCTGAGGTGATTGATATTTCTCCTGGCAATCTTGATTCCAGCTTGTGCTTCTTGCAGCTCAGTGTTTCTCATGTTGTGTCCTGCATATAAGTTAAATAGGCAGTGTGATAATATACAGCCTTGATATACTCCTTTTCCTGTTTGGAATCAGTCTGTTGTTCCATGTCCAGTTCTAACTGTTGCTTCCTGACCTGCATATAGATATCTCAAGAGGCAGGTTAGGTGGTCTGGTATGCCCATCTCTTGCAGAATTTTCCACAATTTGTTGTAATCCACACAGTCAAAGGCTTTGGCATAGTCAATAAAGCAGAAATAGATATTTTTCTGGAACTCTCTTGCTTTTTCGATGATCCAGTGGATGTTGGCAATTTGATCTCTGGTTCCTCTGCCTTTTCTAAAATCAGCTTGAACATCAGGGAGTTAATGGTTCATGTATTGCTGAAGCCTGGCTTGGAGAATTTTGAGCATTACTTTACTAGCCTGTGAGATGAGTGCAATTGTGTAGTTTTTTAGCATTCTTTGGCATTGCCTTTCTTTGGGATTGGAATGAAAACTGACCTTTTCCAGTCCTGTGGCCACTGCTGAGTTTTCCAATTAGCTGGCATATTGAGTGTAGCACTCTCACAGCATCATCTTTCAGGATTTGAGATAGCTCTACTGGAACTCCATCACCTCCACTAGCTTTGTTTGTAGTGATGCTTTCTAAGGCCCACTTGACTTCACATTCCAGGATGTCTGGCTCTAGATGAGTGGTCACATTATCATGACTATCTGGGTCATGAAGATCTTTTTTGTACAGTTCTTCTGTGTATTCTTGCCACCTCTTCTTAATATCTTCTGCTCCTGTTAGTTCCATACCATTTCTGTCCTTTATCGAGCCCATCTTTGCATGAAATGTTCTCTTGGTATCTCTAATTTTCTTGAAGAGATCTCTAGTCTTTGCCATTTTGTTTTTTTTTTTCCCTCTATTTCTTTGCATTGATTGCTGAGGAAGGCTTTCTTATCTCTTCTTGCTATTCTTTGGAACTCTGCATTCAGATGCTTATATCTTTCCTTTTCTCCTTTGCTTTTCATTCCTCTTCTTTTCACAGCTATTTGTAAGGCCTCCCCAGACAGCCATTTTGCTTTTTTAAATTTCTTTTCTCTGGGGATGGTCTTGATCCCTGTCTCCTGTACAATGTCATGAACCTCTGTCCATAGTTCATCAGGCACTCTGTCTATCAGATCTAGTCCCTTAAATCTATTTCTCACTTATACTATATAATCATAAGGGATTTGATTTAGGTCATACATGAATAGTCTAGTGGTTTTTCCTACTTTCTTCAATTTAAGTCTGAATTTGGCAATAAGGAGTTCATGATCTGAGCTACAGTCATCTCCCGGTCTTATTTTTGCTAAGCGTATAGAGCGTCTCCATCTTTGGCTACAAAGAATATAATCAATCTGATCTCAGTGTTGACCATCTGGTGATTTCTGTGTGTAGAGTCTTCTCTTGTGTTGTTGGAAGAGGGTGTTTGCTATGACCAGTGCCTTCTCTTGGCAAAACTCTATTAGCCTTTGCCCTGCTTCATTCTGTACTCTAAGACGAAATTTGGAGACCAAATTTGTTGCTCCAGGTTTTTCTTGACTTCCTATTTTTGCATTCCAGTCCCCTATAATGAAAAGGACATCTTTTTTGGGTGTTAGTTGTAAAAGGTCTTGTAGGTCTACATAGAACCATTCAACTTCAGCTTCTTCAGCGTTACTGGTTTACGCAATTGAATAATTCAGTTCCATACACAGACATGACTACATGTTGCAGAACACATATTAGCGCCCACATCAGAGACTAAAATATCTGATGTTCAAATCCCAACTAAATCCTCTGGGTTAGTAGCACAACTTAGTTAAGGTCAGATTCTGATAGTCCCATCAAGAACCTCTTTTAATTATTATTACCGCAGCATTTCTTTCTTTCAGGCACTCTTGTTTCCTTCTCATCAGGTTCCACTGATTGGTAATAACTTCATTCTTCAGAAATTGTTGACTGCACATCTGGATCAATCAAAGTTCAAACTCACAGAGATAACTTTCTTAGTGTAATATTCCCTTAATAGTTTGGTTTCAAACTTGGATGAATTCTATGCCTATAACTATACTGTTAGGTCATTTGAAGTTCATCAGAATCATGGAGGCTGACCAGAAGTATATTATAATTTCACTAAATTGAAGATTTGGGAGTTTGTATCTTATCTGACTTCACTGAATTTATTCAAATGACATAATTAACAATGATTTGCTACTTTTAGTATAAGCAGCAGGCACTTAATGAGCCCTTAATATATCCAGGTACTCAGATTCTATATGGAATATGTTATTTAATATTAATAATCATCCAGTGATGAAACTGTTATTCTCAGTTTATATGAAACAACTAAAGGTTAAAGATCTAAGGAGTGAATATTATTCAGCCTTAAAAAAAGCAAATTCTGGATAAAGAAGTGGCAGTGCATATATACAATGCAATATTACTCGGCCACAAAATGAATGAAATAATGCCATTTTCAGTAAGGTGGATTCACTTGAGATTATCATACTAAGTGAAGTAAGTCAGAAAGGGAAAAGCAAACAGCATGTGATACAATTTATATGTAATCTAAATATAACACAAATGAACCTATCTATGAAACAGTCATGGACACAGAGAAGAGACTTGTGGTTGCCAAGAGGGAGAGGGTTGAGAGAAGGATAGAGTGGGAGGATGGGGTTAACAGATGTAAACTATTATACATAGAATGGATAAACAATATTGTTCTGCTATATAGCAGAGGGAACTATGTTCAATATACTGTGATAAACCATAATAGAAAAGAATGTTAAAAGAAGAATGTATATTTATATATATAATGAATCACTTTGGTTTACAGCAGAAATTAACAATGTAAACCAACTATACTTCAATAAAAAATAAATGTTGAAAAATCTAGAAACAAAAGAAAATTCTGTCATATGCAGCAATATAGATGGCACTGGGATAGTGCTAAAATGGAATTAGCTAGTCATCTAGGGATAATTACTGCATTATTACACTTATATGAAGTACATTCTAATAGCAAAAATTATCAGGCAGGGCAAAAAATTAAACTATGTCACCTGTAGGTGCTTAATTTTAGAGTTAGGTTGAAAAGATTGAAACTTAAAAGACAGATAAAAAGGTACAAGTGGCACTCATAAGTAAGCAAGAATTATGGTGGTAAAATCAAAGCACTTAAAAAATAATGCTAGAAGAAATGATGGACATTTTATAAAAATAAATGTCAGGTTTTAATGAAAATAACACAATTATACACTTCAGTTCAGTCGCTCCAGCTCTTTGCAACCCCATGAATCGCAGCACGCCAGGCCTCCCTGTCCATCACCAATTCCCGGAGTTCACTCAGACTCATGTCCATCGAGTCCGTGATGCCATCCAGCCATCTCATCCTCTGTCGTCCCCTTCTCCTCCTGCCCCCAATCCCTCCCAGCATCAAGGTCTTTTCCAATGAGTCAACTCTTCACATGAAGTGGCCAAAGTACTGGAGTTTCAGCTTTAGCATCACTGCTTAAAAGACCACCCAGGACTGATCTCCTTTAGAATGGACTAAATGTGTGTGTGTGTGTATGTTAGTCACTCAATCATATTCAACTCTTTGTGACCCCATGGGCTATAGATAACCAGGCTCATCTGTCCATGGAATTCTCCAGGCAAGAAGACTCGACTGGGTAACCATTCCTTTCTCCAGGGGATCTTCCCAACCCAGGGATCGAACCCAGCTCTCTCGCATTGTGGGCAGATTCTTTACGATCTGAGCCACCAGGGCAGCTATGAGCATGTACCTAGATCAAGTGGACACAAAGCTAAGTACTTTAAATTTATAGTGACAAAATAATAATCAGCTTGGACTAAAAGATACTGTGACTTAAAACTTTTCAGAGGCAATCTTCCACAGCTTTGTCATGTTTCTATATATTTTGTGAAGTGGGGTTCTGATTGCTCCTTGTGTCAGAATGTTTTTTCAGGAATTTTGTATAGAAAATAGCTTTGAAAAAGAGAGTGACTCCCTCTGTAGTGAAGGGCAGATTTACTCACAGTGAGGAAAGATAGAGATAATATCTCTCTACAGGGCACAGGTTGAGCATGCTTCCTTACCTTTTAAAGGAGATGGAGTGCACTAAACTTAGAAGTCTTCACCTGAATCACAATAGGGTTCATATGCAGTGTCATCTGGCCTTGGCCTTGTCGCCATGTGAGAATTGGGGCTCAGTGAACTGGAACAAAATAGGCTGAAAATCTGGCTATCGCTACTTCCATACATAATAAGCTATTTTTCATGTCTGACTCAAGAGTCTCATATCTTCTACCAGAATCTATGATGTTTCTTACATGAAGGATAAAATTTATTCTTTGCATTTCATTACAAAAACAGCCCTTATGCATGAAATAAATTGAGAAAACTCCAACCAGTCAGTATCAAGAGGACCAAAATGCGATTAAAGAACAAACCATTATATGTGTACACCCGTGGCAGATTCATGTTGATGTATGGCAAAACCAATACAGTATTGTAAAGTAAAATAAAATAAAATAAACAATACTTCCTAACACTCGAACTAAGATAGTTTTAAATGTGTTGAAGAATAAAGAATAAAAATTTTGTTTAAAAAAAAAGAAAAAGAACAAACCATTATACCTACTAAACTTTTTGTACAAAATTTAGAAGTGTCTCTGTTTTAGAATAGGAACAAAATACATTAAAAAAAAAAAAAAACAAATTTGTGCAATGGAATAGAAAACACATATTCCAGTAGTTCAGTCTTTTCACAAGAAAGTTTGTTTGACTTAGAGATTACACAGCCCTGCAGAGGAAAGCATTAAACGATATATTCAGAAGCAACGGGGACAGTACAACATTTAGATTCAAATGATAAAGTTTTTGGAAAATAATGTTGAATAACATTGGCTTTGAAATTCAATCATGCATTTATCTAACGACGTCTGAGGCAGGTCCATCTATAAATGTTTTATAATCTCCATCTATGGATGTTTAGTAAATAATGATTTAAACCATAACTTGTGGAGACAGCAGATTACTGTGATGAACTACTCAGTCTTTGTGAAGAACTCACTACCTACGTTCATAAATACTTATCAGTGTGTATAAACACATACCCAGCTGATTAAATTCACTAGATATATAAAAATTTGACTAAAAATCTAACCTGGCAATTTTGTAGACTCATAGATAAGTTAAACAACTGTTTTTTTAAATACAGTGTTGATATGCTATCTTTTCATACATTTTATCATCTAAATACATGATGGTGATTTTTTATGAGTTAATTAATTGTTTTATTTTTGGCCATGCTGGGTCTTTTTTGCTGTGTGCAGGTTTTCTCTAGTTGTGCCATGTGGGCACTGCTCTTCATTGCTTCTCATTGTCGTGGCTTCTCTCACTATGGAGCACAGGCTGTAGGTGCCTGGGCTTCAGAATTTGTGGCTCGTAGGCTCTATAGCTTGGCCTCCGTAGTTGTGGTGCATGGGCTTAATTGCTCCACAGTACGTGGAATTGTCCCAGACCAGGGATCAAAGCCATTCCCCCTGTATCAGCAGACTGATTCCTATAAGACACCAAAAATTCTGATTTTCATATTTTTTAACCTGCAATATTGCTTAGTTCTGTTCCACATCCTAAATTGTGATATAATTCAGAGTAATTTTCACAATTATGATTAATAATGAGATTTTTAATCCCAGGCACAATATCAAAAACTCTGTGAACCAGTTCTGAATTAATAAAATACAGTATTACAAAAAGAATCAGAGATTGCTTCTTTAAAATATCTCTGGGTACGGGAACTCGAATACATATATTTCTCTATGCAAGAAATAAATCCAGAGAAATTGAGAAAAAATATGGGTCATAGTCTGACAAAATTTTTAGTTTTGCAGGGTTAAAACTTTTTATCTCACTTCATAATGTTACAGAAAATGTTTAATATTACAATTTAACTTAGTAGGACTTCAGATGATTATAGTTTCTACTCAGAGTGCTTATATATCTATTTAAACTTCTACTTTATTTTGGTATTTGCTTTATGTCCATGTAGAGTACTATAATATTTATTGTTTCCATAATACACTATATAAAATAATATTATTTATTTTATATGCTATACATAGACTATAGACAATGAATATGCTATGAATATAAAGAATATCCAATTTGTATAGGAATTCATTTAAATAAAGACACTAAATGATTATTTCCTTTTCTTAGAATTAAAAATATCACAAAGTTTTTGTATGAGAAATGCATTTTGTGAAAAATTTAGAAGGAAAAGCTTATTTGAATTAACATATAAAAATACCTAATCTAGAAGAACTAGAATAGCCTACTCTAGGCCACTCATTCTGCAGAAATGAAAGTGTTGTATATAATAGAAATATCCATGTAATTTTAATACCTACTATAGCAGTCAGTATTCTGAATGTAAATAATTTCAGGATTTTGCTTTATTTTCATAGCTATAAGTAAAAAGGAAAATACCACATAAATTATATTTTAAAAATTATACAGAGTGAAGTAAGCCAGAAAGAAAAACACCAATGCAGTATACTAACACATATATATGGAATTTAGGAAGATGGCAATGACGACCCTGTATGCAAGACAGGAAAAAAGACACAGATGTGTATACCAGACTTTTGGACTCAGAGGGAGAGGGAGAGGGTGGGATGATTTGGGAGAATGGGAATTATAACATGTATACTGTCATGTAAGAATTGAATCGCCAGTCCATGTCTGACGTAGGGTGCAGCTTGCTTGGGGCTGGTGCATGGGGATAAAAGAAAAAAAAATAAAAATATATTTCATGTTTATTATATTTTGTAATAGACACATCAACTTATCCTAATTAAACCTTTAGGAGACAATATTCCCTAGCCTTTGAGCAATTTGTCCTACTTGATTCTCTATATTAGTTTTTGAATTTTTTAAACAATTTTATGTCTTTCATTATTTAAAATAAGTATCTAATTTCCAGTTTATTTATGAAGAGAATGCATATTATTGTTTTACTATATTCCAAAAGCTTTAAATTTGTAAAATGCACATATGTACTTCACTTCTTAACAAACACTGGAGAAATGACAAAAAGTAATTTAAAAAAATTATAAATACTAATATAGAAAAGTAAAGAAAAAGGCAGTGTGTCTTTACTGGACATAATTTGGCTGAATTTCTGAAAGAGAGAAATAAACATGAACACAATGGTTAGAAAGGACTGCTTTAGAGATTAAGGTCCCTATAGGGATACCCCAACCTCAGAGAGCCAAGAAACAGTAAGTAAGAAATTATGTTAAGATATTTCGTCAAGTGATTAATTCATGTGCCAGATTTGAGTAAATGAGGATATGCACTGGACACAGGAAGCATATATATAAGAGTTAAAATACTGAGGAACAAAGAAATTCAGTGCCTCCAGCTAGTTACTAGCCCAAAAGTAGTGCTTACCTATCAGGAAAACAAGTTATTGGAACACCTTACTAGTATTATGACTTGTTACTCCCAAACAAAGCTTCTGAGGCAGACCACAGTACATAAAAAGTAGCTTCCATAGTCTAGGGCTTGTCTTTGAACTTTTTTATTTGGTGAATTTTGTGAACAATTATTTTGATCTTGTACTTTGAAATTTATTACCTTCTTATAATTTCTGATGTTGATCTAATTGAAATCATTTTTTTGAACTACTGAAAAATTATATTACATTGGTATGTATGCTAGTAATTGACCATTTTCAATATATTACTTTATTTTCAATTTTTAATATACATTTAATATGTACTGTCATTTATTTATATATTCAGGCATATATTTTAAAATTTCATTTTATTGATTCTCTTGATTAATTGTTTATATTATATATAATGTTATTATGATCTTAGTATTATACTCATCTTTATTTTTTCTATTATTATTTTTCCATAACTTTAATTGATTTTTTTTTTTAATTAATTTTTATTTTTACTTTATTTTACTTTACAATACTGTATTGGTTTTGCCATACATTGACATGAATCCACCACGGGTGTACATGCGATCCCAAACATGAACCCCCCTCCCACCTCCCTCCCCACAACATCCCTCTGGGTCATCCCCGTGCACCAGCCCCAAGCATGCTGTATCCTGCATCGGACATAGACTGGTGATTCGATTCTTACATGATAGTATACATGTTTCAATGCCATTCTCCCAAATCATCCCACTCTCTCCCTCTCCCTCTGAGTCCGAAAGTCCGCTATACGCATCTGTATCTTTTTTGCTGTCTTGCATACAGGGTCATCATTGCCATCTTTCTAAATTCCATATATATGTGTTAGTACACTGTATTGGTGTTTTTCTTTCTGGCTTACTTCACTCTGTATAATCGGCTCCAGTTTCATCCATCTCATCAGAACTGATTCAAATGTATTCTTTTTAACGGCTGAGTAATACTCCATTGTGTGTATGTACCACAGCTTTCTTATCCATTCATCTGCTGATGGACATCTACGTTGTTTCCATGTCCTGGCTATTATAAACAGTGCTGCGATGAACATTGGGGTACATGTGTCTCTTTCTATTCTGGTTTCCTCGGTGTGTATGGCCCAGAAGTGGGATTGCTGGGTCATAATGGCTAGTTCTAGTTTGCATTTTTTAAAGGAATCTCCACACTGTTCTCCATAGTGGCTGTACTAGTTTGCATTCCCACCAACAGTGTAGGAGGGTTCCCTTTTCTCACACCCTCTCCAGCATTTATTGCTTGTAGATTTTTGGATCGCAGACATTCTGACTGGTGTGAAGTGGTACCTCATTGTGGTTTTGATTTGCATTTCTCTAATAATGAGTGACGTTGAGCATCTTTTCATGTGTTTGTTAGCCATCCGTATGTCTTCTTTGGAGAAATGTCTATTTAGTTCTTTGGCCCATTTTTTGATTGGGTCCTTTATTTTTCTGGAATTGAGTTGTATAAGTTGCTTGTATATTTTTGAGATTAGTTGTTTGTCAGTTGTTTCATTTGCTATTATTTTCTCCCATTCAGAAGGCTGTCTTTTCACCTTGCTTATATTTTCCTTTGTTGTGCAGAAGCTTTTAATTTTAATTAGATCCCATTTGTTTATTTTTGCTTTTATTTCCAGAATTCTGGGAGGTGGATCATAGAGGATCCTGCTGTGATTTATGTCGGAGAGTCTTTTGCCTATGTTCTCCTCTAGGAGTTTTATAGTTTCTGGTCTTACATTTAGATCTTTAATCCATTTTGAGTTTATTTTCATGTGCGGTGTTAGAAAGTGATCTAGTTTCATTCTTTTACAAGTGGTCGACCAGTTTTCCCAGCACCACTTGTTAAAGAGATTGTCTTTACTCCATTGTATATTCTTGCCTCCTTTGTCAAAGATAAGGTGTCCATAGGTGTGTGGATTTATCTCTGGGCTTTCTATTTTGTTCCATTGATCTATATTTCTGTCTTTGTGCCAGTACCATACTGTCTTGATGACTGTAGGATTCAGTTCTGATGCTTCAAAAGTTTCATTTGAATTTTGATTAGACAACTTTTTTTGAAATGCAAAATAGTAGAAATAATTTTGGAAAAACAGGGTACAATAGGGATCTCTCAGTTCTGCATTAATAGTAAGCACTAAACAACATCCCCTATCTATTTCTAAATAACTAAAGTAAAACATAAGAATATTAGACTGATATTGCTAAAATGCTATCCAAGAGTAAGAGTAAATACTTATTCTTTTTGACCTTACGATTACCTGAATTTGTCCTGCCCACAAATCTATCATGTATAAAATTTAATACCAGTTAAGTGAAACCCCATTATCTCATCCAATTAGCAATCTAAAATTAGAGCAATTTGAATTAAACATGAACTATAATTTTAGTCTTTATAAATTTATCCAGTGATTATGTGGCACAATAAAATTATTTCAAATTATGAATTAAACAGATATTGTTTATTATATTGAGATCCTCCTTTTTATTAATAGATAGCATTTGAAATGAATAGATGAGGTAAAATCTGTGATGTAAATGCATAACTTAGCAGAGGTCCATTACAGCATTATAAGTGTTTCATAATTTCACAATTCTATGAAGTAGAGCTCCAGTCTGTGTGTGTCTGTGTGTGCATGTATGCTGCTGCTGCTCAATCACTTTAGTCATCTCTGACTTCTTGTGACTCTATGGACTGTAGCCCACCAGGCTACTCTATCCATGGGATTCTCCAGGCAAGAATATTAGAGTATGTTGCCATGCCTGTCTCCAGGAGATCTTCCCAACTCATGGATAGAACTCATATCTGTGTCTCCTGCACGGCGGGCAGATTCTTTACTGCTGAGCCACTGGGGAAGCATGTGTGTGCATGTGTGTGTGTGTAAAACCATATATAAGACTTGAAGTAACCTATGAAGCATATAATTTATTGTTATTACATATATCACTTTTAGTAATTTGAATTTAATTCATTACATATAGGCATGTGTATATATACAACAACATATATTTCAGTCCAGTTCAGTTGCTCGGTCATGTCCAACTCTTTGTGACCCAAAGGACTGCACCACATCAGGCTTCCCTGTCCATCACCAACTCCTGGAGATTGCACAAACGCATGTCCATTGAGTCAGTGATGCCATCCGACCAACTTGTCTTCTGTTGTTCCCTTCTCCTCCTGCCTTCAATCTTTCCCAGCCTCAGGGATTTTACTAATGAGGCAGTTTCTTTGGATCAGGTGGCCAAAGCATTGGAGCTTCAGCTTCAGCATCAGTCCTTCCAAAGAATATTCAGGACTGATTTTCTTTAGGATGGACTGGTTGGATCTCCTTGCAGTCCAAGGGACTCTCAAGAGTCTTCTCCAACACCACAGTTCCAAAGCATCAATTCTTCAGCACTCAGCTACCTTTATAGTCCAACTCTCACATCTATACATGACTACTGGAAAAACCATAGCTTTGACTAGACGGACCTTTGTTGGCAAAGCGATGTCTCTGCTTTTTAATATGCTGTCTAGGTTGGTCATAACTTTCCTTTCAAGGAGAAAGTATCTTTTAATTTCATGGCTGCAGTCACCATCTGCAGTGATTTTGGAGCCATAAAGTCTGTCACTGTTTCCATTGTTTCCCCATCTATTTGCCATGAAGTGATGGGACTGGGTGCCATGATCTTAGTTTTCTGAATGTTGAGCTTTAAACCAACTTTTTCAGTCTCCTCTTTCCCTTTCATCAAGAGGCTCTTAAATTCTTCTTCATTTTCTACCATAAGGGTGGTGTCATGCATATCTTAGGTTATTGACAGTTCTCCCGTCAATCTTGATTACAGCTTGTGCTTCATCCAGCCCAGCATTTCTCATGATATACTCTGCATATAAGTTAATTAAGCAGGGTGACAATATGCATCCTTGAGGTACACCTTTCCCAATTTGGAACCAGTCCATTATTGCATGTCCAGTTCTAACTATTGCTTCTTTTCATGGCTGCAGTCACCATATGCAGTGATTCTGGAGCCCAAAATAATAAAGTCAGCCACTGTTTCCACTGTTTTCCTGTCTGTTTCAAATTGAAGAAAGGAGGGTGGGAATCTTAGATATAATATTTTGTAGTAAAATGGAAAACTAAAATAACCTGGGTATTTAGGAAGATGATACTTCTTAAAATTAGGTAGTACATAATTCTAGTGTCTAAAACTAGAATATTTAGTGCATATTCTATAAACAAAAGTGATTACATGAAGACAAAAGTATAAGAGGAAACACAAAACAAAAGCCAGACACTTAAGTTATAGAAAGGAATGGAAGAAAATTATAAGAAAAATTTATAGCAGAATTGTTAAAACATTAAAATGATAGCACAGAAAATGGTTCAATGAAATAAACAGTCAAGACAGAACAGGGCGAAAAATTAAAATGAGGAATTAAACAGAGAGAAAGCATTCTGCTAAATGTTATTTTCCAAGGAAGTAATTTTTAAAAATGTGAAAGTCTATTATCAAGTAGCACAGGAGGAGAAAATACATGTCAATTAGAGAATTTGTGTGTGAAGTGATAGGGCTATATAGAAAGTAAATGCACGTATAACCTCAGTAACACAAAATGAATATAACATGGATTTTAAAGATAAATGAAAAATTATAAGCTCATGAACAGTTTTTTTAAAAAGCAGTAAAACATAACACACATACATGTACATATACATATTCATATACATATACCAGCTTCCAGTCGTGTAAACAGTTTGAAGAACAGGAAATCTTTTGTAACTGATTCCCTCTTTAATTAATGTGTTAAAATTGGCACTGTCATTTAACATTTATTATAAGAATAATGATCTTGCCTTCTTTTTGAATTTATTTTTAATCAGTTTCAAGGATCATGCACCACAATGTGCTGTCTTCATCTGAGTCAGATAAAGTATGTTGCCAGAGAAGTGCACCTCAGTTTGTAAAAGACGCCCAGTCGTGTCTGACTCTTTGAGATCCCATTGACTATCGAGTCCATGGAATTCTCCAGGCCAGATTACTGGGGTAATCTGGGAGAAACCTTTACCTTCTCCAGGGCAGCTTTACAACACAGGGATCAAACCCAGGTCTCCCGCATTTCAGGCGAATTCTTTACCAGTTGAGCTACCAGTTCAGTTCAGTTCAGTCACTCTATCATGTCCTGCTCTTTGCGACTCTCAGATAGATTAATCTCAGGTAAATCTTAGCCTGGATTCCGGAAGTAAAACGTAAGTAGGAATAGAACATAATGTTGTTGACTTCATTGCACTAGATTTTCTATTTTATTTTTCTTTCGGTTGTGTGCTTTCATTTTGTTTCTCGTTTATATACAGTCAATAAGTTTCTCCCCACTGGTGGCAAAGTGATTGGGTATTTGATCATATGGCCTGATCATTTGATGATCTGTGTTCAGTTCAGTTCAGTTCAGTCCAGTCGCTCAGCCGATCTGTATAGATAATGCTAAATATCTCTTCTCTGGTCACAGAAAATCTGGTTTCTGAGTCTTTTTGTTGATTTATTTGTCTATCAGTTCTGTATCAGTTCAGTTTTTCAGTCATGTCCAACTCCTTGCAACCCCATGAACTATAGCACCCAGGCTTCCCAGTCCATCACCAACTCCCAAAGCTTTTTCAAACTCATGTCCGAGTCGGTGATGTGTTACAACCAAATCATCCTCTGTCATCCCTTCTCCTCCTGCCTACAATCTTTACCAGCATCAGGGTTTTGTCCATTGAGTCAGCTCTTCCCATCAGGTGGCCAAAGTATTGGAGTTTCAGATTCAGCATCAGTCCTTCCAATGAATATTCAGGACTGATTTCCTTTAGGATGGGCTGTTTGGATCTTTGTGCAGTCCAAGGGACTCTCAAGAGTTGTCTCCAACAACACAGTTCAAAAGCATCAATTCTTCAGCGCTCAGCTTTCTTTATAGTCCAACTCTCACATCCATATATGACTACTGGAAAAATAACAGCTTTGACTAGATGGACCTTTGTTGGCAAAGGAATGTCTCTGCTTTTTAATATGCTGCCTAGGTTAGTCATAACTTTTCTCCCAAGGAGCAAGCATCTTTTAATTTCATGGCATCAGTTACTATCTGCAGTGATTTTTGGAACCCAGGAAAATAAAGTCCGTAACTGTTTCCCCATCTATTTGCCATGAAGTGAGGCCATGATCTTATTTTTCTGAATGCTGAGTTTTAAGCCAACTTTTTCACTCTCCTCTTTCACTTTCATTAAGAGGCTCTTTAGTTCTTCTTCAATTTTTTCCATAAGGGTGGTGTTATCTGCATATCTGAGGTTATTGATAATTCTCTAGCAATCTTGATTCCAGCTTGTGTTTCATCCAGAGAGCACTTTTCATGATGTACTCTGTATATAAGTTAAATAAGCAGGGTCACAATATACAGCCTTGACATATTCCTTTCCCGATTTGGGACCAGTATGTTGTTCCATGTCCAGATGTAACTGTTGCTTCTTGATTTGCATACAGATTTCTCAGGAGGCAGGTCAGGTGGTCTGGTATTTCCATCTCTTGAAGAATTTTCCATAGGTTGTTGTGATCCACACAGTGAAAGGCTTTGACATAATCAATAAAGCCAAAGTAGATGTTTTTCTAGAACTTGCTTGCTTTTTCAATGATCCAACAGATGTTGGCAATTTGACCTCTGATTCCTCTGCCTTTTCTAAATCCAGCTTGAACATCTAGAAGATCACAGTGTATGTACTATTGAAGCCTGGCTTGGAGAATTTTGAGTATTACTTTGTCAGTGATGAAAGTGAAAGAGGAGAGTGAAAAAGTTGGCTTAAAGCTCAACATTCAGAAAACGAAGATCATGGCATCTGGTCCCATCACTTCATGGGAAATAGATGGGGAAACAGTGGAAACAGTGTCAGACTTTATTTTTTGGGGCTCCAAAATCACTGCAGATGGTGATTGCTTAAAAGACGCTTACTCCTTGGAAGAAAAGTTATGACCAACTTAGATAGTACATTCAAAAGCAGAGACATTACTTTGCCAACTAACATCCGTTTAGTCAAGGCTATGGTTTTTCCTGTGATCATGTATGGATGTGAGAGTTGGACTGTGAAGAAGGCTGAGCGCTGAAGAATTGATGCTTTTGAACTGTGGTGCTGGAGAAGGATCTTAAGAGTCCCTTGGACTGCAAGGAGATCCAACCAGTCCATTCTGAAGGAGATCAGCCCTGGGATTTCTTTGGAAGGAATGATGCTAAAGCTGAAGCTCCAGTACTTTGGCCACCTCATGCGAAGAGTTGACTCATTGGAAAAGACTCTGATGCTGGGAGGGATTGGGGGCAGGAGGAGAAGGGGACAACAGAGGATGAGATGGCTGGATGGCATCACGGACTCGATGGGCGTGAGTCTGAGTGAACTCCGGGAGATGGTGATGAACAGGTAGGCCTGGCGTGCTGCGATTCATGGGGTCGCAAAGAGTCAGACACGACTGAGTGACTGAACTGAACTGAACTGAACTTTGTTATTGTGTGAAATGAGTGCAGGTGGGTGGTCGTTTGAAAATTCTTTGTCATTACCTTTCTTTGGGATTGAAATGAAAACTGACCTTTTCTAGTCCTGTGGCCATGGCTGAGTTTTCCAAATTTCCTGGCATATTGAGTGCAGCACTTTAACAGCATCATCTTTCAGGATTTGACACAGCTCATCTGGAATTCCATCACCTCTACTAGCTTTGTCCATGGTGATGCTTCCTAAGGCCCATTTGGCTTTGTGTTCCAGGATGTCTGGTTCTAGGTGAATGATCACACTATTGTGGTTGTCTGGGTCATGAAGATCTTTTATGTATAGTTCTTCTGTGTATTCTTGCCATCTGTTCTTAATATCCCCTGCTACCGTTAGGTCCATACCATTTCTGGCCTTTATTGTGCCCATCTTTGCATGAAACATTCCCTTGGTATCTCTAATTTTCTTGAAGAGATCTATAGTCTTTCCCATTCTATTGTTTTCCTCTATTTCTTTGCCTTGATCACTGAGGAAGGCTTTCTTATCTATCCTTGCTATTGTTTGGAACTCTGCATTCAAATGGGTATATTTTTCCTTTTCTAATTTGTCTTTTGTGTATGTGTGTGTGTGTATATGTTTCTCTGCTATTTTTAAGGTGGCCTCAGGCAACCATTTTGCTTTGTGCATTTCTTTTTCTTGATGATGGTATTGATCACTGCCTGCTAAATGTCACGAACCTCTGTCTATATTTCTTCAGGCACTCTGTCTATCAGATCTAATCCCTTGAATCTATTTGTCACTTCCAGTGTATAATCGTAAGGGATTTGATTTAGGTCATACCTGAATGGCCTAGTAGCTTTCTCTATTTTATTCAATATAAGTCTGAATTTGGACATAATTTCGTTATCAGAGGCACAGTCAGCTCCCAGTCTTGTTTTTGCTGACTGTATAGAGCTTCTCCATCTTTGGCTGCAAGAATATAATCAGTCTAATTTTGGTGTTGATCATCTCTTGATGTCCATGTGTAGAGTGTTCTCTTGTGTTGTTGGAAGAGGGTGATTGCTATGACCAGTGTGCTCTCTTGGCAAAACTCTGTTAGCATTTGACCTGCTTCATTTTTACTCCAAGGCAAAATGTGCCTCTTATTCCAGGTATCTCTTGACTTCCTACTTTTGCATTCCAGTCCCCTACAATGAAAAGGACGTCTTTTTAGGGTATTAGTTCTAGAAGGTCTTGGAGGTCTTCATCAGTTCAGTTCATTCACTCAGTCCTGTCTGACTGTTTGTGACCCCATGATCTGCAGCACACCGGGCCTCCCTGTCCATCACCAACACCCAGAGTCCACCCACATCTATGTCCATTGAGTCAGTGATGCCATCCAACCATCTCATCCTCTGACATACCCTTCTCCTCCTGCCCTCAATATTTCCCAACATCAGGGTCTTTTAAAATGGGTCAGCTCTTCGCATCAGGTGGCCAAAATATTGGAGCTTCAGGTAATGAACCTTCCAATGAACACCCAGGACTGATCTCCTTTAGGATGGACTGGTTGGATTGCCTTGCATTCCAAGGGACTCTCAAGAGTCTTCTCCAACACCACAGTTCAAAAGCATCGATTCTTTGGCTCTCAGCTTTCTTTATAGTCCAACTCTCATATCCATACATGACCACTGGAAAAACCATAGCCTTGACTAGACAGAGCTTTGTTGACACAGCAATGTCTCTGCTTTGTAATATGCTGTCTAGTTTGGTCATAACTTTCCTTCCAAGGTGTAAGTGTCTTTAAATTTCATGGCTGCAAGTCATCATCTGCAGTGATTTTGGAGCCCCCAAAAATAAAGTCTGACACTGTTTCCACTGTTTCCCCATCTATTTGCCATGAAGTGATAGGACCGGATGCCATTATCTTAGTTTTCTGAATGTTGAGGTTTAAGACTACTTTTTCACTCTCCCTTTTCAACAAGTTCAAGAGGCCCTTTGGTTCTTCTTCACTTTCTGCCATAAGGGTGGTGTCATCTGCATATCTGAGGTTATTGATATTTCTCTCGGCAATTTGATTCTGGCTTGTGCTTCCTCCAGCCCAGTGTTTCTCATGATGTACTCTGCATATAAGTTAAATAAGAAGGGTGACAATATACAGGTTTGACATACTCCTTTTCCTATTTGGAATCAGTTGTTGTTCCATGTCCTGTTCTAACTGTTGCTTCCTGACCTGCATACAGGTTTCTCAAGAGGCAAATCAGGTAGTCTGGTATTCCCATCTCTTTCAGAATTTTCCACAGTTTATTGTGATCCACACAGTCAAAGGCTTTGGCATAATTAATAAAGCAGAAGTAGATGTTTTTCCTGGAACTCTCTCTTTTTTTTTTTTTTTGATGATCCAATGGATGTTGGCAATTTGATATCTGGTTCCTCTGCATTTTCTAAAACCAGCTTGAATAACTGGAAGTTCACGGTTCACATATTGCTGAAGCCTGGCTTGGATAATTTTGAGATTACTTTACTAGCATATGAGATGAGTGCAATGAGTGATATCTCTAGTCTTTCCCATTCTATTGTTTTCCTCCATTTTTTCGCCTTGATCACTGAGGAAGTCTTTCTGATCTCTCCTTGCTATTCTTTGAAACTCTGCATTCAAATGGGTATATATATTTCCTTTTCTCCTTTGCTTTTTGCTTCTCTTCTTTTCACAGCTATCTGTAAGGCCACGTCAGACAGTCATTTTGCTTTTTTACCTTTCTTTTTCTTTGGGATGGTCTGATTCCTATCTCCTGTACAATGTCAAGAAACTCCATTCATAGTTCATCAGAAACTCTGTCTATCAGATGTGGTCCTTTAAACCTATTTCTCACTTCTACTGTATTGTCATAAGGGATTTGAATTAGGTCATCCCTGAATGGTCTAGTGGTTTTTCCCACTTTCTTCAATTTAAGTCTGAATTTAGCAGTAAGGAGTTCATGATCTGAGCCACAGTCAGTTCCTGGTCTTATTTTTGCTGACTATATAGAGCTTCTCCATCGTTCGCTGCAAAGAATATAATCAGTCCGATTTTGGTGTTGACCATCTGGTGATGTGTAGAGTTTTCTTTTGTGTTGTTGAAAGAAGGTGTTTGCTATGACCAGTGTGTTTTCTTGACAGAATTCTATTAGCCTTTGCCCTGCTTCATTCTGTATTCCAAGGCCAAATTTACGTGTTACTCCAGGTATTTCTTGACTTCCTACTTTTGCATTCCAGTCCCCTATAAAGAAAAGGACATCTTTTTTGGGTGTTAGTTCTAGAAGTTCTTATAGGTCTTCATAGAACCATTCAACTTCGGCTTCTTCTGCGTTACTGATTGGAGCATAGACCTGGATTACCATGAAATTGAATGGTTTGCCTTGGAAACAAACAGAGATCTTTCTGTTGTTTTTGAGACTGTATCCAAGTACTGCATTTCTGACTCTTTTGTTGACTATGATGGCTACTTCACTTCTTCTAAGGGATTCTTGCCCACAGTAGTAGATATAACGATCATCTGAATTAAATTCACCCATTCCAGTGTATTTTAATTCACTGATTCCTAAAATGCGATGTTCACTTTTGCCATCTCGTGTTCGACCACTTCCAATTTGCCTTGATTCATGGACTTAACATTCCCAGTTCCTATGCAATATTGCTCTATAACTTTGGACTTTACTTCCATCACCAGCCACATCCACAACTGGGTGTTGTTTTTGCTTTGGCTCTGTCTCTTTATTCTCAAGATAGAGGAGTAGAAGGACAAATGCTCATCTTCTCCTGTGAGAACTCCAGAATTATATCATTAGCTTGTATCAATTAAGAAAAAAAAAAAAAGAATGTAATGCTCTTGGTGAATGAGAATCCCTCTTTGATATCTAAAGTGTGAATTTTTGGTTTTCTTTACTTTTCACCTGCATTTAAAATTATAGTTATGAGGCCATAAGTAATGTGTCTGTACTTCAGAAAGCCTTTATCTCTCATTGGGCAAATCTGTAATGTTTTCTGTCTTTACCGAGTATCAATAAATTATAAACTTTATCAGAATAAATGTTATCTGATGGCTTGGGGAGATGAGTAAGCACAGTTATGTTCCTAAAATTCCCCTGAAGTAAGAAGTGGAACTTTTAGTACATTAAGGGTGATAGAGTTGAAAATGCCTTTCTTTTTACAGAAACTAACTCACAAATATTTTATGAACTCACACACAAAAATAAAGTGGTAAAAATTTGAAAAGCTAGACTACTTGAATAATTTTGTGTTTTAAAACTCTATCTTTTCTCTAATTTATCAATTTTAAGTATTATACAAGTGCACATTTTATTCTACTTGTTCTTTGGCTTTTCTGAGCTTATACAGGCTAGCCAAATAAGTCAATATCATATCTGCATGATTTTAAGCATTATTTTAAGAGTACACATACTTTATAGCATATTTGCTCAATTTTACTCTCCAGGAGAGTTGGGTAATTGAAAATCTGGGATTGATATAAAAATGATTTTAATTAATGGATAATCACTAGCTCTCTAATTTCTACTGAGGAGAGAATTCTGAAAGATACATTATGAAGCATAAATTTAAACATGTGTTTTACTTACTTATTTTTATGTTGTGTGTGTGTGTGTGTGTGTGTGTGTGTGTATAGTGTGTCTGCGTGTGCGTGTGTGTGTGTCTTTTGGTAGTATTCCTGATTTTGTTTACTCCTGCCACTTTTAGAAGATGAAGGGATGCATGACTGTAGGGCTTGTTACCTTTGCTTACAGGTTTGACAACCTACCATATGCTGGAGTAAGCCAGACTATTCTCGATTGTTCATCCCTACTCCCCAGTTTCTCTGTGAAACAGAGGTTAGTTAACCTGGCTAAAGTTAATTAACATGAGTAGTTGAATCTATACCAGGAGCAGGAGTGATGGAGCAAAACACAATTATGCAGAAGCTTTTGTTTTGTAAGGAAAACGTGAGCAGTTTATTCTACAGCATTGAATCAGACATTTTTGGTTTCCAGCACTCTTAATACTTTTGGGCTTGCTGAGGTCTCTGCAGAGCTTTTGTTTATGTAGATTATAGCCATCAGTGTTTACCATGTTGAAAATGTGAACCTTAAAAATCATTAAGTACATATTTGTCAATCCATCTGAAGATAGCAATGATGAACATAGTGTGCTTTAACAAAAATAAAGTCTTGGTATATTGTGAAAATAGCTTTAGCTTCACAAATCCCCTACAGGAGAACTGTTGACCTAAAGTATTACTTTTTTCTCAGAACATGAAGCAATAAATGATACTACTTAGAAAGTGAATTTTATTTGCTTTGCTTAGAATGACAGAGTTGATTTAAAAATTAAACAATAAAATGTGTTAAAATCGAGAAAATTTCACTCAAATTTGATGGGTTTGTCTCCTTGATTTATTGATGAGTAACTTTGGCTGCAATATGATAGAATTTTTTTTAAATTTTGTATATAATCTGTTTTGTTAGATTTTATGTCTTAGGGAAAAAAACTGTGCTTTTTTTTCTTAAATCTCTTCTCTTCTTATTTGAGAAAAAGAAAAAATAAAGATTTCTCACTTATAGATTTAGCAAAGGCCTTTTCAATCACTCATACTTATTTTGTCTCAAGACTTAAAAAAATGTTGTTTATTATCATATCTTGTTTGTGTGGAACTTGCTTCTAGTAACTTGAAAAAATTTTCCTTACTAAACTGCTCCTGAATAGAAACATAACTTTTATAATAAGGCTCTTTCTGAGGTGTTCTAGAGGCTTATGAGGAGAAATCAATGGCACCCCACTCCAGTACTCTTGCCTGGAGACTCCCATGGATGGAGAAGCCTGGTAGGCTGCAGTCCATGGGGTTGCTAAGAGTCGGACACGACTGAATGAGTTCACTTTCACTTTTCACTTTCATGCCTTGGAGAAGGAAATAGAAACCCACTCCAGTGTTCTTGCCTGGAGAATCCCAGGGACGGGGGAGCCTGGTGGGCTGCCGTCTATGGGGTCGCACAGAGTTGGACACAACTAAGCGACTTAGCAGCAGCAGCAGCAGCAGAAGGCTTATGAATGCAGAGTTCCAAAGAATAGCAAGGAGAGATAAGAAAGCCTTCCTCCACAGTCAATGCAAAGAAATAGAGGAAAACAACAGAATGGGAAAGACTAGAGATTTCTTCAAGAACATCAGAGATACGAAGGGAACATTTCATGCCAAGATGGGCTAAATAAAGGACAGAAATGATATGGACCTAACAGAAGATATTAAGAAGAGGTGACAAGAATACACAGAAGACTGTACAAAAAAGATATTCATGACCCAGATAATCACGATGGTGTGATCACACACCTAGAGCCAGACATCCTGGAATGTGAAGTCAAGTGGGCCTTAGAAAGCATCACTACAAACAAAGCTAGTGGAGGTGATGGAATCCCAGTGAGCTATTTAAAATCCTGAAAGATGATGCTGTGAGAGTGCTACACTCAATATGCTAGCAAATTTGGAAGACTCAGGAGTGGCCACAGGACTGGGAAAGGTCAGTTTTCATTCCAATCCCAAAGAAAGGTAATGCTAAAGAATGCTCAAACTACCACACAATTGCACTCATCTCACATGCTAGTAAAGTAATGCTCAAAATTCTCCAAACCAGGCTTCAGCAATACATGAACCATGAACTTCCAGATATTCAAGTTGGTTTTAGAAAAGGCAGAGGAACCAGAAATCAAATTGCCAACATCTGCTGGATCATCAAAAAAGCAAAAGAGTTCCAGAAAAATATCTATTTCTGCTTTATTGACTATGCCAAAGCCTTTGATTGTGTGGATCACAATATATTGTGGGAAATTCTGAAAGAGATGGGAATACCAGACCACCTGACCTGCCTCTGGAGAAACCTATATGCAGGTCAGGAAGCAACAGTTAGAACTGGACATGGAACAACAGACTGGTTCCAAATAGGAAAAGGAGTATGTCAAGGCTGTATATTGTCACCCTGTTTATTTAACTTATATGCAGAGTACATCATAAGAAATGCTGGGATGGAAGAAACACAAGCTGGAATCAAGATTGCCGGGAGAAATATCAATAACCTCAGATATACAGATGACACCACTCTTATTCCAGAAAGTGAAAAGGAACTAAAAAGCCTCTTGTTGAAAGTGAATGAGGAGAATGGAAAAGTTGGCTTAAAGCTGAACATTCAGAAATCTAAGATCATGGCATCCAGTCCTATCACTTCATGGGAAATAGATGGGGAAACAGTGGAAACAGTGGCAGACTTTATTTTTGGGGGCTCCAAAATCACTGCAGATGGTGATTGCAGCCATGAAATTAAAAAATGCTTACTCCTTTGAAGGAAAGTTATGACCAACCTAGACAGCATGTTAAAAAGCAGAGACATTACTTTCCCAAAAAAGGTCCGTCTAATCAAGGCTATGGTTTTTCCAGTGGTCATGTATGAATGTGCGCATTGGACTGTGAAGAAAGCCGAGCACTGAAGAATTGATGCTTTTGAACTGTGGTGTTGAAGACTCTTGAGAGTCCCTTGGACTGCAAGGAGATCCAACCAGTCCATTCTAACGGAGGTCAGTCCTGGGTGTTCATTGGAAGGACTGATGCTTAAGCTAAAACTCCAATACTTAGGCCACCTCGTGTGAAGAGTTAACTCATTGGAAAAGACCCTGATGCTGGGAGGGATTAGGGGCAGGAGGAGAAGGGGACGACAGAGGATGAGATGGCTGGATGGCATCACTGACTCAATGGACATGAATTTGAGTAAACTCTGGGAGTTAGTGATGGACAAGGAAGCCTGGCATGCTGTGATTCACGGGGTCTCAAAGAGTAGGACACAACCCAGCAACTGAACTGAGAATGCTTATGGAAATAATAAGTTCGGTTTATTTTCAAGAAGAAAGAATTTTGAAATACAACTGTTTGATGTCTACTGTTCTGAGAGCTGCATGGGAAGAAGAGTTATAAAACCAGATATGGTGCTCAGCCTGCCCTTGGTAAAATGTGTGGGAATGTAAAAGTTGTTAATTTAGTATCTCAGGAGGTTTACTTCTCAATATATGTTCATAAGCATTTCAATGCTCTTGTTGTTGCTATTCAGTCACTCAGTCATGTTTGACCCTTTGTGACCCCATGGACTGCAGCACACCAGGTTTCCCTGTCCTTTACTATCTCCCTGAGTTTGCTGAAACTCATGTTCATTGAGTCAATGATGCCATCAAACTATCTCATCTTCTGTGGCCCCCTTCTCTTCCTGCTCTCAATTTTTCCCAGCATCGGAGTCTTTTCCAATGAATTGGCTATTTCTATCAAGGGGTCAAAGTATTGGAGCTTCACCTTTAGCATAAATCCTTCCACTGAATATTCAGGACTGATTTCCTTTAGGATTTGCTAATTTGATCACCTTGCTGTCCAAGGGACTCAGAGTCTTCTTAACACCACAGTTCAAAAACATGAATTCTTCAATGCTCAGTCTTCTTTATAGTTGAAACATAACTATGGGAAAAAAACCAAAGCTTAGACTATACAGACATTTGTCATCAAATGATGTTTTGGTTTTTAATATGCTGTCTAGCTTTGTCATAGATTTTCTTCCAAGGAACAAATATCTTTCTATTTCATGGCTGCAATCACTGTCTGCAGTGATTTTGGAGCCCCACAAAATAAAGTCTGTCACTATTTCCATTTTGCCCTGTAGTGATTGTACCAGATATGATCTTAGTTTTTTGAATGTGAATTTTAAGTCAGCTTTTTCACTCTCCTCTTCACCTTCATCCACAGGCTCTTTAGTTCCTGTTTGCTTTCTACCCTTAGGGTGGTGTTATCTGCATATCTGAGGTTATTGATATTCCTCTGGCAAACTTGATTCCAGCTTGTGCTTCATCCAGCCCAGCATTTCTCATGATGTACTCTCCATATAATTAAGTAAACTGGGTGACAATATAGAGCCTTAATGTACTCCTTTCCCAATTTGGAACCAGTCTGTTGTTCTATGTCCAGTTATAACTGTTGCTTCTTGACCTTCATGCAGGTTTCTCAGGAGACAGGTAAGGTGGTCTGGTATTTCCATCTCTTTCATAGTTTTTCAGTTTGTTGTGATCCTGCTGCTGCTACTGCTAAGTCGCTTCAGTTGTGTTGACTGTGCAACCCCATAGACGGCAGCCCACCAGGCTCCGCTGTACCTGGGATTCCCCAGGCAAGAACACTAGAGTGGGTTGCCATTTCCTTCTTCAGTGCATGAACGTGAAAAGTGAAAGTGAAGTCACTCAATCGTGCCTGACTCTTAGTGACCCCATGGACTTCAGCCTACCAGGCTTCTCCGTCCATGAGATTTTCCAGGCAAGAGGACTGGAGTGGGGTGCCATTGTCTTCTCCTTGTTGTGATACACATAGCCATTAAAAGGACATCTGTTTTTGGTGTTAGTTCTAGAAGGTCTTGTAGGTCTTCATAGCATCATTCAACTTCAGCTCCTTCATCATTAGTGGTTGGGACATAGAGTTGTATTACTATGATTTTGAATAGTTAGCCTTGGAATTGAGGTGAGACCATTCTGTTGATTTTTGAGACTGTACCCAAGTACTACTTTTCTGACTCTTTTGTTGACTATTAGGTCTGCTGTATTTTTTCTAAGGGATTCTTGCCCACAGCAGTAGATATAATGGTCATCTGAATTAAATTAGCCCATTCCCATCCATTTTGTTCACTGATTCTTAAATGTCGATATTCACTCTTGCCATCTCTGTTTGACCACTTTCAATTCACCTTGATTCATGGACCTAATATTCCAGGTTCCTATGCAATATTGTTCTTTACAGTGTCAGACTTTACTTTCATCCCTGACACAGCCACAACTGGGTGTCCTTTCCACTTTGGCTAATTCTCTTCATTCTTTCTGGAACCCATTCTCTACTCTTCCCCAGTAGCATATTGGACACCTATTGACCTGGGGGGCTTGTCTTTCAGTGTCATATCTTTTTGCCTTTTTGTACTGATCATAGGGTTCTCAAGGCAAGAATACTGAAGTGGTTTGCTATTCCCCTCTCCAGTTTTTTAGGCCCTGACTAGTAGGGACATGCCCCTCAGCTGCTCTGTGTAGCTGTGGGATATTCTCACTGCTGGTCCTCTTGCTCTTATTATTCATAATATGTTTCTAATCTCAGGGCAAACACTGACTTCAAATTACAAAATGATTATGCCACTTCATAGAGAATTTTACTTTATTCCATTCTGTTGACTTTGGTAACTATATTCATTATACTATATTATATATATACTATATTCATTATACATTCATTATAGCTATTATCATTATAGTCATCTACAGATAGATAGTTTTTATTTTACTTTGATTCTGGCTTGAAAGCTCTGCATTAATTTTCTGGCCAGATTTGGTGTTCTCAACAAAGAAGTAAGGTCTCAGAGCCTCATGGAAAGGGATTGTATTGGGTATTTAAAACTGTTGCAACTTCAGAGAATGTATTCTTGGGTAGAGCCTACTAAAATCATATCACTTAGAAACTTTGCATCTGTTCCTGTGGACTGAGTTAGGATCTCCAGAACCCTCTTTATTCTAGAGGACTTCAATAAAGTAGATTGTTCACCCAAGCTATAATGGAAAATATATATATATAATTCCTATTAAGAATAGGACCAACTGTGAAGGGAGTTTTATTGTGGTATTTGTTTGAAATACTGAGATTACTTTAATGTTCTTTTTCATGTGTGTATATATGAGGAATCTGTTTCTCTGTGATACTAAAATCTTGGTAACTCATAGCAAACTAGTAAACTCTAGTTCTGTGTAAAATAAATGTTTTTTTTTTAATTGACATAATTCTCAAATATTAAGAAATTCTTTAGCTTTTTTTTCCTTTTTATGGAAATTTATTGATTTTGAAATGTTCAAAAGTATTTGTTCACATATAGGATATATTTAGTCAAATCAATTGTGTAATTGAGATCTTAACTTAAGAATGTTGTTTGTTTAATAAGATAGAAGATACGACTTTTGCTGCTGCTGCTGCTGCTAAGTCACTTCAATCGTGTCCGACTGTGTCCACAGATGACAGTCCACCAGGCTACTCCATCCCCAGGATTCTCCAGACAAGAACACTGGAGTGGGTTGCCATTTCCTTCTCCAGATACCACTCTTAAGGAACTAAGATTAGCTATATTTGTAGAGCCTGTGCGTACAGAACCCTTTCAGGAGTGCTGTACTTCCAAGTTTTACAATGTGGCCTATTATTGTGATGGTAAATGCTGTTGGATTAAAATTTGTGTAATTGTCATTCAGCAATAAGTGCACCATAAACTTCCAGATGTTCAAGTTGATTTTAGAAAAGGCAGAGGAACCAGAGATCAAATTGCCAACATCTGCTGGATCATGGGAAAAGCAAGAGAATTCCAGAAAAACATCTATTTCTGCTTTACTGACTATGCCAAAGCCTTTGACTGTGTGGATCACTACAAACTGTGGAAAATTCTGAAAGAGATGGGAATACCAGACCACCTGACCTGCCTCTTGAGAAACCTATATACAGGTCAGGAAGCAACGGTTAGAACTGGACATGGAACAACAGACTGGTTCCAAATAGGAAAAGGAGTAGGTCAAGGCTGTATATTGTCATCCTGTGTATTCAACTTCTATGCAGAGTACATCATGAAAAGCACTGGGCTGGAAGAAACAGAAGCTGGAATCAAGATTGCAGGGAGAAATACCAATCACCTCAGATATGCAGATGACACTACCCTTATAGCAGAAAGTCAAGAGGAACAAAAAACCTCTTGATGAGAGTGTAAGAGGAGAGTGAAAAAGTTGGCTTAAAATTCAACATTCAGAAAACTAAGAACATGGCATCTGGTTCCATCACTTCATGGGAAATAGATGGGGAAACAGTTAACAGTGTCAAACTTTATTTTTTTGGGCTCTAAAATCACTGCAGATTGTGACTGCAGCCATGAAATTAAAAAATGCTTACTCCTTGGAAGAAAAGTTATGACCAACCTAGATAGCATATTCAAAATTAGAGACATTACTTTGCCAACAAAGGTCCATCTAGTCAAGGCTATGGTTTTTCCAGTGGTCATCTATGGATGTGAGAGTTGGACTGTGAAGAAAGCTGAGTGCCAAAGAATTGATTCTTTTGAATGGTGGTGTTGGAGAAGACTCTTGAGAGTCCCTTGGACTGCAAGGAGATCCAACTAGTCCATTCTAAAGGAGATCAGCCCTGGGTGTTCTTTGGAAGTTATGATGCTAAAGCTGAAACTTCAGTACTTTGGCCACCTCATGCGAAGAGTTGACTCATTGGAAAAGACTCTGATGCTGGGAGGGATTAGGGGCAGGAAGAAAAGGGGACGACAGAGGATGAGATGACTGGATGGCATCACCGACTCGATGGATGTGACTTTGAGTGAACTCCGGGAGATGGTGATGGACAGGGAGGCCTGGCGTGATGCGATTCATGGGGTTGCAAAAAGTCGGACATGACTGAGCAACTGAACTGATCTGAACTGAGAATATAATAGACTAATAGTAACAACTATTATAGGAAGTATTGATACTGTGGCTTGTATTATAAAATATTTAGTGGTTGTTTCAATGGCTTCTGGTTTAAATATGTCTAAATTGGCATTTCAACCAGTGTATATATTTCCAAACTGACCTTAATTTTTAATTAGCATGAAGTTATTATTTTAGTTCTTTTTCTTGAGAGGATGCTTAGTGCGTGTGTGTCTGTCTGTCTGTCTGTGTGTGCATGCATGCATGATTCATCATGTCTGACTCTTTGCAACTGTATGGACCATAGCCCACCAGGCTCCTCTGTCCATAGGATTTTCTAAGCAAAAATACTGGAGTATGTTGCCATTTCCTCCTTCAGGGAATCTTTCCAGCTCAGGGATTGAACCCGTGTCTCCTGAGTCTCCTGCACTGGTAGATGGATACTTTACCTGAGCCAATTTACTAGGATGGTAGTAAAAATAAGGGAAATTATTAGTACGGAAGGATATATTAATAACATTTTCAGGATATAGTCTGACTGCTGCACGGGTTATAGGATTCCAACTTGACAGATAGTAAGTGGGGAGAACATGTCTTTGTAGGCCAGGAACCTTAAGAAACCTTAGGCATACTGAAAAGAGAAGTCAACTAAATTTATAGATATTGAAGGTGAAACCTGGTCGTGTCTTAAGATTTGGCTTCCTAGCAAGTACTAAATTCTTTTAATAATTCAATCCAACTTTTCATATGAAACCCTTTACAGAATAGTTTAGTACTTATATTTATGCCTTTAGCAGTCGATTATTCACCCTGGTGGCTGAGACAGTGAAGAATCTGCCTGCAATGCAGGAGACTTGGGTTCGATCACTGGGTCAGGAAGGGAATGGCTACCCACTCCAATATTCTTGCCTGAGAAATTATATGGACAGAGAAGCCTGGTGGGCTACAGTCCACAAGGTCTCAAAGAGTCAGATATGACTGAGCAAATGACACTTTCATTCAATACTGTGTAGCTCTAGATTTGTGAAACAAATTAAAAAACAAATATATGGTTAATTGACTTTCTCCTTGCACTTATATACATAATGAGAATACCATAATGATGGCAGGTTTTTGTGTTATGTTTTTGTATCAAGAGTAATCTTTCTTTGTGATCATTATGATCACAGGTGAGGAGTATTGGAAAAAAGGGTTAAAATGGGCAAAAATAATTGCTGGCTATCTTCTAGAGCACTGCTTGGGATAATCTCCTGAGCTATTTAAAACTATGAACATTGTGAAAAGATTGTATCATGGATGATAATGCACATGATTTTTGTCTGTAGGAATCCAAATAAACAGTATGTGATGTGTCTGACTATTGCACCATGAATATTGACAGATTTTACTTCTATTTGTAAACTTATTTCAGCACTCTTTTAAAAAATTTTAGTGAAGTATATTTGATTTATGGTGTTGTGTACGTTCAGGTGTAGAATAAAATGAAACAGATATACATAATCCAGTTTTTTTTTTTTTAGTCTCTTCCCCATATCGGCCGTTACAGAGTATTGAGTAAAGTTCTTTGTGCTATACAGCAAGTTATTATAAGTTATCTATTTTATGTATAGTAATGTATATATGTTCATCTCCAGTTTATCCCGCTTGACCATCTGTTCTCCTGGTAACCAGAAGTTGATTTTCAACATCCATGATTCTACTTCTGATTTGTTGATAAGTTCATTTGTACCGTTTTTTAAATATTCCACATATAAGAGATATCATATGATATCTGTCTTTCTGTTTCTGACTTATTTGACTCAGTATGACACTGTCTTGGAGAAGGAAGTGTCAACACACTCCAATATTCTTGCCTAGAGAATCCTGTGGACGGAGGAGCCTGGTGGGCTGCTGTCCATAGGGTCACACAGAGCTGAACATGACTGAAGCGACTTAGCATGCATGCGTGCACTGGAGAAGGAAATGGCAACCTACTCCAGTATTCTAGCCTGGAGAATCCCAGGGACAGAGGAGCCTGGCGGGCTGCCATCTATGGAGTCACACAGAGTTGGAAATGACTGAAGTAACTTAGCAGCAGCAGCAGCAGACACTCTCTGAAGTATGACCATCCATATTGCTGTTAAATGGCATTATTTTGTTCATTTTTGTTGCTGAGTAATATTTCATTGTATTTAAGTATCGCATCTTCTTTATTCAATCCCCTCTTGAGGGACATTTATGTGGCTTTCATGTCCCAGTTATTGTAAATAGTGCTGCAATGAACACTGAGATGCATGAATCATTTTTGAATTATGGTTTGCTCTAGGTATATGACCAGGAGAGGAATTCCTGGATCATATGATAGGTCTATTTTTAGTTTTTTAATGAACCTCTATACTGTTCTCTATAGTAACTATACCAGTTTTCATTCCCACTAACAGTGTAGGAGGATTCTCTTTTCTCCACACCGTCTTCAGCATTTTGTTTGTAGATTTTTCTTCATGATGATCATTCTAACTAGTATGAAGTGATACCTCATTTTAGGTAGTTTTCATTTGCATTTCTCTTATAACTAGTGATGTTGAGCTTCTTTTCATATGCTCTTTGGCTATCTGCATATCTTCTTTGGAGAAATGTCTCCTTAGATCTTCTGCCTATTTTTTGATTGGATTATTTGTTTCTTGATATTGAACTGCATGAGGTGTTCCTATACTTTGGAGATTAATCCCTTGTTTGTTGCTTCATTTGCAAATATTTTCTCTCACTGTGAGGGTTGTCTTTTTGTTTTGTTTATGGTTTACTGTGCTGTGCAAAAGCTTTAAGCTTAATTAGATCCCATTTGTTTACTATTATTTTTATTTTCATTACTCTTGGAGGTGGATCAAGAAAGATATTGTTGTGATTTATGTCAAAGAGTGTTCTGCCTGTTTTCCTCTAAGGAAACACTGCATATAGTAGTGTTTTATGATCCTTTATATTTCTGCTTTAGGTGTAAAGTTAGGTTGTTTATTTGAGATTTTTGTTTCTTAGAGATAAGATTGTATTTGTATCAACTTGCCTCTTAGAACTCCTTTGCTGCATACCATGGGTCTGGGTTGTCATGTTTCCATTGTCACTTTTTTCTAGGTATTTTTTAATTTCCTCTTTGGTCATTTTCATGATCCATTGTTTATTTAATATCAATCATTTTTTTAAAAAAATTATTGGAGTATGGTTGATTTATAATGTATTAGTTTCAGGTGTCCAGCAAATTGCATCAGTTATACATATACACGTGAAAGCATGCATGTTCAGTCATGTTTGCCTCTTTCTGACCCCATGGACTGTAGCCAACAGGCTCCTCTGTCCATGGAATTTTCCATGCAAGAATACTGGAGTGGGTTGCCATTTACTACTCCAGGACATCTTCCTGACCCAGGAATTGAACCTGTGTCTTTTGTGCCTCCTGCATTGGTAGGCAGGTTCTTTATCACTGCGCCACCTGGGAAGCTCACATAGACACATATCTACCTTTTTAGTCCCTAGTATTCCTTTTTGCCTAATTGTAATACATTAGTGATTCCTTCATTGACTAATTACATGCATTTTGAGATATGTCTCTTTTTTACCAAAAAAAGATGGCATTAGATTTTTCCTCTGATACATTAACTATCAAAATATATTATTCATGTCATCACTGTTTGAAGATAATGTGTGTAACCTATCAAAGAAACTTATTCATCCATATAAGCAGCCAAAAACATGCTTAGGTTTTCAAGAAATCAGAAAATGTGTTTTCTGTGAACACTTCAAAAATTGGTTTTATTTGGTATTATATTGCTCTCAGGGAACAGAGAATTTACATGAAATACTGGAAAATCTAAAAAATACTTCCATATCCAAAAGATAATAATTTTCAAAATCTAAGATGCCATATATAATAATGAGAATTTAACCATATGAATATATATTAAGATTATAGCTATACTGAATAAATATTAGAAGAGGGACAATAAAAATCAATATTTTGAGTTGTAGAGGATCAAATGACACTGAAATTTTGTCAATACAATTGAATTAATGTATTAATGATTTAATGGGACTATTAAGTTGATCAGAAATTTGTATGTATACATTACTGTAATACTGCATAACACAAGAAAGTAAAATATCCAAGTAGCTAAAAACAGATAATGACTTTTACAGAAAGCCTAAACACAAGACGCATAGAATAAATGTAGCATAAGCTAAGGCTGGTCTTTATGATTAGTGAGTAAAGGCTTCATTTTGCAACAAATATAATTTAGAGCACTAGCTAAAGGTTTTGAAAACAGAACAGTATAAATATGGTCTCCACTTTGAATTTTTCTGGGGAGCACTCTTAAAATTATTTCTTCGGCATCTCCTTGGAAGCTGAAACTTGTGCAGTCTGTACCACTTTAGGAGGCAATCCTGACTGTCTACCACAACCTCTTCCAAAAGGATAAGCGTTTAAAATGAAAGCTCCGAACCTCAGAAGAGTTGCAAAATGTGAGACAATATAGGCTTTCACAAGTTTGGAGGCAAATAAATAAATTGATAATTTTCAATTATAAAAGTTGTAATCCTTAATATTAACATATTTGTGTATATTTTTCATTGTTTTCTCAATACAATGAATTTCATATGGGAGGTCACAGTGAGTTTATTTGATTTTACAATGGACAAATATAAAGATACATACCTTAGTAGAAAAACAGGTGAAGTATATTAACATCTGTTTTACAGAGAATAATTTCAAGATGTCAGTAAACAAATAAATATTACTACTGATCTAGAAAATGAAGAATAATTGAGATATTTTCCATTTAATCAACTTGCAATGATTACAGATTAAAATTCACATTAATATCTAGATTTTGTGAAAACAGTTATCGTGTACAGATGTTAAAAGAGAATAAATTAACATGAAGTTTCTAAAAATACAAAATTGAAATAGGCACCAAATTAAGCAAAACATCATATCAATGAACCAGGAATGACATCCTCAATAAATTATGTTGAAAAGGCAATACGTTTATAAATTTATATATGTAAGTACATTCTAGAAATGACCACAAGAATGTAAATCACAGAAATGCCTGTAAAAAAAAGAATATTTAAATTTATTACAACATATCTGCACAATGGAATTGGGTTTTAGTTTCAAAAGATAATATAAATGTGTATGTAAAATAAAAATATTATGATGCAATTATAAATTAAAAAACTAAAATAAGTATGTGTATATAGATAATTATATGTATGTGTATACAGATATTTATAAAATAAACACAATTGTGTTGTTAACATTTTTTCAAACATACAGGGTTAAAAATAGTAAGCAATCATTCTAGCAAGAATGTGAAAAAAGGGGAAATAAACCTATTGCTTGAATTTTCTTTTTAGAGATATATATGACATCCATCTTACCATTGACTCCCTTTATTCCATGATGAGATATTTTCATTGCCTAGGCATTTGTCTTGAAGTAGATATAGGTCATGGCAGCTAAATTGTCATTAGCTCCTTTTGAGTCCTAAGTCTATTCTCTTACCCTTCCTTCAAGTATCTCTTTGTAGTGGGGGAAGGTTTAATTAGCAGAGCAGTCTTAAAACAGATTAACTGTGTAATCATAAACAATCATTTACACTGTTCCTAGAGCCTATTCCTCATTTGCAAGCATGGCTGGCCTGTTTGGCTATTTCCCTAAAGGAAAAGGTTCTAGAATTCAAGTAGAACCTTATTTTGGAATATTGTGTACTGAATTTTATGAAGTGCTTGTATCTGAATATATTGAGTTCTTTATAAAATTTTCTTTCATCTTTTAGAGCAGTGAATTATATAAATAGATATTTCTAATATTAACCAACCTCAAATTCCAAAACAAATCTTTCTTAATCATTATCATCTATTTTTATTTTATACACTGATGGATTCAATCTGTTAAGAATTCTCAGTACATAAAAGTGAGAATTTTCTAAATGTTCTTTTCTTGTACTGATTTTGTGTAGATTGGGTATCACATTGAAACATCCTTCATTAACCCACTAAATGGGATTTCCACATTTTCTTGTTCAGTTCAGTTCAGGCTCTCACTCCTGTCTGACTCTTTGCAACCCCATGAACCACAGCATGCCTGCCTCCTTGTCCATCACCAACTCCCGGAGTTTGCCCAAACTCATGTCCATTGAGTTGGTGATGCCATCCAACCATTTCATCCTCTGTCATTCCCTTCTCCTCCTGCCTTCAATCTTTCCCAAAATCAGGGTCTTTTCCAGTGAGTCTGTTCTTTGAATTAGGTGGCCAGAGTATTGGAGTTTCAGCTTTAGCATCAGTCCTTCCAATGAATATTCAGGATTGATTTCCTTTAGGATGGAATGGTTGGATCTCCTTGCAGTCCAAGGGACTCTCAAGAGTCTTCAACACCACAGTTCAAAAGCATCAATTCTTCAGCGCTCAGCTTTCTTTATAGTCCAATTCTCACATCTGTACATGCCTACTAGAAAAACCATAGCTTTGACTAGATAGAACTTTGTTGGCAAAGTAATGTCTCTGCTTTTTAATATGTTGTCTAGATTGGTCATAGCTTTTCTTCCAAGGAGTAAGCATCTTTTAATTTCATGGCTGCAGTCACCAGCTGCAGTGATTTTCGAGTCCAAAAAAAAAAAAAAAAATCTGTCACTGTTTCCATTGTTTCCCCATCTGCTTGCCATGAAGCCCCAATATACAAGCATTTTCTTGTTAGATTCTTATTAATCAGGTCAGGTGGTCTGGTATTCCCATCTATTTAAGAATTTTCCACAGTTTGTTGTGATCTTCCTAAAGGAAATCAGTCCTGAATATTCATTGGAAGGACTGATGTTGAAGCTGAAACTCCAATATTTTGGCTAGCTGATGTGAAGAGCTGACTCATTTGAAAAGACCCTGATGTTGGGAAAAATTGAAGGCAGGAGGAGAAGGGAATGACAGAGGATGAGATGGTTGGATGGCATCACCAACTCAATGGACATGAGTTTGGGTAAACTCTGGGAGTTGGTGATGGACAAGGAGGCCTGGCATGCTGTGGTTCATGGGGTTGCAAAGAGTCAGACACAACTGAGCAACTGAACTAAACTAAACACAGTCAAAGGCTTGGGCATAGTTGGTAAAGCAGAAGTAGATGTTTTTCTGGAACTCTCTTGCTTTTTTTGATGATCCAATGGATGTTGGCAATTTAATCTCTGATTCCTCTGCCTTTTCTAAATCCAGCTTGAACATCTATCTGGAAGTTCACATACCATTGAAGCCTAGCTTGGGGGAATTTTGAGCATTACTTTGCTAGCATGAGAGATGAGTGCAATTGTGTGGTAGTCTGAGCATTCTTTGGCATTGCCTTTCTTTGGGATTGGAATGAAAACTGACCTTTTCCAGTCCTGTGGCCACTGCTGAGTTTTCCAAATTTGCTGGCATATTGAGTTCCATATTGGCTTTTTCTTGTTATACTCTGACTTAGAAGGAGAAGAATGAGGCTCCAACAACTTCTTCCTAAGAAAGACAAATTTCTCTAATCAAGTGTTCTGACCTGATCTCAAAAAGTTATGTACAGTTAATTTAGATTCAGATTGTTTTTAAAACAAAATATGATGTATTTGAAGCAGCTATAATCCGTGCAGGTTTTTTTTCCCCTCTCCTCAAGGGCAGATTATGTATTAACCAATCCCACTTTTCCCTCTACATTGTTATAATTTTTGAAAATATGTTTATTTTTAATAATGTATGTAAATATTTGTCCTAGTACTTTTTCCAAATGCTTACAGTTTGAAAAGTAGGTTATGTTTTCCTATTTAATTCCTCCATCTACTAATAACCTTGGTATATTGAAAGATACACACTTCACATTTTATAAGATAGATAGATGTAGTCACATCTTAATATTACATACTTTTCATGTAACAAAATGTAATCTGCCTATTTAAATGTGCAATATTCTAGAAATCCAAATGATATGGAAATTATCTGTGAAGTGATTTTAATACAAAAAAGTACAATGCATTGCTATGTACATCACATGGATTAATTGTACATTTTCTTTCTTGCCCAAAGGGATTTATAAAAATGTATTGCCAAAAAGCTAAAGGATACTTAAATTTTACAATGCCTATGTGATTTTTATATTTTTGTAGCAACATGTGGAGTTGGAGAGACAACTCAAGCTTTTATGGAATCAAATAAAAATATTATAGTATATGAAAATATTTAATTTGCATACAAATCCTAACTGAATTTTATTTATGCACAATTGCAACTGACAAGTACTTATTTAAAAAATAAAGGACTGAGGAATTTCATTAGTGAGAATACTTTGATTTTATTTTCCCCATAGGTGAAAAATCATTGAAAAAAATTACCTAGCAAAAAACATAATTTAAGTTTAAATCTCAATTGGTGAAATGTGTTACACCTTCACATATAAAGTATGTGTTTTATTTGATTAAACTTATTGAAAATATGCTTTTAGGGTTTTTTATATTATAATAAATTTCCAAAGAAGCTGATTTTAAAATATCCATTTCTATTTTATGTTGCTTATTGCCATATGCACATTTTTTTGGTCCATGTGAAGATCCTTTATTTTTTTAATATAAGTTTATTTATTTAAATTGGAGGTTAATTACTTTACAATATTGTATTTGTTTTGCCATACATCTATACGCACATTTTTGTTATTGTTTTTCAGTCACTAAGTCGTGTCCAACTGTTTGCAACCCCATGAGCTAAAGCACATCAGGCTTCTCTGTCCATCACTATCTACTTGAGTTTTCTCAAACTGGTGTCCATTGAGTCAGTGATGCCATCCAACCATCTCATCTTCTGTTTCCCCTTCTCCTCTGGCCCTCAAATTTTCTGAAATCAGGGTCTTTTCCAAAGAGACTGCTCTTCACATCAGGTGAAAAAAGTATTGGAGCTACAGCTTTAGTATCAGTATTTCCAATGAATATTCAGGGATGCTTTCCTTTAGGAATGACTGATTTAATCTTCTTGTCCAAGGAACTCTCAAGAGTCATCTTCAGCACCACTGTTCAAAAGCATCAATTCTTTGGCTCTCAGCCTTCTTTATGGTCTAATTCTCACATCCATATATGACTCCTGGAAAAACTTTGACCATTGCTTTGACTATACAGACCTTTGTGGGCAAAGTAATGTCTGCTTTTAAAAACACTGTCTAGGTTTGACATAGCTATTCTTCTTTCATTTATAAAATCAATTTTATTATAAACAATGTAGAAATCATGAGTAGAAGCACTAGTTAACTTGACTCAATCTTTTTCATTTGGTCTAGAGTTCTAAGAATATTTTGACTAATAATTTTTAATTTCTCTAAATTATAATTAATCTCTGGTTTTTATAAGACATTATTTATTTTAAAGCTCTCTATGACTAATGAATCAACTGGAAAATTAAGAAGAAAAGGAAATTGAAGTTAATCATACTTCTGGGAAGAGTGGAAAGCTACTGTCTATTCTGTTTGATAGAAATGACTCATTATAAACTTTGACTATAATAGGCCTATCATCAGTGAAAGGAATATGGTAGTGTTTCTTTTTTTAGTATTTTGCTTAACTTAAATATAGGAATATTACAAATATCCAAGGGAGTGATTCTTTTTCAAAATTGCTTACCAATTACCTATATTTTTTCCAGGAACTCAATAAATATTTTTGAATGAATGCAATGTGGTGACACACAGGGTTGATAAAACAGGTGAGTCCTATCAAATAAACTGTTCATTGGGGAAGGACTGTTGATAATAAGATAAACAGTGAAACTGTAGGAAAATCAAGACCAAAATAGGACATGACTTGGTGGTGGGGAGAGGACAATATTTTTTTAAAAACTTTTTATTTTGTATTGGGGTCTAGTCAGTTAACAATGTTGTGATAGTGTCTGGTGAACAGTGGAGGGACTCAGCCATACATATACAAGTATCCATTCTCCCCCAAACTACTGTCCCATCCAGGCTGCCACATAACATTTAGTAGAGTTCCATGTATTTACAGTAAGTACTTGTTGGTCATTAATTTTAAATATAGCAGTGTGTACATGTTTAATAGATAGTACCATCTGGGAAGCTCTCTGAAGAAGTGACAGGTGACAAGCAGTCCTAATTACAAGGACAAGACAGTCATGTGGCAATCTGGAGGAAAAGCATTACTGCCTGTCAGAAGAGGAGGTGTAATAGTCTTGAGTTTCAATGATCCTGTTATTTTCCAGGGAGAGTCAGATTCTTAACTGAAGTGAAGGGAGATTTGTAGAGGAACCCCACAGGTAGGGGCCAATGAATTGTAGCCAACTGAGCCACATTGTGTTTGAATATCACATATATAGATAGATAGATAGACAGACAGACAGACATAGACATAATAGAAAGCCACTGGAATAATTTAAAGCAATTAAACAATATAGCCAGCCTTTAAAAAGAAATGCGAATAACCTGATTACTATAGAAGGTATACACTGGCGGCTCACTGGTGAAGAATCTGCCTGTAATGCAGGAGACGCAGGAGACCTGGGTTTGATCCCTGAGTTGGAAAGACCCCCTGGAGTAGGAAATGATAATCCACCTTAGTATTCTTGCCTGGAGAATCCCATGGACAGAGGAGCCTGGCAGTCTACAGTCCATAGGGTCGCAAAGAGGTGGACACAACTGAAGTATCTTAGCATGTATGCAAAATACAATCTTTGTTATGGACAAAATCTTTAAAACAGTGAGTTTTAAAGTAAACCAAGAGAGAAAAGAGGCTAGTTTGATTAGCTTGTGGTGTTGGATTAAGTGAAAAGTAGACAGATTTGTTATGTATTTTGGAATCAGAACTTGCTGATGGATTGGCTAATGGAAAAAGGAAAATATTTTAAAATAAGGTCAAAGTTAATTATATCTGAGCTGTTATAATGATGGTTATCAGTCTTATCAATCAGAGTAAAATATTCTACGTGGAAGAAATAACCTTAAGGTGAAAGCTATTCCACAAGCAGAAACTGTAGTGTCCAACTATGTCTCTAGTGCTAGAGAGAAAAAAAAAAAAAAAAAAAAAAAACAAGATTAAAAATTCAAGGAAAGATAATGGCTAAATATATAGATTTGTAATTCATCTTTATGGGCTTTCTTGGTGACTCAGGGGTAAAGAATCTGCATGCCAATGAAGGAAACACAGGTTCGACCCCTGTGTCAGAAGGATCCACTGGAAAAGGAAATGGCTACCCATTCCAGTATTCTTCCCAGGAAATCCCATAGACAGAGGAACCTGATGGGCAACAGTCCATGGGGTTACAAGAGACACAACTTAGCAACTAAATAACAACAACAATTAATGTCTATAGTGTTGTTGTTGTTCATTTGCTAAGTCACATCTAATTCTTTGAGACCCCATGAACTGCAGTACACCAGCCTCCCCTGTCCTTCATTATCTCCTGGAGTTTGCTCATATTAATGTTCATTGAATTGGGGATGGTCTCTAACCATCACATTCTCTGCTGGCCCTTCTCCTTTTGTGTAGATGAGGCATAATATATAGTGTACAGATAGTAAAAGCAATAGAAAGCCTTGCCTTAAGAGTTTATTAAAATGTTCTAAAAAGCTCAAGATGACTATTGGAGTGGGAACACAAGATTAAAGATTTCACACATGCATTGAAGAAGGTAAATCAAAGTTCAGCTCTATTTCAAGAATTACCTGTTCAAATTCTCAGAAAGATATGAGAGCTCTGGTTTTGTTAATCACGAGAAAACCCTTTGTATATTCTTTATATAGCAAGAATTGCCATATGGTTTTTTTTTTGTTTTCCGAATACTTAAACATGACAGCCCATTCCTCTTTCTTGTAAATCTTAATACAAAGCAGAGGAAAGTGAGAGTAACATAAGATGTTTTTGGTGAGAGGGAATAAGTAGCCTCTTATTTTTTTTTCAATTTCTAATTGCATCATCATACATCATTAGTAAACAAGTAAATTTTTATAATAGAACTAAAATAGAACTAACTTAGATGAGAAATAAGGTTTGGAGAATAAATGTGAACTCAGCGACAATCCAGATGTACAATTTAGAGTTAGACATCTGAATTCTGTGTAGTGAGTGTTCCTAAAGGCTTGAAAATTTAGTGATATCCTTATTTCAGTTTGTAAAGAATGCTTTTCTTATTCAATCACTTAGTCATGTCCAACTCTTTGCGACTCCACAGACAACAGAATGCCAGGCTTCCCATTCTTCACTGTCTCCCAGAGTTAGCTCAGTTTTCATATCCATTCAGTCAGTGATGCTATCTACCCATCTTATCCTGTGCTTCTCCCCTTCTCCTCTTGCCCTCAGTCTTTCCCAGCATCAGGGTCTTTTCCAGTGAGTCAGTTCTTTACATCAGGTGGCCAAAGTATTGGAGCTTCAGCATCAGTCCTTCCAATGAACATTCAGCGTTGATCTACTTTAACACTGGTTTGATCTTCTTGCAGTTCAAGGGACTCTCAATAGTCTTCTCCAACACCACTGTTCAAAAGCATCAATTCTTCAGCACTCAGCCTCCTTTATGGTCCAACTCTCACATACATACATGACTACTAGAAAAACCATAGCTTTGACTAGACTGACCTGTGTTGGCAAAGTGATGTCTCTGCGTTTTAACATGCTAGCTAGCTTTGTCATGACTTTTCCTCCAAGTAGCAAGAATATTATAATTTTTTGTCTATAGTCACCATTCACAGTGATTTTGGAGTCCATGAAAATGAAATCTGCCATGGTTTACACTTTTTCCTCAACTATTTGGCCATGAAGTGATGAGACCAGATGCCATAATATTAGCTTTTTGAATGTTGGATTTTAAGCCAGCTTTTTCACTCTCCTCTTTCACCTTCATCAAAAGGCTCTTTAGTTCCTCTTCTCTTTCTACCATTAATATTGTATCATCTGCATATCTGAGGTTGTTGATATTTCTCCTGGAAATCTTGATTCCAGCCTGTGCTTTATCCATTGCCACATTTCACATGAAGTACTCTGCATATAAGTTAAATAAGCAGGTGACACTATGAAGCCTTGACCCACTCCTTTCTCAATTTTGAACCAGTCCATTTTTACTTGTCTGGTTCTAACTGTTGCTTCTTGACCTGCACACAGATTTCTGAAGAGGCAGGTAAGGTGGTCTGGTATCCCCATCTCTTTCAGAGTTTTCCACAGTTTGTTGTAATCCACATAGTCGAAGGCTTTTGTATAGTCAATGAAGCAGAAGTAGATGTTTTTCTGGAAGTCCCTTGATATTTCTTTATCCAGAGGATGTTGGCAATTTGATCTCTGGTTCCTCTGTCTTTTTAAAATCCAGTTTGTAAATCTAAAAGTTGTTGGGTCACATGTTATTGAAGCCTCAGTTCAGTCGCTCAGTCATGTCTGACTTTTTGCAACCCCATGAACTGCAGCACGCCAGGCCTCCCTGTCCATCACCAATTCCCAGAGTCCACCCAAATCCATGTCCATTGAGTCAGTGATGCCATCTAACCATCTCATCCTGCTGCCGTCCCCTTCTCCTCCTGCCCTCAATCTTTCCCAGCATCAGGGTCTTTTCAAATGAGTCAGCTCTTCACATCAGGTAGCCAAAGGATTGGAGTTTCAGCTTCAACATCAGTTCTTCCAGTGAACACCCAGGACTGATCTCCTTTAGGATGGACTGGTTGGATCTCTTTGCAGTCTAAGGGATTCTCAAGAGTCTTCTCCAACACCACAGTTCAAAAGCATCAGTTCTTCCATGCTCAGCCTTCTTTATAGTCCAAGCTTCACATCCACACATGACCACTGGAAAAAATCATAGCCTTGACTAGATAAACTTTCATTGACAAAGTAATGTCTCTGCTTTTTAAAATGCTATTTAGGTTGGTCATAACTTTCCTTCCAAGGAGTAAGCATCTTTTAATTTCATGGCTGCAATCACCATATGCAGTGATTTTGGAACCCAGAAAAATAAAGTCAGCCACTGTTTCCACATCTATTTGCCATGAACTGATGGGACCAGATGCCATGATCTTAGTTTTCTGAATTTTGACCTTTAAGCCTAGCTTGAACAATTTTGAGCATTACCTTTCTAGCATGTGTAAAGAGAGCAATTGTGCAGTAGTTTGAATATTCTTTAGCATTGCACTTCCTTGGGATTTAAATGAAAACTGACATTTTCCAATCCTGTGGCCATTGCCTAGTTTTTCAAATTTGCTGGCATATTGAGTGCAGCACTTTAACAGCATCATCTTTTAGGACTGAAATAACTCATCTGGAATTCCATCACCTCCACTAGCTTTGGTCATAATAATGCTTCCTAAGGACCATTTGACATCACATTCCAGGATGTCTGTCTCTAAGTGAGTGACCACACCATTGTGGTTATCTGGTTCATTAACACTTTTTTGTACAGTTCTCTTATGTATTCTTGCCACCTCCTCTTCATCTCTTTTGCTTTTGTTACACCCTTGCTATTTCTGTCCTTTATTGTGCCCATCTTTGCATGAAATGTTCCCTTGGTATCTCCAATTTTCTTGAAGGGATCTCTAGCTTTTCCCATTCTATTGTTTTCATCTATTTCTTTGCATTGCTTACTTTAGAAGGCGTGCTTATGTCTCTTTGCTATTCTCTGGAATTCTGCATTCAGTTGAGTATATTGTTCCCTTCCTCCTTTGCCTTTCACTTCTTTTCTTTTCTCAGCTATATGTAAGGCCTTCTCAGACAACCACTTTGCCTTCTTTCATTTATTTTTCTTTTGGACGTTTTTAGTCACCACCTCCTGTACAATGGTACAAACCTCCGTCCATAGTTTTTCAGGCACTCTGTCTTCTGGATCTAATTATTTAAATCTATTTGTCACCTCCCCTGTATATTATATTGGATTTGATTTAGGCCATACCCAAATGGCCTAGTGATTTTCCCTGCTTTCTTCAACTTGAGCCTGAATTTTGCAATAAGGGGTTCATGATCTGAGCCATAGTCAGCTCCAGATCTTGTTTTTGTTGACTGTATAGTGCTTCTCCATCTTTTGCTGCAAATAATATAATCACTCTCTGGTGATGTACATGTGTAGAGTCACCTCTTGTGTTGTTGAAAGAGGGTGTTTGCTATGACCAATGTGTTATCTTGGCAAACTCTGTTAGCCTTTGCCCTGCTTCATTTTATACTCCAAGGCCATACTTGCCTGTTACTTCAGGTATCTCTTGACTCCCTACTTCTGCATTCCAGTCCCCTATGATGAAAAGGACATCTCTTTTTTTTTTTTTTGGTGTTAGTTCTAGAAGTTGTTATAGATTATTATAAAACCAGTCAACCTCAGCTTATTCCCCATCAGTGTTTGGGGAATAGACTTGTATTCCTGTGCTGTTGAATGATTTGCCTTGGAATAGAACCAAAAGCATTCTGTCATTTTTGAGATTGCACCCAAGTAGTGCATTTTGGACTCTTGTTGGCTATGACAGCTGTACCATTTCTTCTAAGAGATTCTTTCCCACAGTAGTAGATGCAGTGGTCATCTGAATTAAAATTTGTCTATTCTCATCCATTTTAGTTAACTGATTCAAAATATGTTGATGTTCACGCTTGCTGTCTCCTGTTTGACCACTTCTAATTTATCTGATTCATGGACCTAACATTCCTGGTTTTATACAATATTGTCCTTTACAGCATTGGACTTTACTTTCACCACCAGACACATCCACAACTGGGCATCATTTACACTTGCTCAGCCTCTTCATTCCTTCTGGAGCTACTTCTCTGCTCTTCTCTAGTAGCATATTGGACACATATGGACCTGGGATGTTCATCTTTCAGTGTCATATCTTTTTTGCTTTTTCATATGTTCCTACTATTTAAAGAATAGTAAGAGAAAATAATGTGATCACCATATTCTTTCAATGATCTTATACTTTATAAGCATCATACAAGTATTTTTAGTTCTGTTCATTCTACACGGAGTAAGAATAATTATCCTTATTTCAAAACTTCTGAGTTAGAACTCAAATGCATTTTATGACTCAGTTCTACCATTAAATCAAAAACTTTCATTATTTTGTAAATAATATAAATCTACTCTGGATCAAATGAAAATCTCTCATGGAAGTTAGCATAAATAACAAGATATATATTTTATAGAGAGATGATACTGAATCTTTTCAAACATTTTTAACAAAAAAAAAATGTAGCTTTTACATTAAATTCATCTATTTCCATGGGGGCTGATATTCTAAAATGTGCAATAATGTAGAAGCCAGTACAGGAGAAGGACCTAAGAGACAATTCATGTTTTAGCAAAAACAGTGGAGACCTTGTAAATGCATCCATTTATTTACACATTTTTATTGATTCTGATGATATAAAAATATATTAATATAAATTTTGCATTCCTTTTAGCTATGAAATTTTATCTATACATTGGAAAAAGGCTAAAGAATTTTATTAGCAATGATTTGGCATTTGTACAAGAAAGAACTTCTTGTACAAAAATGTAGTAATAAATATCAAAAGCAATGAGAATGGTAATATATTTTTTCAACTAAATATGCATCTTATAATAATTGAACCCAAAATATAAAAGTATAGACAGTTGGAGGTATGAATTCATAAAAACAATAAGAAATCTCATTTAGTTTATTAATTCTTATTATGTGACAGATATTTTCCTAAATGCATTAACATTTCTGATTATTCCTCAACTGAATAAACAATAGAATTGGCCCAACTTTGTAATATTCTGTAGTTTTCCTTTTCATACTGTTAATTTAATTAAAAACCTATGCCTGGGAATCTCTCCTGGGGATCATGGATAAGCAATATGGAAGGACTGAAATATAACAAAATCTGTGTGTACATGCAAGTGGAATCTATACACAGAGTTTGTGACTCTGATTTTAAATCCTTGAGTTATTTAAATTAGCAATAATTTGTGTCAAGTAATCAGAAATACATATTTTTGTGTGTTCCTTCCAGTGGGTAGTATATCATTAGACTAATTTTAAGAACAACTGTTATCCCTGTTGAAACACCTTGTGAAAAAGTATCAAAAATTCTCAGTAATAAAAAGGATTTTCTGGGCACAATTTGAGCCTCAAAGGATAGATAGTAATACATGTTTTCCCCCAAATAAGATTCTATTTAATATCTCCAAGGACATTGCAGAATTCATGAAAAAAATAGATACTTTATAGATAAAACATTGCATGCAGAAAAACATAGTTTCAGCATTTCAAAAATACTTAAATTACAGTGAAATGCAGTTGAGGAAATTTTTATCCTGATTGAATTTTGGACAATAAAGAATGAGAAATGAGACACAACAACCTAGCTACAATAAAGCATGAATCTGATGGATGCCAGCAATGAATCAACTGATGAATATAAATCAAAATTGGATGTTGAATCAGATCAAGATATTTCAAAATCCAAAGAGTAAAAAAGAAAAGAATATCACATTATGGAGAAAACATAAGTGTGTGCATATGTATATGTATAACATATAACATATAATGTGCATATATGTGTGTATAACACATCATCTCCTTGATTACGTTTATTACTAAATATTTTATTGCTTTGGATACTATTGTAAATGGCATTGCTTTCTTAATTTTTATTACAAAGAATATGTTAATAGTATATGGGAATGCAATTGGTTTTTATATGGTAATTTTCTATCCTACAATTTAATTAATTAATTAATTAGCTCTAACGATTTTTTGGTGAGATTTTTAGAGGTGTGTGTATATATACAAGATATCTACATACACTTCCTTTCTGATTAGAATGCCTTTTATTTCACTTTCTTGACTAGTCACTCTGGATTGAACTTCATTGTTTGGGTCAGACTTCCATTGATGTTGACTAGAAATGACAGTGAGCCTCCTTGTCTTGTTCCTGATCACCGAAAAAAAGCCCTTCACAACAGCTTTTCAATGTTGAGTGTGATGTTAAATTTGAGCTTCTCATACACTGACTTTATCATGTTGAGTTAGAGTCCTGTACCTAATTATTGAACATATTTATCATGAAAAGATGTTGAAATTTTTTTATTTCTATATCTGTTGAAATGATTATAAAATTTATACTCTTTTTTTCTGTTAACACAATGTGTCACATTTATTGATTTGTTTTTGCTGAATCCTCTTTGTGTCTAAAGATAAATCCCTCTTGATCATGGTGTATGACTTATTAATGTGCTCTTGAATTCGATTTGATGGTATTTTGTTGGGGAGCACTGCACTGATATTCATGAATGACACTGACATGTAATTCTCTTTTCTTGTAATGTCTTTGTCTGGCTTCAGTATCAGAATACGCTGAATTTATGAAATAAGTTTGGCAATAACCTTCTTATTGACTTTTTTGCAAGAGTTTGAGAAGGTTTTGTATATTATTTCTTCTTTGAAAGTTTGATATAATTCAGCTGTAAAGCATCTAGTCCTGCACATATTTTTTCTAAGGAAATATTTTATTACTGATTCAATTGCTTTGCTTGTGATTGGTCTGTTCATATTTTCATTAGTTCATGATTCAGTATCAGTTAAGTTGTATATGCATTTCACTAAGTCACCTAATTTGCTGACATGTAATTTTTCATAGTAGTCTTTGACAATCTTTTGCATTCCTGTGGTATCAGTTTAAATGTCTCTTCATTCATGTACAAATTTATCAATTTGAGTCATTTATCTTTTTTAATTAGTGAAAGGTTGGTCAATTTTGTTAACTTTTAGAAGATACAACTCAGTTTTTTTATCTATTGATTTTCTAGTCTCTACTTTGTTCATTTCTTCTCTAATATTTATATTATTCCCTATTCTGATAAATTTAGGTTTAGTTAGTTCTTTTCTAGTTCCTTAATATGTAAGATTAGGCTGTGGTAGTTTTACTTACCTATCCAGAGAATTCTTGTTCTTCACTTGCTAAGTCATGCCTGACTCTTTGCAACCCCATGAACTGCAGATTGCCAGACTTAGCTATCCTCCACTATCTCCTAGAATTTGCTCAAACTTATGTCCATTGAGTCAGTGATGCCATCCAACCATCCCATCTTCTGTTGCTCCTTATCCTCTGGCCCTCAATCTTTCTGAGCATCAGGGTCTTTTCTAAACAGACTGCTCTTCACATCAGGTGAAAAAAGTATTGAACTTCAGCTTCAGCATCAGTCCTTCCAATGAATATTCAGGGTTGATTTCCTTTAAGAGTGACTAGTTTGATCTCCTTGATGTTCAAGGGACCCTCAAGAGTCTTCTCCAACACCACAGTTCAAAAGCATCAATTCTTCAATGGTCAGCTTTCTTTATGGTGCAACTCTTACTTCTATACACGACTACTGGAAAAACCATAGCTTTGACTATACGGATCTTGACAGTAAAATGATCTCTGCTTTTTTACTGTGCTGTCTAAATCATCATAGGTTTTCTTCCAAGGGGCAAGCATCTATGAATTTCATGACTGCAGTCACTGTCTACAGTGACCTTGGAGCCTAAGAAAATAAAATCTGCCACTGTTTCCATTTTTTCCCATCTATTTGCCATGAAGTGATGGGATTGGATGCCATAATCTTAATGTTTTAAATGTTGAGTTTTAAGACAACTTGTTCACTCTCCTCTCTCATCCTCATCAAGAGTCTCTTTAGTTCCTTTTCACTTCCTGTCATTAGATGATATCATCTGCATTCTAAGGTTTTGATATTTCTCCCAGCAATCTTAAACCTGGCTTGTGCTTCATCCAGCTCAGCATTTTGCATGATGTACTCTGCATGGAAGTTAAATATGTTAGGTTTATCAATGCACAACCTTGATGTACACCTATCCCGACTTTGAACCAGTCTGTGGTTCCATGTTGTATCCTAACTATTGTTTCTTGAGCAGCTTACAGGTTTCTCAGGAGGCACGTAAAGGTGGTCCATATTCACATCTCTTTAAGAATTTTCCAGTTTGTTGTGATCCAAACAGTGAGAGGTTTTCACTTAGTCAATGGAGGAGAAGTAGATGTTTTTCTGGAATTCTGTTGCTTTTTCTGTGATCCAATGGATGCTGGCAATTTGATCTTTGGTTCTTCTGCCTTTTCTATATCCAGCTTGTATATCTGGGATTTCTCAGTCCACATACTGGTGAAGTCTAGCTTGAAGGATTTTGAGCATTGCTATGGTAGAATATGAAATAAGTGCAATTGTGTGGAAGTGAGAAATAGATTTAAGGGCCTAGATCTGATAGATAGAGTGCCTGATGAACTATGAAATGAGGTTCATGACATTGTACAGGAGACAGGGATCAAGACCATCCTCTTGGAAAAGAAATGCAAAAAAGCAAAATGGCTGTCTGGGGAGGCCTTACAAATAGCTGTGAAAAGAAGAGAAGTGAAAAGCAAAGGAGAAAAGGAAGCATATAAGCATCTGAACGCAGGGTTCCAAAGAATAGCAAGAAGAGATAAGAAAGCCTTCTTCAGTGATCAATGCAAAGAAATAGAGGGAAAGAACAGAATGGGAAAGACTAGAGATCTCTTCAAGAAAATTAGAGATACCAAGGGAACATTTCATGCAAAGATGGGCTCGATAAAGGACAGAAATGGTATGGACCTAACAGAAGCAGAAGATATTAAGAAGAGGTGGCAAGAATACACAGAAGAACTGTACAAAAAAAGATCTTCACTACCTGGATAATTATGATGGTGTGATCACTTATCTAGAGCTAGACATCCTGGAATGTGAAGTCAAGTGGGCCTTAGAAAGCATCACTGCAAACAAAGCTAGTGGAGGTGATGGAATTCCAGTAGAGCTCTTTCAAATCCTGAAAGATGATGCTGTGAAAGTGCTGCACTCAGTATGTCAGCAAATTTGAAAAACTCAGCAGTGGCCACAGGATTGGAAAGGTGTTTTCATTCCAATCCCAAAGAAAGGCAATGCCAAAGAATGCTCAAACTACCGCACAACTGCACTCATCTCACATGCTAGTAAAGTAATGCTTAAAATCCTCCAAGCCAGGCTTCAGCAATATGTGAACCGTGAACTTCCTGATGTTCAAGCTGGGTTTAGAAAAGGCAGAGGAACCAGAGATCAAATTGCCAATATCTGCTGGATCATCAAAAAAGCAAGAGAGTTCCAGAAAAACATCTATTTCTGTTTTATTGACTATGCCAAAGCCTTTGACTATGTAGATCACAATAAACTGTGGAAAATTCTGAGAGAGATGGGAATACCAGACCACCTGACCTGCCTCTTGAGAAATCTGTATGCAGGTCAGGAAGCAACAGTTAGAATTGGACATGGAGCAACAGACTGGTTCCAAATAGGAAAAGGAGTACGTCAAGGCTGTATATTGTCATCCTGCTTATTTAATTTCTATGCTGAGTACATCAAGAGAAACGCTGGACTGGAAGAAACACAAGCTGGAATCAAGATTGCTGGGAGAAATATCAATAACCTCAGATATGCAGCTGACACCACCCTTATGGCAGAAAGTGAAGAGGAACTCAAAAGCCTCTTGATGAAAGTGAAAGAGGAGAGTGAAAAAGTTGGCTTATAGCTCAACATTCAGAAAACGAAGATCATGGCATCCAGTCCCATCACTTCATGGGAAATAGATGGGGAAACAGTGGAGACAGTGTCAGACTTTATTTTTTGGGGCTCCAAAATCACTGGAGATGGTGACTGCAGCCCTGAAATTAAAAGATGCTTTCTCCTTGGAAGAAAAGTTATGATCAACCTAGATAGCATATTCAAAAGCAGAGACATTACTTTGCTGACAAAGTCCATCTAGTCAAGGCTATGGTTTTTCCTGTGGTCATGTATGGATGTGAGAGTTGGACTGTGAAGAAGGCTGAGCGCCGAAGAATTGATGCTTTTGAATTGTGGTGTTGGAGAAGACTCTTGAGAGTCCCTTGGACTGTAAGGAGATCCAACCAGTCCATTCTGAAGGAGATTAGCCCTGAGATTTCTTTGGAAGGAATGATGCTAAAGGTGAAGCTCCAGTACTTTGGCCACCTCATGTGAAGAGTTGACTCATTGGAAAAGACTTTGATGCTGGGAGGGATTGGGGGCAGGAGGAGAAGGGGACGACAGAGGATGAGATGGTTGGATGGCATCACTGACTTGATGGACGTGAATTTGAGTGAACTCCGGGAGTTGGTAATGGACAGGGAGGCCTGGTGTGCTGCGATTCATGGGGTTGCAAAGAGTCAGACACGACTGAGCGACTGAACTGAACTCAACTTAAACATTCTTGGCATTACTTTTCTTTGGAATTGGAATGAAAACTGACCTTTTCCAGTCCTGTGGCCACTGCTGAGTTTTCGAAATTTGCTGGCATATTGAGTGTAACAGATTCACAGCATCATCTTTTAGGATTTGGAATAGCTCAGCTGGAATTTCATCACCTCCACTAGCTTTGTTTGTCTTAATTCTTCCTAAGGCCCACTTGTCTTCACAATCCAGGATGTCTGACTTTAGGTGAGTGACCAAGCCATCGAGGTTTTCCAGGTCATTGAGACATTTGTTATATAGCTTTTCTGTGTATTATTTCCACCTCTTCTTTATCTCTTCTGCCTCTGTTAGGTCCTTGCCATTTCTGTCCTTTATTGTGCCCCTTATTTTATGAAATGTTCGCCAGGTATCTGCAGTTTCCTTGAAGTGATCACTAGTCTTTCCCATTCTATTGTTTTCCTCTATTTCTTTGCACTGTTCACTTAAGAAGGCTTTCTTATCTTCTCCTTGCTATTCTCTGGAACTCTGCATTCAGTTGTGCCCATCTTTTCCTTTTTCCTTTGCCTTTTGCTTCTCTTCTCAGATGTTTGTAAAGCCTTTACAGGCAATTGCTTTTCTTTCTTGCATTTCTTTTTCTTTCGGTCACTACCTCCTGTACAGTTTTATGAACTTCTGTCCATAGTTCTTCAGGCACACTATCTACAAGAAGTATGTACTTGACTCTATTTGTCTCATCCACTCTATAATTATAAGGGATTTGATTTAGGGCATACCTGAATGACCTAGTGGTTTTTTGCCTAGTTTCTTCAATTTAAGCCTGAATTTTCCAATGTGGAGCTTATGAACTGAGCCATAGTCAGCTCCCGGTCTTCTTTTTGTTGACTGTATAAAGCTTCTCCATCTTTGACTGGAAAGAATATAAACAATCTGATTTCACTATTGACCATCTATCTGGTGATGTCCATGTGTAGAGTTGTATCTTGTGTGGTTGGAAGAGGGTATTTTCTGTAACCAGTTTATTTGTTTTGTAAACCTCTGTCAGCCTTTTTTCTGCTTCATTTTGTACTCCATGGCCATACGTGTCTGTTACTCCAGGTATCTCTTGACTTCCTACTTTTGCATTCATGTTTGCTGTGATGAAAAGGACATATTTTTTGGTGTTGATTCTAGAAGATCTTGTAGGTCTTCATAGAACTGTTCAGCTTCAGCTTATACAGCATTAGAGGTTGGGGAAGAGACTTGGATTACTGCGATGTTGAATGGTTTGTCTTGGCAATGAATTGAGATAATTCATTTTTGAGATTGCACTAAAGTACTGCATTTCAGATACTTTTGATGACTATGAGGGATATTCCATTTCTTCTAAGGGATTCCTGCCCACAGTAGTAGATAGAAAGGTCATCTAAATTAAATTCACCCATTCCCATCCATTTTAGTTCACTGATTCCTAAAATCTCAATGTTCACTCTTGCCATCTCCTGTTTGACCACTTCCAATTTACCTTGATTCATGGACCTAAAATTCCAGGTTCCTATGCAATATTATTCTTTATAGCATCAGATTTTACTTTCACCACCAGACACATCCACAACTGAGCATCATTTCCTCTTTAATCCAGCCTCTTCATTCTTTTTGGAGCTATTTCTCCTATTTTCCCCAGTATCCTGTTTACACCTACTGACCTGGGGGTTCATCTTCCAGAGTCATATCTTTCTGCTTTTTCATACTAAACAATTGTTTCTTGAGGCAAGGATACTATTGTGGTTTGCCATACCCTTCTCCAGTGGGTCACATTTTGTCAAAACTCTTCACCATGACCTATCTGTTTTGGTTGACCCTGCGTGGAATGGCTCATAGCTTCATTGAGTTACACAAGGATGTGATTCTTGTAATCATTTTGGTTAGCTTTTTTTGATTGTGGTTTTTGTTCTGGAGGCTGTTGTAGTTCTTGCTTCTTCTGTCTGCCTTCTGATGGATGAGAAGAGGCTTGTGTGAGCTTCTTGATGGGAAGGACTGTCTGTGAGTACAACTGGGTCTTGCTCTGGTGGACAAGGCCATGCTCAGTAAATCTTTAATCCAATTTTCTGGTGAGGGTTGGGGCTGTGCTCCCTTGGCCTGAGGTAGCCCAGTCCTGAAATCTACAGGCTCTGTGTGTATGCTCATTAATTCAGTCCTGTCAAACTCTCTGCAACTCTATGGACTGCATTCCAGCAGGCTCTTCTATCCATGGGATTTTCCAGGCAATGATACTGGAGTGGAATATCATGCCCTCCACGAGGGGATCTTCTTAACCCAGGGATCAAACTGCATCCTGCATTGTGGGTGGATTCTTTACTGCTGAGCCCCCAGGGAAGCCAGACAGATTCTATAGTAGGGTTCTGTCTTAAATGAATGAGGAACTTGGCTCTAGGCCAAATCCTGTACGAGATTTTTCAGGCTAGGCCTTCCGCATACTGACCTGGTTGGCAGCTGATGTGTCTCAGATTCTGAATGTTGTTGCAGTAAATGACTCAGGCACCTTGGTTGACTGTGCTCAGAAACATAGCTGTCTTGGTACCCTAGTGCCTCCACTGGAGGCTAATTTACCTTCGATGAGACTTCATTATAGGGATGCAGGGGTGCCTTAAGGATACTTTTCTGCACATATAATACTTTCCCACCCTAGCCCTTTCTCCTCATCTTCCCAGATCTTAGAAGGAAGAACCAAAATTCATCAACTATCTGCATTTCAATCCATTGTTATTGCTTTTGTAATCATGGATGCAAATGACAGAACTTAATTGTCTACTAACCACATTACTGATATAAATTAGTAAAACTCAGATTGGTGTTTTATTTTAAATTCAGTCCCTGTATAATTATAAATTGATATCCATAACCCTTTAAATGCTTCTTGAAGGAGTGATTTGATTATAAATATTTATATATACTGTCAAGAATACTTGATACTTTAACTAAAAGATCCTCTATTAAGTTATGTATTCAGTTCAGTTCAGCTCAGTTGTGTCCGACTCTGCGATCCCATGAATCACAGCTTGCCAGGCCTCCCTGTCCATCACCAACTCTAGGAGTTCACTCAGACTCATGTCCATCGAGTCAGTGATGCCATCCAACCATCTCATCCTCTGTCGCCCCCTTCTCCTCCTGCCCCCAATCCCTCCCAGCATCAGAGTCTTTTCCAATGAGTCAATTCTTCGCATGAGGTGGCCAAAGTACTGGAGCTTCAGCTTTAGCATCATTCCTTCCAAAGACATCCCAGGGCTGATCTCCTTCAGAATGGACTGGTTGGATCTCCTTTCAGTCCAAGGGACTCTCAAGAGCCTTCTCCAACACCACTGTTCAAAAGCATCAATTCTTCAGCACTCAGCCTTCTTCACAGTCCAACTCTCACATCCATACATGACCACTGGAAAAACCATAGCCTTGACTAGACGGACCTTAGTCAGATTACTCCCCAGCATTTCATATGTAAGAGAAAAATATCTCAATATAAAGATTTTCACATATTTTCATCTATATAATCAAGCCTTTCTAGTGGATGTTTTATATTTTTGAAGAACAGTCAAATTTTTAATATTATTAATTAATAAATATTAATACTTTTGGCTCCATTTAAGCATTGTAATTCTATATAACATTCAAAATACTTTTGGCTCAATTTGAACTCTATAAAATTTCTTAGGGTAAATTCAATCAAATAATTCTTTTAGATATGTTAGTATTAATACTAATGAATGCCATTTTAATAGGTAATTATTGAATTTGATTTGAAAATAGCAGAAATTAAAAATTATCTGAGACATTCTATCTTGGATAGTAACCTAAACTCTTCTAACAAGAGTCAAAATTTTCCATTTTTTTACCCATTACAAAATAATTAGACCCTATGAAAAAGGAGATAGTATAGAATAGAAAGTCATATTAAATTTATTTATTGATACCTTTTAAACATAATATTGGAGGAAAATTATGTGCAAATATGATGACTAACAAGTCCTTTCATCCCTGTATGTATATGCCTTTCCTCTCAGAAAGAAGTAGAGGCCATTTCTTCATCTTCTGAATCTTGACTGGGCTTTTGATATGCTTTTTCCAATAAAAACTGACAGAAGTGACTTGCCTAGATTTCTGAGCTTATCTATGTTTTAAGAAAACTTTCAGGTCACATTTTTATCATTTTAGAACCCTGTGCCACTATGTAAAAATTCTGACCTCTCTGCTGCAAAGAGTTCCAGCTGACTGTCAGCATTTCCAGGTACCCCAGATGAGGCTCCAGAGAGAAAAGTAAAGTTGTCTTAAATGTTCCAGCCCCAGCCCATCTCCCAGCTAAATTTAGCCACATAAATAGCCCCAGCTGACACCATGTGGAACAAAATAACTGTGCACTTGAGCCTAGCTGTGTGGTCAAGGATTAACCATGCCCAAGAAAAGTTTTGCTTTGGTGGCGCAAGTGGTGAAGAGCCCGCCTGCCAATCCAGGAGATTTAAGAGACCCAGGTTTGATCCCTGAGTTGGGAAAATCCCCTGGAGGAGGGCAGGGCAACCCACTTCAGTATTCTTGCCTGCAGAATCCCAAGGACAGAGGAGCCTGGCGGGGTATAGTCCATGGGGTTGCAGAGAGTTGGACACGACTGAGCAACTAAGCATGCATGCAGGCTCCTGAGAGGTAACCCCTAGACCCTTGGAATCTCCTGCCTGATAATAGTGTTTGCTTTCCAGGGGGACTTCAGTCACGCTAAATAGTCTGTGTTAACAACGTTATTTACAGTGTGGGCTATGCAGGCCTTGGAGTACCAGAAGGGCTGAAAACTAAGATCAACCATGTCTGTACAGCATTCCCCCAATAAAATCTCTGGATATCAAGGTTCAGGAAAGTTTCCCTGGTTGCTGGTGCACTCTTTATATAGTCACACATTTTTTTTTCTGGGAAATTTAGACATTGTGGAGAGTACAACCAGAGGCTCAGTGCTTGAAAGTCTCCTAGGCCCTGCCTGTATGATTCTTCCCTTGGCTAACTTAAATCTGTATCCTTTCATTATAATAAACCATAACTATGAGAATAACATTTGTATATATTTTGGTGGGTCCTTTTTAATGAATATTGAAACTGAGAGTGGTCTTGCCCCTCTCCCCCAGCAATTGCAGTTTTTTCAGAAACAAGAGTGATCTTGGAGACCCGTGGACTTGTAGTTGGTGTCAGAAATAAGGGTGGACTTGGAGACTCTTGTCCGAGCCAACCTACAGGTTTATAAGAAATAATAAGTTGAAGTTGCTTTAAGACATTCAGTTTTGTTGCATTTTGTTACACACCAATATATAAGGATGCATGATAAGTTGCTTCAGTTGTGTCCGACTCTGTCCGTGCCCTCTTCCAAGGGATCTTCCCAACCCAGGGATCGAACCCACTGCTCTATGTCGCCTGCATTGGCAGGTGAGTTCCTTACCACTAGCACCAGCTGGGAAGCCCAAAGTACAGAGATGTCTTTTTGTCTTTGAAGTGCCTAGGCATAATACAGCTTGTTTTTTAATTTGGAAAAAGTTGTTTACTTCTGGGATTTATAATGTATCCCATGTATTTAACTTGTTGCTTTCAGACTTGTGCTTTTTCTGGATGACCGCGTAATCCCGGGTCCCAAGGAAATTAAGAATTTCAATGATGTTACAATCTTAGGCTTCAATGAAGGGGCTACATGTTAGTATATCTGCATACTGTAGAATAGCCCCTTCTTTTAAATGTATTTTCCTTAGTTCCTTTCCTAGGGCCTAAGCAAACAGATGTGGGCTGTCCTCAAACCCCTAAGGCAATACTGTCAAGGTGTATTGTTGCATCTGGCCCATGTGGGAGTTAGCCCACTCAAAGGCAAACAGATATTGTAATGAGAGGTGAACTGGAATGCAGCTGACGGCATCCTTGGAGTTGAGCACTTGAGCATGATAAACCATTTAGCATCCTCAGGGACATGGACTAATATGTTATGAGGATTAATCATGAGGGAGTGTATAGGAACCACTGTATCATTTACTGCTCTGAGATCATCCAGCATCTTATAGTCCTTATTTGGCATAACAACCAGCAGAACAGGGGTAGAAGACTAACAAGGCACCAAGAGGCCATGCTTTAAGAATTTATCTATGAGGGGTAGTAACCCTTTTTTTGCTTATGAACTTATGGAGTATTGTCTCTTGTTAGGGTAGGCGGCTTCTGGATTAAATGTGATTTTTACAGATTGGGCATTTATGGCCTACCCAGGGACTCCTCTGTCCTAAGAGGCAGGGTTCATTGCTTGTAGAATACAGTCATGGTCAAAAAAAGGGGTTGCTTAGAACCTCCTAACCATAATATGACCCAAAGGGAACCCAGAAGGTCTCTTTCCAGTAGTGGGGTAGGACACTCAGGGACAGCCAGAAAGATATGTGAGATCAAACACTATTCCAACTGGCAAGTGAGAGGCCCAGTGGATGGGTGATATCAAAATAACAAGCTAAAATATGCTAAATTAGGAATTTTTTATAATTTCATATAATTTTTTAAAAAAATGATATCTGCTTATATATGGCAGATAAACTTATTTTGGAGACCAAGAAGGAAATTATATTTATCAGTAGCAAAATATTTAGTAAATGTACTGTCCACAGTAACTTGAAAAGCAAATCAAGTGACTGCTTGGCTTGTAGTCACTCCAGAAGAAAAGACTGCAAAAAAAAAAAAAAAAAAAATTGAATATTGACTGTTGCTTGTTATGTTTAGCAAGATATTATAAGAAAGAGATTAGTTCAGGCAAGAATTACCCAGTTTTTAAGCAGAGATGAAAGTAGGTTACATCTGTAAATGTAAGATCTTTCAGAGTAAGATAAGCAGACTTCTGGCTCTAAACAACAGGAAATACAATGAAAAAGTTTATGAATGATGAAGATCCAGTACAAATTCTGTGAAAACAAGGGGCCTTGGCCTTGAGGCAAAGTTCTGATTAAGTATGTTGACCTGCCATAAAGGCTATTATTTCACCTGGCTCAAAATCTTCTATTAAATTGCGGGGGCGGGGGGCGGGGGCGGCGGAAAGACAATAAAGCAAAGAGAGAAAGTTGACTTGATAACCTAAGTCTCAGAAAAGAAAAATGTATTTTTATTAACAATACATTAAATGGAAAGCAAAAGTAACAGAAACGTGATTTTTTCTACTTTTTAGACATTTCACTTTGAAATAATTTAGAATTATAGGATAATTGTAAAGATAGTTTGGATAGCTACAAATCTATTGTTTATTCTTCAAACAGCTCACCCTAATGCCAATACCTAATATAACCATGATACAGCTATCAAAAAAGTTTAATATTGGTACAAAACTTTAACTAAACTATAGATTTTATTTGAATTTATCTAGTTTTCTTTATACTAATTTCTTTTTTCCTGTTCTAAAACCCAGTCAGAATAATTTCTATTAGTTTTTCCTTTTTTTTTCCATTTATTTTTATTTTTATTTTACTTTACAATACTGTATTGGTTTTGCCATACATTGACATGAATCCACCACGGGTGTACATGAGTTCCCAATGCTGAACCTCCCTCCCACCTCTCTCCCCATATCACCTCTTTGGGTCATCCCAGTGCACCAGCCCCAAGCAATTTATTTTACACTTGAAACTACTGATCAGGTATTTTTAGAATGTCCATCCTCATGGGATTGTCTGACAGTTTTCTTATGATTTGATTGGGGTCACAGCTAAGAGGGAAAGTATCACACAATGATTGCCCTTGACTTAGTGTCATACAAGTGGGACTCTAAAAGCAACATGAATTATCACTGGTGATGTGAACGTTCCTTTAGAGTTTAAGATGGCATCTGCCAAGTTGCTCTGTGCTAAAGTTACTCCCCTTTTTGATACTCTAACACATCAGAAGAAAATAATTTACTCAAGCTACTCTCAAGGAAGGAGTAATTAACATCCATCTCGTACAGGGAAGATTACCAAATAGTTTGTGGGCAAATGTTAAAGCTGTCGTAATTAATGAATATTTTGAAAGAAGCAATGTGAGATTATGCAAGTACACTGTTCCTCGAAGTTTCACATGTTAATTTTGGCATTCATCAGTGGATATTGCCTAAGAGAAATGGTTGCTCTCAGGTTCTAATACCAATTTCCATTTCCCTTATTCTCTCTTACTGATATGATTTGAACCTCAAGAAGGAGGATTTGTTACTTCTTCCTCACTTATATTACATATCCAGACACTTATGTGTACTAGTATGGATTCATATATATATAGTATTCTTTGAGTTATTATACAAACTGTAGATATTTACTTATGCGAATTGTGCCAGTTTGTTTACTGGGAGCTCTTTCACTTAGTTCCTATGTCTTTCTCACATGTTCCATGCTTTGTTGTTGTTTTTAGCGGCACAAGATGCTTCAGGTTTATCTTGTATATATGCTGTCCTAGCTCTAGAATCAGTCATTTCTCAAGCAAGGCCTAATTCATTTTACTGGAGAACGGTATTTAAAATCTAAGATATGGGCATATAGTTTGGCTATTGCTACTGGTTGTCACCACTTTTGACTCATTCAATGAATAGTGTTAGAAAGTGTGTGTGTTGTATCAGTTCAGTTCAGCTGCTTCAGTTCAGTTCAGTCACTCAGTCATGTCCAAATCTTTGCGACCCAATGAATTGCAGCATGCCAGGACTCCCTGTCCATCACCAACTCCCGGAGTTCACTCAAACTCATGTCCATAGAGTCGGTGATGCCATCTAGCCATCTCATCCTCTGTCGTCCCGTTCTCCTCCTGCCCTCAACCCCTCCCAGCATCAGAGTCTTTTCCAATGAGTCAACTCTTCGCATGAGGTGGCCAAAGGACTGGAGTTTCAGCTTTAGCATCAGTCCTTCCAAAGAACATCTAGGGCTGATCTCCTTTAGAATGGACTGATTGGATCTCCTTGCAGTCCAAGGGACTCTCAAGAGTCTTCTCCAACACCACAGTTGAAAAGCATCATTTGTTCGGTGCTCAGCTTTCTTCATAGTCCAACTCTCACATCCATACATGACTACTGGAAAAACCATAGCCTTGACTAGATGGACCTTTGTTGACAAAGTAATGTCTCTGCTTTTGAATATGCTATCTAGGCTGGTCATAACTTTCCTCCCAAGGAGTTCAGTTCAGTTCTGTCACTCAGTCGTGTCCGACTCTTTGTGACCCCATGAATTGCAGCATGCCAGGCCTCCCTGTCCATCACCAACCCCCGGAGTTCACTCAAACTCATGTCCATCAAGTCGGTGATACCATCCAGCCATCTCATCCTCTGTCGTCCCCTTCTCCTCCTGCACCCAATCCCTCCCAGCATCAGAGTCTTTTCCAATGAGTCAACTCTTCACATGAGGTGGCCAAAGTACTGGAGTTTCAGCTTCAGCATCATTCCTTCCAAAGACATCCCAGGGTTGATCTCCTTCAGAATGGACTGGTTGGATCTCCTTGCAGTCCAAGGGACTCTCAAGAGTCTTCTCCAACACCACAGTTCAAAAGCATCAAATATTTGGTGCTCAGCCTTCTTCACAGTCCAACTCTCACATCCATACATGACCACAGGAAAAACCATAGCCTTGACTAGACGGACCTTAGTCAGCAAAGTAATGTCTCTGCTTTTGAATATACCATCTAGGTTGGTCATAACTTTTCTTCCAAGGAGTAAGCATATCTTAATTTCATGGTTGCAACACCATCTGCAGTGATTTTGGTCACGTCCAACTTTTTGCAACCCCATAGACTGCAGTACCCCAGGCTTTCCTGTCCATCAGTGACTCCTGAAGCTTGCTTAAACTCTTGTGCATTGAGTCTGTGATGCCATCCAACCATCTCATCCTCTGTTGTCCACTTCTCCTGCCTTCAGTCTTTGCCAGCGTGAAGCTCTTTTCCAATAGGTCAGTTCTTTGCATCAGGTGGCCAATATTTGGAGCTTCAGCTTTAGCATCAGTCCTTCCAATGAATATTCAGGAATGATTTCTTTCATGATTAGCTGGTGTGATCTCCTAGCTGTCCAAAGAACTCTCAAGAGTCTTCTCCAACACCACACTTCAAAAACCTCATTTCATTGGTGCTCAACTTTCTTTATGGTCCAACTCTCACATCCACACCTGACTACAGGAAAAACCATAGCTTTGACTAGACAAATCTTTGTTGGCCAAGTAATGTCTCTGTTCTTTTTAATATGCTGTGTAGGTCTGTCACAGCTTTTCTTCCAAGGAGCAAGTGTCTTTTAATTTCATGGCTGAGTGACCATCTGCATTGATTCTGGAGCTGAAGAAAGTAAAGTCTCTCACTGTTTCCATCGTTTCCCCATCTGTTTGTCATAAAGTGATGGGAAGAGATGCCATGATCTTAGATCTCTGAATGCTGAGTTTTAAGTTAGGTTTTTCACTCTCTTCCTTCACATTCATCAAGAGGCCCTTTAGTTCCTCTTCATGTTCTGCCATAAGAATGGTGTAATCTGTGTATCTAACATTGATATTTTGGCCAGCAATCTTGATTCCAGCTAGTGCTACATCCAACCTGGCATTTTGTATGAAATAGTCTGTATATAAGTTAAATAAGCAGGGTGACAATATACAGCCTTAATGTACTCCTTTCTTGTTTTGGGACCAGTTCCTTGTTGCATGTCCAGTTCTAACTGTTACTTCTTGACCTGCATACAGATTTTCAGGAGGCAGGTAAGGTGGTCTGGTATTCCCATCTCTTTAAGAATATTCCACAGTTTGTTGTGATCCACATAGTTAAAGGTTTTAGCATAGTCAATGAAGCAGAACTAGGTGTTTTTCTGAATTACTTTTGCTGAATTACTCTTACAGATGCTGACAATTTGATCTCTGGTTCCTCTGCTTTTCTAAATCCAACTTGAACTGAAAGTTCTCTGTTCATGTATTGTTGAAATGTAGCTTGGAGAATTTTTGAGCATTGCTTTGTTAGTGTGAGATGAGTGCAATTGTGTGGTAGTTATAACATTCATTGGCATTGCCTTTCCTTGGGATTGGAATGAAACCTGACTTTTACCATGGCCATGGCTGAGTTTTCCAAATTTGCTGACATATTGAGTACTCACTTAACAGCATCATCTTTTAGGATTTGAAATAGCGCAGCTGAAATTTTATCACCTTCTCTAGTTTTGTTCATAGCGGTGCTTCCTAAGGCCCCTTGACTTTGCAATCCCACATTGCTATGACCAGTGTATTCTCTTGGCAAATTCTGCCTCTAGGTGACTGATCATACCACTGTGGTTATCTGGATCATTAAGATCTTTTTTTTTTTTTACTTTAAATAGTTCATCTATATATTCTTGCCACCTTTTTAAAATATCTTCTGTTTCTGTTAGGTCCATACCAGTTCTTTTTATTGTGCCCATTTTTGCATGAAATGTTCCCTTAGTATCTCTAATTTTCTTGAAGTGATTTCTATTCTTTCCTGTTATATTCTTTTCTGCTATTTCTTTGCATTGATCACTGAGGAAGGCTTTCTTATCTGCACTTGCTATTCTTTGGAACTCTGCATTCAGATGGGTATATCTTTTCCTTTTCTCCTTTGCTTTTCACTTCTCTTCTTTTCTCAGTTATTTATGAGGCCTCCTCAGAAAACCATTTTGCCCTTTCACATTTCTTTTCATAGGGGATGCTTTTTATCACTGGTTCCTGTACAATGTCATGAACCTCCATCCATAGTTCTTCAGGCACTCTATCAGATCTAATTCCATGAATATATTTGTTACTTCCACTGTATTTAGGTCATAACTGAATGGCTTAGAGGTTTTCCCTGCTTTCTTCACTTTAAGTCAGAATTTGGCAATAAGGAGTTCATGGTCTGAGCCACAGTCAGCTCCAGGTCTTGTTTTTGCTGACTGTATAGAGCTGTCCATCTTTGCTAACAAAGAATATAATCAATCTGATTTCAGTATTGACCATCTGGTGATGTCCGTGTATAGAGTCTTCTCTTGTATTGTTGGAAGGGAATGTTTGCTATGACTAGTGTGTTCTCTTGGCAAAACTCGGTTAGTCTTTGCCCTGCTTCATTTTGCACTCCAAGGTCAAGCTTGCCTGTTTCTCCAGATTGCTCTTGATTTCCTACTTTTGCATTCCAGTCCCCTATGATGAAAAGGATATCATTTTTTGGTGTTAGTTCTAGAGGTCTAGAAGGTCCTCATAGAACTTCAGCTTTTTGGCATTAGTGGTTGGGTTATAGACTTGGATTTCTGTGATAGTGAATGGTTTGCCTTGAAAATGAACAGAGATCATTCTGCCATTTTTGAGATTGCATCCAAGTACTGCATTTTGGACTCTTTTGTTGACTATGACAGCTACTCCATTTCTTCTCAGGCAGTCTTGCCCACAGTAGTAGATATAATGTCATCTGAATTAAATTCACCCATTCCAGTCCATTTTAGTTCACTGATTCCCAAAATGTCAATGTTCCCTCTTGCCATCTCCTGTTTGACCTCTTCCAGGTTACCATGATTCATGGACCTAACATTCCAGGTTCCAATGCTTAAAATTCTCTAAGCCAGGCTTCAGCAATACATGAACCGTGAACTTCCTGATGTTCAAGCTGGGTTTAGAAAAGGCAGAAGAACCAGAGATCAGATTGCCAACATCTGCTGGATCATGGAAAAAACAAAAGAATTCCAGAAAAACATCTATTTCTGTTTTATTGACTATGCCAAAGCCTTGACTGTGTGGATCACAATTAACTGTGGAAAATTCTGAGAGAGATGGGAATACCAGACCACCTGACCTGCCTCTTGAGAAATCTGTATGCAGGCCAGGAAGCAACAGTTAGAACTGGACATGGAACAACAGACTGGTTCCAAATAGGAAAAGGAGTACATCAAGGCTGTATATTGTCACCCTACTTATTTAACTTCTATGCAGAATACATCATGAGACACGCTGGGCTGGAAGAAGCACAAGCTGGAATCAAGATTGCTGGGAGAAATATCAATAACCACAGATATGCAGATGGTACCACCCTTATGGCAGAAAGTGAAGAGGAACTCAAAAGTCTCTTGATGAAAGTGAAAGAGGAGAGTGAAAAAGTTGTCTTAAAGCTTAACATTCAGAAAATGAAGATCATGGCATCCAGTCCCATCACTGCATGGGAAATAGATGGGGAAACAGTGGAAACAGTGTCAGACTTTATTCTTGGGGGGCTCCGGAATCACTGCAGATGGTGACTGCAGCCAGGAAATTAAAAGACGCTTACTCCTTGGAAGAAAAGTTATGACCAACCTAGACAGCATATTCAAAAGCAGAGACATTACTTTGCCGACTAAGGTCCATCTAGTCAAGGCTATGGTTTTTCCAGTGGTCATGTATGGATGTGAGAGTTGGATTGTGAAGAAGGCTGAGTGCCGAAGAATTGATGCTTTTGAACTGTGGTGTTGGAGAAAGCTCTTGAGAGTCCCTTGGACTGTAAGGAGATCCAACCAGTCCATTCTGAAGGAGATCAGCCCTGGGATGTCTTTGGAAGGAATGATGCTAAAGCTGAAGCTCCAGTACTTTGGCCACCTCATGCGAAGAGTTGACTCATTGGAAAAGACTCTGATGCTGAGAGGGATTGGAGAAGGGGATGACGGAGGATGAGATGGCTGGATGGCATCACTGACTCGATGAATGTGAATCTGAGTGAACTCTGGGAGTTGATGATGGACAGGGAGGCCTGGCGTGCTGTGATTCATGGGGTCGCAAAGATCGGACATGACTGAGTGACTGAACTGATGCAATATTGTTCTTTACAGCATTGGACCTTGCTTCCATCACCAGTCACATTCACAACTGGGTGTTGTTTTCACTTTGCCTCTGTCTCTTGTTTCTGGAGTTATTTCTCCACTCTTCTCTAGTAACGTGTTGAAGACCTACTGACCTGGAGAGTTCATCTTCCTTTGTCATATCTTCTTGTCTTTCATACTGTTTAAAGGGTTTTCAAGGCAAGAGTACTGAAATGATTTCCATTCCTTTCTCCAGTGGACCACGTTTTGTCAGAACTCTTTACCAGGACCCGTCCATCTTGGGTAGCCCTACACAACACAGCTCATAGTTTTATTGAGTTAGACAAGGCTGTCATCCATGTGATCAGTTTAGCTACTTTTCTGTGAATGTGGTTTTCATTCTATCTGCACTCTGATGGATAAGGATAAGAGGCTTTTGGAAGCTTCCTGATGGGGAATCTGGAGGATTCTAGAGATAATCTGTTTTCTTGACTTTTCCAGTTTCTAGGGGGAGTTTTTGGCCAAGTATTGCTTCTTCCACCTTCAAAGTCCTTTTCTCTAACCTCTGGTTATTCTGTTCTAATCACATGACTTTATCTTTTGCAGATGAAGTGTAAAATTAAACAAATGCATAGCAATAGAAATTGAATGATATGGCAGATTTACTAGAAGAAATGTCCACAGAGTTTAATTTTGACAATAAATGGCTGGTAATTCTGTATTTGTTTCCTGTTGCTACTGTAACAAATCATCATACATTTTATGGCTTAAAAGAACATAAATTTATGATGTTGCAGTTTTGGGGATCATACTTCTCAAATGGGTCTTGTGTGCTAAAATTGAGGTGTCAGCAGAGCTGTTACTTTGAAAGGCTACAGAGAGAATCTGTGCCTCCACTAGGTATTTATTAGGGGCTTCTTGCATTCCTTTGCTTGAGGACCCTTCCTCCATCTTTATGACGCAATATTTTATCCTTTAGTTATGCCATTTCATCACCTGTATCCAACTCTCATCGTCCTGTTTTCCTCTTAAAAAGACATTGCCATTACATCTGGCCTGCTAGAGAGTCCAGGTTAATCTCATCATTGAAATATTCTTCATCACATTGTCTAAGCCCCTTATATCATGTAAGATAACAACACGTCACAGGTTCTGAGACTAGGCAGTGAACAGTTTTTTAGAGGTCATTATTCAGCCTAATGTGCTGCTCTTCTTCCAGATACAATGCTGAAACTAGTAAATATTCCTAGTCTTCCTCAGGCTAGAGCTGTTTTTTTCCCTCCTCAAAGCTTGAGTGGATTTCCAACAATATACTCAGACTATAATTCCATTGCCCTTGACTGTGTGAATTAAGGATATTGTTATTTAGGGGAGATAGGTGGCATAAATTTGGGTAAAATTTTGACTGTTGTTGTGGGTCTTTGCTTCAAACTACAGCAGATAATCACTTTTACCCTCAGGATACTATTTATTTGCTTTTCCCCCTGCAGATTTAAATTTTGGTTCTATATATGGTATAGGGGGTTGCTGTTTGGGATGAACTTTCGTCAATAGCTGCTATTCTCTTCCCTCAGCCATATCATGGGGAATATTTCTCAAAATTCTCCTAAACCTTCACTGTGCTGCTACTGCTGCTGCTAAGTCACTTCAGTTGTGTCTGACTCTATGCGACCCCAGAGATAGCAGCCCACCAGGCTTCCCCATCCCTGGGATTCTCCAGGCAAGAACACTGGAGTGGGTTGCCATTTTCTTTACCGTGAGCACCCACTATTATTACTGGATTTAAAAGCCTGGAAGAAGGTACAAATCCCCACTATGTCCATGCCACATGGGGTTTTTTCCACTTTCATTCTAGTCTTTAGCAATTTATTAAAGATTTCTAGCTGAGTCTTCTTGTGGGATTATACACAATGTCTCGCCCAGGTAAGCAAGTGATTAAATTCTATTACATGCCAGTCTTCCTTCAGTTTTCAGTTGTTTGGCCCATGACTAGTTTTCCAATGGGTTCCAAAAAAAAAAAATCTTAATTTGAAAATTTCTAGGTTTTTATGTTAGTTTGTTTTAAGAGTGGAAATAATGCCCTTTCAGGTCTGTGCCTTCTGAGTTGAATCCAGAATAAGCTATTCTCTCTTAATTTTTTTTAAAGAGAATAAAATGAATATAACAACAAAAGAATTTCTCAAGCAATGCTTGAGGTCCTTAAACTTCCCCCTGCAAAATGTGAGCTGGGAAATTTGCTCATCTCTATAGTCCCCAGGGGCATAATCCCTAAAGACCATTTCTATGAGTGAAAGTACATGAACAAGAAAGTTCCATCCAGAAATAGATTCATTTTAAAAATAGACATATCTTCCACTATAAGGGCTCCTCATAATTGCTTAACATTATTTCATCATTGCTCTGGATTTCTCACCTTTTACTAGATGGAACTTTTCGTGCATCTTCTCTGTCACTGTCCCTCATCATTGTTTGCATGGAGACAAATATATCATTTTTACATTATGGACATATGGGTCACCCTCTATGGGGACATGTGCCCTGAACTGACAGAGAAAGCAATGCATTTTACTAAAGAATTTGAAAGCCTTGATGACGTGTTTATTACAAATCTTGCTGTCTAGTGGGGCTGAACTTTTAGTGGCTCTTGTAGGCTCTGAAATCTCTGTGGAGAGCTCTAGGCATCAGTTTTCTCCTGAGACATCTGGGTCATCGTCTTGAGTATGCAGATCTTGGGAGTTTGGTCAGGAACCAAGGGAGGTTTATGCATGTTTTAGGACCCCTTTTCTGTGCCCCCATTCTGTTACCCGCTCCCTCAAATACCCTTGTCAACACCAATCTGTGATCTCTGCATTTTCTCCTCCAAGTCCCACCATTCTCTGGTTGGATTCTGCTTCCCTGATGTAAGGTGTTGACAGTGCCCTGGAGAAGTGAGCTGAGTTGAATGTGGCTCTCACTTCATGAGCTTATCCTTATCTCAAAGATAGTAGAATGATTTTAGTCTGTGTGGAATGTATAAAAAAGACTTTGCATATAATTGTTTTAGCCTTTACTGTATTGAATACTGTATCATAACTGGAAAAGTACATATAATATTTTTAAAATAAAGAGAATATATTTGATGCACATTAGCAGATCAATAAATGATATATTTGTGAGACTTTAGGAAACAATATGATAGAGCCTATCACCTCTAAATTCTAGTTAAGTGTATTATTAAATGTAAAAAAAAGAGAACCAGAAATAACCAGTAGTAAATATTTTTCTTCTCATGGTAGTGTCTTTCTAACCATACATATAACAAAAGAAATGAGAAAAATAAATTTTACTAGACCTAAGAAAATAAGTACTTAAAATTGTTATACATAAATATTTATATATATGAAATGAGAACACAAAAGTGTGGGCAAAGGTATAGAATGAGTAATACAAAATATTTAACATTCCATATGATTAATAAAATGTAATATTTTCCATGATAATCTAGGTAGACAAGTCAAATATTAGGAAGTAATATGGTACAAAAATGATTAACACTGCTCAAGAATGAAATAGGATACTTAAGAAGGATCAAACACTTAGAAATAGTTAAAAACACTATTGAATATTCAACATTTATTATGGTGAATTCAAAGAGGCACTCTAATTAAAATGGGGAGGGAAGTGGGAGAGGGGTTCAGGATGGGGAACACATATATACCTGTGGTGGATTCATGTTGATGTATGGCAAAACCAATACAATATTGTAAAGTAATTAACCTCCAATTAAAATAAATAAATTTATATTTTAAAAAATAAAATGCTAGTGTGAACATGAAATTCCTTGAATTTACTGGATATAAAAATTTGGCAGCATTTTTTATGTCAACAAAATTCCAAATTTTAAATATCTAAAACAGTTAATGTGCAAGCTAAGCAGTAATTTCATGTAAATTATTAAAATGTTCAAATATAGATAATACTTATATATCACTTATGGCATCACTGACTTGGTGGACATAAGCTTGGGTAAGCTCCAGGAGTTGGTGATGGACAGGGAAGCCTGGCATGCTGCAGTCCATGGGGTTGCAAAGAGTTGAGCATGACTGAGCGACTAAAATGAACTGAACTGAACTGATAACTTATACTTCATTTACATGGTAAAATATCATGTAGACAAGCTTATAAACAATTCCCATGCCATGCTATAATGATAAAATAATAGCAAAAAGCAAGAATTTATGTAGAAAGTGAATTCCACAACGTAAGTGAATTTATATTTTCTGTGTTTGTACATCTAAGATGGGAGGCACAGGAAGAAAAGAAATCCTAAAAAAATTTGTCATTGGACAGTAGAACCACAGAAGTTGTTTTCCTTTCTTAGTACTGTTAAACTTTCTCAAGAAACACATTATGAAATTTGAAAAATAATTTTGAGTATGTGGTTCAGTTTGGATGGTACTTACTATAACTGCATATTTTCAACTTTTCAGCTAATGACAAAAAGTAAATATGTAAAGCAAAATAGACCTAAACTAGAACTGAGAAGAAAATTTGTCAAATTTGTTTACAACATTTTTTCTATAGGGTGTATGTATAGAAAGAGAGAGCATAAGAGCAAGAAAAACAGAGTGTAGAGTATATATACAATATACAGGGACTTCCCAGGTGGCACAGTATGAGAATCCACCTGCCAATGCAGGAGACATGGGTTTGATTCCTGGGTTGGGAAGATCCCCTGGAGGATAAAATGTCAATCTACTCTAGCATCCTTGTCTGGAAAATCCCATGGTGGCTATAGTCCATGGGGTCACAAAAGGGTTGGACAGGACTCAGTGACTAAACATACAATATATAGACAAATAACTGTATAGCGTGTATAAAGGTGAGATAAAAATGTGCGCTCAGAGCATAAAAGTTGGAGTAAGGGATAATGGATAACATGAAAAATGAAAAAAGTATGGCTCATGCAAATTGAGTGTTTTGTTCAACTAAAATACATTAGCATCAAATCCATCTATAGAGAATGACTTCATCACATGATGTAGTTTATGACAAAATAACGTTCTCAAATGCTTGTACCAAATGGGTAACATCAAGCTTGGAAAACTGACCCAACAATTTATGCCTTAACACTTGTTCCAGAATTACCACTGGGCCCATCAACCACCTGTCCAATGATTTCAGCAACTGGTTGTGCCATAATAGAGATGCAGCTGTTTCTTTTCTTACTCCCATAAGCATCAAAACCATGTGAAAACCAAGCAGCAAAATTTCAGATTTATAATAGATCAGTCATAAAGTTTAGATACAAACTCTCAGTATGTCCATGGTCATTTATTCAGCACCCACAGTGTCTATAGCTGTGTACTAAGTGCCATCAGAAAAATAAACAAAAAGCATGAATTGACTTCCTGTACTTTAAACACAAAGTATGTACTTGAAAATTTGAGATAATTTCTGTGAGACCAGAAGGAATATGTTTTGGCTAAACTATAGCTATTAGTGTTTTAATCATAACTCAAAGCTGCCCTTAGCATGAGGAAAACAAGTGTAGTAAGAGGTTAAAATGTATTTTAAATCTTTAAAAATATGTATTCATTGGTGAATTTTTATTGTCAGAGGAATGATGAATTTTGATTAATTTAATTCTAAGAAAGAACAGATACATCTGCTCTTTGCTTTGCCACAAAAGGGAGTAAATGTATCGATAGCAGAGCCTAAGCAGCAGTCATGACCCAAGCAGTCGTGAACTTTTGTTGGAACCTTTGAGTTAAGGTAATTACACTAGCCTCATTCTGTGTAATTTGCAGTTTTTAACTTAATAAAAGTAGCTTAAAAAAAAATGGTGCCATTTGCCACAACATGGATGGACCTAGAGATTCTCATATTGAATAAAGTAAGTCAGATAAAAAAATATCATAGGATATCACTTATATGTGAAATCTAAAAATAAGGCTACAAATGAGCTTATCTAAAAAATTAAAATAGAGTTACAGATGTAGAAAATAAACTTATAGCTGGGGTAATAAGAGGGTTAAATTGGAAGATTGGAATTGACACATATAGACTACTATATATATATATAAGGTGGATAACTAATAAGGACCCACTGTATACAACATGAAACTCAATATTCTGTAATGGCTTATACGGGAAAATAATCTTACAAAAAACAGATATATTGGTATAACTGATTCACTCTACTGTACACCTGAAACTAACATAACATTGTAAATAATTATACCCCAGTATAAATGAAAAAAAAAATACAAAAATGTTTAAAAAAATTCAAAAAAGTCTAAGAAAATTTGAGGTCAGTTATATAGAGCATACATTAGTAATTAAAAGTACAAATACATGAATTTAAGCTTTGTAGCTTTGTATTTCAACAGCAAAAATTCATGGAATAACCATTTTAAATAGCTTTCATTATTCCACTATTTGAACTCTTTGAAAAAAAAATAATTTCATAAAGTCGTGGAGACTGCTGGCATTCCTGCAGTCAATCTCAGCCTAACAAAATGCATTTCTTTGATACTTGCATTGACAACCAGTGTTTGAGGTAGCATTGAGGAAGACATGGTTTAAGGGTTAATTAATTGAATCCATAGCCTATTTTTGAAAATGGGACTGCTAAAACAACTAATCTTCTCTACAGTTTTAAATCCCTTTATTTCTTTAGATGTTTGTCCCTTTCCTTTTAAGCAACATAACTTTTAATAAATCTACCAGTGACATACATGAAGCACCACTGCTGAAACTAAAGTGGGTGCAGCTTCGGAGCAATGGCCATTCCCTGCAGCCAACAGAGCTTTAAAATAATAAGCAAAACAAACAAACATTGCTTTGAAATTTAAAATGGATCTGAGTTTTGGATTGGAATTATCCCTGAGAGAACCTTAAGTCTTATCTTTGGGGGCTTTCCCAGTCTGCTTTACCAAGCAATTATCTCATCTGGATAGGCTTGATGCAGCCAGTTGCCCTAAAGTGCTTTTTTTTTTTTTTGCCTGGTGTGTTTTGAGAAAGTCACTCAATTTTTTCCACTTGTTTTTTTGCCTTGTTTGTTTGTTTCCCTTTTGTTTCTTAAATAAAAAAGTATATGTTAGGTTTGTGAACATCAGGTGTTAATATTTTGGTAGAGTTTTGAAAATTTGTAAAATGCTGATTTTAAAGAAAAAGGCATTCTTCTTGGTCTTGAGAAATTGATGCTATTATATACATTCAGCTTATTAAATTAGCAATTTATAATTTCTTCTGTATCTTTATGGCAGACATTTCTTAACAAGTCAGCCTTTATTTTGGGGGGCTCCAAAATCACTGTAGATGGTGACTGCAGCCATGAAATTAAAGGACCTTACTCCTTGGAAGAAAAGTTATAACCAACCTAGATAGCCTATTCAAAAGCAGAGACATTACTTTGCCATCAAAGGTCCATCTAGTCAAGGCTATGGTTTTTACAGTGGTCATGGATGGATGTGAAAGTTGGACTGTGAAGAAAGCTGAGTGCCAAGAATTGATGCTTTTGAACTTGAGAAGACTCTTGAGAGTCCCGGGGACTGCAACGAGATCCAATCAGTCCATTCTGAAGATCAGCCATGGGATTTCTTTGGAAGGAATGATGCTAAAGCTGAAACTCCAGTACTTTGGCCACTTCATGCAAAGAGTTGACTCATTGGAAAAGACTCTGATGCTGGGAGGGATTGGAGGCAGGAGGAGAAGGGGACGACAGAGGATGAGATGGCTAGATGGCATCAGCGACTTGATGGACATGAGTTTGGGTGAACTCCGGGAGTTGATGATGGACAGGGAGGCCTGGTTGCTGCAATTCATGGGGTCCCAAAGAGTCAGACACGATTGAGTGACTGAACTGAACTGAGGATTCATTTAAAAGAATGGATATTTTGGTGAAGATTCTGAGCATATCTAATCTCATTTGAAATTTACATATAAAAACCAACCTCTTTGGAGTAAAATATAAACAGCTTAAGAACATGGAAGGTAATCTCTAATCTAACCCTCATATTCTGTCTCTCCTTTTTGATGAGTCAGGTTCTTTTCTTCTACTCAGTCATCATTTTTCTGAATTCCATTGCCTCAGGTTAGTTTTTGAAGATACTGTGTTGAAGATAATAAGCATGAAAGGATATCTGAGAATATTTTTTAAAGATGCTTGTAATATTCCTGTTACATGTTTAAAATAAATAGAATAACTTCATTTTTGGAGTTCCTTTTCAAGTCTTCTCCATGTGTTATTCACACAGCAGGTATCTTTCTTGCTGATTTTCAGTTATTTATCTTATGTAGGAAGTAGGTCAGAAAACACCATGGATTTTTTCCTTCTGCCAGCCAACACATTTAAAGTATTCATTTGGGGATCCATGATCAAAAATATAGTTGAGAATATCAACACTAAATATTGGTCTTAATGCATATATGATTTCCTTCAAAATTTAATAGTTTCACAGTGGCGAGCAATATTGTCTCATCTGTTACTAGCAAGCCAGCATTGTGGATTTGCTTATAATAAAACAAATTGATGGTAGCAGCAGCTCTGGCCATACCAAAGTCTTTGCATATTCTCAAGTTTTCCAGACTCCAATATATTTTCCATTGTGTTAGAATGTAAGCAGATTGAAAATGGCATGTTACCGAAAACAAATTGCAAAAGAACCAGAATATGACAGTTTCTGGAAATTCCCACACTTGCGGATACTTAATTTTCACCTAAGTACTTATCTCAAATAAATTAATATAGAACTTATTCAATTAAGTAAAGTATAGAAATATATTTACTATAGTAAATGCTACTTTCATAAAGTATTTTCTTACTTTTCCATATACTTTAACACTTATTTGTCAATCTTTAAGCTATAGCCAAATTTTTATTGTTATTACAGTTTACATGTATGGAATTATATCAGAGTTATGGGTGCCCCAAAATCAGTGTGTCACTGCTACCAAGTCCAAGCTCACACTGCTTGCTTTGTGATAGGCCAATAAATTGAGAGATGTGGTGTTCAGGCAAGGAATAGGGACTTTATTAGGAAAACCAGCAGACCGATATGTTGGTGGACTAGTGTTGCAAAGAACCATTTCACCTGAGTTAGAATTCAGGCTTCTTTTAAAGGGGAGGGTATGTGGCTCATTGTTGCAAACTTCTTGTTACTGGAATCCTTTGTTCTTGCAGCTCTTCACATAGGTCTGGTCACAGTGTTCCTGTAAACCTCCAGCAAGACAAATGCTAATATCTGTTCTAAAACTTTTTTCTCTATATGGGTGAACAGTGATACACCTTTAAAGGTCAAGCCTGGGTGGAGAGCCTTTGAGAATGGGCTGTCTTGGTATTTCTTTTACAAAAGTGTGAAGCCAGCAAAACTAAGCACAGGAGACAGAACACAAAGGTTAGATCTAAAGGAACAGCTGCAATATTTCACTGATAGAAGGGACCAGGTAGAATGTCCAAGTGAAGCAATACTGTCTCAGGCATCCTATAAGTCCTTTTTATTTGATGAGGTCTGATAAGAGTTGACTTAAAGCTAAACATTCAGAAAACTAAGATCATGGCTTTTGGTCCCATCACTTCATGGGAAATAGATGGGGAAACAGTGGAAACAGTGTCAGACTTTATTTTGGGGGGCTCCAAAATCATTGCAGATGGTGATTGCAGCCATGAAATTAAAAGATGCTTACTCCTTGGAAGGAAAGTTATGACTAACCTAGATAGCATATTCAAAAGCAGAGACATTACTTTGCCAACAAAGGTCCATCTAGTCAAGGCTATGGTTTTTCCAGTCATCATGAATGGATGTGAGAGTTGGACTGTGAAGAAAGCTGAGAGCCGAAGAATTGATGCTTTTGAACTGTGGTGTTGGAGAAGACTCTTGGGAGTCCCTTGGACTGCAAGGAGATCCAATCAGTCCATTCTAAAGGAGATCAGTCCTGGGTGTTCTTTGGAAGGAATGATGCTAAAGCTGAAACTCCAGTACTTTGGCCACTTCATGTGTAGAGTTGACTCATTGGAAAAGACTCTGATGCTGGGAGGGACTGGGGGCAGGAGGAGAAGGGGACAACAGAGGATGAGATGGCTGGATGGCATCACCGACTCAATGGACATGAGTTTGCCTGAACTCCAGGAGTTGATGATGGACAGGGAGGCCTGGCATGCTGCAGTTCATGGGGTGGCAGAGTTGGACACGACTGAGCAACTGAACTGAACCGAACAGGCAGCAATTATTTTTTTCTTTGCTAACTGCCAAAACTATTGAGAGTGTGATCTGCCCACGTAACCCCAATAAACTTTACGTGGTGAGCACCCCTAAATTCTGTCAAGTGTTTTTAGATATCTCTGTTGGTGGAGGTGAGATAGTGCAAATCAAAGCTGTTGATATGGATGTTTCTGATTTGCCAACCAAAAAGGCATCTTTTGTTGTGTGTGTGTGTGACATTTTTGACCTCTGAGAATAGAGGTACTTACACTAAATTCTGTCCTAGGTTCTGGATGCAAAATGCAGGGAGATTTAAATACTCCTGGAAGAGTCTTGCAAATTCATGAGGTCTTGCCACACGAATGTAAAGTGATCATGTTTTTTTGGTGACAGGAAGGCAGAAATGAAAGCCCTGGAAATGTCCATGGTAGCATATGAAAAGTGAAAAATGTTTGCAAAGAATTCAGTTATTGTCTTGATATCTGGAAAAATTATGACTGCCAAATCAAAATTGAATTTAGTTGGTGATAATCCTGTGTAAACTTCTACCCCCATTTGGCTTTTCACCAACTGTAGATCATACCAAGCTTTTATACTGCAATATCACATTACTTTACTATATCTGTAGAGTTTAAGCTCTAAATCAAAGCTATTATTTCCATTTCTCCTCCTGAAATTCTTTTAACGTTTTATTTTATAGTGGAGTAATAGCTGATTAACAATGTATATTTTTTTTAATTTCAGGTGGACAGCAAAGAGACTCAGCTATTCATATATATGTATCCATTCTCCCCTAAACTCCCTTCCCATCCAGGCTTCCACATAACATTGAGAAGAGTTCCCTGTGCTATACAGTAGGACCTTGTTGGTTATCTGTTATATATATATACGAGTGTGCATATGGCAATCCCAAATTTCCTAACTATCCCTCTTCCTCCCTGAACATATATATATATATGTAAGTGAAAGTGAAAGTCCCTCAGTCGGATCCGACTCTTGAGACCCCATGGACTAAACAGCCCATGGAATTCTCCAGGCCAGAATACTGGAGTGGGAAGCCTTTCCCTTCTCCAGGGGATCTTCCCGACCCAGGGATCAAACCCAGGTGTCCCACATTGCAGGCAGATTCTTTACCAGCTGAGCCACAAGGGAAGCCCAAAAATACTGGAGTGGGAAGCCTTTCCCTTCTCCAGGGGATCTTCCCGGCCCAGGGATCAAACCCAGGTCTCCCGCATCGCAGGCGGATTCTTTACCAGCTGAGTCATGAGGCATATCGGACTGCCCAAGACTGAATTGGGAAAAAAATTTGGAGCTATCCTTTTATTCCATTAGCACTTTTATACATGAATTCTTCCGGATCAAAAGAATCCTCTCTATAATTTAATACTTTCAGAGAGGAAGCAAGTAAAACAAAAAGCATTATGCAATCAGCAGGCATGCTAAATTGCTTCAGTCGTGTTCGACTCTTTTGCGACCCTGTGGACTATAGGCCGCCAGGCTCCTCTGCCCATGGGATTCTACAGGCAAGAATACTCGAGTGGGTTACCACACTCTCCTTCGGGAGATCTTCCCACTCAGGGATCAAACCTGCGTCTCTTATGTCTCCTGCATTGGCAGGCAGGTTCTTTATCAGTAGCGCCACCTGTCAGAAGTGGCTAAAACTGTAATTTGAGTTGGCTCAAAGGCCACCACCCACAAGGTCATGTTAGCTTCCCTTCCACATTGTGAACCTTATTTAACTAACTTCCTCTGTTTCTGGGTTCCCCCAGAAGGCTGGGGAAAGCTCCAAAAGACGATTTGGTTGGTCATTTAAAATACTTGAATGCAACAGGTTGATAAAAGCTTGAGTCATTCCTTTTTCTGAAGTTTCCTGGATACTCAAATGGGTGAGTTCCTAGCACTTTTGGTCCCTCTCAGGAACACTGAAAACATGACCACATCTCTCTCTACTCTTCTCCCCCTTTACACACCATAAGGAATTCAAATTCATTAGGAAGGAGAGAGAGATTAGAGGACATAGGAGATATTGGCTTCATTCCATTAAGCAAGATGCATTCACATTTGGTTTCTAATAATGTGGCAATTGCTTCTGGTGCAACTTAATGAACTTCTACTGTTTTTTGTCTACCTAAAGCTTTGAATCATATGGTTTTGGTTACTAACACCACTTATTTAGCATTGGGAACCCCTTTACTCAGCAGCTATAGACACATGCTTTTGGACTAGAGTTGTGGGATTTGCACCATTTGGTTCACTTCTTCTTGACTCACAGGGTGGCAACAATTTTAAAGCAGTCTTTTTTAAGATGTGGCATCTGCTGCTCCATTTCCATAACACGTCTTTCAAGCTCTCATCCATTTTCAACATAAGGGACAATGAAATGTTTTAGATTTCTTCATAATTACTTTCTCCTTCTGCAGTAGGTCAGCTTTATTAGCATTGCAAACCCCAATCCAGAGCAATAGGAAGCTGAAATCTAGCCAGTCCTTCTATGTCTTTCTGGGTGAGTTCATTCACCTCAGGGAAAACTCGCTCAGAGCCAAAGATCCTTTATTCCAACCAGCATGAGACCTCACATTGGTCTCTCCAAATTGATCAAAGTTTGGCATGATAAATGCAGCAGGAGTAGGGCCATAAGACACTACAATTATTAACATTTTTCCTTAGCAAGTATTATATATCTTTATATACTGTTTTCTAAGTGGAGCAGCCAACGTTCTAACCATATACCTGATGCGCATCCACAGTGATTGTACATTTCCCTCTTTATCTGCTCACTGATACCGTGTTTTTGTAATCGTTGTCTGAAAGGAGTCGTAATCTTATACCCATCCAAGATGTATTTTAGGGCTGTTTTAGTTGTTATAAAGGGGCAAGCTGTAGATTGATGGACATATTAATGAGGAAGGTTTCCCACATGAAGGAGAATTAGCAACAATCATAGCACTACTCAGGCCACAGTAATCAAACTTAATTCCTGGCAATAAACAGACATGATTCATTGCCTAGGTGACCTACAGTTGAGTTAACATGTTGACTGCTGAATCTCACGAACTTTCCATATATTCTATTAAGTAGATTTGAGGCCTTCATTCTTCATTTTTGGAAAGTCAAATTTCTTGCTTTTTCTTATTAAAATATACCAAATTTTCACTATTATTTTTAGTTGAATAATATGCTGATATTGTTATAGATTATAATTAATTGAAAGTCATTATAAACATTGAATATATCTCTCATAGTTTACAATATATCCTTGCTGCTTATTTATTTTATACATTTGTATCTCTTAATTCCACATCCCTATCTTGCCCCTCCCCCTTTCTGAATCCCCACTGGTAACCATTCGTTTGTTTTCTATATCTATGAGTCTGTTTCTGCCTTGTTATATGCATTTTTGTTTTAATATTTAGATTCTACAAACAAGTGATGTCAGAGTATTTGTCTTTGTCTGATGTATTTCACTATATACTCTCCAGGTGCATCCACATTGTTGAAAATGGCAGAATTAGATCCCATTTTTTATGGCTAACATACTATTGTGTGTGTGTGCACCACGTCTTCTTTACCCATCATCTGTCAATGAGCACTTTGGTCATTTCCGTATCCTGGCTACAGTAATAATGCTGCTATGAACTGAAGGTACATGTATCTTTTCAAAATAGTCTTTTTGTTTTCTTCAGATATATACTCATATAGTAGTTCTATTTTTAGTTCTTTGAGGAACCTCTGTAAAGTTTTCCACAGTGACTGCCCCAAAGCGCAACCGACCAACAGTGTCCGAGGATTCCCTTTACTCACATCCTTGCCAACATAGTTAATTGGTGGAGATCTCAGGGTTCTCTCTATATAGCATTGTGTGTTGTCTGCAAATAGTGATAGCTTTACTTCTTTCTTTCTAATTTGGATGCCTTTTAATGCTTTTTGTTGTCTAATTGCTCTGACTAGGACTGCCTGTATTGACTATATTAAGTAAAAGAGGTGAGAAAGGGACTGTTGTCTTGTTTCTGATTTTAGATAAAAAACTTTCAGCTCTTCACTCTTGATTGTGATGTTAACTGTTGCTTTATCATAAATGTACTTTGCTATGTTGAAATACATTCCCTCTAGATCAACTTTGATGAGAAACTTTATTATGAAGGAATGTCAATTTGTTTGGAAACAGTGATCATATGATATCTAGCCTTCCTTTTGTTAATATGGTGTATCACATTAATTAAATTATCAAACCATTCTAGTATACCTGGAATAAATCCTACTTGATCATGGTATATGATCCTTTATATACATTGTTGAATTCAATTTGATAATTGAGTATTTTTATATCTATATTTACTGGAAGTACTGGCATGTAATTTTTTAATATTTTAGTGTGCTTATCTGGTTTTAGTATCATGGTAATGATGACCTAGACAGCATATTAAAAAGCAGAGATATTACTTTGCCAACAAAGGTCCCTCTAGTCAAAGCTTTGATTTTTCCAGTGGTCATGTATGGATGTGAGAGTTGGACTAAAAAGAAAGCTGAGGGTCAAAGAAGTGATGCTTTTGAACTGTGGTGTTGGAGAAGATTCTTGAGAGTCCCTTGGACAGCAACAAGATCCAACCAGTCCATATTAAAGAAAATCAGTCCTGAATATTCATTGGAAGGACTGATGCTGAAGCTGAAACTTCAATACTTTGGCCACCTGATGCGAAGAACTGACTGATTTCAAAAGACCTTGTTGCTGGGAAAGATTCAAGGTGGGAATAGAAGGGGATGACAGAGGATGAGATGGCTGGATGGCATCACCGACTCGATGGACCTGAGTTTGAGTGAACTCTGGGAGTTGGTGACAGACGAGGAGGCCTGGCGTGCTGCAGTCCATGGGGTCTCAAAGAGTCAGACACAACTGAGTGACTGAACTGAACTGATCTTTCTCAAATTTTTTATTGGAATATAATTGCTTTACAATGGTGTGTTAGTTTCTTCTGTACATCATAAAACAGGCATATCTATGTATACATATATCCAATCCCTCTTGAGCCTCCCTCCTACTCTCTTACTCCAGCCCTCTAGGTCATTATAGAGCACCAAGCTGAACTTCCTTGCTATACAGCAGCTTCCCTCTAGTTGCCTATTTTACATATGGCAGTCTACACGTCAATGCTACTCACTCAATTCATCCATTCTCCTTCCCACCCATAACTACAAGTCCATTGTCTATGTATGTGCCTCTATTCCTACCCTGCAAATAGGTTCATCAATAACATTTTTCTTGATTCCATATATACGGACTTCCCTGGTGGTTCAGCTGGTAAAGTGTCTGTCTACAATGTGGGAGACCCGGGTTCGAGCCCTGGGTTGGGAAGATCCCCTGGAGAAGGAAATGGCAATCCACTCCAGTACTATTGCCTAGAAAATCCCATGGACAGAGGAGCCTGGTAGGCCCCAGTCTATGGGGTCACAAAGAGTCAGACACGACTGAGCAACTTCACTTCACTTCACTTCATATGATATTTGTTTATCTCTTTCTGACTTCACTCTGTATGATAGGTTCTAGATTCATCCACATCACTACAGCTATCTCGATTTCATTCCTGTTTATGCTTGAGTAATATTCAATTGTATAAATGTACCACTTCTTCTTTATCCACTCTGTCAGTTGATATCTAGATTGCTTCTATGTTCTGGCTCTTGTATACAGAGATGCAGTGACTGCTGGGGTACATGTGTCTTTGGCATCATGGTTTTCTCAGTGTATGTGCGCAGTAGTGGGATTGCATAGTCATATAGTAGGTCTATGTTTACTTGTTTAAAGGAACCAATATACTGTTTTCCAAAGTGGCTGTACCAATTTACGACAAGGACATGGACTGCCCCCGCTGCAAGAGTTATGACCCTATCACCGTCTCTTTTTGAACCTCTTATAGCTGGTGATCAGATCCTCTTTGGCCAGTCTTTCTCTGTAGCTCCGCCTGTTCAGGCACCTAGAGGGCTCCTCTGCCTGGGGTCCTTCTCTGTTGTTTGGCACATCAAGCACATAGAGGGGCTCTCCTGGCTGGGGTTCTACTCTGTAAATCAGCACGTCCCAAGCACTTTAAGGGGCACCCTTGGTGTGGGCTTTTCTGTAGTTTGGCGCATCAGTCACTTAAAGGAGCACCCTGGGTGGGATCCTGCTCTGCAGTTCATTGCGGCAGGTGTTTGATGAGCCAGCCTCTCTATTCTTCAGCTGCTGATGCTGGCATGTGGGAAGAGAGGCTATGGTGATGGCTCCACCCCTTATGCCTGACTCAGCAGTATTGCTTTGCTTCCATGACTGCCCGGCTTCCCTCCACAGACATTTCCCATTGCAGTCTCCTCCCTGACATCCCCTTGATCCATCTCCCTGCACTCAATAGCAGCCCTCACCCTGGGATTGCTCCAGAATCCCTAAACTCCAGCTCCCAGCTGCTGTGCCTTCCCGGGGACCTGCATCCCTGTCTTGGGTGTGTATGGCTGCGGCAAGGACTGTCTGATTCTCATTCCACTTAGGCTGCCACGGATCAGCTGTTTCACTCTCAGCCTTAAATGTTTCACTTCTGACTTCTACAATTGCTCCAGTGTGGGGATTGGACCCCTACTTCATTCCCCCCACCTGCTGATGGCAGGTCTAGTCCTGTTAACACTCCTGTCTCTCCCCCTAGTTCCTTTATGCTACTGAGTTTTGTGTGGCTCTATGTATTCTTTCCCGCTGGTCAGGTACTCCTGTCTGCTCTCAGCTGGTGTTCTGCATGCACTTCTGTGTCTGACGTTGTATTCCTGATGTTTCCATGGAGAGAGATGCACTCCATATCCACCTACTTCTCTGCCATCTTGTCCCCCCCACCCCCCAGCCTTTTTTATTGTCGTGCTCTCACATCTGTACAGGACTACTGGAAAAAAACATCGTTTCGAGTATATGGACCTATTTGAAAGCTATTCATTCTACAAATGTTCTTGAAAAAAAAAGTCCAGAATATAATATCTTTGCTCATAAGATATTTACTTTGGAGATGAACAGACTGACATTCAGAAAGATAAAACAATATACATACATTATCCCACAGCTCTATTTGGTTTTTAATTCGGATCTATGAATCTCAGATTTTCTGTGAAATGGCATATCTTCAAGCAGAAATACTCACTTGCTTTTCATTACTGACCTTGCTTTTAAGACTGATTTTTTCTTTCTTTAAATATCAGCATTTATTTAGTACAGATCTTGACTATAGCAATAAATTGCTATGGTCTTCGAACAAGTTTTGGAGATAGAAAATATTTTCATCCTAATAGAAGAGCCTGTTAAAAAGACAAATTATTGAACAAGTCTAAGCCTCAGTTTCTGTAGATGTAATATAAGAATGTATTCTGAAATGGCAACCTACTCCAGTACTCTTGCCTGGAAAATTCCATGGACTGAGGAGCCTGGTAGGCTATAGTCCTTGGGGTCGCAAAAAGTCGGACACGACTGAGCAACTTCACTTTCATTCTGCTTCCCACAATTTTTTAAATATTAATAAAGTATGCCCAAGTATGTTGGGCATGTTATACCTTCATGAAATAGCAGCTTACTATCACTTATATGATTTCCCAAGTGGCTCAATCATAAGGAATCTGCCTGTCAAGCAGGAGATGCAAGTTTGATTCCTGAGTTGGGAAGATCCCCTACAGAAGAAAAGGCAACCCACTCCAGCATTCTTGCCTGGAAAATCCCATGGCCAGAGGAACTGACAGGCTACAGTCTATGGGGCTGCAAAAGAGCCAGACACAACTTAGTGACTAACAACAAAACATCACCTCCAAGTTTCCATATCCAAAAAATATTGATTCTAATATCTACATTTTAAAAGTGCTTGGAGCTGGGTCACTGAGAGCTTTATTATCCAGAACACCAAGTAAATTTAAAAGAATTTATTTAAGGCTAATAATTGTATGTTAAAACAAATGTATTTGCATACTAGGATTTCAAACAAACCTGTGTGTTCCTACGTTCAGTACTATCTGACTCTTTACGAACCTATGAACTGTAGCCTGCTAGGCTCTCCTGCCCATGGAACTTTCCAGGCAAGAATACTGGAGTGGGTTGCCATTTCCTACTCCAGGGGCTCTTCCCAATCCAAGGATCAAACCCACATCTCTTGCATTTCCTGTATAGGCAAGCAGATTCTTTACCTCAGGGCCACCTGGGAAGCCTAACCTTAAGTATGAATATATATACACACACATATATAGGTAATGGACTCCACCAAATAATGTTATCTATTATTTTAACAGAAGTACTTGCAGTTTTAGAAAGTTACCAGGCATTTGTTTAAGAAATTGTCAAATACATTTGCTACATCCTAGCCACTTATCACATAGAAAAATGGCAAATTGATTAACGTTGCCTTTATTCCCTTATCCATAATGTACATTTTAAATCCTTGGTTATAAAAATGCAATAAAATGTTTCTTCCCAAGTAATTTTTATAAGTACTTCTATTCTTTTCAATTACTTTCATGGGCATGTCATTAAATATGTGTTTTAAAGTTGGCATAATATACAGAAATGAACAACAGGGCTCTCTGTGCTAGACAAGATATTTGTCTGTACTTTATTCTAAACAGATTATCATCCATAAAGGTTTCATCTGCAGCAATATCTGAAATATTCCCCATAAGTGTCAGATAAGTATATTTGTTTCCTGAATCTAGCCAGCATACTAGATACTATATTTTTGGACCACATAAGTGAATACTTCTGCCAAGCATTTTCAATCAGCTGTAACTTTGCAATTTTTCCTCTAGTGCCAGTTGAAAATGCATATGCTCTACCATCTCCATTAAATTCTCATCCATTAAAACATGAGATTTATGTGGAAGCCAAACATTTTATCATCATAATTTTCATTTGCATGAAATTATTTTATGCTTAAAGAACATTGCAGATTTCAAATTTTTACATTTTTTCTTATAACATGGTTTTAGTAATTTTAATAGTCACCTAATACTTGGAACAACAGAAAAGTAGGGTGCCTATGAGAATTTTGAAATAGGAATGAAACAGAAATGTGATTGTATTGGATCTTTGCCTAGCTCCAAATAATGACCTATATTTCAAAATATCTGACTACCCTAGAAATGATATGGAAGAAAAACAATTATAGATTGAAATTAATTACCAGAAACATTTTTAGCAACTTTTTTTCACATAGGATAATTTCCTTCTTTATATATTCTGAGAAATAATTGAATAAGGCAGCTAATACACTATGCTTTTGCTGTTATCTTTATATTTAATTAAATTTAATTTAAACTTAAAATCACCAACAGATTATATTAAGGCTTATGAAAGTTGGAATTTTTATTTTGGCTGTCAAATTATTCCAATTCAATTAAAAATAATCAACAGATTTGTTAAACAGGTTAACACATTGTAGTTCATAAATATAGGGAATATGAAAATATTTGGTTTACTCCAATTAACTAGAGAAGCTTAAAGATGAAATACCTGTATATTATGAAATTTTTGAAAGAAATGAACAATTTTCTTCATCTTGTGTAGTATGTGGTATACAATATGAAGCTTCATGTGTTGTAGAGCTGATTGATTTATCGTTGGATATTATAAATACAAATTCAAAATTAGAGCAATAATGCATTCAATTTATAAATATATTCTATAAAATAAACTGAATTTAAGTGATTTTTTTTGGCTGATGCAGTACCCCTGGGAAGCAATGTTCATTGTTTTTAAAAGATTATTAATATCCTGTTTAAAATATATTTTTAATTTTTGTTGATTTAAGGTCTTAGGACAAACATTTAGAACTTTTTGACATTATGATAATTTACTAAAAAATGCCTTATTGATCTAGATAATATAATAATATGGACCTTTTGTAATCTGGATACAAAAAGGTATATTATGTCTAATAACAGTACATAGAGCCAGAATATGCTTTTCTCCCCCTTGCCAGATGGCAATACAAAGGGATAGGATATGAATCAAGGTGAAGTCTGATTCCTCCTCCAACTGTTCATTTCAGGTTTATTGTCAGTCATTGCCCACCTGAGGTTCTGAGAGTTGTTATAATCTATCATGAGCTAATTTTGTAATTAGCTAATGGAGTAAATTCGTATCAGTAAGTCAGAACCAGAAAACGGAGAGAAAGATAGGTTTTATGTGCTAATAAATGAGAATTTGCTTGTGGAATAAGCAGGATGATAATCATCCGATTAAACAATCGGGATAGTTTATCTTGCTCATTTCTAAGTGTTCTAGTACATGGGTCACTTTCTAAACGTAAGGGAGTGACTATTTTAAGGTAATCCAGAGCAACAACTGGGAAGGCCACCCCTTTAATCCCATCTGCTCCAAATAACTTTACTCAGCGGAGAAATTTCATTAGCCCTGGGACATTCAAGGCCTTTATAAGTTTCATTTTTTACCTTTTGGAGATAAAAGTAATATCTTTCAATATATGCAAGATCCTAAATTTATGAATCTTCTCATTTTTTTATTGAGATATATTTTACATATATTGGTTTCATGTGTACAACATAATGATTCAGTATTTGTACATATTGGAAAATGATAACCACAATAAGTTCAGTTAACATCCATTGACATACATAGTTACAATTTTTCTTGTAATGAGAACTTTTAAGATCCATTCTCTTAGCAACCTTCAAATATACAGTACAATATTACTAACTATAGTTACCATGCTGCACATTACATCACTCTGATTTATTTTCTAACTGGATGTTTGTACTTTTTGATCCCCCTTCACCCATATTATAATATGAACCTTTTGTAATCTGAATCTGCAAGGATGTATCATGTCTTATAGTAGTATATAGAGTCAAAATATGCTTGCAAATATGAGTTTATATGAAAATTTTAGATGATGAATATAATCATACAGTTAATTAATGTACATCTTCCTATATGTCCAATCAAGCTGTGTGTTTTATCTATTTAAACTTCAGTGCTATGGTCTGAATATTTGTATCTCCCAAATGATATGTTGTAGTCTTAATTGCCAAGTGTCTCCCAAATTCATTGTTGTAATCTTTACTCCCAAAGGGGATGGTATTAGTACTTGGAGGCTTTTGGGAGGTGTTTAAGCTATGAGTGTAAAATCTTGAACGGGTGGAATTGGTGCCTTATAAAAGAGACCCCATAGGACTTCCTAGTCCTTTCAACCATGTACAGTGAGAAGTCTCTGGCCCCAAAGAGGGCTCTCATCTAATTGTGCAGACACCTTGTTCTTAGACTTTCAACCTCCAGGACTATGAGCAATAAATTTCTACTGTTCATAAGGTACCCAGTTTGAGGTGTTTTGTTACAGTAGCCAGCACAGAATAAGAGGCTCAGGAAGATCAATCAGAAGTGCCTTACTCAGTACTCTACTCATGAAATTTTCCATACCAAGAACTAGGTATTACATGTCTTGTAATGTAAGTGATACTATTACTATGTTAAGAATGAGAAAAATAGGGTGAGCAGGAAGAGGTTATCATGAAGAATTAGTAACTAATAAGGAGAGATTAGTGGGCTTGTCTGGTGACTCAGACAGTAAAGAATCTGCCTGCAATGCAGGAGACCCAGGTTTGATCTCTGGGTTGGGAAGATACCCTGGAGAATAGAACGGTAACCCACTCCAGTATTATTGCCTGGGAAATCCCATGGACAGAGAAGCCTGGTGGGCTACAGTCCATGGGATCACAAATGAGAGGCTAACTACTAAGGTCTAAAGATAATTCAAAAGGATATGGGGAGAGCAGATACAGAGACCAGCCACTACCTGTAGGGCTGAAGCATAGTATGCAAAGCAGAAACAAATTTGGAAGGGCTTCCTTAGCTCCCACTAAGGCTGAGATACAGACCTGAGTGAAGAGGGTGTTGGCATGGCCCAGTGGAAAGTGGAAAACTTCACTGAGGTGCTGTGGACAGGGGGCTGGCTAGGGGGCCTAACAAACTCACTATTAACAAGCTACTTGCTGAGTTGCTGATAACATTCACAGGAAGTTGCCCAAACACTCTGGCAAGCTGTCCTCTGGTTGCTGGTGGAATTTGCTAGGAAACTGCCTTTGAGAATGTCACTGAAAAGCTCTGCTTACGTGCCAAGTCACTTGTGCCCAACTCTTTGTGACACTATGGACTGTAGCAGGCTAGTCTCCTCTGTCCATGGGATTCTCCAGGCAAGAACACTGGAGTGGGTTTGCCATGCCCTCCTCCAAGGTCTCTTTCTGACCCACAGATTGAACCTATGTATCTTACATCTCCTGTATTGGGAGGCGAGTTCTTTACCACTAGCGCCACCTTCAGTTCAGTTCAGCTCAGTTGCTCAGTAATGGCCAACTCTTTGCGACCCCATGAACCGCAGCACGCCAGGTCTCCCTGTCCATCACCAACTCCCAAGTTGACCCAAACTTATGTCCAGTGAGTCGGGGATGCCATCCAACCATCTCATCCTCTGTCGTTCCCTTCTCCTCCTGCTTTCAATCTTTACCAGAATCAAGGTCTTTTCAAATGAGTCAGCTCTTCACATCAGGAGGCCAAAGTATTGGAGTTTCAGCTTCAACATCAGTTCTTCCAATGAACACCCAGGACTGATCTCCTTTAGAATGGACTGGATGGATCTCCTTTCAGTCCAAGGGACTCTCAAGAGTCTTCTCCAACACCACAGTTCAAAAGCATCAATTCTTCAGCGCTCAGCCTTCTTCACAGTCCAACTCTCACATCCATACATGACCACTGGAAAAAACATAGCCTTGACTAGACAGACCTTTGTTGACAAAATAATGTCTCTGCTTTTGAATATGCTATCTAGGTCGGTCATAACTTTTCTTCCAAGGAATAAGTGTCTTTTAATTTCATGGCTGCAATCACCATCTGCAGTGATTTTGGAGCCCAAAAAAATAAAGTCAGCCACTGTCTCCACTGTTTCCCCATCTATCTGCCATGAAGTGATGGGACCAGATGCCATGATCTTCATTTTCTGAATGTTGAGCTTTAAGCCAACATTTTCACCCTCCTCTTTCACTTTCATCAAGAGGCTCTTTAGTTCTTCTTCACTTTCTGCCATAAGGGTGGTGTCATCTGCATATCTGAGGTTATTGATATTTCTCCCAGCAATCTTGATTCCAGCTTGTGCTTCCTTCAGCTCAGTGTTTCTTATGATGTACTCTGCATATAAATTAAATAAGCAGGGAGACAATATACAGCCTTGAGTTACTCCTTTTCCTATTTGGAATCAGTCCATTGTTCCATGTCTAGTTCTAACTGTCCAGGAGTGGTGGCTGCACAGCGCAGGAGTGGCCAAGAGGAGTTACCCCACATCAGAGGTCAGGCAGAGAAGGCAATGGCAACCAACTCCGGTACTCTTGCCTGGAAAATCCCATGGACAGAGGAGTCTGGTAGGCTGCAGTCCATGGGGTCGCAAAGAGTTGGACACAACTGAGCGACTTCTGTTTCACTTTTCGCTTTCATGCATTGGAGAATGAAATGGCAACCCACTCCAGTGTTCTTGCCTGGAGAATCCCAGAGACGGTGGAGCCTGGTGGGCTGCCATCTATGGGGTTGTACAGAGTCGGACACAACTGAAGCGACTCAGCAGCAGCAGCAGCAGAAGGGATAATGAATAAGAAAAATCAGGATAAATGTTTGGACTAATTTTACTCAGCTTTTGGAAGCATATACATTATATCATCTTACTTATTGCCACCTCCACACCTTTTCAACTTAGTCCCACCCTTCCTCATTTCACCTGAGTCACCAGTTCCTTCAGTGATATCTCAGTAGAAATTTTTAAATTTTTAGTTGGTTTTTGTTGTTAAGTTCTCTTATTGTAGCTTTCAAAATTTAGGTAATTCAATATAAAGCATGCTTTATATTAGATTCAAAGCTGTAATCTCACTAACGTAGGATGTATGTGTGTCTCCAGTGGCCCAAGAAGAGGGAAGATTTGGGTCATGTAAAACTTTATGTCACCTTTCTTGGCCACCAATTTATTTTCTTGGTGAAAAATACTAAAAATAAGGGGAAGATATTCAATAAAATATATTTCTTTGAATGAGTATTTGAGTGTGTCAATTAGCCATATTTTTTGTCGTTAACAGAAATTCTAGAGTGATAAAAGAGATTAAGTTGCTGCGCTTTCCACTCTTCTTTTTGGTCATCATAACTCATCTGAGTCAAGTCTTTAGTCTTACTGCAGATAAATACAGTCCACAGCAGGCCTTGTCACCTCCAGCTCTAACACCTGCCTAAAACATTGGTTACCAGCAGACATTTAGTATTGTCAACTTAGTTTGACATCTAGGAAGAGGCCTAGTGACATGTGACTAATATCCCCGAAACTGAATCATACTCTGTCATTCCCAGCCAAGTATTTCCAGGTAAATGTACAATCTGTCCTTCAGAGCGCTAACCCTAGGAGGTCATGAGCCTGTTTCTTGGGGGTTTTGTTTGTGGTTGCAACCACCATGTAGCATGTGGGATCTTAATTCCCTGACCAGGGGTCAAACCCACGCTCCCTGCAATTGAAGTGCAAAGTCTTATCCACTGGACTGCTAGCGAAGCTCCTGGGCCTGCTCTTACAGGCAAGGCTAAAGTCCATTTTCTGTACCTTTTGGGAAATGTACACTTAAGAGTGTTCCTTACCTAATCTTGTCCTGGTCACAGCATTTCTCCTCAATCCTCCTGCTGCTTACTCTGATTCTGCATTAATTCTGTATCACATGTACAAGTCTTTAAGGCCAATGGCCAAGCAGATATCCTATTCGGGAGGTTAAGTAATTAGGCCTGCTTTACAAGCAGTTCTCCAGTGACTAATGCATGCTAAGGTGGTAATGAAAGCCAGTCAATATCCCTTTCTTGAGAATAACTTATTTTCGTGATCTGTCCTGCCTTTAAAGACCACCTTTGTTCCCATATCTCAACAGTTCTCCTAAGCAGGGAAAGACAAGTGCGAGAGGATCACAGTGACAGGTCTCCTGAAATTATGTCTTTCCTTAGGCTCTAGTCTCACATCTCACTGTTCTCTGGACTCAGCATGTAGGAGACTGACAGGTGGTTCTTCTCAGGTGTTGGCTATACCAGCCAATTCTGACCACTAGTCAGTTTCCCCAGAGTGCCCATTTAATTTCCTGTGTTACAAAAATGTAATGGATTCTGTCATTAGAATTCTAAGGACTTAAAAAGAAAAACATTGCATCGGCTTCATGAGTCAGAACTAGACTGGGCCTGAGAAAGAAATAAGAAACATTATACTTACCCTTTTTATTCTTGCACAATTTTTGTAGATTGAAACATTTTAAAATTAATTAAATTTTAATTCGTTTTTAAAAGTGTAGTTGTTCAGTATTCAAGTGTACAATACCATGATTCAAAATTTTTATAGATTATACTCCATTTAAAGTTTTTATAAAACATTGCTTATATTCCTTGTGCTGTACAGAATATCCTTATAGTTATTTTATGCATAGTCATTTGTACCTCTTAAACCCCTACTCCTATGTTGCCCCTCCCCCAATCTCTCTCCCCACCGGTAATCACTAGTTTGTTCTCTACATCTATGAGTCTGTTTTGTCATAGTTCTTCCTTTGTTTTATTTTTATATAAGTGATAACATAGAGTATTCACCTTTCTCTCTGACTTATTTCACTAAGCATCATGCCCTCTAGCTCCATCCGCCTTGTTACATATGGCAGAATTTCATTCATTTTCATGGCTGAGTTAAAATTCCACTGTAGTGTATATACCACATCTCTATCCATTCATTGTTGATGGGAACTTATGTCACTTACATATCTTGGCTATTGTAAATAATACTATAGAGAACAGTATGGAGGTGCCTTAAAAACCTAAAAATAGAGAAACCATATGACTCTACAATCCCACTCCTGGGCATATATCCAGAGGAAAGCATGATCCAAAAGGAAGCATGCACCCCAGTGCTCATGGCAGCAGTGTTTACAATAGCCAGGGCATGGAAGTAACCTAAACGTCCGTTGACAGGATAAAGTAGATGTGATACACATATACCATGGACTATTACTCAGTCATAAAAAAGAACAAAATAATGCCATTTGCAGTAACATGGATGGACACAGAGAGTGTCTTACTGAGTGAAGTAAGTCAGACAGAGAAGGAGAAATATCATATGATATCCCTTATATATGGAATCTAAAAAGAAATGATATGAAGGAACTTGCTTACAAAATAGAAACAGACTCACAGACTTCAAGAACAAGTTTATGGTGGCAAGGGGGAAGGATGGAGGGAAAGGGTAGTTAGCGAGTTTAGGATGGACATGTACACATGTTATATTTAGAATGGATAATCAACAAGGACCTACTGTATAGCACATGGAACTCTGTTCAGTGTTATATGACAGCCTGGATGGGAGCAGGTTTGCAGGAAAATGGATACATGTAATGTATGCCTGAATCCCTTCACTGTTCACCTGAAACTATGACATCATTGTTAACTGGCTATGCATGCATGCTCAGTCTCTCAGCTGTGTCCAGCTCTGCAAACCCATGGGCTATACCCTGTCAGGCTCCTTTGGAATTTCCCAGCCAAGAATACTGGAGTGTATTGTTATTTCCTTCTCCATAATCAGCAATATCCCAATACAAAATTAAGTTTTTTTTTTCAAGTAATACTGTTATAATTAATATGTTAAAATAATTTGAAACATTTTTCAACATATTATTAACAATTTTATATTTTAGTCTATAAGTTTATACTTCCGTATTACTTGCTTACTCTAAGTTTCTGTAGAACTAGCTTTAGTTTTATTTCTTTCTTGTTTTATTGTTTGTGATGTATTTTTATTTTTATGTGTGGAGTAGATTGAGATATCATTGTAGATTATAAAGAGAGACTTAGGAAGTATAAGAACTATTTTCTGGACCTGAGTTTTCAACCTTATACTATATAATATTGTACAAAATGTTTTAAAAATACTTGTTTAATTTTTTGTTTATAATTCTACTTTAATATATTTTCTAATTTTATCCTCATAGGAGTGAAAAGAAGGTTAGTATAACTGATATTATTTTCCTGAAAGGAAAATGAAGCTGAAGAAAGAAGCGATAGGTTTTTGTTTCCTAGTTAAAAATATGAGAGCATTGTTTTATTAATACTAACTCTTATGCCTCTATCCTTGTGATTCCAGGTGTTTATAAATCAGAAATTCGTTTTTCTCCACTTTTTCCAATGTAGTACTCTACACCACGAAGTATTTAAATGGTTACCAGCATGTAACCAATATATTTATCATGATAATCCATAATGGACAGTAAACTGGAGATCATCCACAAAGTGCAAATATCATAATAATTCTGACTAGAATATTCAGAATGGATAAAAAGATGCAGACATCTAATTGAAATAAAATCACAGCTACTTTTCAGTTTTCAGTGAGTTTTAAATTGTGGAGCCAAGCTCCAATGATCTAGGAACCACAAATGCTTGGATAGCATTTTCAGTAATATGATTCTCTTCTTGAAGGTTGATATTAATTTGATTATCTTCTCTGAGATAATTCACATGGAGATGAGGAACAGAAAATAAGCCTCATTTTGCTCTTTAGGTCACAGGAAATTTCACAAGTCAGAATAATCAAGCTAGAGGCAAGATATTAAATCAGGAAAATGGAATATTGTTAGGAAAATGGCATAATATTCCAACTACAGAATAATGGTGGTAACTGTATTTCTCAAAATCTTATCTTCATAGAGATTTTCGTAAACCTGTGAATGGTTTGTAATAGCTCCTAGCAGGGCTTACTGAAAGAATGATTCTCTACCGTCTTTTCTTTCTGAACATGTCAGCTATTCTACTCTAGTATACACAATGTGAATCCTCTGTTTTCGACCTTTTGACCCCCAAGTTCTGGAGGATGGATGCTGTTATTTCTCCATCTGATGAGGTATTAAGTGTAAGGGAAAGATTTTGATCTTGCCTTGTTTCTCACCAAGGATTTACTGGGTTAAGTTGGTGATGGCTGTAAAGTTCACCCCTGCCCAGTGCAAGCTGAAGAGTCAAGTGATTCTTATCTGAGACCAATTAGTTTGCAAAAAAATATAAATGGAAAGGGCATTCCTTGTACAAGTGAGTACAGAAAGAAAAACTACCTGAGACAGTAGAAAACATTTTATTTTTCACTTTTCAGAAATTGACAAAAGAAACTCTCAACAAAATATTATCAATGAATTCCATAGGTAGATGAGCAAAACACCAGTCAGAATAATAGGATAAAGAAATTCTCAATACAGAGTTATCACATCTGGGTGAAAGAAATATGTTCTAAATCACTGCTGCTCAAAATGTGATTCATTAATCAGCAGCACTGGTATCACTTAGGAGAATGGTATAAATGCAAATTATCATGCCCCACTCCAAATTTAGAATCAGTATCTTCATTTTATGAATGCAGATTCACAGGAGATTCCTGGGCTAAATCTCCTGTATCCTAGGATTCATAATCTGATATACAATTTAGTGGAAATTCTAATATAGCACAATTAATTAGCAAAAGATTATTACAGTAATGGTGAAATGAATATGTTTTTGAGTTTCCTTTTGAAAGCCAAAGGTGTGTAACATCATTTTCTAACCCATGTCCCAATAATCAAATTTGTAACTTTTTTTGTAGTGACTTCATGTAATACACATGCATAGAAGAATATATTCAGTTTATGATACATAATTCAAAAGTAATAATAAATATGACCTTTTAAAGTATATATGATTTATATACTGATTCTACTAACAGAAAAAAACTGAAATGCAGTGGTCTTTAATTCATTTTGAGTTTATTTTGTATGTGTTGTGAGAACATGTTTTAAATTCATTCTTTTACATGGAGCTGTCCAGTTTTCCCAGTACTACTTATCAAACAGTGTCTTTTTCCCTCTGTATATTCTTGGCACTTTTGCCACTGATCAGATTAAACCATTTGGCATGAAGCAGATCGGTTCATGGATGTTTGGAAAAGGCCACATATCCTGCAAGGAAATTCATTTCAGTTGAGTCGCTTAGTCGTGCCTGGCTCTTTGTGACCCCATGACTGAGGACGCCAGTCCTCCCTGTCCATCACCAACTGCCGGAGTCTACCCAAACCCATGTCCATTGAGTTGATGATGCCATCCAACCATCTCATCCTCTGTCGTCCCCTTCTCCTCATGCCCTCAATCTTCCCCAGCATCAGGGACTTTTCAAATGAGTCAGCTCTTTGCATCAGGTGACCAAAGTATTGGAGTTTCAGCTTCAGCATCAATCCTTCCAGTTAACACCCAGGACTGATCTCCTTTACGATGGAATGGTTGGATCTCCTTTCAGTCCAAGGGACTCTCAAGAGTCTTCTCCAACACCATAGTTCAAAAGCATCAATTCTCTGGTGCTCAGCTTTCTTTATAGTCCAACTCTCACATCCATACATGACCACTGGAAAAACCATAGCCTTGACTAGATGGACCTTTGTGACAAAGTAATGTCTCTTCTTTTTAATATGCTGTCTAGGTCGGTCATAACTTTCCTTCCAAGGAGTAAGTGTCTTTTAATTTTATGGCTGCAGTCATTTTCTGCAATGATTTTGGAGCCCAGAAAAATAAAGTCTGCCACTGTTTCCACTCTTTCTCCATCTATTTCCCATGAAGTGATGAGACCAGATGCCATGATCTTCATTTTCTGAATGTTGAGCTTCAAGCCAACTTTTTCAATCTCCTCTTTCACTTTCATCAAGAGGCTCTTTAGTTCTTCTTTACTTTTTGCTGTAAGGGTGGTGTCATTTGCATATTTGAGGGCTATTGATATTTCTCCTGTCAATCTAGATTCCAGCTCGTGCTTCTTCCAGCCCAGCATTTCTCATGATGTACTCTGCATAAGTTACATAAGCAGGGTGACAATATACACCCTTGACGTGCTCCTTTTCCTATTTGGAACCACTCTGTTGTTCCATGTCCAGTTCCAACTGTTGCTTCCTGACCTGCATACAGGGTTCTCATGAGGCAGGTCAGGTAGACTGGTATTCCCATCTCTTTCAGAATTTTCCACAGTGTATTGTGATCCGCACAGTCAAAGGCTTTGCATAGTCAATTAAGCAGAAATAGATGTTTTCTGGAACTCTCTTGCTTTTTCAAGAGATGATCCAGTGGATGTTGGCAATTTGATCTCTGGTTCCTCTGCCTTTTCTAAAACCAGCTTGAACATCAGGAAGTTCATGATTCACATATTGCTGAAGCCTGGCTTGGAGAATATTCAGCATTACTTTAGTAGTGTGTGAGAGGAGTTGAGTTGTGTGGTAGTTTGAGCATTCTTTGGCATTGCCTTTCTTTGGGATTGGAATAAAAACTGACTTTTTCTAGTCCTGTGGCCATTGTTGAGTTTTCCAAATTTGCTGACATATTGAGTGCAGCACTTTCACAGTATCATCTTTCAGGATTTGAAATAGCTCAACTGCAATTCCATCACCACCACTAGCTTTGTAGTGATGCTTCCTAAGACCCACTTGACTTCACATTCCAGGATGTCTGGCTCTAGGTGAGTGTGAGTGATCACACCATCAAGGTTATCTGGGTCATGAAGATGTTTTTGTACAGTTCTTCTGTGTATTCTTGCCACCGATTCTTAATATCTTCTGCTTCTGGTAGGTCCATACACTTTCTATCCTTTATTGAGCCCATCTTTGCCTTGTTATCTCTAATTTTCTTGAAGATATCTCTAGTCTTTCCCATTCTATTTTTTCCCTCTATTTCTTTGTATTGATCGCTGAGGAAGGCTTTCTTATGTCTCCTTGCTATTTGGAATTCTGCATTCAAATGAGTATATCGTTCTTTTTCTTCTTTGCTTTTCACTTCTCTTATTTTCACAGCTATCTGTAAGGCCTCCTCAGACAGCCATTTTGCTTTTTCGCCTTTCTTTTTCTTGGGGATGGTCTTGATCCCTGTCTCCTGTACAATATGATGAACCTCCATCCATTGTTCATCAGGCACTCTATCAGATCTAGTCCCTTAAATCTATTTCTCACTTCCACTATATAGTCATAAGGGATTTGATTTAGGTCATAATTGAATGATCTCGGTCGTGAAGATCTTTTTTGTATAGATTGACTAGTTTTCTGTGATTATGGTTTCAGTGGGCTGGAAGAAGCACAAGCTGGAATCAAGATTGCTGGGGGAAATATCAATAACCTCAGATATGCAGATGACACCACCCTTATGGCAGAAAGTGAAGAGGAACTAAAAAGCCTCTTGATGAAAGTTAAAGTGGAGAGTCAAAAAGTTGGCTTAAAGCTCAACATTCAAAAAACTAAGATCATGGCATCTGGTCCCATCACTTCATGGGAAATAGATGAGGAAACATTGGAAACAGTGTCAGACTTTATTTTTTTGGGCTCCAAAATCACTGCAGATGGTGACTGCAGCCATGAAATTAAAAGACGCTTACTCCTTGGAAGAAAAGTTATGACAAACCTAGATAGCATATTCAAAAGCAGAGACATTACTTTGTTAACAAAGGTCCATCTAGTCAAGGCTATGGTTTTTCCAGTGGTCATGTATGGATGTGAGAGTTGGACTGTGAAGAAGGCTGAGCGCCGAAGAATTGATGCTTTTGAACTGTGGTGTTGGAGAAGACTCTTGAGAGTCCCTTGGACTGCAAGGAGATCCAACCAATCCATTCTGAAGGAGATCAACCCTGTGATTTCTTTGGAGGGAATGATGTTGAAGCTGAAACTCCAGTACTTTGGCCACCTCATGCAAAAAGTTGACTCATTCAAAAGACTCTGATGCTGGGAGGGATTGGCAGCAGGAGCAGAAGGGGATGACAGAGGATGAGATGGCTGGATGGCATCACTGACTCGATGGACGTGAGTCTGAATGAACTCCGGGAGATGGTGATAGACAGGGAGGCCTGGCGTGCTGCGATTCATGGGATCGCAAAGAGTCGACACGCCTGAGCGACTTAACTGAACTGAACTGATCATACATTTTAAAAACCAGTCTCCTAAATTTGGACATCTATACATAGAACCCAATAGTTTGCATATTACAAAGAGTATTGCAGTGGAAAGTCTTGTGCACAACTATTTTCATCTTCTTAGAGGCATTATTATTCAGCTGCTAAATTGTATCTGCCTCTTTGTGACCTCATGAACTGCAACACACCAGGCTTCCCTGTCCTTCACTATCTCCCTGAGTTTGCTCAGACTCATGTCCATTGAGTCAGTGATGCCATCTAACCATCTCACGCTCTGTTGCCCCCGTCTCTTTTGCCCTCAATCTTTACCAGCATTCAGCGTCTTTTCCACTGAGTCAGCTCTTTGCATCAGGTGGCAGAGTATTGGAGCCTCAGCATCAGTCCTTCCAATGAATATTCAGGATTGAGTTTCTTTAGAATTGACTGGTTTGATCTCCTTGCTGTCAGAGGGATGCTCAAGATTCTTCTCCAAGACTACAGTTCAAAAGCATAAATTCTTCAGTGTTCAACCTTCCTTATGGTCCTACTCTCATATCCATATATGACTACTGGGGAAAAAAAATAGCATTGACTGTATGGACCTTTGGTGGAAATGTGATGTCTCTGCTTTTTAATGCAACTGTTTAGGTTGTCATAGCTTTGCTTCCAAGCAAGTGTCTTTTAATTTTGTGGCTGCAGTCACCTTCTGCAGTGATTTTGGAGCCTATGAACATGAAATCTGTTAGTTTCTACTTTTTCGCCATCTACTTGGCATGATGTGAAGAGGCCAGATGCCATCTTAGTTTTTTGAATGGTGAGTTTTAAGCCAGCTTTTCACTCTTCTCTTCCACCTTCATCAAGAGGCTTTTAGTTCCTCTTCACTGTCTACATTTAGTGTGACATCATCTGCATATCTGAGGTTGATATTTCTCCTGGCAATCTTAATTCCAGCTTGTACATCATCCAGCCACTCATTTAGCATGATGTACTCTGTATTGTTCCATGTCCAGTTCTAACTGTGCCTCTTGGCCTGCACACAGGTTTCCCAAGAGACAGTAAGGTGGTCTGGTATTCCTATCTTTTTAAGAATTATCCACAGTTTGTTGTGATCCATGTAGTCAAAGGCTTTCGCATAGTCAATGAAGCAGCAGTAGATGTTTTTTTGTTGTTGTTCTGAAATTCCCTTGCTTTTTCTATGATCCAATTAATGTTGGCCATTTGATCTCTGGTTCTGCTTCCTTTTCTAAATCCAGCTTGTACATCTGAAAGTTCTCAGTTCACATATTGTTGAAGCTTGGCTTGAAGAATTTTGAGCATTATTTTCCTATATGAAATGAATGCAACTGTGCTGTTGTTTGAACATTCTTTGGCATTGCCCTCCTTTGGGATTAGAATGAAAACTGACCTTTTCCAGTCCTGTGACCACTGCTGAGTTTTCCAAATTTGCTGGCATATTGAGGGCAGCACTTTCACAGCATCATCTTTTAGGATTTGAAATAACTCAGCTGGAGTTCTATCACCTCCACTAGCTTTGTTCCTAGTAATTTTTCCTAAGGCCATTTGAGTTCACATTCTAGGATGTCTGGCTCTAGACGAGTGACCACACCATTGTGATTACCCAGTTCATTAAGACCTTTTTTATTAAGCATACCTTTAAAGTAATGTCTTTTAAGATAAGTTGTTTAGTTGCCAAGTCATTTCTGACTCTTTTGTAACCCCGTGGACTGTAGCCCACCAGGCTTCTCTGTCCATGGGGTTTTCCAGACAAGAATACTGGAGTGGGTTGCCATTTCTTTCTCCAAGGATTCTTCCCTACTCAGGGATCGAATCTGTGTCTCCTACAGTGGAGATAGATTCTTTAGATTCTTTACCACAAAACCACAAAGCCTTTTAAGATAAATTGCTGAGTTCATGAGAAAATAGATATATAGTTTTGTTAGTTATTGACAAATCTTCTTCCATAGGGATTTAACTACTTTATACTTCCCTGAAGCAAAGTTTGTAAGTGATCATTTTCTGGTAGTCTAACAATCTACTTTGAATTTTTGACAATTTAATATTTTTAAAATTGTATATAATTTTAATTTTAAAGCATTAATCATATTCTGAGTGATACTGAATATTTTATATGTTCAATAGACATTTTTATATTTCTGAGTTATCTCCATATGAATTTTATTCATGTTTCTAAGAATTATTGCTTTCTAAACCTATAATTTTAAGTTCTTCATATATTAATGATATTAGACTTTTCCTTGCTTATGCTTTTTCGTTAAAATTTTTGTGTAGCCTGTTATGGCATTTTTTTTCTTTTACTATAACTGAACTTTTAAAAATAATAGAATACTTTCACTCTTCCACATATAGTTATGAAGTTGCCCATATTTTCCCCTAGTACTTCCTTTGTTTTATCTTTTGCATTTATGTAGACTGCTAAAACATTTTGTTAATATTTTATATAGAATGAGAAATAAATATAATGTATATTTTTTCAAAAGGGGCACCTAGTTGTCCCAATGCAATTATTTAATAGTAGCAGATTTTTTTCAGTGATTTGCAATTTCTGTATGCAGATAGAACTATTTCTGAACTTACTCCTATTCCATTGGTATTTTTGTCTATTCATGTGTGAGCATGTTATTTATTTCATTATAAAGTTTTATATATTTTAATATCTACTGTCTCATTTCCCCTCATTTTTTCAGAGTTTTCCTATACATTCTTTCTTGTTAATAAGTTCTTCTGAGTTGTATTACCAAATTATGTGACTGCTACTGCTAAGTCGCTTCAGTCATGTCCAACTCTGTGCAACCCCATAGATGGCAGCCCACCAGGCTCTGCTGTCCCTGGGATTCTCCAGGCAAGAACACTGGAGCGGGTTGCCATTTCCTTCTTTAATGCATGAAAGTGAAAATGAAAGTGAAGTTACTCAGTGATGTCCCACTCTTTGCGACCCCATGGACTGCAGCCTACCAGGCTCCTCCGTCCATGGGATTTTCCAGACAAGACTATTGGAGTGAGGTGCCATCACCTTCATGAAATTATGACAACACCTAAAAAAGAATACTGATATTTTGTGTAGGGAACATATTAATTTTATAAATCACTCAGGAAGATGCTTCATGTTGATGATATTGAGATCTCCTAGCCATGAATTTTTCAAGGGTTTTCTATAGTTTTCTTTAAACATATTTTGAATATTTCATAATTTCATAGTGTATTTTGAGAAAATGAACTTTTTTAAATTTTGAATAGTTCAACATATCTCTTTTAATGATGTGTCATTTTTATCCTGCTTAAGAAGCCTTAGTTACTCCAACATCACAAAAATACACCTCTATTGGTTTTAAATCTTGGTTGTTTTAATTTTACATTGATATCTGCAAACCATCTGGAGTTAATTTCTGTTCACATGTAGGGTAAAATCCCAAATACATTTTTGCCCTATGGTAATAAGCTTGGTCCCATATAATTTATCAAAATAAATTTTTACCACTGTATTACAGTGCCATATTAGGTAGACATGTATGTATTGATCCATTTTTGGATTCTATACATATGTGTAATTTGCCAACTTCTTTAATTCTTGCCTTAATACCATTCTATCTTGTCTATTGTAGCTTTCTAGTGATTTTTGATATCTAGTTGAAGAGACTGTTCTGTTTTGTTTTGAATTTGAGGTAAACCTAGGAATAGGTTTGGGGAGAAATAATATTTGAGAAGTGTTGAATCTTTCAGTTAATAAACTGAATAAGAGTCTCACCAACTTAAGTCTTCAATTTCTCTCAGAAATATTTATAGTTTTCAGTGGAACAGTCTAGCAGATATTTCATTAGAATTATTATAGATATTTAGTTTTTATTGAAATGCAGTTGATTTTCATATTATATTCATTTCAGGTGTACAGTATAGTGATTTACATTTTTGCTGATTGTATGTCATTATCCTGGAGGAGCAGTAAATCTTTGTTGCTTGTCTATTCTATGTATAGTAATTTATATCTGTTAATCCCATACTCCTATTTATCCCTTACCCTTCTCTCTCCCCTTTCAGTTCAGTTCAGCCGCTCAGTATATCCAACTCTTTGCAACCCCATGAATTGCAGCACACCAGGCCTCCCTGTGCATCACCAACTCCCGGAGTTCACTCAGACTCGTGTCCATCTAGTCCATGATGCCATCCAGCCATCTCATCCTCTGTCATCCCCTTCTCCTCCTGCCCCCAATCCCTCCCAGCATCAGAGTCTTTTCCAATGAGTCAACTCTTCTCATGAGGTGGCCAAAGTATTGGAGTTTCAGCTTTAGCATCATTCCTTCCAAAGAAATCCCATGGCTGATCTCCTTCAGAATGGACTGGTTGGATCTCTTTGCAGTCCAAGGGACTCTCAAGAGTCTTCTCCAACACCACAATTCAAAAGCATCAATTCCTCGGTGTTCAGCCTTCTTCACTGTCCAACTCTCACATCCATCCATGACCACTGGAAAAACCATTGCCTTGACTAGACGGACCTTAGTTAGCAAAGTAATGTCTCTGCTTTTGAATATGCTATCTAGGTTGCTCATAGCTTTTCTTCCAAGGAGTAAGCGTCTTTTAATTTCATGGCTGCAGTCACCATCTGCAGTGATTTTGGAGCCCAAAAAGGTAAAGTCTGACACTGATTCCACTGTTTCCCCATCTATTTCCCATGAAGTGATGGGACTTGATGCCATGATCTTCATTTTCTGAATGTTGAGCTTTAAGCCAACATTTTCACTCTCCACTTTCACTTTCATCAAGAGGCTTTTTAGTTCCTCTTCACTTTCTGCCATAAGGGTGGTGTAATCTTCATATCTGAGGTGATTGATATTTCTCCCAGCAATCTTGATTCCAGCTTGTGTTTCTTCCAGTCCAGCATTTCTCATGATATACTCTGCATGTATAATATATAAATAAGCAGGGTGACAATATACTGCCTTGATATACTCCTTTTTGTTTCTGTTTTGCGTATGTATTTATATTATTTTTTTATCCTATGTATAAGTAATATCATACCTTATTTCTTTTTTCACTGACTTATTTCACTAAGTATTCTATTTTATACATCCATCCATGTTGCTGCAAATAGCAATTTCATTCTTTTACATGGCGGGGTAATATTATATTGTGCGTGTGTGTGTGTGTGTGTGTGTGTGTATGTGTGTGTCACCATTTCTTAAGCCAGTCATCTGTTGATGGGCCCTTGAGTTGTTTCCATATGTTGACTGCTGAAAATAGTGTTTCTATGAACTTGGTGTACATGTATCTTCTTGAATTAGAGTTTTGTTTTTCTGTTTTTTCCGGATACATCCCCAGTAGTGGAATAGATAGATTATTGGTGGAATTGATAGTTATATTTAGCTTTTTTAAGTAATCTTTATGCTGTCTATACTGTTCATTATAGTGGCCACACCAAGTTAGTTACATTACCATCAAGAATGTATTAGCGTTTTCTTTTTGCCACATCCTTTCCAGCATTTGTTATTTGTAGACATGATGGTACCTATTCTAACTGGTGTGAGGTGATACCTAATTGTGGTGTTAATTTCAATTTCTCTAATAGTAAGTGATGTTGATCATCTTTTCATGTTTCTGTTGGCCATCTATATGTCTTCTTTGAAAGAATCTGCAAGTCTTCTGCTCATATTTTGATTGGATTGTTTGGGTTATTTTCATATTGATTGGTTGGAGCTGTTAGAATCTTTTAGATACTAATCTCTTGTTGATCACATTATTTGCAGATATTTTTTTCACATTTTACAGGTTATCTTTTAATTTTGTTGATGGTTTCCTTTGTTGTGTAAAAGATTTTAAGTTGGATTAGGTCATATATGTTAACTTTTGCTTGTATTTCTTTTGCACTGGAAGATTAATCTAAGAAAATATTCTTAGGATTTATATCAAAGAATGTTTTGCCCATGTTCTCTCCTCAAAGTTTTATAGTGCAGCACCTTATATTTGGGTCTTCAAATAATTTTGAATTTATTTTTCTATATGGTGGAAATTCAGGTCAGTTCATATCAGCCACTCAGTCATGTCCAACTCTTTGCAACCCCATGGGCTGCAGCACATAAGGCTTCCCTGTACATCAACAACTCCTGGAGCTTACTCAAACTCATGTCCATGTCAGTGTATTTATATGCTGTCCAACCATCTCATCCTCTGTCATCCCCTTCTTCTGCTTTCAATTATTCCCAGCATCAGAGTCTTTTCCAGTGAATCAGTTCTTCACATCAGGTGGCCAAAAATTTGACGTTCAGCTTCAGCATCAGTCCTTCCAATAAATATTCAGGACTGATTTCCTTTAGAATGGGCTGGTTGGATCTCCTTGAAGTCCAAGGGACTCTCGAGAATCTTCTCCAACACTACAGTTCAAAAGCATCAATTCTTTGGTGCTCAGCTTTCTTTACAGTCCAACTCTCACATCCACATGACTACTGTATGGTGGAAGGGGATATTCTAATTCCATTTTTTTTTTTTTTTACAAGTAACTGCACATCTTTTCTATATTACTTGTTGAAGAGACCATATTTTCTCCATTGTATATTCTTGCTCACTTTGTCATAGATTACTTGACTGTAGGTGTATGGGCTTATTTCTGGGCACTCTGTTCCATGGATCTGTCTATCTGTTTTTGTTTCAAATCATACTGTTTTGATTACTACAGCTATGTGTACTGAGTCACTTAGTTGTGTCCAACTCTTTGTGACCCCATGGACTGTAGCTTGCCAGGCTCCTCTGTCCATGGGGATTCTCCAGGCAAGAATACTAGAGTGGGTTGCCATGCACTCCTTCAGGGGATCTTCCCAACCCAGGGATTGAACCCAGGTCTCCCACATTGCAGGTGGATTGTTTACCATCTGATTCACCAGGGAAGTCATTTTGTGGGGGGAGGTGTGTTTTTTGTTCTCAAAGACAAGTAAACCAAGTTAGATCCAAGATATTTGCACACTCTCACATTCAGACAGAGGAAGTTGTAACCAGATAATGTGTGAATTTTATAGACTTACCTTCCACAGAGAGTCAGAGATAGATACCCTTGGTCTTCTGTCTGTCTCCCAGAATCCTGACTTTTATCTCCTTGTGATAAAAAGAATTAGTGTGTGGCCTGGCTCAGACATGGATGACATCCCTAATTTTGACAAGTCCTAAAATAAACATGAGGAGTTTATGTGCATTAATGAGGGTCATGCAATACTGAGGTCAACTCCTGCCTCTAAATCCAAAGTTCTTTCCATGTAGTCTCAAGGGCCAGGTCTCCTTCAGGTAAAGAGTGGACAAAAGCCACCAAGGTCAGGGTTTCGAGGAAGGGCTTCCATTGACTTCAGGTTTCCTCTCTAGCCTGGGCACCCAGCCTCAATGTCTCTGGGGAAGGAGGTGAATGCAAAAGATACTTCTGCCAAAATTGCCAGCTTTGAGCTCAGTGTAAGCAATACTGATTTTCATTTTGGAGCAAGCATAATAAAGAACCTGAGGTTTGTTTTGGGCAGCCTGTCTCTCTTTATGTCTGTGACCAGCCATAGCTTTGTCTGAAGTCTGGAATGGTTATACCTTGAGCTGTGTTCTTTTTTCTCAGGATTGCTTTTGCAATTCTGGGACTTATGTAATTTTATATAAATTTTAGGATGACTTGTTCTAGTTCCATGAAAAATGTCACAGTTATTTTAATAGATAGTGTATTAAATCTGTTATTGCTTTCCAAACTATGTCCATTTTAACAGTATTAATTATTTCAGTCAAGAACACGAGTATCTTTCCATTTCTCTCGATAATCTTCAGTTTTTTTTAACTTTTTTTTTTTTTTTTACAGTTTTCAGTATATTGGTCTTTTATCTCCATTGTTAAGCTTACTCTTAAGTATTTCCTTCCATTTTTGATGCAGTTTTAACTGGGATTGTTTACTTTCTATTTCTGATATTTCATTATTAGTGTATAGAAATAAAACTTACTTCTATATATTTATCTCATATCCTGCAGCCTTGCTGAAGAGGTTGATTAATTCTAATATTTTTATGTGGTGAACTTAGGGTTCTCTATATGGAATATCCTGTCATCTGTAAATAGAGACAGTTTTACCTTTCCTGTTCTGATATGAATCTTTTATATTTTTCTTTTTCTTGTCTGATTGCCATGGCTAGAAATTCCATTATTGTTTTAAATAGAAGTAGGGTGTGATCACTCACACTCACCTAGAGCCAGACATCCTGGAATGTGAAGTCAGGTGGGCCTTAGGAAGCATCACTATGAACAAAGTTAGTGGAAGTGATGGGATTCCAGTTGAGCTATTTCATTTTTTTTTTTAATTTATTTTTTTTTAAATTTATTTATTTATTTATTTTTTTTAAATTTTAAAATCTTTAATTCTTACATGCGTTCCCAAACATGAACCCCCCTCCCACCTCCCTCCCCACAACATCTCTCTGGGTCATCCCCATGCACCTGCCCCAAGCAAGCTTCACCCTACGTCAGACATGGACTGGCGATTCAATTCTTACATGACAGTATACATGTTAGAATTCCCATTCTCCCAAATCATCCCACCCTCTCCCTCTCCCTCTGAGTCCAAAAGTCCGTTATACACATCTGTGTCTTTTTTCCTGTCTTGCATACAGGGTCGTCATTGCCATCTTCCTAAATTCCATATATATGTGTTAGTATACTGTATTGGTGTTTTTCTTTCTGGCTTACTTCACTCTGTATAATTGGCTCCAGTTTCATCCATCTCATCAGAACTGATTCAAATGAATTCTTCTTAACGGCTGAGTAATACTCCATTGTGTATATGTACCACAGCTTTCTTATCCATTCATCTGCTGATGGACATCTAGGTTGTTTCCATGTCCTGGCTATTATAAACAGTGCTGCGATGAACATTGGGGTACATGTGTCTCTTTCAATTCTGGTTTCCTCCGTGTGTATGCCCAGAAGTGGGATTGCTGGGTCATAAGGTAGTTCTATTTGCAATTTTTTAAGGAATCTCCACACTGTTCTCCATAGTGGCTGTACTAGTTTGCATTCCCACCAACAGTGTAGGAGGGTTCCCTTTTCTCCACACCCTCTCCAGCATTTATTGCTTGCAGATTTTTGGATCGCAGCCATTCTGACTGGTGTGAAGTGGTACCTCATTGTGGTTTTGATTTGCATTTCTCTAATAATGAGTGATGTTGAGCATCTTTTCATGTGTTTGTTAGCCATCCGTATGTCTTCTTTGGAGAAATGTCTATTTAGTTCTTTGGCCCATTTTTTGATTGGGTCGTTTATTTTTCTGGAATTGAGCTGCAGAAGTTGCTTGTATATTTTTGAGATTAGTTGTTTGTCAGTTGCTTCATTTGCTATTATTTTCTCCCATTCTGAAGGCTGTCTTTTCACCTTCCTTATATTTTCCTTTGTTGTACAGAAGCTTTTAATTTTAATTAGATCCCATTTGTTTATTTTTGCTTTTATTTCCAGAATTCTGGGAGGTGGATCATAGAGGATCCTGCTGTGATTTATGTCTGAGAGTGTTTTGTCTATGTTTTCCTCTAGGAGTTTTATAGTTTCTGATCTTACATTTAGATCTTTAATCCATTTTGAGTTTATTTTTGTGTGCGGTGTTAGAAAGTGATCTAGTTTCATTCTTTTACAAGTGGTTGACCAGTTTTCCCAGCACCACTTGTTAAAGAGATTGTCTTTACTCCATTGTATATTCTTGCCTCCTTTGTCAAAGATAAGGTGTCCATATGTGTGTGGATTTATCTCTGGGCTTTCTATTTTGTTCCATTGATCTATATGTCTGTCTTTGTGCCAGTACCATACTGTCTTGATGACTGTGGCTTTGTAGTAGAGCCTGAAGTCAGGCAAGTTGATTCCTCCAGTTCCATTCTTCTTTCTCAAGATTGCTTTGGCTATTCGAGGTTTTTTGTGTTTCCATACAAATCTTGAAATTATTTGTTCTAGTTCTGTGAAAAATGTGGCTGGTAGCTTGACAGGGATTGCATTAAATTTGTAAATTGCTTTGGGTAGTACTCATTTTCACTATATTGATTCTTCCGATCCATGAACATGGTATATTTCTCCATCTATTAGTGTCCTCTTTGATTTCTTTCATCAGTGTTTTATAGTTTTCTATATATAGGTCTTTAGTTTCTTTAGGTAGATATATTCCTAAGTATTTTATTCTTTTCGTTGCAATGGTGAATGGAATTGTTTCCTTAATTTCTTTTTCTACTTTCTCATTATTCGTGTATAGGAATGCAAGGGATTTCTGTGTGTTGATTTTATATCCTGCAACTTTACTATATTCATTGATGAGCTCTAGTAATTTTCTGGTGGAGTCTTTAGGGTTTTCCATGTAGAGGATCATGTCATCTGCAAACAGTGAGAGTTTTACTTCTTCTTTTCCAATTTGGATTCCTTTTATTTCTTTTTCTGCTCTGATTGCTGTGGCCAAAACTTCCCTAACTATGTTGAATAGTAGCGGTGAAAGTGGACACCCTTGTCTTGTTCCTGACTTTAGGGGAAATGCTTTCAATTTTTCACCATTGAGGATAATGTTTGCTGTGGGTTTGTCATATATTGCTTTTATTATGTTGAGGGTATGTTCCTTCTATTCCTGCTTTCTGGAGAGTTTTTATCATAAATGGATGTTGAATTTTGTCAAAGGCCTTCTCTGCATCTATTGAGATAATCATGTGGTTTTTATTTTTCAATTTGTTAATGTGGTGAATTACATTGATTGATTTGCGGATATTGAAGAATCCTTGCATCCCTGGGATAAAGCCCACTTGGTCATGGTGTATGATCTTTTTTAATGTGTTGTTGGATTCTGATTGCTAGAATTTTGTTGAGGATTTTTTGCATCTATGTTCATCAGTGATATTGGCCTGTAGTTTTTCCTTTTTTGTGACATCTTTGTCAGGTTTTGGTATTAGGGTGATGGTGGCCTCATAGGAATGAGTTTGGAAGTTTACCTTCCTTGCGCTCTTCACCCTGTATTGAATTTAGTGATTATGTATTTAACATGTAATGAAATAAAAATTAAGAGGGAATATGAAAGATCTACAATAATTAAAAAGTTAGAAAAAAAAGCAAAAAAAAAAAAAAAGGGAATGATTTTAAAAAATATCTGGCCCTTTTCTGGTGTAATGGGCCGTGTGGGATCACTTCCAAGGTGGTTCCCTCTGTTTAACTTCTTCTGTTTGCTGGCTTTTTTGGCTCACTAGTTTAGTGCGCTGTGAGGAGGGGGGCTGCTGCTAACAATAGCACTGTCGTGTGCACGCAGTATCTCTGCCCGGCTTGACCTGTCCTTTCTCGCCGGCGCCACAGACTGCTCCAGCTCTAGGATGCTCAGCCGGAACCGTCTGGGGCCGGCCCTAGTGGCGTGCACTCCCCGTCCAAGCCGCTCAGGTTCGGCGCTCAGGCAGCCCTCAGAGGCACAGATTCAGCTGGAACTGCGCTTTGTGCCCTTTCCCAGATCCGAGTAGCTCAGGAGTTTGGGCGAGCGCGATTGCCGCAGCTTGTCACCTTTTCTGCGCTGCTGCTCAGCTTTCTGGGCGGACCGCTGGCGCACCCTGTGCGGTAGATTGTGACTGTCCCAGCACCCCCAGAAGTCTTAGCAAAGGAGCTTGCCTTGCAGTTAGGTCCCGAGTCTGCAATTGCCCTTTCCAGTCCTTACGACCTCTGCTGCCTGTCCCTGGCGGGGGATGTGTCTGCAGCCGGCTTTTCCCGTTCCGTCCTTTGTTCTGTGCTCGGTCCTGGTGGTGTCTTATGTTCGAGCTTTTCGCGTAGTAGCTATCCCACAGTCTGGTTTGCTAGCCCACGTTAGATCGTTCTGGTTGTGCGTGGGCATTCCTGCCCGATTCTTACAAAGCTCTGCAGCCCGCGCCTCCCGCGCGGTCCCTGCCCTGCCCCCACTTCCCAGTGGCGGATGCAGGCGTCTGTGCTGCTTTTCCGCTGGGGGAGTTACTGTTGGGCTTGTAATCTGTTGGTTTTAATTATTTATCTATTTTTCCTTCCTGTTATGTTGCCCTCTGTGTTTCCAAGGCTCGCCACAGACTCGGCAGGGAGAGTGTTTCCTGGTGTTTTGGAAACCTCTCTTCTTAAAATTCCCTTCTCGGGACGGGCTTCCCTTCCCGGGACGGAGCTCCCTCCCCACCTCCTTTGTCTCCTTTTCGTCTTTTATATTTTTTCCTACCTGTTTTTGAAGACAATGATCTGCTTTTCTGGTTGCCTGATGTTCCTCTGCCAGCCTACAGAAGTTGTTTTGTGAAGTTTGCTCGGCGTTGAAATGTTCTTTTTGAGGAATTTGTGAGGGAGAAAGTGGTCTTGCCGTCCTATTCCTCCGCCATCTTTCCCTCTCCCCCCTGAGCTATTTCAGATTCTAAAAGATGATGCTGTGAAAGTGCTGCACTCAATACGCCAGCAAATTTGGAAAAGTCAGCAGTTGCCACACGACTGGAAAAGGTCAGTTTTCATTCCAATCCCAAAGAAAGATAATGCCAAAGAATGCCTCAAACTACCACACAATTACACTCATCTCACATGCTAGTAAAGAAATGCTCAAAATTCTCCAAGCCAGGATTCAGCAATATGTGAACCGTGAATTTCTAAATGTTCAAGCTGGTTTTAGAAAAGGCAGAGGAACCAGAGATCAAATTGCCAACATCCGCTGGATCATGGAAAAAGCAAGAGAGTTCCAGAAAAACATCTATTTCTGCTTTATTGACTATGCCAAAGACTTTGACTGTGTGGATCACAATAAACTGTGGAAAATTTGAAGGAGATGGGAATACCAGACCACCTGACCTGCCTCTTGAGAAACCTGTATGCAGGTCAGGAAGCAATAGTTGGAACTGGACATGGAACAGACTGATTCCAAATAGGAAAAGGAGTACGTCAAGGCTGTATATTGTCACCTTGCTTATTTAACTTCTATGCAGAGTACATCATGAGAAATGCTGGGCTGGAAGAAGCACAAGCTGGGATCAAGATTGCCAGGAGAAATACCAATAACCTCAGATATGCAGATGGCACCACCCTTATGGCAGAAAGTGAAGAAGAACTAAAGAGCCTCCTGATGAAAGTGAAAGAGGAGAGTGAAAAAGTTTGCTTAAAGCTCAACATTCAGAAGACTAAGATCATGGCATCCAGTCCCATTACTTCATGGGAAATAGATGGGGAAACAGTGGAAATAGTGGCTGACTTTATTTTTCTGGGCTCCAAAATCACTATGGATGGTGATTGCAGCCATGAAATTAAAAGACACTTGCTCCTTGGAAGGAAAGTTATGACCAACCTAGACGGCATATTAAAAAGCAGAGACATTACTTTGTCAACAGAAGTCCATCTAGTCAAGGCTATTGTTTTTCCAGTGGTCATGTATGGATGTGAGAGTTGGACTGTGAAGAAAGCTGAGAGCCGAAGAATTGATGCTTTTGAACTGTGGTTTTGGAGAAGACTCTTGAGAGTCCCTTGGACTGAAAGGAGATTCAACCAGTCCATCCTAAAGGAGATCAGTTATGGTTGTTCATTGAAGGGACTGATGTTAAAGCTGAAACTCTAATACTTTAGCCACCTGATGTGAAGAGCTGACTCATTTGAAAAGACCCTGATTCTGGGAAAGATTGAGGGCAGGAGGAGAAGGGTACGACAGAGGATGAGATGGTTGGATGGCATCACTGACACAATGGACATGGGTTTGGGTGGACTTCAGGAGTTGGTGATGGACAGGGAGGCCTCGCCTGCTATGGTTCATGGGGTTGTGAAGAGTCAGACACGACTGAGTGACTGAACTGAAATGAACTAAACTGTGGGAAAGTGGGCATCCTTGTCTTGTCTTGTTCCTAAATTGAGCAGAAAGGCTTTCAGTTTTTCCCAGTGTTGAGTATTATGTTGCCTACAGATTTATCATAAATGTTGGGAAAAGTTATCTCTGTCTCATGTTCTGAGAGATCATGAATAAATGTTGAAATTTGTCAAATTATTTTTCTTCAACCTTTGAGATTCTCATTTGGTTTTTGTCTTTTCCTTGATTGATATGTTGTATCACATTGATTGATTTGTGTATGTTGAACCAACCTTGTGTTAGAAGAATAAATCCCTCATGTTTGTGGTATGCAATACTTTCTATGTATTATTGAATTTTTTTTGATAATGATTTGAGGATTTTTGCACCCAGACACATTAGAGATATTGGCCTGTAATTTCTTTCTTTCTTTTTTTTTTTTTTCCTGTGTCTTTGTCAAGTTTTTGGTATCAGAATAATGGTGGCCTCGTACAATAAATTTGGGAGCATTGTTTCTTCTTAAATTTTTTGGAATAGTTTGAGAAGCATAAGGGTAGTTTCTTCTCTATATGTTTGGTAGAATTCTCCTGTGAAGCCATCAAGTTCTAGACTTTGCAGAGTGTTTCATTTTTATTACAAATCTGTGTCGCTTCTAGTGATGGCCTATTCAAACTGTCTGTTTCTTCTTGACACAGTCTTGGCAGGTGGTATGTTTCTAGAAATTTGTCCATTTCTTCTAAGTAGTCCAATTTGTTGGCATATAACTTCACAGTATTGTCTTGTATTTTTTTTTTTTGGATCTCTGTGATATAATTTGTTATTTCTCCTATTTGTTTATTTAGGTTCCTCTCCTTTCTTGTGGGTGAACTTAGTTAAAGCCTTCTTGATTTTGCTTATTTTTTCAGAAAGAATCAGCTCTTTGTCTTACTTAAAATGATTTTGATCTCTTTTGTTTCCTCTCTGATCTTTCTTAGTTCCTACCATCGGACTTTGGGCTTTAGTTGTTCCTCTTGTCCAGTATTTCTTTTAGGTGGTAGGTTAGGTTAGGTTGTTTATTTGAGATTTTTACTGTAAGTTGTTTTTGCATTTTTATTTGTCTAGAAGTATTTTCTCATTTTTTGATTTCATTGACCCATTGGTTTTTTTAGTTGCATGTTATTTAGTCTCTGTGTGTTTGTTCTTTCCCCATTCTTCTTTCCTGTAAAGTTTCAGAATGTCCAGTTTCATAACATTGTGGTTGGGAAGATGCTTAATATCATTTTTATTCTCTTAAATTTGCTGATGTTTGTACTGTGACTTAGTATATGATCTACCCTAGAGCACATCCCATGTGTACTTGAAAATAATAAGTATCCTGCTTTTTTGTATATAGTTTCCTATAGATGTGGATTAATCCCAACTGCTTTATTGTGTCGTTTAAGACTTTAGTTGCCTTATTGATTTCTTGCTGGATGATGTATCCATTGATGACAGTGAGGTGTTAAAGTCTTCTCCTACTATTGTATTATTGTCAATTTCTCCCTTCATGTCTGTTAGTATTGTTTGTATTTAACTTATATATTTAGATGCTCCTGTATTGATTGTGAGTATGTTAACATGTATAATATCCTCTTTGTGTATTGATCCCTTTATCGGTATACCATGTTCTTCTTTGTCTTCCTTACAGACCTTGTTTTAAATCTGTTTTCTTCAATAGGAGTATTGATACCCTCACTTTCTTGTTTCAATTTACACGAAATGTATGTTTCTTCCCGTCTGTGTCTCTTTCTCCCAGAAGTGAGTCTCTTGTATGCTATATATTGCAATCCTTTGACATTTAATATAATTATTGATAGTTAAGTACTTGTTGCCATTTTATTCCTTGTTTCCTAGACTGTACAAAAAATTCTGTTCTCAGAGTTTTCTGGCTCCTATTACTTTGATAGGAGGTTTGGTTAGTGTTGGAGGAGCTAAAGCCCGTGCAGGGTGTGAGGAAGGACATCCGCTTTCCTCCATGACTGCTGTCACTCTACTGAAGAGACAGTGTCTGTTCCCCAGTTGTTTAAGTAGAAGCCCTGAGAGTTTAGTTCAATCAGGTTCCATTCCCCTTGAGTGCATATCCTAGCCAAAGGAAGGGGAATCCTGAAGCAAATCAGGACTGTCTACTCACAGAGGTCTGACACAGTACCTGTGTAGCCATCGGCAACTTCACTCAGATGGAGCACAAGTGTGTGTCTCTTTCCTGTTGTGGTCATCCCAGATCTTTGGATAGGCCATGGCATGGAATGAGTGGGGCTGGAGCCTTTGCTAGAATGGAGCTAAGAGTCATGGCATTGTGGCTACAAGAATTAATGCACTACACTGCCACCAGAGATCTGTGCTAATTCTATGATAGGTTTCTCCCAGGACCTGTCTGCTCCAGATCCAGCACAAAACTGTGGTATGGCATAGGCCAGTGGGCTTGATTAGCTGGAAGAGGGACTGTAGCCTGCTGATCATGGTATTTCCCAAGGGGCTGTCTGAACAAGTATTGGCAAGGCTGCTCCCCCACTGAGACCATACCCCAGGCCTTTGGGCCACCTCTGCATCCCTAAATCAGTCTTTACTCCAGACCTGCATGCCTCAGATCTAGCCACAAGCTATGGTGTGGAGTGAATGGGGCAAGGGTGTTTCTCTACTTGGACTGGGGAGTATGATTGAGGAGCTTCTCTTCCCCTTGTATCTATCCCAGTAACCAGGGGTTTGTCTCCTTAGTATAGGACCCCAGGACTGGGATAATCTGTAGCTCATCCTTTTCCCTCCTCAGGGCAAGAGTCCACTTGTGTGGACCTCCACTTCCTTTGGATCCCTCCCAAGAGTAGAGGTTATAATCCTATGCTTTTTTCTTTCCTATGTAGTGTTTCAGAAATTGTTCATGTACCTTTTGCTGTATAGGATTCTTTTGCCAGTTTTGTTAGTTTTCCATGAGAATTATTCCAAATGTAGATATATTTTGGAATTGCTTGTTGTGGGTAGGAGTGAGCTCTACATCTTCTTACTCTGACATCTTGATCTGATTCATAGATATTTGCGGTCATTGACATCATTTATCATTTATGCATTTTTTTTGAAGTTTGTAAATATTTAGAAATGATATTCAGATTTTATTTTTTTTTCTTACATGATAGTATACATGTTAGAATGTCATTCTCCCAAATCATCCCACCCTCTCCCTCTCCCTCTGAGTCCAAAAGTCCATTATACATTTATGCATTTTTTATTGGCAGTATCTTAAATTATATTTATTGTTTTATATTTCCTTTGTAATAATGTAAATTTGCTAACCCTAATAATTTTCTACAAATTATCTTGGATTTTCTACAAATATCAGCTATAAATAATAGAAATGGTTTATATTTTTTACTAATTCAATTATTCTGCTAAATGTATGAAAGAGATTGGGCTATAACATTCTTGCCATAAAAGATGGCAATTCTGATCTCACAATATGAGAAATGTTTACTTGTTTTTCAGTTTTCTAAGAGGTGATTATAACATGGCTATTTTCTGTTTAATTTTGAATTGACTGTGAAGATATCTAGAGATTTATGACCCAGGATCTTTAATAATGATTTACTTTATTTAAACATATGACCATGATAATTTATTTCTTCTTGAAGAAATTTTACTTTTCTATAATGGTATACATATATATATGTATTCTATATTTATATAGTAAATATATATTTTATATGTTTTACATATATATATGCATTCTATTTAATTAACCTGATTAACCAACTATAACAAAAAAGTTATCTACTCTTGGGATCTCTAAAAATTTAAGAATGAAAAAATATGGACATTTGGACTAGAGATAGTGGATACAGATGAAATAGAAATATGAAGCTTTCTATATAGCAGCTGTATTTGTATAAGTGTCTCAGTTTCAACTTTTTTGCCTCCAGAGGATACTATGTTCATCTCCTATCTTTGCATATGTTTTAAAAACTTTGGATTAACTCCCTCCTCTCACATCCCTAGGGTTGCTGCAACATTGGCTTTACGTGCTCAGGATTCTGATTATCCATGCTTTCTTTATTGCTGATTTTGAGTCATTTCCTGTTTTTCTTGTAAGCACAGAACATTATTTCATTTTTCTAAAGTTTTGTTGAAAGAGTTGATTTGCAATGTTGTGTTAGTTTCAGATGTCCAACAAAGTGATTCAGTCATATACTGTTCAGTCGCTCAGTTGTGTCTGACTCTTTGCAACCCCATGGTTTGCATGGTTTCCCTGTCCATTTCCCAGAATTTGCTTAAACTTATGTCCATTGAGTCAGTGATGCCATCCAACTATCTTATCCTCTGTCATCCCCTTCCCCTCCTACCTTCAATCTTTCCCAGCATCAGGATCTTTTCCAACGAGTTGGCTCTTCGCATCAGGTAGCCAAAGTATTGGAGCTTCAGCATCAGTCCTTCCAATGAATATTCAATAATCAATGAATATTGATTTCCTTTAGGATTGACTGGTTTGTTCTCCTTGCAGTCCAAGGGACTCTCAAGTCTTCTCCAGGACCACAGTTCAAAGTCATTCTTCAGTGCTCAGCTATCTTTATTATCCAGATCTCACATTCACACATTGCTATGGAAAAAAACATAGCTTTGAATATATGGACCTTTGTTGGCAAAGTAATGTCTCTGCTTTTTAATATGCTGTCTAGGTTTTCATTGCTTTTCTTCCAAGGAGCAAGTGTCTTTTAATTTTATGGCTACAGTTACCATCAGCAGTGATTTTGGAGCCCAAGAAAATAAAGTTTGTCATTGTTTCCCTATCTATTTGCCATGGAGTGATAGGACCAGATGCTATGATCTTCATTTTTTGAATGTTGAGTTTTAAGCTAACTTTTACACTCTCCTCTTTCACCTCTGTCGAGTCTCTTTAATACTTCTTTGCTTTCTTCCATAAAGGTGATGTCATCTACATATTTGTGGTTATTGATATCTCTGCCCGCAGTCTTGAATACAGCTTGTGCTTCATCCAGCCCAGGATTTAGCATGATATACTCTGCATTTAAGTTATATATAGATATATAATTCTCTTCCATTATAGTGATATTGAGTATAATTCCCTGTGCTATCCAGTAGATCCTTGTTGATTATCTATTCTGTATATAGCAGAGAGTATATGATAATCTCAGCCCCCTAATTTATCCCTCACCCTCCCATGCAGTGTTTCCCTGTTGGTAACCATAAGTTCGTTTTTGATATCTGCGTGTTTGTTTGCTTGTTAAAAAGTTCATTTGTATCATCTTTTACAATTCCACATCTAAGTGGATTTATGTATTGTCTTTCTCTGACTTAGTTCACTTAGTATGATAATTTCTAGGCCATCCATGCTGCTGTAAATGAGACTATGATATTTCATTCTTTTTTATGGCTTAATAAAGTTCATTGTATCTATGTACCAAACTTGCTTTATCTGTTCCTCTTTCAGAGAACACCTATCAATGTGTTGGCTGTTTTAAAAAGTGCTTCTGTGAATACTAAGCTACATGTATCATTTCAAATTATCATTTTCTCCAGCTATATGTCCAGGAGTGGGATTACAGGACCCTATAGTAGCTCTGTGTTTAGTTTTTCAGGGAAACTCCACATTGACTGTACCAATTTTACTTCCCACCAACAGTAACAGAAGATCCTTTTCTCCACATCCTCTCCAGCATAATTTATAGAATTGTTTATGTAAACTACTTCACTTTAGTATTGGTTTCCATTCCTCTAATCCTTAGCAATGTTGAACATCTTTTCATCTTCCCTTTGGCCATCTGTATCTCTTCTTTGAAGAAATGACTATCATTGGGAAAGCTAGTAATGTAGTCTTGTTCAGGCTTCAGAAATGACACTAGGCCTCTCTCTTCCCAGAAAATGACCCTAAAACTGACTACATGCCAAACTGCTGAACTACCTACAGGCCAGAGCAGTGTTACCAAAATATCTTATAAATCACTGGATAAGACAGAGAGTTTTTAGTCCTGGGACATTTTGATCCTTGTGGGCCTGGCCAGCTCCTAGGGATCAGAGAACATTCCAGGACTTATAAATGTCTTGGTCTTAAATCATGACAGTAACCAGAGCTGCACATTTCCATGTAGGCTGATTATCAACCTACAACCTGGTATTAAAAACTGGACTCCTCCAAGCAGCACACTGAAATATCACCCATGGGGTAGATGCACCTCCTGAGGCCTTTCCCAATTGGGACTCCAGGTTGCTGTTCCAGGGACTTCCGACCAGCACTCGGGTCTGCTTTCCCCAGTTCAGTGATGTATAAACCTCTATCTCTTATTATTCTTTTGAAATCAGTTCTATTCCTTAATTAGCATATTATAATCTTTGTTAATTCAATATTATTATATTGTAAGCTCTTATCAAGTTAATAAATTCTTTTAATTCTTTCTCAACTAAGTGCAAAGTGATTATTTCACCAGCAAATCCTACAAACCTTAAAACCAAAAGTTAGGCCTTTGGCAAAGCAACTGTTTACTTTTTCTGCCCATTTCTTGATTAGGTTGTTTGTCTTTTGGAGATTGAGCTATATGAACTGTTGGTATATTTTGGAGACTAATCCCTTATCAGTTGCATTGTTTGCAAATATTTTCTCCTGTTCTGTAGGTTGTAGTTCTGTTTTGTTTATTGTTTCCTTTGCTGCACAGAAGCTTTTCAATTTAATTAGGTCCCATTTGTTTATTTTGTTTTTATTTCTACTACCCTAGGAGACAGATAAAAAAAGTATTGCTGCTGTTTATGTCAAAGAGTACTCTGCCTAGGTTTTCCTCTAAGAGTCTTGTACTATCTGGACTTATATTTAATCCATTTTGAGATTATTTTTGTGTCTGTGTTAGAGAATGTCCTAATTTTATTCTTTTACACAAATTTGTCCAGTTTTCCTAGTACATTTATTGACAAGACTGTCTTTTCTCCATTGTATGGTTTTGCCTCCATTGTCATAGATTAATTGCCCATAGGTCCATGGGTTTATTTCTGGGCTTTCTACCCTATCCCCTTGTTTATATGTCTGTTTTTCTGCCAGTATCCTACTATTTTAATTATTGTAACTTCATAGTATAGTTTGAAATCAGGGAGCCTGATTCATCCAGCTCCATTTTTTTTTTTTTTTGTTCCTCAAGATTGCTTTGGCTGTTTGGAGTCTTTCATGTTTCCATGCAAGTTTTAAAAAATCTTTTTCTGTTTAAAATGCCATCATTAGTTTGATAGAAATTGCATTGTATATGTAAATTGCTTTAGTAGTGTAATCATTTTAACAATATGGAATATTCTAATCTAAGAATATGGTGTATCTTTCCATCTGTTTGTGTGAAGCTCCTGTGAACAAGTCCTGCTGGTCTTCAAAGCCAAATGTTCTGGGAACAACTCTTCTTGATGCCAAATCTTTTGACATGGGGCTCAGAACTCTCCCATTGGAGAACTTCTGTGATATAATTATTCTCCCAGGGGGCATGTAGTTTGATAATTTAATGTATGTACCCTTCATACCATCTTGTTGTGGTCTGGTCTTTGTCATTGGAAGTAGATTATCTTTGTTGGTAGGGTTCAGTCTTTTATTGATGTTGTTTCACAGTTAGTTGTGATTTTGGTGTTCTTGTAAGAGGAGTGAGTTCAGGTCCTTTGGTTGACATTTTGTTCTCTAGAACAGTTTCATATTACCCTATATTGTGAAAGTGAGACATTTTGCTTTACATAAAATATACATTTTAAAATTTACATATCTCTATAAAAAATTATACATTTATAACATTAAAATAGAGAAAGATATATGCAAACTGTAACAGCATGAATTCCTGAGTAGAAAATATGAAGATCAGCATGGGATGGTGACTCTCTTTATTTGATATGTTACACTTCTACATTATTTAAACTGTTTCTAAACAAGAGTACTTATTAAAATTTTAATAGAATTTAAATACAATCACCCCAGAAATACAATTTTATAAAACTGAATTATAAATACATTGAAGACAAAATGTGTGGATGCTCCAATTTAAAGGCAATATTTTAATTATGTTTCATAAAATAATCATACTTTGAAATGTATACTTCAAAACGTATGATTTGAAACATCAAATATAGTGTGTTCTAAACTGTGATTTTACAGTCTCCGTATCCTCCTGAGAATTAGGTATTTTTACCATTCCCTTTCAATTAGCACAGCCCTACTTAATCTTTTTCTTTTTTCCACACCTAGGTCTTCTATTGCATACTACTTGAAGAACAACATTATGGCTAAACTGGGGTTTGAAAATCATTTACTTAGACCAAGGTAAGACTACATTGTTTTTTCTCCTTGGAAGTTTTGTACTACTCTTATGTATATTCTGAAAATCTCACTATGCCCTCTCATTTCTCTACAACAAAAATATGAACACATGTGAACATCTCATGTACTTATATCATGCTCCTCAGAGTAATTAAAAAAAGTCTTACTTTAGTAATCCTTATGATTATAAATAGCAGGGAGTTGATCAACACATTATACATAGAACACATTTAGATAATTTATAAATGTAGTTAGTTAATAATTAATAAAGTTTATATTTATTAGAAGTGCCCAACTTAATGAAATGAATGTTTTGTATTATTCTCATCAGTTCATGTGTTTGGATGATAATTTGTAAATGCTGCAATAAGTAAACACTGAGAAACTTTTTCATAAATATAATTATTATACATGTAAGTAATTTTTCTATAGCAAAGTCACTGAATACTTTAAGCTTCTTCTAATTTCTATGTCAACAAACAAACAAAACAACCCTTGAGTTGATTTAACATCAGAATTTATTTTAATGTTCTCTAGTGATAACTAGATTAAGTCATCTTCAGTTTTACTAAAAACAATGCATGGCTAAGTACCTGACCTGCACATTGATTTATTACACAAGTTTTCACGTGAAATGAAATGAGACACCAATATTTTTATTTGCTTTTATCCTTTTCCCTTTTTATCCCAATGTTGTTTACATGAAGAAAAATGATAAGAGGTCTTGAAAAGAGAACCAGATTCATGCTTTTCTGTATTAAGAGAACTCCTTCTTTTAATGACTCTAATTAAGTGATGCTTCTCATTATTGAGGAATCCTTTGTTTTCTAATGAATATACATTTATCTTTCATGTTTCTGATTTTCTCTTGGAGTTTTTTTTTGTGTGCGTGTGTATTGACTCCCCTTCCTGTGTGTGTTTGCACACACATAGTTGAGGACTATATTTTATAATTTATAACACTTTCTATTATTTTCTGTAATTTTTATAATTAGCCATTTCTCTTTGTGAGTGGTCATTGCTATAAACTTAGTTTGCTCCTTGGTACTATATTAATGCTCTTATCTTCTCATAATTCTAAAGTCTTTAGGCAAATTATCAGTTCAAGCCCTAAGTGAGTACATTAAGAATAAAAGTATTCTTGCAACTAAGAATGATTATATTTTATTTTTAGTATCAAAGGTGGAGATAAAATAGGTTTATTTTTCTCTAAATGCATATGCCTTAGAGAGACGCAAGTTCAATTTCTTGGAATAAAATCTAAATCAAATTGTACTGCTGCCAATCATCTTCCAAACACCTAGTAGAGAGGAGTGGGGAGTGTGGCCTAGTTCAGTGGAGAGGGTTAGTGAATACACCAAGTATCCATAGAGATGTACAGTAACAAACATTCTTATTTGCTGTTTAGGGGTCTAAATCTGTATAATTTTTAAAGGAAAATTTGATATTGTTTATAATTGAAATTCCATATACCATTTGTTCTACATAAATATTCTATACTGTATACAGGTGCTTTTGATACAGATCTAGAAACTTGACAGATTATGCCTTTAAAAATTGAGTCTATGTTTTCCACATATAATTGGACATAGGCAGTGTTTGATGTTAGCAAAGAAGTTCAACAATCTAATCACTGTGGAGACTCTATCATTCTTCACTGACATCCTTAGAACATCTTGGGTTTTTCTCCCTGTATTTGTTTCATCATATTTTCAATATGTTGGGCTCATCCTCAGGAACAAAGCCTACATTCCAAGAGGAAAGAAGTAGAAAGGGACAGCAGCAATGCACACTCTCTTCACATTTGTCACTTATTAGAAATTCAGGTCTCTTTGAGAAGCCCCTCTACCTACCCACAGATTTGATATTGTCTATTTGTTTATGAATGGATTTCTCTAAATATGAATGATGATAGGAAGGAATGTGGCTTTCAGTACTCCATCAACACTTTCACAATCAATGCTGAGATGCATGTAAAATATGTACAAAATTTGTAGGCATGTAAAATCCATATGGTAAGAGGGAAAAACGGCTAAAAAACCACAAAGTAACTATCAGTACGAGATGAGTTATCATGGCCATGTAAGGCAAGGAAAGAGGAGAATGAAGAAGTAGGAGATGACCCCCATCATACACCTGAGTTTTGTGTAAAGCGTTGAAATAGCTAATCATTCCTCTAATTGTTATGGTGATAGAAAAGTCTAAACTTAGCCTCATCTTAGTTTAGTTTTAAGATGCACTCTTCTGCTAAACTAAAGACACATTTTAGATCTCAAGACTGCAATCATCAAAATGATCTAACACTCTAGGAACTGCTTGGTCTGCTGCCGCTGCTAAGTCACTTCAGTCGCGTCCGACTCTGTGCGACCCCATAGACGGCAGCCCACCAGGCTCCCCCGTCCCTGGGATTCTCCAGGCAAGAACACTGGAGTGGGTTGCCATTTCCTTCTCCAATGCATGAAAGTGAAAAGTGAAAGTGATGTCGCTCAGATCTGTCTGACTCTTAGCAACCCCATGGACTGCAGCCCACCAGGCTCCTCTGTCCATGGGATTTTCCAGGCAAGAGTACTGGAGTTGGGTGCCAGCTGCTTGGTCTAGTCCTTGGTATACAACCCAAAGACCCATTGTCTACTGCAAATAGGAGGCTGAAACCATTAATAAAGCATTAATTCACATACTTCTTACAACATTAATTCTAATACTTCTTATTCTCTCTTCCTTGTCCTCAAAATTGTTTGTTGTGGTTGTTGTTTAGATAGGTTTTCTAGGTTGACATGCTTGCATTATCTTTTTATTTTCATTCCCTAGTTTTAATCAGCAATATTTATGACTTCAGTATTTATAAATCAAATAGAACAAAGACATATAATGTTCCATTGCTGCAGTTTTTTAAAAAATTAAAGCTATTCTCCCCATCTACAAATATTTCAACACAAACTGAACTAGTCATAGCAAGACAGATTCCTAAGTCCACATTTTAGCATCATAAATTGATGGGAATATGAGTCATGGTCCATTAGGTGTGATTTATGCTTCTCATTAAATATAGCTATAGCAATATTTTTTTCTGTAAAGAACAGTTAATAGTAAACAAGTTCACTGGCAAGAAACGTAGATTCTCCATAAATAACACTTCTATGGAACTTCAGCACTTTTACTTCTATAATGCTAATTAGTAGTAGTCCAAACTGTGGTATGTGTTGAAATCTCTAACAAACAACTTGTTTAATATTCTTTGTCACAAGCTAAAGAAGTTATAAAGAGCTGTTCAAAATCTTATTAAAATCCTGAAATCAAAAGAGCCTAAGTCTGGGGAAAACAAAAACAAATGTTTTTGAAATAAAATATTTCCTAATTTTTTTATGAATAACATGATCTGAACATTGTAGGTATTTTTCACAAGGAAAATGTGGCCAACTTTGGAGTCATACTTATAAAATATGGTATATTATGCTGTTATTCAGAAAATATTAATCATCCTCACCTCCTTTGAGGGGAATATTTTATTTTCCCACCCTGTGAACATTGCATTTGGCTATGTGATTCACTTTGGCTAAAACAATATTAGAGAATATGACATATGAGCAAATCCAAACAGAAGTGTTATCTGTGCTTGCATGGATTGGTTAGTGCAGGTTGCTCAGATGGTAAAGAATTTACCTGCAAAGCAACAACTCACTCAAGTATTCTTGCCATAGACAGAGGAGACTGGAGGACTACAGTCTATATGGTCACAGAGTTGGACACGACTGAGCAACTAACACTTTGTTTCTTTCTCTTATGCCCTTGTCCACAGATGAGAGAATTTCATATCCCAGACAGGGTATCTTTGAGCTTAGATGTAAACATATTTAGAGCCAAGCTGCATTTTGGAGGTAAATCTTACTGAACCCACTACAGTCAAGCAGAGTCAAGCAGAGACACAGTTCATTCATATACCCATGAACACAAAATGAGTAGTTTTGCCTTTAAGTCACTTATTTCCCATGCTATTTGCTATTAAACATTGCTACGGCCAAAAAATAAGTTATACAAATAGTTAGCAACCCAGGTTGATGAATAATGAATAGTCAAAATCACTCTTCAAAATTCTTTGTTCACCAGTAAAACGTACTGTAGTTACTTTTGTGTAAACATCTCTGTGATATATCCAAATATATGTATATTCCAAAATATATAATGTATATATATAAACTATAATTTTATTGTACTACATTTTAAATATCAAAATGTTCATCCTATGGAAGACTGAGAAATAGCATGACTTCTGTTCTCATGAGCATGCCTGGGTTTTTAATAGGATTGCCTCCCTAATTAATGGATATTTTCCTCTTTTCCATTCTATTTCTTTTTCTTAAATATGCATTTAGAACTCTTCTATATAATTCTGAAGTCAAAGTAAGATCAGTGTGTGTGTGTATACTTATATGTTTGTCATACTTTTTGATTTTTAAAAAACACTTAATTATGCAAACTTTTATTAATTGAAATAACTACCAACCTTATATGTTTCCCTGATAGCTCAGTTGGTAAAGAATCCACCTGCAATGCAGCCTCCTGATGCAAAGAACTAATTCATTTGAAAAGACCCTGATACTGGGAAAAATTGAAGGAGGGAGGAGAAGGGGATGACAGAGGATAAGATGGTTGGATGGCATCACCGACTCAGTGGACATGAATTTGAGTAAACTCTGGGAGTTGGTGATGGACAGGGAGGCCAGGCCTGCTGCAGTCCATGGGGTCGCAAAGAGTCGTACATGACTGAGCAACTGAACTGAGATGAACCAACCTTATAATCCAATGATAATACTATTTTAGTCTTTGTTCCCCAAAACATTTTTATTTGGATATTTTATCAGCATGGCCTGTTCTCTGATAATTGCCCCTCCCTTATCATAGAATTCAGAAGGCTGGTTCCATTCATGTATTTATTCACTTAGTCATTTGACCCAAAAGTGGCTCATTTCTATGATCCAGGGATAGTATCACTATAGTTAAGCACTATCAGGATATTGATATTTATAGATTTTCATATCATATGTAATATTAAATATAGAATATCTGTTTGGATTATAATTTTGGAGTTATATCAGTTAACAAAACTATATTTGAGTGTGTCCATTGTTTAGTTAAAAACAAAAATATTAAAAGTGTAGTACATACATATTCATTCATCAAGAGGAAAATACTTTTCAGTGGCAATGTGTGATGCAGAACTTAGAGCAAACAAAGTAATATCTTCATATAACTTTTATCCAAATGATAGAACATATTATATGTGATTTATATACACACATATATGTGCAAATAAATATGTATAAACATATATATGAATACCTTGATATATATATTAAATAATAATAAATACCATAACAAAGCAAAACCTGATAATGACTGTCAGTTCAGTTCAGTTGCTCAGTCGTGTCCAACTCTTTGCGACCCCATGAACCACAGCACACCAGTCCTCCCTGTCCATCACGAACTCCCGGAGTCCACCCAAACTCATGTCCATTGAGTGGGTGATGCCATCCAGCCATCTCATCCTCTGTCATCCCCTTTTCCTCCTGCCCCTAATCCCTCCTAGCATCAGGGTCTTTTCAAATGAGTCAGCTCTTCGCATCAGGTGGCCAAAGTGGGCAGAGTGGCCAAGGTGGACAAAGACTCTGCTGTTGCTGCTGCTGCTAAGTTGCTTCAGTCGTGTCTGACTCTGCGACCCCATAGACGGCAGCCCACCAGGCTCCACCGTCCCTGGGATTTTCCAGGCAAGAACACTGGAGTGGGTTGCCATTTCCTTCTCCAAAGACTATAGAGGTGTTGAAAAATTCAGTGAACTTGAAAATATGTGTAAAACACAGAAAACATTAAATAATGATTAACGATGGAGGATTAAATTAAATGTTATAACAATTATTGATTGCAGCTTAGATGTAGAGAAAACCAAAAATTGAGAAATGATAATAGTTAAAGAAATAATGACTAGAACTTGTGAAAGATACAAATCAAAATAAATAATTTGTAAAAAAAAATTTTCAGCAGGATAAATGAATAGAAATTCATATGCATATTATTGAATGTCAAAGAAAGAAAAAGGTCTTTAAAACAGGCTGAACAACAACAATAACAAAGAATTAGTTACCTAAAAACAATAGACAAATATAAATAATAGACATTTTAACAACAAAAATATAATTTAAATGAAGTGAAATAATATCTAGCTGCCAACCTAGAATGCTGAACTCAGAAAATAAAATATTACAAATGAGAGGAAAATAAAAATAAAAGTGTGGAAGGCATATTTTTTCATGTTTAGAAGAAAACATAATATCTTAGATGCAAAATCATTAACCAAAAATATTGGATAGGAGATGTAACCTAAAAAAATCTCCAGAGCTTAAACAGGTCATGGAGATATTATAAGCATGAGTCAGCCAAGGTTGTGAGTGGAGATTCTTGTTGATCACATGAGGCATTCAATAGACAGAGCACACACACATATCACAATTTATCAGCAGAGCTAAACCATTCCTAGATTAATGTTAGGGTGGGGTTCAGTCTGGAGTAGGTTTATTACAGTGGTAATTTTCTGCCATGTGTCATGAAGCTATGCATCCATTGTTCATTATTTTGCAAATATGCAAAGGAATTCTGCAGATTTCGAGAGCTCTTTTCTGGTATAGCTTCCAGTGTGGGGGAACACTGTCTCACAATTTCCAGCCCCTTCAGCCAGCTTTAGCTCTGATCTGTTTCCTTATCTCAACAGCACCACTACACTGGAATCCTTCTCCCTGCGCCATAGTCAGAATGTATTTATATGGGAAAAAACAGGGCAGTCACTAAGCTCCCCTCAACTGTCATCTTCCTCCCAGAGCCCACACTTCTGAAGGGACTGCTATTCAGTGTTCAAAAACTACTGTTTCGTATATTTCATGTAGTTTTCTATTTGTTTTTGGTGGGAGAATAAACATAATTTCCAGAATAATGATCACCTCTGAAGGAAAAATGTAAGGTGAGTTTTACACAGTAGGTATAATAGTAATTTGATAATGGGTTTATAAATGTATGTTTATTTTCAAAACTCCTATCTCATACTCACAAATGCACACACCACCTTTTATCAATTATTGCAAAAACTGAAAGAACAGAGATAGGAAAACAAGTTAGATGATAACTATAATATGGGTAAGATAATATTAATTTGGACAGTCTAACAAAGTTGGAGGAGGTACAGTTATTAGTTTAATGATTACTTTGAAGGCAGAGTTTCAGGATTGGCTAATGGGTTAGTCCTAGGATATGGAGAAAGAATTTAGAGAAAGAAAACTGCAAGTCTTCTACCCCTGAGAAATCGTGTTAATGTTTGTGCTTTGGCAAAGATGTGAAAAACTGAGCTATGAGCTGATCTGAAAAGGAAATTTATCGTTTGTAGGTTTGACAGAGTTTGAGATGCCCATGAGACTTCAAAATAGAGATATAGTACAGCAACCCACTCCTGTGTTCTTGCCTGGAGAATCCCAGGGATGGGGGAGCCTGGTGGGCTGCCGTCTATGGGGTTGCACAGAGTCGGACACGACTGAAGCGACTTAGCAGCAGCAGCAGAGCTATTTCAGGGGGCTTCCCTCCCCTGGAAAAGGAAATTGCAACATACACCAGTACTCCTGCCTGGAAAATTTTATGGACAGAGGAATTTGGCAGGGTATAATCCATGGGGTTGCAAACAGTTGAACAGGACTGAGCATACAGACACACACAAGCACATTTCATGAGAGAGTTCAGGATAAAACATTAATTTGGATGTTATCTTTGCATATATGAGATTTAAATCTATACACTTAGATAAGATCTAAGGAATAAGAATAATTAGAGCAGAAAATGTATGTAGCCAGACAGAGAGAGTTTCTCGTCCATACAGAGAGAGTTTCAGGAAGGAGTAAGAAAAGAAAACTGAGGGAGAGGGTGGGATGATTTGGGCGAATGGGAATTCTAACATGTATACTGTCATGTAAGAATTGAATCGCCAGTCCATGTCTGACGTAGGGTGCAGCATGCTTGGGGCTGGTACATGGGGATGACCCAGAGAGATGTTGTGGGGAGGGAGGTGGGAGGGGGGTTCATGTTTGGGAACGCATGTAAGAATTAAAGATTTTAAAATTTAAAAAATTAAAAAAAATTAAAAAAAAAAAAAAGAAAACTGGGGAAGCACAGAGGGCATACAAAAGAAAAGTTAGAAGGAGGATGTTAGATGTTTAAAGAGAAAAAAGAAATGAGTGTTAAATACTCAGTTTAGAAAATGCACAGTAAGGAAAGATTAGGAAACTAAAGAAGTCCCCACTCTGTCAGCCAATTTTCACGCATGTGTGTGTCCATGCTCAGTGGGGCCGACTCTTTGCCCACCAGGCTCCTCTGTCCATGAGATTTTCCAGGCAAGAATATAGGAGTGGGTTGCCATGCCCCACTCCAGGGGATCCTTCCCACCCAGGGATCAAACCCCAGTCTCCTGCATCTGTTGCATTGCAGATGGATGCTTTACTGCTGAGCCACCAGGGAAGCCCCCAGTCAATTTGGCCTGTCCAAAAAAATAAAAAGGAGAGAGAGAGAGAGAAAGAAAAAGGAGGATAAAAAGCCTAAATAAGACATTTGACTAAAGTGTCAAACCTGCTTATATGTGGTGATAAGACAAAAAAAAAATTGGAAACTATGTAATTTATTATGTATATTAGAGTTTAACTTTGTAAACATAATAATTTATTGCTGATGGTGCTTAAATGTATTTATTTATCATCTAGAGCTTTGTAAAGAAGCCAATTATTCACAGAGACAGGCTCAGTGTATTATTATATAACTCGTCCATTGTAATGTAACTTTGTAAAATGGAGCTGATGATTCAGGTTGCCAACTTATTCACTAGCATAAAATTTGTTTCCCTTAGTACTGCTAATAATAGCACAACAACTCTCCTAGGGAGACAAACAGATTGTGCACAGTAGTTTACTTCTGCTGCTGTTAAAGGATGCTACAAAAACAATTATCTCCTACCTGAAATATCCTAAAGGAAAAATCATCTGGTGATAAATATTTTAATTTTGAGTCTGAAGCAACATTCTGTTCTCTTTTATCTACAGACATATATGGTTCCCTCTGTCAAGAGCCTCTTTATTTTAGGGGGCACTGTGACTATTTTCGGAGTAACTAAAATTTGTTAATTTACAGTCCTTTTAATGGTCACCTTCATGCCTACTTGAAATGTTTATCACAGAGAGCATTAAAAGGACATTGACCTGAGCAAGAAGAAAGTCACTTTCATTCATAATAGCCTTCAGTCACTGTGACTAAAGGTCAGCTTTACAGCATTTGTAATTAGATTTTTTTGTTTTAAAATATACTTAAAGATATCATCACACAAAGGACTAAAAATCAAAAGGGAAGCATAATATATACTTATACATTTGTTAAATGAAATGGATAATTTTTAAAGACAAAAACAAAAACAAATAAAAATTCAGATAGTGCCTATGCATGAAAGAAACTGAAATCATAATCAAAACCTTTTCATAATGAAAATTCCATATGAAATGATCTTGCTGGAGGGTTTTGTAAAACATTTAATGAAGAAACCATACAGATCCCACACAATAATCTTTCAGAATAAGAGGAGGGTAAAATCTGTTGTATCATAGCAGCAGAAACCTAACTCTCAAACCTGAGAAATATAAGAAAATACAATCAATTTCCTCATAATTGTAGACACAAACATCCTTAAAATTAATATTGAGTTGAACCCAGTCATGTATAAGATAATAATATATTGTGTAAAAGAGTAGTTTTACCATAGCTGTAGTATTAACATTTGAAATTAATTCAATTAATTAATGCACCATATTATTACAGAATAAAGGAAAAATAAGTGATCATATTGATGTGTAGAATAAAAATTAATAAAATTTAGCATCCACTCATAATCTAACTGATAAAAATTTCTTAAAAATGTGAATAGTGCCATACACATGGGAGAAATAGGAAAGCATCTCTGGTGAAGTCAGAGAAGTCACTGTGGTGCCACCCCAGTGGAAAATGGTGCTGGTTCATAATGTAAGTTGCTACAGAAGCAGCTCAAGGGGATATATTTTACCAGACTCACTGAAAGAGTTCCTGGTGAAAGATGACAGTAGATGCTGCTGGCTGCCAAGCATCAGAGGAGCCAGCAAACCATTATCCAAATTGCAGGAGGCTGGCAATAGAAAATCTCCCACACAGTATGAGCCTTGTATTGGATTTTTAGTCTATCACATTCCAAACTTCTCCATGATTTTCTAAAGCATCTTATGCCACACATTGTTCTGTAGCAATCCCATGTTATGGTATGAGTCCATGAAAGATATCATCATGCAAGAAATTAGGCAATTATAAATCCTCATGACAAATTCCATTTTTTTTCCACCAGCTGCAATGCCCAGTAATAAATAAGTAAAGATATAAGTGAAGTTCTTGGATAGAAACCTTAAATATGGGATTTTCAACCATCCATTGATTTTTATATGGAATGGCTCAAAAGACTGCTTCTGAGAGTCTCAGTATATCATATAGGTACCATATGTATAAAAATCTGCAAAATAGCTACCTGGCTTAATTTGTTAATTACGACAATGGTGCAAAATACTTTGACTAGAAGACTTGCCAAAATAGAATTTTATCTGCTGTTTACTAGTCGATTTATTATTACCCTAATCCCCTATTAATGTTAACAGTTCTTTTTCTTTTTTTTTTTTAGATCAGGGCCTGCAGGCCTATGCACATTTTTTTTTTAAACTTTTAATTCTGTATTGTGGTATAGCCGATTAACAATATTGTGATAGTTTAAGGTGACAGCAAAGGGACTCAGTCATACATATACATGTATCCAGGCTGCCACATAACACCCAGCAGAGTTCAATGCGCTATACAGTAGGTCCTTTTTCATTATCCATTTTAATTATAGCAGTATGTGCATGTCCATCTCAAACTGTTTAAGTATCCCTTCCTCACAAAATCCTCCCTGATAACCATAAGTTTAGGGGATTCCCAAGTGGCACTAGTGGTAAAGAACCTGCCTGCCAATGCAGGAGACTTAAGAGATGTCAGAAAGGTCCCCTGGTGAAGGGGATGGCTACCCATTCTAGTCTTCTTGTCCGGAAAATTCTATGAAAAGAGGAGCCTGTTGGGCTACAGTCCATGGGGGTCACAAAGAGTGGGACGTGACTGAGCACCTTAGACTTTCACTCACTTCACTTTCAGTTGAAACAAACTGCACAGTGATTTGAATAGAGGAAGTTTAGTATAGAACAAGAGCAAGAAGGAGAAATATTGTACTACATCCCTTACACGTGGAATCTGAAAAGAAACAATACAAATGAACTTACCTACAAAACAGAAAGAGACTCACAGAGAACAAACTTATGGTTGCCTGCATGCTAAGTTGCTTCACTCTCATGAAATCCTCTATTCAAATCATTGAGTAGCTTGTTTCAACTCAAAATGAAGTGAGTGAAAGTGTTAGTTGCTCAGTCATGTCCGACTCTGCAACCCCATGGACTGTAGCCCACCAGGCTCCTCTGTCCATGGAATTCTCTAGGCAAGAATACTGGTGTGAATTGTCATTTCCTTCTCCAGGGGATCTTCCCGACCCAGGGATCAAACCAGGTCTCCTGCATTGCAGGAAGATTCTTTACCATCTGATCCACCAGGGAATTCAACTGGACCATAACTAGTAAATTGCCTGAGTGCCTTGTACCCATAGAAACTCAGCTAAACATTAGTTGAACAAGCAAATGGATGAAAGCAGAATGTTTACTAATTTTCAAAACCACTAGTGGAGGGACTAGGGGAAAACAACAAAAACCTCTTGGGCATAATTAGAGATGGCTCATAAACAGTTTGGCCAGTGTGGCATGTTGCACAAATTTAGTAGCTATGTCTGAACAGAATCAGGGAAAGCAGAGACCTATAACATCATTGCTACTTAATGCTTCTTTTTAGCCAGACTTGGCAATAATCTCAGTCAATTTGTGAGCAGAACTGCTACCAGTTGAAAACCTGGCATGAAAAGTTATACCTTGGGAAGGGTCATCTGTAGATCTGAAATAAAACCATTATTACAATGCAGTCACTGAAACTGACCTGGCAGGGGGAAATGCTTATTTGCCCATACCCAACAAATTATGTTTGAATAAGTTTTTATTTATTTTTCCACTTCTGTGCAATCTGAAGTACAATCTCAACTGCTGTTGATAATTTTGAAGTCATCCAGTTAGTTGGCTGACTACAAAAGAGTTATCTGGGCATCTAGAGGCCCCCTGATATTTCTAGATGTACTGAGGCTGTTGTATGCTCATTGGCCCCAGGCTTATTGAGAGAGAGAGACAGAGAGAGAGAGAGAGAGAGAGAGAGAGAGAGCGAGAGAGAGAGATATCTCTAATTCTTGCAGTGCCAATGCTTTGCCCTTAGGTGTCATTTTGCAGCAACATACATATTGAAAGCTCTGTCTGTAGCTGTACTGAACATTGGTTGATCAAGTTATATCTCCTAGTTTGTTTCTAAATATTTAGGGGTGAAATTTCTCAGGGTCAAAAACAAAAAACAAGAAAAGATAAGAGACCAATGTACTGTATATTTTTAAGAAAATAGATGAAGTTTCTCAACATATTAAAAAATAATTATAATAGTAGTTAAAATTATATGATCATCATAGAACAAATCAAAGAGTATAGAAAAGGAGTATTTAAAGTTGGCTAGGCCTAAACTTTGAAACTGCTGATTATTTTCATGTCTTTTCCTTTACTTTTACAGGTTTATGTTAGGTTTCTCTTATAAGGACTGCTGTCTTCCATTGCCTTGGGACATTACTAATAGTTCAATATAAGATACAATGTCTGACAGTTAACATTTCCTAAGAAAGAGTCTAAAGGGAACAAATAAAAGGCTTTAAGTATGCACAAAAAAGAGAGATCAGAGAATAGAAATGTGAGGCTATAGAGGAAAAGAAAATGACTGGATGTATCTGTTAATCCAAGCTCCTAATTTATCCCTGTCCCCTCTCTCCCCTTTGGGACCCATAAGTTTGGTATTTATGTCTGTGAGTCTGTTTCTGTTTTGTAAATAAGTTAACATATATCAATTGTTTTTAGATTTTCACATATATGATATATGTGTCTTTCTATGTCCTACTTCACTTAGTATGATAATCTCTAGGTCCATCCATATAGCTGCAAATGGCATTATTTCATTCTTTTTATAGCTCAAGGAATTATATTCAATACCTTGTTATAAGCTATAATGGAAAATAATCTGAAAAATTATACACACACACATATCTGAATCACTTTGCTGTACATCAGAAACTAACACATAATTGTAAATCAACTATACTTTAAAAAAATGATTTCCAGATTTTTAGGGAATCTCCACACTCTTCTCCACAGTGGCTGTACTAGTTTGCATTCCCCATTGTAAGAGGGTTCCCTTTTCTCCACACCCTCTCCAGCATTTATTGCTTGTAGACTTTTGGATAGCAGCCATTCTGACTGGCCTGAAATAATACCTCATTGTGGTTTTGATTTGCATTTCTCTGATAATGAATGATGTTGAGCATCTTTTCATATGTTTGTTAGTCATCTGTATGTCTTTTTTGGAGAAATGTCTGTTTAGTTCTTTGGCCCACTTTTTTTTGGGTAGTTTATTTTTCTGGAATTGAACTGCAGGAGTTGCTTGTATATTTTTGGAATTAATTATTTGTCCATTGCTTCATTTGCTATTATTGTCTCCCATTCTGAAGGCTGTCTTTTCACCTTGCTTATAGTTTCCTTTGTTGTGCAGAAGCTTGTAATTTTAATTAGGTCCCATTTGTTTATTTTTGCTTTCATTTCCAATATTCTGGGAGGTGGGTCATAGAAGATCCTGCTGTGGTTTATGTCGGAGAGTGTTTTGCCTATGTTTTCCTCTAGGACTTTTATAGTTTTTTGGTCTTACATTTAGATTTTTAATCCATTTTGAGTTTATTTTTTGTGTATGGTGTTAGAAAGTGTTCTAGTTTCATTCTTTTACAAGTGGTTGACCAGTTTTCCCAGCACCAATTGTTAAAGAGATTGTCTTTCCTCCATTGTATATTATTGCCTCCTTTGTCAAAGATAAGGTGTTCATATGACCCAGCAATACCAATGCTAGGAATACACACCAAGGAAACCAGAATTGAAAGAGACACATGTACCCCAGTGTTCATCGCAGCACTGTTTGTAATAGCCAGGACATGGAAGCAACCTAGACGTCCATCAGCAGACAAATGGATAAGAAAAAGTGGTTTACATATACAAAATGGAATATTACTCAGCTGTTAAAAAGAATACATTTGAATCAGTTCCAATGATGTGGATGAAACTGGAGCCTATTATACAGAGTGAAGTAAGCCAGAAAGAAAAATAGTAATGCAGTATACTAATGCATATATATGGAATTTAGAAAGATGGTAATGATAACACTATATGTGAGACAGCAAAAGAGACACAGATGTATTGAACAGTCTTTTGGACTCTGTGGGAGAGGGAGAGGGCAGGATGATATGGGAGAATGGCATTGAAACACGTGAATTATCACATGTGAAACGAATGGCCAGTCCAGGTTCGATGGATGAGACAGGGTGCTTGGGGCTGGTGCACTGGGATGACCCAGAGGGATGGGATGGAGAGGGAGGTGGGAGGGGGTTTCAGGATGGGGAACACATGTACACCCATGGTGGATTCAAGTCAATGTATGAAAAACAAATACAATATTTTAAAGTAAAATAAATAAATAAAACTGAGATTGGGGAAAAAAATAATAATAAAAGAAAGAAAATGACTATATGTTTCTTTTTTTAGTTTAATTTTTGATGCTTTAAAAAAATTAAATTTATTTATTTTAATTGAAGGCTAACTACTTTACAATATTGTATTGATTTCTAATCGAGAGTTGACATCAAACTGACACCATGGAGTATGCACTGACAAAAATTACCTAAAATCTATGCATGCTTTTCTTTCTTTTTAAGGATACATATTAGACCCATAGTCACATGAGATGTTCTTAAAGATTCTGCAGTAAATTCTTTATTGTTATATGTTGACTCATTGTCTTCTCATTCCCATTAAGGTGGAGTATCTGAAATATTTTTCCTCAACAAGGAAAAACCTTTTCCCCAACTCAACCAGAATTTATATGAATTAGAGTGGATGGGTATTTTTCATTAAATGTACATTTTGCATTAATTTAGGAGGACACCCATCTTCCAACACAAGTATCCTTTGAAGGGTTAAAGGGCATAATTTTGATCTTTACTTTTGCATCTACACTATGCTGCTGCCGCTGCTGCTAAGTTGCTTCAGTCGTGTCCGACTCTGTGCCACCCCATAGATGGCAGCCCACCAGGCTCCCCCATCCCTGGGATTCTCCAGGCAACTGGAGTGGGTTGCCATTTCCTTCTCCAAAGCATGAAAGTGAAAAGTGAAAGTAAAGTCGCTCAGTCGTGTCCAACTCTTTGCGACCCCATGGACTGCAGCCCACCAGGCTCTTCCGGCCATGGGATTTTCCAGGCAAGAGTACTGGAGTGGGGTGCCATTGCCTTCTCCAATCTACATTATAGAAAGGATGAAAAGAAAGAGTTATTAAGAAAAACTGATATTACTGAAGATGGCACAAATGTTTATCTATTGTATTTAGCATATAGATATGATTTACAGAGGTATGACATAAGGAGCCTGTTAAAATTCTAGGAGCTTCTTAATTATTACTTTCAACTGTGATCATTAGGTTTCTATTTTCTGATCAATAAGAATATATCAGAAAGATTCCATAGGTTATTGGTTACGCTCTCCTATTAAATGTTAAAAACAGTTATGTTTAGAAAGCCAATCTTACTACTGATTAAATGCTGTGTAATCCTTCAGACACATCCAGAGTTGTTTCTTATAGTAGTTGGAGTGGCATTGGCCACTCCTATTTCTCCTCCTACCCCAGCACCCTGCCCAGGAGGAAGGGTATTATGGTCTGATTCTTACATGGTCATCCTCTCTGTTTTGAAATTTCTTACTACTCTGAGCTTGACAGATTGACACTTAGGAAGAACAATAGGGGAGGCAGGTAACTTCATTCATTCTGTTTATCTTTGCTTTGGTGAATGTGGCAAGCTTTGTTTATGTCTCCTCCTAGTGGCCTCAGACCACAACGTTCATAAATTTCTGGGAGATACGTTCAGCTTTACCCCAGTTCCTGCTTTCTGTGAGGAGCCCTCTAACAAAGGATCACCTTTGTCTCAACATCACTCCAACAATGGTCCATTGTAAACTATCTTTGGATATCATGCCACTTTTCCTGGTGCAGCTGACCCTTAGGCAGTCCCATGTCAGTCTCTAACTGTCATGTTCAAACATGGAGCCAAAGGTACCACTGAGTGCCTCTCATTACTTTATTCCTGGTAGAAAAAATTCTTAAGAGTAAGAATCTTACCATGGATTCTTACTGTTCCTCTGCTTGAGCTTCTGTCAAGTCACACCTCCTTAAAAAAATCACTAAACACCGAAATCCAGTAACGTGTCAAGTTGTGCAAAGAGCTTATTTTGTGATTATAACACAAGGGAGATTATGAAGTTCAATGGCCCAGTAAGCTTCTAGTAGGGAAATGAGATACCAGTCTCCTACCTTGCAAGAAGGTCCAGTGTCTGTGTCTTTAAATGTGAATCTCTACCTGTAAATTCTTGTCACTCTGCTTGGAGAGGAAAGAATGCTACTTTTGTTCCAAATTGGCAGGGAGAGTAAAATTATTTTCTTTATAACATCAATTTACTCACCAGTAGTAACCCAGAATTTCCCTCTTTTCTCCTTGTCTATTTTATTTTGATCAGATATCCTAGTGAGGAGTGGAATGGAGTTAGGAGCACGGCAGTAGGAAAAAGGGCATTCACTGAGAAAGAGGTTTGGTCTGGTATATAAGCCCTGGAAAGTGGTGTCTGACTTTATTTATGAATTAACGTTTTAAAAGTATGCAGCATCTTTCTGTTATTCAGTTGCTCAGTCATGTCCAACTCTTTGTGACCCCATGGACTGAAGCATACCAGGCTTCACTGTCCTTTTCTATCTCCCTGAGTTTGCTCAAACTCATGTCCATTGAGTTGATAGTGGCTTCCAGTCATCTCACCTCTGTCACTCCCTTCTCCTCCTGCCCTCTCTTTCCTGGCATCAGGGTCTAGAATGCACTGTTGATTACTGTGGATTCCAGCACTGTTTTGCAGGGCATCAGTGAAATTCTCCACTTGATATCTTGTTGCAGACATGTCACTTCAATGCACGCTATGTTCAGTGATTTCTGGTGATTTCTACTGTCAATGCCCCCTGCATTGCCTTTCCTATTTTGGTGAGTAGCAGCTTCATTTTACAGTTTTATTTATTTATTTTTTTTCCCAGTCAGCTTAGAATTATTATTGATACTCCCAGGTTTTTTTTTTTTTTTTTATACTTCACATCAAAATTAATGAGCAAATATTTAAAGCTGTGCCTTCAAAACATCCAGAAGTTGAATATTTCTGACCTGGAACACCTTTGCTTTACTGGTTTAGGCTATCTTTAACTGTCTTCTGAACTATTTGTATAGCTTCCTAACCAGCCTGGTTACTGATGCTTTAGCTTTCCATCCTTCATTCAGTTCTCAACAAAGCAGACAGAGCAATTATTTTAAAACATAAATCTCATATTTCATTTCATAAATACTTTTAAAAATCCCCCAGGGATTTCTTATATAATTTAGAGTGAATCTAAGGCCTTTAGATCTGTCTCCCTGCTCTCCTTACCTCTTTGCCGTTACTTAAATATGGTTGGCTCATTCTAGCTTCAGAATTTTTGTTCCTACCATTCTTCTGGATGGAAATTCTATCCCCACAGGTATATACATAGCTCATTTCCTCAACAACTTGCAATATTATCATTAGTATGTAACCATTTCTGACTTCCTTTTTTAAATATTTAATTCCATCGTCTCATCCTCATTTTATGCCTTATCACTAATTTATTTTTCCTCTATAGAATTGATTATCTCAAGGCTCTCTACTTAGCAAAAGGAATGTTCTCTATTAATGCTTGCTTATTGAACAATCAACAAATTTCAATGGCAACTAACACTTAGATTTTCTTTTTCATGTATCTGTGGGTCAGCTACAAGTTAGCTCTGGCCTCCTTTTGGTTGCAACTTGTGGTCTGGTCTACTCTGACCTTTTAATTTTGAGGCCTATGTTGAAGAGGCAATGGGTACCTGGAGGGAACTCTTCTCCGCAGTGAAAATCACAAAAGAGGCTGTACTGACTGCACACACACACATTTGGGGAATCTATTTCCATCATGCCTACTAACATCACATTGCCCAGAATAACTCATATGAGTATATCCAAAGTCAAGAAATGGACAGGCTTACACTCTGCCCATGGAGATAGGAGGGTGTGATTTTTTTAAATAAGTATCGAATGTTATCACATATGTGGAAATATAATTTAACCAACTGTAATAGGCAAAAGACTGGAAAATTATAGAAGTATTCTAACTTTTATATATATGTGTGTATATATATATATATATATATATATATATATGTCAAATTGTTTTCCATTAAATTAGAAAAAAGTATAAGGATTTTCAGGTAGAAAATGAGATTTCACTTTGATGTTGGCCTTGTCACTTAGTGTTGAATGATACATTTGTTACATATAAGTGAAAAGAGAAGGCAAAGGGGAGTCTTCAGCAAGAAAGCTAGTTAAGCGAAGATTTAGAGGAAGGAGAAAAAATGAAAGGTTTCCAAGTAGTGTCTAAATCCTCCTTTGCTCTCACTTCCCAAAACAATTCAGTCAAAAACCATTTAGTGAGACTGGGTGGCACATACCTTTCCGAAGCCTCAATAGGGGAAAAAGGCCGTATGTTTAGAGTGCTTTTGTGAATATTCCACCCTGGGTTTTTCTAGTTTCTGCAGTGCCTCTTCCTTCTTGTCCCCATTATTTGCCTTCAATACATTTTCTGATAAATTCTATTTGTTGCACTTTTTATTTTATTCATTTTCTGATTCATAGTTTTCCTTTAACCTCCTTTGGAATACAAGAAAATTGACTCTCTTTGTTGTGTTTGGCTAGTCTGTATGAGAGCCTAGGTGAACCAGTCAGCTGTAGGGATTCTGAACTCTCCCCTGCTTCTCTTGTTCCTACCATGAGTCACCCACACACATGTCATTGTTGTTGTTTTAACAGTGACATGGCTACATCTCTCCTGAATGTATGGTTTTAAACTTTTCCTTTATCTTTTAGTTTTTGTGTGTTTTTTTTTTTTGTAGTTTATGTCCTAAATATACTTTAACCACTAAATTAAAGATCCACTAATTAATGTATGAACATAACAAAATAGTTACTTTTGCTCATAGATCATACAAAAAGGTCAGGTTTACAATATTTAGAGTTATTTGACAGATAGTGAAGCTCACTCATATTCTAATTTTAAGGGGTGATTAATGAAGAATATTGAAGAGGATTTAGGAGATATTATTTCAAGTTAATTGCTGTCTCCAAAGTGTAAAATTTTTAGGGGAATGATACATTTTACAACCTCTCCTCCAATTTTGTAAATTTTATAATAAAGATCAAAGGGAATAAGTTACCTTGCCCTAGAGCCTTGACTCCCAGACTTTCTACTATACTAGTTATGTCATTAAATACTTATTTTCTCATAAAACTCACATGAAGTCACTCAGTCTTGTCTGACTCTTTGCGACCCCATGGACTGTAGCCTACCAGGCTCCTCTGTCTGTGGGATTTTCCAGGCAATAGTCCTGGAGTGGACTGCCATTTCCTTCTCCACATAAAACTCTTAACACCTGATATTTAGCTTATAAGAAACAATAACTTGATTTTTATTGTCCCTTCTAAAATTACATGATTCTATGAACTTAATTTGTTTATTAAATCCTCTCCTAGACCTTGACTGGATATATCTGCATTTGGCATATGCTTTATTTTTTTTTTAATTTTTTTATTTTTTAAATTTTAAAATCTTTAATTCTTACATGCGTTCCCAAACATGAACCCCCCTCCCACCTCCCTCCCCATAACATCTCTCTGGGTCATCCCCATGCACCAGCTCCAAGCATGCTGTATCCTGCATCAGACATAGACTGGCGATTCAATTCTTACATGATAGTATACATGTTAGAATGTCATTCTCCCAAATCATCCCACCCTCTCCCTCCCTCTGAGTCCAAAAGTCCATTATACACATCTGTGTCTCTTTCCCTGTCTTGCATACAGGGTCGTCATTGCCATCTTCCTAAATTCCATATATATGTGTTAGTATACTGTATTGGTGTTTTTCTTTCTGGCTTACTTCACTCTGTATAATCGGCTCCAGTTTCGTCCATCTCATCAGAACTGATTCAAATCCCTTTCCTCTCAGATGGAGAATAAGGAAACTCTAATTCTTTTCCTCTTATATGGAAAATAGATGCACTGAAAATAGCCCAGATTCCATTCCAGGATAGTTGCTATTGCTCTACTGCCAGTTTCCCTGGTTAATATTTATGGAGATTTGCTGTACTTGACATCTTTCAAGAGTATAATATATAAGTGCATCACTTCCTATAGCTTTATATAAAAGAATTCTTATTGATTTTTCTATGTGATGTGGTACCACATTTGTGTCAACTTTCTTCAGTTGATTTATTTATTTCCTTTCTTCTTTGTCACTTTTCCCAAGCTGGAAAAGCATTTCTCATCTAGGTTGGAAAACCTCTGTAATTGCATTTCTAACCCCTATCACTTGCCTTTACTTCTATTATAATATTCTTTCATTTGTCTTGCCACACATCCTTCTCAGTATTTTGGGTGTAGTGACTCTTAGAAGAAGCACTGAATAAATACACATCTCAGAAGTTTTTTATCTCAATAGGTAGAAGTGAAGCAAGTATCAGTCTCAACTCTCCCACACATTTAGCATCCATTTTTTATTAAGCAAATGAAAGCAGGTATTTTAAATTGTAATACAGTTTTACAGAATAGCAAGGTAAACATTCACCTCAACTAAATGTTTTTTCCTGATCAAATGCTAACCAGTGGGATTTCATAAATTTAAATTTTATTCTGATGAGATATTCACAAAACTACAGCTTATAAGATGTTTTCCTTGCAATACAGGAGAATATTTAGCAGTAAGTAAAAGTGACTTCTGCTGCCAGTTAGAAAAAGACCCAGAGACTTACATCTCACTGTCTCAAAAGCTAGTAACCAGCATTTATATAGCTCACAGCACAAGCACTATAGAACTTCAAGAAAACAGATAATGTTAGAAAGTGATCAGTACAAACACTCATGTTACAGTTAAAAATATGAAAAGTATAAAAGTGAAACAATATTAGCTGCAAAAAAATTTTGAAAACTAGCATTGGTTGAACATATAACACAATTATGCCTTTAGCTTGCATTATACCATTTTATACTGAACTTCCCAGGTGGAGCTAGTGGTATAGAACCAGCCTGCCAATGCAGGAGACATATGAGACTCAGGTTAGATCCCTGGGTTGGGAAGATGCCCTGGAGGAGGGCATGACAACCCACTCCAGTATCCTTGCCTGGAGAATCCCATGGACAGAGGAGCCTGTGGCCTACAGTCCACAAGGTCAAAGAGCTGGACACAATTGAAGCGACTTAGCACAGCACATACCATTTCACACACGGAACAGTCCTTGAGGTAAGTGCCATTATTAAAAAAGAACTACACGTTAAGAGAGAGGAAGAATTAGAAACCAGGTTTTTAACCTCAATGCAGGGTTATTTTTAACTCACTACATCCTAATCATAAATATTTTTTAAACATTAAAATATTTTTCCAGTTTCTGAGGATTGTATGAGGCATTTATGCTAAATTAGATGGTAAGAAATTGCCTGCAATGCAGGAGACTTGGATTTGATCCTTGGGTCAGGAAGATGTCCTGGAGAAGGGAATGGCAACCCACTCCCATGTTCTTGCCTGGAGAATTCCACGGACAGAGGAGCCTGGCAGGCTACAGTCCATGAGGTCACAAAGAGTTGCACACAACTGATAGACTATACCATATCTAAATAGTATATATCATATTAAAATAAAAACATAACTATGATTTAATATAGGGTTAATTGGCAAATATAAACCAATTAGGTCTAAGTCTTCTTTCTAATGAATTTAGTGGAAGAAAATTATTTCAACCATTTCCATTCAATCTTACAAAAAATTCATCCTACACTTAGATCAGGCACAGCCACTCATATTTCCGGTAATTACAATAAAGTTTGTGATTCATCAGTAAGAAAATTGTATGAAAAACCCTTCAGTATATTCATGACTGCTGCGTAAACTTCATACCAATGATATTTTAATTAACCATGGAATAATTTGGCAACTGGTAATTTTGGGAGTGTCCAGTATAGATTATTTTGGTTCACTCAATCAATTATATTGATTGATTCAACCAAAAGGTAAACTATATTTTTTTTAGTCATTAATCAATTGTTTTCATGTAAACTACATATTTATTTATTTATTTATTTATTGTAAACAACATTTTAAAATCCATAGTTAAATTTAATCTAGGGTTCTGTAATGTGTTAGAAAGAGGAAATATAGCAGGTATACATAGGAAATAATATTTCTGAAAATCTAAAACAGAGCTTTTAGAGTTCATTTACTTCCATTGAACTTATTCAAAGAAATACCTATTCTGGTAGTTGTATATCTACTAACTCAAGTTAGCAATAAATAATCATTTTTAAAGGTAAATCTAGAAGATAAAAATGATACTAAATATGATAGTCTTTGGATAGTAAATACCACTGAAATAATTTAACCTCTATTTGTTCAACAAATTGCCTCGGGTTCTCTCTCCTTGGGATTTTTCAGGTAAGAATACTTGAGTGAGTTGCCATTCACTACGCCGAGACCTCTTCCTGACCCAGAGGTTGAACCTATGTCTCTGTGTCTGCTGCTCTGGCAGGCAGGTTATTTCCCACTACACCATCTGGGCAGTTGCCAGTGAGGGACCTGGAAACAGTGCTGTTCTTCCTATTGGTAAACAGCCACGTACCTATGAAAATTTTAGCTTTGAGAATGGGCCTTGGCAATTTCTGGATTGATCCTTGCCCATTCCTCTATCCTATTCTTATACTCAAAGAAATATTTCAATATTTTATCTTATGAAGAGAATCTTGAAATAGTGATTTAAGCCTTGTAACCCCTTTATACCATCACTTCACTTTTGTTCTCTCAAGTTTTTATTAACTTTGCTTTTACTACTCTCTTATTCTTCACCTTTTACTTTTTGAAAAGCATTTAATATTTATCTGTTTTTTTCTGCCTTCCAGCCATCTATGCTTCTGATTGTCAGTAATCCTATTGTGAGTGAGTGAGTGAGTGAAGTCGCTCAGTCGTATCCGATTCTTAGCGACCCCGTGGACTGCAGCCTACCAGGCTCCTCCATCCCTGGGATTCTCCAGGCAAGAGTACTGGAGTGGGGTGCCATTGCCTTCTCCAAATCCTATTCCACCAAGTATTAATATCTCAATAAGAATTCCCAGAACTAAAGATAAGGCAGACAGTCACAGAGGATTTTTGTTTAAACCTAGGTTTTAGTCTGTAAGAGAAACACCAATTCATTAAGGTTTTAGAAAGTCTTTACCAATAAGGAAATGAATAGTTTCATTTTACAATTGTTAAAACTAAAGGTAACCTGACATACACTCTGTCCATAAATTGTAGATAGAGCGGTGTCATTTTTGCCAATCATTGGTTTATACTTTTCTCTCTTATCATAGAAATAATTTGTAGACAGAGAAACAGAATAAGAGGAACAGAGAAAATAACAAAATTATATCACTATTATTAGCAATCAAATATATGTCTATATATCCAAAAAAAGAAAAAGAGATTCCAAGGGAATTGCATACTTGGCAGACAACCTGTTCTATGTTGCCTGAAATATTAATAGTCCTTTTCACCATCTCTGCATAGCTGCATTAATTTATAGGTATAGCATCAAGCCCACTCAAATTTTATTTATCAAACACTGGCCTATTCTCTAATTTACTGTTCACAATTATTCAAATATTGAAAATTCTTTCCCAATCTGGAATAGTCCCACTCTAATATGATCTTTTGCTAAAATCTATTAACTTTCATGCATGCTTTGGTCAAATAAACAAGTTTCACAAATCTCAAAGAAATGTTTACAATAGACTAATGTTTCCTGGTGAATTCAGTCATTATCAATGCACTTTCAATTACCTACAGCATTTTTCCATTTGAGTAATAGCTTAGAATTTACTATTGTTTTTGATTACATTATTTCCCATTTTAAAAAGTAGCCTTAAGTATAAGCAGAAGAGGCAACTGTCATGCAATAGTATATAAAAAATAAACAACAAAAAGAAATGAAAAAGGTTAGCCTCGTACACATTTATAAAACTTATCATTGCCACCTCTATAAACAACAATACCCCAAATAGATTCTCCAACAGTCTACAAAAATACCTGATATTATAGACATATTTTAGAGATTCATTTGTTTTTAAGAGCCCATTTGAGATAACACATAGAAAAGTCAAACAACATTTTTAAACTTAGTGAAACTCCAATACCATGGCCATGTGATGCAAAGAGCCAACTCATTGAAAAAGACCCTGATGCTGGGAAAGACTGAAGGCAAAAAGAGAAGGGGACTGCAGAGAGATGAGATGGTTAGATAGCATCACCGACTCAATGGATATGAATTTGAATAAACTCCAGGAGATACTGAAGGACAGTGGAGGCTGGCATGCTGCAGTCCATTGGGCCAAAAAGAGTTGGACGTGACTTAGTGACTGAACAACTCTCTCTGACTTGGAGCATGTCAGGTACCAAAGTCCATACACAATTAACTTTTTAAAAAAGTCCTTCATGCCCAGAGATAATCAGAAATTAAAATTAAAAACTTAACATCAAAAAATATGATACTGTAAGTTATTTCTCATTTTTTTCATAAAAACTAGGGGCTTCACTGGTGGCTCAGATGGTAAAAAATCTGCCTGGATGCAGGAGACATGAGTTTTATCCCTGGGTTGAGAAGATCCCCTGGAGAAGGGAATAGCTACCCACTCCAGTATTCTCACCTGGAGAATTCCATGGACAGATTAGCCTGACAGGCTACAGTCCATGGGGTGACAAAGAGTTGGACACAACTGAGTGACTAACAGCAAATCCCAAACATTATCTGAACAGAATTTATGATTGCCATATACTTAGATTAGTTACAAGTAAAGTCTTCTCTTTTTTCTGAAAGCCTGGGTGTCCCAGAACCTGTAGTTCCTTGCATTATGCCAGTAAATTTTTTCATGTCATTTTATTCTGTGTGTGTGTGTATGTGTATGTGCAGTTGTGTCTGACTCTTTGCAACCCCATGAACTGTAGCCCACCAGGCTTCTCTGCCCATGGCATTCTCTAGGCAAGAATACTGGAGTGGGTTGCCATTTCTTACTCCAGGGTTCTTTCCAACCCAAAGATTAAACCCATGTTTCTTGCATCTCTTGCATTGGCAGGTGGTTTTTAACCACTGTCCACTGTCTACCTGTACATCAAAAAGTCAATATCTGTGTGTTAACATATAATTTTATACTATTCTTTTTTTTTCTCTTTAGTTCAGTTCAGTCACTCAGTCGTGTCTGACTCTTTGTGACCCCATGAACCACAGTACACTAGGCCAGCCTGTCTATCAACAACTCCCGGAGTCCACCCAAACCCATGTCCATTGTGTCGGTGATGTCATCCAACCATCTCATCCTCTGTTGTACCCTTCTCCTCCTGCCCTCAATCTTTCCCAACATCAGGGTCTTTTCAAACGAATCAGCTCTTTGCATCGGGTGGCCAAAGTATTGGAGTTTTAGCTTCAACATCAGTCTCTCCAATGAATACCCAGGAGTGATCTCCTTTAGGATGGACTGGTTGGATCTGGTTGGATCTGGTTGGATCTGATCTCCTTAGGATGGACTGGTTGCAGTGCAAGGGACTCTCAAGAGTCTTCTCCAACACCACAGTTCAAAAGCATCAATTCTTTGGTGCTCAGCTTTCTTTATAGTCCAACTCTCACATCCATACATGACTACTGGAAAAATTATAGCAAATGATGGACCTGATGGCCCTTGACTAGATAGACCTTTGTTGGCAAAGTAATGTCTCTGCTTTTGAATATGCTGTCTAGGTTGGACATAACTTTCCTTCCAAGGAGTACATGTCTTAATTTCATGGCTGCAATCACCATCTGCAGTGACTTTGGAGCCCAGAAAATAAAGTCATCCACTGTTTCTCCATCAATTTGCCATGAATTGATAGGACCAGATGCCACGATCTTCGTTTTCTGAATGTTGAGCTTTAAGCCAACTTTTTCATTCTCCTCTTTCACTGTCATCAAGAGGCTCTTTAGTTCTTCTTCACTTTCTGCCATAAGGGTGGTGTCATCTGCATATCTGAGGTTACTGATATTTCTCCCAGCAATCTGGATCCCAGCTTGTGCTTCTTCCAGCCCAGTGTTTCTCATGATGTACTCTGCATAGAAGTTAAATAAGCAGGGTGCCAATATACAGCCTTGACATACTCCTTTTCCTATTTGGAACCAGTCTGTTGTTCCATGTCCAGTTCTAACTGTTGCCTCCTGATCTGCATACAGGTTTCTCAAGAGGCAGGTCAGGTGGTCTAGTATTCCCATCTCTTTCAGAATTTTCCACAGTTTATTGTGATCCACACAGTCAAAGGCTTTGGCATAGTCAATAAAGCAGAAATAGATGTTTTTCTGGAAATCTTTTGGTTTTTCGATGATCCAGCAGATGTTGGCAATTTGATCTCGGGTTCCTCTGCCTTTTCTAAAACCAGCTTGAACATCTGGGAGTTCATGATTTACATATTGCTGAATCCTGGCTTGGAGAATTTTGAGCATTACTTTACTAGCATGTGAGATGAGTGCAATTGTGCGGTAGTTTGAGCATTCTTTGGCATTGCCTTTCTTTGGGATTGGAATGAAAACTGACCTTTTCCAGTCCATGGCCACTGCTGACTTTTCCAAATTTGCTGCCATATTGAGTGCAGCACTTTCACAGCATCATCTTTTAGAATTTGAAGTAGTTCAACTGAAATTCCTTCGCCTCCACTAGCTTTGTTCATAGTGATACTTCCTAAGGCCCACCTGACTTCACATTCCAGGATGTCTGGCTCTAGGTGAGTAGGAGTGATCACACCTTTGTGATTATCTCAGTGGTGAAGATCTTATTTGTACAGTTCTGTGTATTCTTGCCACCTCTTCTTAATATCTTCTGCTTCTGTTAGGTCCATGCCATTACTGTCCTTTATTGAGCCCATCGGTGCATGCAATGTTCCCTTTGTATCTCTAATTTTCTTGAAAAATCCCTAGTCTTTCCCATTCTATTGTTTTGCTCTATTTCTTTGGATTGATCAGTGAGGAAGGCTTTCTTATCTCTCCTTGCTATTCATTGGAAGTCTGCATTCAAATGGGTATATCTTTCCTTTTCTTCTTTGCTTTTCGCTTCTCTTCTTTTCACAGCTATTTGTAAGGCCTCCTCAGACAGCCATTTTGCTTTTTTGCTTTTCTTTTTCTTGGGGATGGTCTTTAGGGTATATGAATAGAAAATCACTATTAACTGATACTGTCTATTGTTAAATTTTGATAAGATGTGCAGATAAAATGTTATGGACACTACTAAGAATGCTGGAGAGTGTTGCCATTTCCTTTCCAGGGGACTTTCCAGGCATTAGGGGTTGAACCCATGTCTCCAGCTTTGGCAGGTGGATTCTTTGCCACTGAACCACCAGGGAAGCCCAAGTTTAATTATAGACAGACAATAATTAGCTAAGATACAAAATCTAAGGTCAGGTGGTATTTTGATTAGATAGAAATCTTATTTTTCTTTGTAGAAACCTGTTTCTGTACACTAGAACTCCTAAAAGTGTAGCATTGAGATATATGATCAGAGAAGGCAATGGCACACCCCACTTCAGTACTCATGCCTGGAAAATCCCATGGGTGGAGGAGCCTACTGGGCTGCATTCCATGGGGTCGTGAAGAGTCAGACACAACTGAGCGCCTTCACTTTCATTTTTCCTTTCCATGCACTGGAGGAGGAAATGGCAACCTACTCCAGTGTTCTTGCCTGGAGAATCCCAGGGATGGGGGAGCCTGGTGGGCTGCCATCTATGGCGTCACACAGAGTCAGACACGACTGAAGGTACTTAGCCGCAGCAGCATCACAATATCTGATATGACACAGTATGCCTGCAGGATTAGAATTGCACTTCTCTTTTGTTCTGGCTCTTTTCCCGATACCTGTTCCCTCTCTTCAACAAGAAAATAATTACAGGCTTGCCTTGTTTTATTGTGCTTTACTTTATTGTATTTCATAGCTAATTGTGTTTTTTACAAATTGAAGGTTTTGTCAGACCTGTTTTTTAAGCAAATCTATCAGGGTCATTTTTCCAACAGCATTTGCTTACGTTGTGACTCAATGTCACATTTTGGAAATTCTCAAAATAGTTCAGATTTTTTCAATTATCGGTATATTTGCCATGGTGATCTGTGATCAGTGATCTTTGATGCTACTACCATTTTTTATTGAAGGCTCAGATGATGGTTAGCATTTGTTAGTCATCCAGTATGACCTAAATCAAATATTTAATGATTATACAGTAGAGGTAATAATAGATTCAAGGAATTAAATCTGGTAAACAGAGTACCTGAAGGACTATGGATGGAGAGTTTGTAACACTGTACAAGAGGCAGTGACCAAAACCATCCCAAAGAAGAAATGCAAGAAGACAAAGTGGTTATCTGAGGAGGCTTTACAAATAGCTGAATGAAGAAAAGTGAAAAGCAAGAGAGAAAGGGAAAGATATACCATTCTGAATGCAGAGTTCCAGAGAATAGCAAGGAGAAGTAAGAAGACCTTCTTAAATGAACAATGCAAAGAACTAGAGGAAAATAATAGAATAGGAAAGACTAGAGATCTCTTCAAGAAAATTGGAGATATAAAAGGAACATTTCATGCACAAATAGGCACAATAAAGGGCAGGAATGGTGAGGACCTAACAGAAGCAAAAGAGATAAGGAAGAGGTGGCAAGAATACATGGAAAAACTTTCCAAAATGGTCTTCATGACCTGGATAACCACAATGGTGTGGTTGTTCACCTAGAGTGAGACATCTTGGAGTGTGAAGTGAAGTGGGCCTTAAGAAGCATCACTACAAACAAAGCAAGTGGAAGAGATGGAATTCCAGCTGAGCTATTTCAAATTCTAAAAGATGATGCTGTGAAAGTGCTGTATTCAATATGCCAGCAAATTTGGAAAACTCACCCATGGCCACAGAACTGGAAAAGCCAGTTTTGATTGTAATAACAAAGAAGAGCAATGCTAAAGAATGTTCAAACTACCACATGATTTCCCTCATTTTACATGCTAGTAAGTTAATGCTCATAATCCTCTAACTTATGCATCAGCAGTACATGAACTGAGAACTTCTAGATGTAAAGCAAGTTTTAGAAAAGGCAGAGTGGTGAGAGATCAAATTGCCAATTTTTGTTGGATCATAAAGAAAGCAAGGGAATTGCAGAAAAACATCTGCTTCTTTGACTGCATGAAAACCTTTGTATGGATCACAATAAACTGTGGAAAATTCTTAAAGATATGGGAATATCAGACCATCTTACCTGTCTCCTGAGAAACCTGTTTGCAGGTCAAAAAGCAACAGTTGGAACTGGATATGGAAAAATTGACTGGTTCAAAATTCAGAGAAGAGTATAACAAGGCTGTATACTGTCACCCTGCTTATTTAACTTATATGCAGACTACATCATGTGAAATGCCAGGCTGGATGAATCACAAGCTGGGATCAAGATTACTGGGAGAAATATCAACAACCTCAGATATGTTTACGATACCACTCTAATGGCAAAAAAAGTGAAGAGTAGCTAAAGAGCTTTTTGATGAGGGTGACAGAGAGTGAAAAAGTTGGCTTAAAAGTCAACATTAAAAAACTAAGATTATGTCATCTGGTCCCATCATTTCATGGCAAATAGAAGGGGAAAAATTGGAAGCTGTGACAGATTTTATTTTCTTGGGCTCCAAAATCACTGCAGATGGTGGCTGTAGCCATGAAATTAAAAGACACTTATTCCTTGGAAGGAAAGCTATGACAATCCTATGCAGCATATGAAAAAGCAGGTACATCACATTGCCAGCAAAGGTTCATACAGGCAAAGCTATGGATTTTCCAGTAGTCATGTACAGATATTAGATTTGGACCATAAAGAAAGCTAAGCACCAAAGAATTGATGCTTTTGAACTGTGCTGGAGAATACTCTTGAGAGTCCCTTGGACAGCAAGGAGATCAAACCAGTTAATCCAAAAGGAAATCAACCCTGAATATTCACTGGAAGGACTGATGCTGATATTCCAATACTTTGACCACCTGATCCAAAGAGCCAGTCATTGAAAAAGACTCTGATGCTGGGAAAGGTTAAAGGCAAAAAGAGAGGGCACAGTGGACAATGAGATGGTTAGATAGTATCACCAACTCAATGAACATGCATTTAAGCAATTTCTGGGAGATTGTGACAGACAGAGGAACCTGGCAGGCTGAAGCGAGTCCATAGGGTCATGAAGAGTCAGACATGACTTAGTAACTGAGCAACATCAAAAGTTTTAAATTTATGTACATTTTTTAGACATAATGCTATTGAACACTTAATACACTAGAGAATAATATAAGCATAAAGCTTTGTACTAGGAAACCAAAAAATTTACAATTCACATTACTTCAGTAGTTGCTTTATCATAGTGGTCTGGAACCAAACCGGTAATCTTCTAGGATATGCCACCTTGAGAAATATGCCAATGTGGATAAATCATAACTTTAGCATGTACAAGTTGATTATGACATTTTACTGTGGACTATATTCATTTATAATACAATTTTTAAAATATACCCTCTCATGAAAATTACTTAGATATAAATATATAATAATTCTATATATACATGGTTCTCTAACATATTTGAATAAAATATCATAGTGAAAAATTTTACACGAAAGAACTTGAACTATTTTTCCTTTTTTTTTTTCTTAGTGGAAAGATAATCACTGAAGACGACTTCTCTGAAATCTGACACATGAGAAAAAAACATATATATGCTGCCTATAAGATACATGAAAAATATTTAATGCTCTTTATAAAACATTGATAGTGTCTTACATTCAGTGTTTTTGTGTGAAATTAACATTGCCATCCAGTTTGTAAGCCTTATTTTCATTTCATTGATTATACTTTCAACCTTGAATTAAGACTGCTTTTGGTGGTAGGTGTGAGGTTTTAAGACAATTCTGCAGAAATGTCTTCATTTCTTAAATTCTCAAATGATGATCTTATAAACTTAACTTACTTTATAGATAGAATCTTCAACAGTATAACTACGTTGTAGAGTAGCTAAGAAAAGCAATTCCTCAAAAATTATAATTCCTAGTTCTCCCTATCATACCTTAATGTGCAGTGTTAGCGATGCCAAAACTGGCAACATGTATACTCTATATTCTTTCTAAAATCATTTATCACTCACTACCTCAGTTGTTTGTTATAATTACACATGTTCTATAGTTCAGGAAAGTTAAAAACCAAATGTTTTTGAAAGTTGATAACAGTGTTAGGGTTAGGAAAGTTATATTTTCAATTGGAAACACCGCTAAATGTTTGAACTCACTTCATTTTTCCTTATTTTCCATCCTTTAGTTTTATTTTTTCCTTCCATTAGATCCATTTTTAGAATGTCTACTATGTGACCAACACTCTGATAGGCACTCTCTGCTCTTGATCTGATCGCAGCAGTGGTTGGACGAATGTATAAAGTAATCAGGATTCACACATAACTCCATTAAAGCATAATTACAACATGATTAAATTGTATACCAAAAAAATGTACCCTTCTTTTTAGATACAACCTATCAGGCTCCTCCATCCATGGGATTTTCCAGGCATGAGTGCTGGAGTGGATTGCCATTTCCTTCTTCAGGGGATCTTTCTGACCCAGGAATCGAACCTGGGTCTCCCGCATTGCAGGCAGATGCTTTACTGTCTGAGCCACCAGGGAAGGCCAATAAAGACATAAAGAGGCACAAATATTATTTCAGTGGAACTAGGAAGACAAGCACTGTTAAAGCAGGGGTAATGGTATGTAGAACTAGGTATATATGCAAAAATCACAACTTTCCACATGAAAATTATAAGGATCAGATGGTTAAATGAGTACAAGAATATTATATTCCTATTTATCATGATATAATCAGGAGAAATGATTGGAGATTATGGCTAATTATTCCTGAATTCATCCTTTAACCTTCCTGTTCCCATTTGCCCATTACGCATATGTCTGCAGTCATTACTAAGCCTTGTCACTTCCCAAGACTGCATGAACCCTGATGCATTTTGATTAACCTCATGGTATGAGTGCACAATAGTATTATAGAATAGATAAAGGAGATATATTTAGTATATATCTTAGAACATTTAAATATTTGGCCATATCTATTAAAGTAGATTATTGATCTTTTCTGAGAAAAGTATTTTATTAAAATGTGATATCAGAGAGTTGATTTTTTATCTAGGCTTTATCTTAGGTACTTTCTACTTTTGCCAGTTTGGTTATGTTTTTAAATGGCAGGATTCTAATTTTGCTTTATGGAGTTAAAAAAGCAATGCACAGATTTTTCAAGATTATTATATAAGATATATTGATGTTGTTTAGTCACTAAGTCACATCCAACTCTCTTGTGATCCATGGATTGTAGCCAGGCTATCCCTGGGATTTTCCTAGGCAAGATACTGGAGTGGGTTGCCATTTTCTTCTCTAGGGGATCTACCTGACCCAGGAATCAAACCCATGTCTCCTGTATTGGCAAGCAGATTCTTTACCACTGAGCCACTAAGGAAGCCTATATAAGATAGATGCATATTATTTAACACTGAATGATAAATTAATGGTTTAAAATTGTGTCTAGTGTTGAATATAATACATGACACATTCTAGGCAGTCTCCCTTTATCTGCCAACATATATTAAAAAATACTAAACATACCAATTATACTTTTTAACTAAATAAAATATAGAGTTCATTGGTTTTGTGGGAAAATAATGCACTTAACTGGTTTACCATTTATTCAGATATTTTGGTTTCTCTAGGCCATTCTTTGGTATAAAACCATAATTGTAATCAGTGTTGCCTTTAGCAGCTATTTTCGCTTGGACCTTGGACATAAGATGGACTAGGAAGTATTGGGTTGGTGCAAAAGTAAGTGTGGTTTTTGCAACAACGAATGGTTGAGATTTATTGTTTGATATTGGAATACATTCTAAATAAATGTGGTTATGTTATACATCATTTCAATGTGCATTTCTCACTCTATATATTTTGCTAATGACTTATTCAGTTCAGTTCAGTCGCTCAGTCATGTCCAACTCTTTGCGACCCCATGAATCACAGCACGCCAGGCCTCCCTGTCCATCACCAACTCCCAGAGTTCAATCAGACTCATGTCCATCAAGTCAGTGATGCCATCCAGCCATCTCATCCTCTGTTGTCCCCTTTTCCTCCTGTCCCCAATCCCTCCCAACATCAAAGTCTTTTCCAATGTCAAGTCTTTGCATGAAGTGGCCAAAGTACTGGAGTTTCAGCTTCAGCATCAGTCCTTCCAAAGAAATCCCAGGGCTGATCTCCTTTAGGATGGACTGGCTGGATCTCCTTGCAGTCCAAGGGACTCTCAAGTGTCTTCTCCAACGCCACAGTTCAAAAGCATCAATTCTTCAGCGCTCAGCTTTCTTCACAGTCCAACTCTCACATCCATACATGACTACCGGAAAAACGATAGCCTTGACTAGATGGACCTTTGTTGGCAAAGTAATGTCTCTGCTTTTGAATATGCTATCTAGGTTGGTCATAACTTTCCTTCCAAGGAGTAAGCGTCTTTTAATTTCATGGCTGAAGTCACCATCTGCAGTGATTTTGGAGCTCAAAAAAATCAAGGCTGACACTGTTTCCACTGTTCCCCCTCTACTTCCCATGAAGTGATGGGACCAGATGCCATGATCTTAGTTTTCTGAATGTTGAGCTTTAAGCCAACTTTTTCACTCTCCTCTTATTACTTGCTGTTTATATTTATTTTAGACTATGGACATGACGTTTGACAAAAAAACAAATTCAAGCAGTTTTTTTAATTTGAGCTCAAAATAGATCCTAAAGCAGCAGAGACAACTCACAACATCAGTGACAGATTTGGCTCAGGAGTTGCTAATGAATGTAAAGCTCAGTGGTGGTTCAAGAAGTTTTGAAAAGGAGATGAGAGACTTGAAGATGAAAAGTATAATGGTTGGCCATAGGAAGTTGACAACAATTCCTGAGAGGATCATGGAAGCTGATCTCTTACAACTACATGAAAAGTTACTGAAGAACTCAATGCCAGCTCTTCTTTAGTCATTTGGCATTTGAAGCAAATTGGAAAGGTGAAAAAGCTCAATAAGTGGTTGACTTGTGAGCTGACCAAAAAGACAAAACAAAATCATTGTTTTAAAGCACTGTCTACTCTTATTCTATGGAACAACAATGAACCATTTCTCAATCAGATTGTGAAGTGCAACGAAAAGTGGATTGTATACAGTAACCAGCCTCAACCAGCTCAGTGGCTGGGTGAGAAGAAGCTCCAAAGCACTTCCTGAAGCCAAACCTGCACCCATATTTGGTTGACTGCTTCCCGCTGATCCACTACTATGAATCCCAGCGAAACTATTACAACTGAGAGTTATGCTCAGCAAGTCTATGAGATGCACTGAAAACTTCAATGACTGCAGCCAGCTTTGGTCAACTGAAAGGAACCAATCCTTCTTCAGGACAAAGTCAGACCACACGTCATACAATCAACACTTCAAAAGTTGAACGAATTGGGTTGCAAAGCTTTGCTTCATCTGCCATGTTCACCTGGCTCTCTCCAACTGACTACCACTTCTTCAAGCAACTGAACAACTTTTTGCAGGGAAAATGCTTCCACAACCAGCAAGAGGCAGAAAATGCTTTCTAAGAATCTGTTGAATACCGAAGTATGGAATTTTATGCTACAGGGATAAACAAACTTATTTCTCATTGGGGAAAAAATGTGTTGATCGCACTGGTTCCTATTTTGATTAATAAAGTTGTGTTTACCTATAGTTATAATGATTTAAAATTCACAGTCCAAATTACGTTTGCACCAACCTAATATATCTCCAGTGTCTACCTACAGTCTTTGGTACTGTTTATGTTTATAGTTGTTTAAATCAAACTGGATATTTAAACACACTGAATATATTTAAGGACCATAACATTTTTTTTGGTTTTGGTCGTGAAGCTTATTGTGCCTAAGTGACCTGTAGAAATGAAAAATTTGCCACAAAAATATTCCCATGCTAAATATCAACATCTGGAATAAGGTTTGGCAAGCCTAGAAGAAAAGTAGTAAAATCTGCCTGTTTATAAGGCTTAATGAAATATGACTGTAATACACATAATTAAGACACTTTGATCATCTCTTAAAGAAAAGAGCAGTCCAAGTAGAGAAAGGAAATTTATTTGAATTTTCAAAACAATTGTGTAAGTGTATGCACTTAGGGAACACAGCCCTGCCCATCAACAGAAAATTGGATTCAAGATTTGCTGAGCATGCCACCACCTATCAGAACAAGACCCAGTTTCCCCTCACTCAGTCTCTCTCATCAGGAAGCTGCCATACCCTCTTATCCCTCTCCATCAGAGAGCAGAGGAACAAAATCCACAATCACAGAAAACTAACCAAACTGATCACATGGACCACTGCACTGTCTAGCTCAATGAAATGATGAGTCATGCTGTGTAGGGTCACCCAAGAGGGACAGGTCATGGTGGAGAGTTCTGACAAAACATAGTCCACTGGAAAAGGGAATGGCAAACCACTTCAGTATTCTTGCCTTGAGAACCCCATGAACAGTATGAAAAGGCAAAAAGATAGGATGCTGAAAGATGAACTCCCCAGGTCAGTAGGTGCCCAAAATGCTAGTGGGGATCAGTGGAGAAATAACTCCAGAAAGAATGAAGAGATGGAGCCAAAGCAAAAACAACACCCAGTTTTGGATGTGACTGGTGATGGAAGTAAAGTTTGATGTTTTAAAGAGCAATATTGCCTAGGAGCCTGGAATGTTAGGCCCATGAATCAAGGCAAATTGGAAGTGGACAAACAGGAGATGGCAAGAGTGAACATCGGCACTTTAGGAATCAGTAAACTAAAATGGACTGGAATGTGGCATTTTAACTCAAATGACCATTATATCTACTACTGTGGGCAAGAATCTCTTAGAAGAAATGGAGTAGCCATCATAGTCAACAAAAGAGTTAGAAATGCAGTATGTGTACTCAGTCTCAAAAATGACAGAATCATCTCTGTTCCTTTCCAAGGCAAACCATTCAGTATCAGAGTAATCTAAGTCTGTGCCACAACTAGTAATGCTGAAGAAGCTGAACAGTTCTATGAAGACCTATAAGACCTTCTAGAACTAACATCCAAAAAAGATGTCCCTTTCATTATAAGGGACTGGAATGCAGAAGGAGGAAGTCAAGAGATACCTGGAGTAACAGGCGAATTTGGCCTTGGAATACAAAATGAAAGAGGGCAATGGCTAACACAGTTTTGCCCAGAGAACATACTGGTCATGCAAACACCCTCTTCCAACAGCACAGGAGAAGACTTTACACATGGACATCACCAGATGGTCAATATTGAAATCAGATTGATTATATTCTTTGCAGCCAAAGATGAAGAAACTCTAGACAGTCAGCAAAAACAAGATCAGGATCTGACTGTGGCTCAGATCATCAACTCCTTATTGCCAAATTCAGACTCAAATTGAAGAAAGTAGGGAAGAACCACTAGGCCATTCAGGGATGACCTAAATCAAATCCCTTATGATTATACAGTGGAAGTGACACACAGATTCAAGGGATTAGACCTGATAAACAGAGTGCCTGAAGAATTATGGACAGAGGTCCATGAAATTGTACAGGAGACAGGGATCAAGATCATCCCCAAGAAAAAGAAATGCAAAAAAGGCAAAATGGTTGTCTGAGGAGGCCTTACAAATATCTGAGAAGATAAGTTAAAGGGAAAAGAGAAAAAGAAAGATAGACCCATTTGAATGCAGAGTTCCAAAGAATACAACGAAAGGTAAGTAAGTCTTCCTCAGTGATCAATGCAAAGAAATAGAGGAAAACAATAGAATGGGAAATACTAGAGATCTCTTCAAGAAAACTGAAGATACCAAGGGAACATTTCATGCAAAGATGGGCTCAATAAAGGACAAAAATTGTATGGACCTAACTGAAACAGAAGATATTAAGAAGAGGCGGCAAGAATACACAGAAAAATTATACAAAAAAAGATCTTCAGGACCCAGATAACCACAATGGTGTGATCACTTACCTAGAGCAAGACATCAGGGAATGTGAAGTCAAGTGGGCCATAGGAAGCACCATAATGAACAAAGCTAGTGGAGGCAATGGAGTTCCAGTTGAGCTAATTCAAATCCTAAAAGATGATGCTGTGAAAGTTCTGCACTCTATATGCCAGCAAATTTGGAAAAGTTATCAGTGGCACAGGACTGGAATAGGTCAGTTTTCATTCCAATCCCAAAGGAAGGCAATACCAAGGAATATTCAAACTACCTCACAGTGCACTCATCTCACAAACTAGCAAAAGAATGTTCAAAATTCTCCAAGCCAGGCTTCAACAGTATATGAACCAAAACTTCCAGATGTTCAAGTTAGATTTAGAAAAGGCAGAGGAAACAAAGACCAAATTTCCAACATTTGTTGGGTCATCAAAAAAGCAAGAAGTTCTAGAAAAGCATCTACTTCTGCTTTATTGACTATGCCAAATCCTTTGACTGGTGGATCACAACAAACTGTGGAAACTTTTTCAAGAGATGGGAACCCCAGGGCACCTTACCTGCCTCCTGAGAAATCTTTATGCAAGTCAAGAAGGAAAAGTTAGAACTGGACATGGGAAAACAGACTGGTTCTGAATCAGGAAAGGAGTATGTCAAGGCTGTATATTGTCACCCTGCTTATTTAAATTATACACAGAGTATATCAAGCAAACTGCCAGGCTGAATGAAGCACAAGCTGGAATCAAGACTGCTGGGAGAAATATCAATCACCTCAGATATGCAAATGACACCACCCTTATGGCAGAAAGCAAAGAAAAACTAAAAAGAGCCTCTTGATGCAAGTGAAAGAGGAGAGTGAAAAATTTGGCTTAAAACTAAACATTCAGAAAACTAACATCATGGCATCTGGTCTCATCACTTCATAGCAGATAGATGGGGAAACCATGGAAACAGTGAGAGACTATATTTTCTTCTCCAAATCACTGCAGATGGTGACTGCAACATGAAATTGAAAGATGCTTGCTCCTTGGAAGGAAAGTTATGACAAACCTAGACAACATATTAAAAAGCAGAGACATTACTTCATCAACATAAGTCTGTCTAGTTAAAGCTATGATTTTTCCAGTAGTTTTGTATGGATGTGAGAGATGGACTATTAAGAAAGCTGAGCTCCAAAGAATTGAGGCTTTTGAACTGTGGTGTTGAAGAAGACTCTTGAGACTCCCTGGACTGCAAGGAGATAAATCCAGTCTATCCTAAAGGAAATCAGTCCTGAGTATTCATTGGAAGGACTAATGCTGAAGCTGAAACTCCAATACTTTGTCCACCTGATGAGAAGAACTGTCTCATTGGAAAAGACCCTGATGCTGGGAAAGATTGAAGGCATGAGGTCCAAGGGATGAAAGAGGATGAGATCGTTGGATGACATCATCAACGAGATGGACATGGGTTTAAGTAAGCTCCAGGAGTTGGTGATGGACAGTGAAGCCTGGCTTGCTGCAGTCCATGGGGTCACAAAACATACGACATGACTGAGTGACTGAACTGACTGATTGACACTCTTACACTTAGAGGGATTGATGGTAAAGAATCCGCCTGCAGTGCGAACACCTGGGTTTGATTCCTAGGTTGGGCAGATCTCTTGGAGGAGAGCGAGACAACCCACTCCAGTATTCTTGCCTGGGGAATACCCATAGACATAGGAGCCCAGCGTGTTGCAGTCCATGGGGTCACAAAGAGTGGGACAAAGGACAAGTCTGAGTGACTAAGCACGTACACATGCACCCTCTTACAAATGTATCCACTATCATTACCAATGGTAGAAGGAAATTTGGTCTATCATTTTGTTATTTCTAACACATTTGAAAATTTAGCATGAAAATGGAGTTTATAAAATAAGATGATTGAAAGTGAAAGTGAAGCCGCTCAGTTGTGTCCGACTCTTTGCGGCCCCGTGGACTGTAGTCTACCAGGCTCCTCCGTCCATGGGATTTTCCAGGCAAGAGTACTGGAGTGGGCTGCCATTTCCTTCTCCAGGAGATCTTCCCAACCCAGGGATTGAACCCAGGTCTCCCGCATTGTAGGCAGACGCTTTACCGTCTGAGCCACCAGGGAACTATCTAATTAGTGCTTTTGAAAATAATTATGATAATGACTATTAACTTTTGTTGGTCATTATCAATGTACATAACTCTAGGCCAAACATTTTACATGGCTTATCTCAGTTAATCCCAACACCCTGGTTAGATAAATCCCTAGTATTATTCAGATTTTGTACACTAGAAATCTGAGAATAAATTTTTCAAACTGCCATGGCTAATAAGTTGAGAAATTGCAATGCAGGAAAAGGCAGTAAAGAACAGCTTAATTGGAAAATATTTGTGGATTTACTTTAAATTGACAAGTAAACTACATTTTGATCTTATATATAGAAACAAAACAAAATAACCAGATTTGTGTATAAATATGGGCTTCCTCTGGAGGAGGGGATGGCAGCCCACTCCAGTATTCTTGCCTGGAGAATCCCTATGGACTGAGGAGCCTGGTGCATTACAGTCCATAGGGTCACGTAGAGTTGGACACGACTACACGACTAAGCATAGCGCAGCATGGGCTCCCCAGGTAGCACTAGTGCAAACTCAGGAGACATAATACATATGGTTTCAATTCCTTGGTTAGGAAGAACCCCTGGAGGAGGGCGGGGCAACCCACTGCAGTATTTTTGCCCAAATGGGATTGTTGTCCTAGTTACACTGTATTTATCCTATGATATCTCGTTTGTTTCTTTTACCTGTCACTGTTTTGTATTACAACCAAGAAATAAGCATATCCTTTTCCTGTTCATTTTATGTATTGATTTGTAATTTAGTCATTAAATCATTTAGAAGTATTTACTGTCTGTTTTAAATGAAATACTGACAGAAAATTCCTTCCTCTATGAAAGCATTATGCTGTTTAAAGTGGACTAGATGAGTGGTGCTAATTAAACATCTGGCATTCAACCTCACTTCACTATTTTCCCTTATCCAAACATTCTGTAGAGGGAATTGAATACTTTAGAAGATTGATGAGGATAAGTAGCATCCAAAACCATGAGTATTTCATGATAATAAAATTTCACTCTAAATTTTAGGTTATTATAATTTTTAATCAGATTAATTTGCAGGATTTTGCACTTTCTGATGCAAACATATAAATATATTTCAAATAGAGCAATACATCATTAAGCCAATACTATTACGCTTCTAAGAAGAGGTTAAAGTTATTTGTAAAACAGTAGACCAGTCTTCCTTCTAGGACTGTATAACATTAAAAATAGAATACATGCAATTGTATATGTAAATATAGATGTGTTTAACATATGCATGTGACAAGCATAAAGATCTTATAAAGCTTTTCATCTTTAAGTAGTATAATCAGATTTTCATGTCTAAGATTACACATAAGAAATTATATTTACAGACTGTGACAAAATTATTTTAGATAAAAATAAATTATCTCTTAGGTAATGATATGGTACTGAAAAATAAGTTTCCCTCAGCTTTATTGTCTGGTGTGTGATTTTAAATTAACTAATTAATGAGATTTTTTTCACCATGGGTTCTGAACCAAGTAAAAATAGACCAACGAATACAGAATGGTAGATCTGATACAGAATTGGAATGCTCATGATGTGTCTTCCTGTGAATGAACATAAGACATCCCTTGGCCTTTGCCCTGCATGGGTGTGTGTGCTAAGTCACTTCAGTCATGTCTGACTCTTTGCAACCCCATGGACTGTAGCCCACCAGGCTCCTCTGTCCATGGGATTCTCCATGCAAGAATACTGGAGTGCATTATGTGCTCCTCCAAGGGATCTTCCGAATCCAGGGGTTGAACTCATGTCTCTCATGTCTCCTGTATTGGTAGGCAGATTCTTTATCACTAGCACCACCTGGGAAGCCCTATGCCTTGGTAAATGAACTTCTAATGCTACAACTATCACAAATAGAGCAGAGTTGGGAAAATGCAAGCTTTTCTAGTAGTTTAGAGAAGTCAGTACCATTAACAGCAATAATAGATAACAACAAATACTGTTTTAAGAAGGCAGGTCCTAGTGAATGAAGTGGAAGACAAGTCTGAACCTAAGAGTTCAATGGAATTCAGGTTCACTACAGTTATCAGCATTTCTCCAATCTGGGGTGGAGCAAGTTATGGATGTGAGGAACTATTAAGGCAGGTAATAATCTTTCAGTATTGTTTCCTAAGGGGGATTGTAATTAATCATCCATCTATGAAAAAATACATGTAAGTATCCATCTACTAGGAACAAGCATATGAAAATATGGAATTGGAAATATTTCTCTTTCAGAAAGCTCAGTTTTAAGGAAATAATGTTTTTTAAGTAGGAAAGATTATCATTGCCAACTATAGACAATTTTCTTAGAATGAGCTATCTGGAAACAAAAAATGGTTAATTGCCAGGATATACTAAAAACCCCTTTAGATTAATCTTTTCGGCCTAATAATTTTCATAAAGGATAGTGACTTTTCACTGATATACTTGGTAGTTAATAAATCATTCCGAAGAATTCACTCCATCACTACAAATGCATCATTCTGGCGGGCATTCTATAAGTACTTATTTTGCATAAATTCTGTCTTGTGTTTTGTGCTGGGCCTAAGCAGTTAAAACAGATTTATAGTCTTTGTCTTCAAGGAGCTTATAGTCAAAGATGGGGAGACAGACAACCAGAGGATGCCTTAAGTGTTTTGATGGAAATAAATCAGTGTATGGGAAAATATAAGTGGAGAACTCAACAGACTTGGTAGTTCAGGTAGGTTTTTAGAAGAGATGTAAGCTATGATGAACTGTGATAAGTTTGTAGAAATTAGCCAGATACAATAAAAAAGGTTAGAAAATCAAGGATATTGAAATATTAAAGAGCCTGGTAATATGGGAACATAAAGTATTTGAGACTACTTCAAGGTAAAATGGAGAAAGGGCAGTGATCAGGGATAAAGTTTGAGCAGGTAAAGTCAAGATTATGAAAGTATACTAATTTTCTATTTCTGTTGTAAAAAATTATCACAAATTTAGAAGCACAACTTAATATTTCACAATTCTATAGGTCAGAAGTTAGGATCTGCTTGATTGGTGTCACTGCTCAAGGTTTATAAAGATACACTGTTGCTTCTCTCCTCTCAGGAAAGACAAAAAGATCTATAAAGGATCATCTTCCTTTTTTAATTAATTAATTTATTTATTTTACTTTACAATATTGTATTTTTTTCATACATTGCTTGAATCACCATGGTGTACATGTGTTCCCCATCCTGAAACCCCCTCCCACCTCCCTTCTCATCCCATCCCTCTGGATCATCCCAGTGCACCAGCCCTGAGCACCCTGTATCATCTATTGAACCTGGACTGGCGATTCGTTTCACATACAATAATTTACATTTCAGTGCCATTCTCCCAAATCATCCCACCCTCGCCCTCTCCCAGAGTCCAAAGGACTGCTCAATACATCTGTGTCTCTTTTGCTATCTCGTATCATGGCATCTGGTCCCATCACTTCATGGGAAATAGATGGGGAAACAGTGGAAACAGTGTCAGACTTTATCTTTTTGGGCTCCAAAATCACTGAAGATGGTGACTCCAGCCATGAAATTAAAAGACACTCACTCCTTGGAAGAAAAGTTATAACCAACCTAGATAGCATATTCAAAAGCAGAGATATTACTTTGCCAACAAATGTCTGTCTAGTCAAGGCTATGGTTTTTCCAGTGGTCATGTATGGATGTGAGAGTTGGACTGTGAAGAAAGCTGAGCACCAAAGAATTGATGCTTTTGAACTGTGGTGTTGGAGAAGACTCTTGAGAGTCCCTTGGACTGCAGGGAGATCCAACCAGTCCATTCTGAAGGAGATCAGCCCAGGGATTTCTTTGGAAGGAGTGATGCTAAAGCTGAAACTCCAGTACTTTGGCCACCTCATGTGAAGAGTTGACTCATCAGAAAAGACTCTGATGCTGGGAGGGATTGGGGACAAGAGGAGAAGGGGACGACAGAGGATAGATGGCTGGATGGCATCACTGACTCGATGGATGTGAGTCTGAGTGAACTCCGGGAGTTGGTGATGGATAGGGAGGCCGGGCGTGCTGGGATTCATGGGGTTGCAAAGAGTCGGACATGACTGAGCAACTGAACTGAACTGATACAGGGTTGTTCTTACCTTCTTTCTAAATTCCATATATAGGTGTTAGTATACTGTATTGATGTTTTTCTTTCTCGCTTACTTCACTCTGTATAATAGGCTCCAGTTTCATCCACCTCATTGGAACTGATTCAAATGTATTCTTTTTAATGGCTGAGTAATATTCCATTGTGTATATGTACCACAGCTTTCTTATCCATTCGTCTGCTGATGGACATCTAGGTTGCTTCCGTGTCCTGATTGTTATAAACAGTCCTGTGATGAACATTGGGGTACACGTGTCTTTTTCTATTCTGGTTTCCTTGGTGTGTATGCCCAGAAGTGGGATTACTGGGTCATATGGCAGTTCTATTTCCAGTTTTTTAAGGAATCTCCACACTGTTCTCCATATTGGCTGTACTAGTTTTCATCCCCACCAACAGTGTAAGAGGGTTCCCGTTTCTCCACACACTTTCCAGCATCTTCTAAGTTCATTATAAATAGGCAGAACCTGGTTTTTCATGGTTGTAAGCCTGGGGTCCCCTTGTTTGCTGTCAGTCAGGTTTTTTCCCTATATAGGACCTGCACTGCTTTTCATGTTTTCCATGTCATCTCCTCCAGCAATGTAGGGTTCCGTTCCTCTCATGCTTGGAGGATCTCTAACTCCATGACTCATTCTTCATCTGTATCTCTCTCTTGCTTTCCTGTTCTTTTAAAATCTCATGTGAGTAGACTGAGCCCATCATAATAATTCAGAATAATCTATTTTAAAGTTAGATGAAAGGGCTTCTCAGGTGTCACCCGCCTGCCAATGCAGGAGACGTAAGAGATGCAGGTTCGATCCCTGGGTCAGGAAGATCCCCTGGAGGAGGGCATGGCAACCCATTTCAGTATTCTTGCCTGGAGAATCCCATGGACAGAGGAGCCTGGGGGCCTACATTCCAAAGGGTCACAAAGAGTCAGACACAACTGAAGTGACTGAGCACACACATGAGAAGTTACCTACTCCCTTAACAATAATACCTAGAGCACGTAGCCAGCGGATAAGCTTGGAGGAATACATTCATAATTCTTACTGCCGCAGAATTATTCTTTTCCATGTAAAATTGAAAATGTCTGCTTTATATTGAAGAAAATAATTCTGAGAAATGACTGTGCATAGAAGTAACAGAATCAACTTAACATTTAAGAAAATCACTTTATACAGTTGAAATATTAGAGTGGAAGATACTGGATGGCCTTGGTGAGACAAATTAAAATGGTCACCTCACATTTTAAGTTTAGAAATAAGTGAACAGGAAAATAAAACAGTAAGAGCAAGGAGATATCAGAGGGGATATTTATCTGCATGGCACTGAGGAAGTAAAACCTGCTGTAGTTTGTTCATTATTGACTATAATAGAGGAGATTCAAATATGATTTCCCTTTTTGGCTTAGGTAACTAGATCAATAAGAGTAATTTTTACCAAAGCATGAATATGATACTGAAGAACAGAACTGATTAATAAATAAACACTAGACTCAGATTTACAGAAAACAATTTATTCTTGATTAGAAATGTTGATTTTCCTATGCCCTTAGTATTATACAATTTCTAGTCAATTATCATAAAGCTGAATGTAAAAAGTGGATTGAGTTGGCGGTGGAGATTTGTGAGTAATCACTGATTAGTAGTGGAGTACTGCAGAAAAGTTAGACACATTTAAAATAGAAATTTAAATTATAATTTTATGAAACATTGGCAGAAGTAATAGAATGAATCAAAGAAATAATGGACATGGTAGAGGATGGGAAGGAAAAAACAGGTGAGTAGTTAATGAAGTGTAGTTTGGGAACAGTATACACATATTAGGAAATATAAACCAGTTTGTACATGTAAAACCTGAAATGTAAAATTATCAAGAGAAAGTATTTAATTAAAAACAGTAATATTCATCACAGAGCATATATTAATCTATTTGTGTTGATAAGAATGGGATTATACCAACTTATATACATATGTGTTCACAAGATAACTCTGTAGAGTAGCAAGGAGAGTAAATATTCATTATACTTATGTCTGTTAAAAACAAAAGCACTTGCATTATTTTCAAAATGTTACAAAACCCAAAGGGATATATATGCATTCATAAGCTGTAATTATCTATAGATGGGCCCATGTATTATATTAAAAGGGTATTTATGACCTAAATTAATATTTATGACCTAAATTTATCTATTTTGATAAAAATTGTGTGTACAACATGATTTAGAGTACAATGTAAACTTTGTAAGATGTTATACTCATAAACATATTTTTTTTAATTTCCTCTCTTATTCTTAAAATATATTACTTTTTAAAATTGTGGGAAATGACCCATCTTATTATCAAAAAATGAGGCAAAATATATTGAATAGAAGATAAAAAATGAAAAGAGGATTGAATTAATGGTATTTAGTACCTGGGAAAATGGGAAGAGATGGAATTCAAACTAAACTCATAGTTATTGCTATAAATGGCAGTAACATCTCCTCTACTCAAACTGGAAGAAAGGCTGTAAGGATGATTGATGATGCTGATACATTTGGAGGTGGAAAGCCTGGAAGCCATTATGTTCTCTATTAAGTGGGATTCAAGGCATTCTGCTGAGTGTAGTGGGGAAAGTGGCCAGGCAAGAGCTTTGAGATGTATAGTAATGGTTAGAAATAGGTATTGTAAGGGCTGGGAAAGGAACGTGATTAGAGGGAAAGGACTAACTGCTCTCTGAGAGCTTTATATAGCTTGAAGGACCACTGCAGAGTTATAGCAATTGAGACAGCTTTAAAACAGTGAAAGAATAGACAGATAAAATGCTTATACATACTAGAAAACCCAAAAAACAGACTCATAAATAAACACCATGCATGAGAGAGGTACCCATGGACAATGAGAAAGGTTAGACATTTTGGAGGCCAAGTAGTTATCCATAGTTTAAAAGAAAAAATGAAATCTTACCAATTCCAGGGATATCAAAGATTTAATCTGAGAGGAAAGCTGTAAAGAATTTAGAAGTTATTATGGAAGAATATCTACCTGACTAAATTCTAGTCTCTATCCTATGTGTAATATGACAAGAAGAAGGGAACATAATATTCATCAAGGGGTCACTCCTGTGTGAGGCATACATTGTAAAATCTCTTGGTATTCATCAGCCCATTTTGTCCTTACAAAAAAATTAGTATATTTTTAAGCCATTTACTATATGCAAAGGTAAAAAGTAAGTAATTAATTAAATTCTATTAAATTCTATCACCATTTCATAGGAGCTAGGAATAAGGTGTGTGACTAACAATTTAGGATGCTTCCTGGCCTGGCTTCAATGAGCTAACTTGGAGCCACTGTTGTCAATATGATGCTTATAAGAACAATGCAGTTAGAATTGTTCTGGAAAATAAAAAATAGTAGATATTAAAATTCAACATGGTATTTTCTGTATGCTGTCTGGAAGTCTGAACTCTCCCTTTCTCACATATGAGCTGGTAATTGTAGTCCTGATAGAAGGATAGATGTGTCCACTTTACCCACATCTGTTAGTTGTGCCATTACAAGGTTAGAAAGAACCAGAGATGAGAGTAGAGAGCTACTTAAAGCTTCTCCTTCTCCAGGGCTTGTGAAAAGAATCAAACAGCTTATCCAGAACAGTTTACAAATTATTTTTTCCTACATTCTTTGGGAAAAAGAAAAATATATTGTTGCTTGATACTGCCAACAAATCTTAACAGTATTTTCCAAATCAGTTTCTTCAAGTTATTCACTAAAAATTCCAAATTAAAAAAAAATCATGTCTAGACTATTAATATTGAATCTACTGAGTTAGTTTGATAGCATATAAATGCTATCTAGAGATTAACCCATTCAAATGAACACAAAAATTATTGATTACTCTTACAAAGAGGAATAAGGGTCTTTTAGGGGATTGAACCCATGTGTTTCTCTTTATCCAAAAAATTTCACTAAGAAAATGTAAGGAAAGGATAATGCCTCTGAATATATGTGAGTATTCATATTTACATCTGAATTCATGCATCTCTTTTTCCTTAAACTGTCCGCAGCTGTGTAAGTATATAAAGATATAATCTAAATGGCAATACAATCTACCCACATGAGGCCTGATTAGGCTATTCAGAATATAGTCACAAAAATGCTTAGAAAAAGAAACCTAAGTGTGTAAATGACACCTGACTAAATGATTGGTTCTCTGGCACATTCATCATGGAAAGGTACACGTACATCTTGAGCAGTTACTGCTATTTTAAAATATCAAATATGATAAGCTACATAAGAAACTTCTAAAATATTGTGATTTTTTTTTCATATGCTTGATGGTTACTAAACTACTTGTTCCTTATAAAAATGATTCTGATCTCTAAGTGATGCTGTTGTTCACTTCTAAGTCATATCTGATTCTTTGCGACCCCATGGACTACAGCATGCCAGGCTCTCCTGTCCTTCACTGTTTCCATGTTTGCTCAAATTCATGTCCATTAAGTTGGTGATGCTATTAATATCTCATCCTCTGCCACCCCCTTTGCCTCCTGCCCTCAATCTTTCCCAGCATCGGGTCTCTTCCAGTGAGTCGGCTCTTAGAATCAGGTGGCCAAAGGGTTAGAACTTCAGCTTCAGCATCAGTCCTTTCAGTGAATATTCAAGGTTGATTTCATGTAGGATTGACTGGTTTTACACAGTCCAAGGGACTCTCAAGAGCCTTCTCCAGAACCACAACTTAAAAACATCAATTCTTTGATGCTCAGCCTTCTTTATAGTCAAGCTCTCATATATGCACATGACGACTGGAAAAAATTTAATTTTAACTATGAAACTTAGTTGACAAAATTATGAACCCTATGAACTTTAGTTGGCAAAATTATGTCTCTGCTTTTTTAATATGCTAGGTTTGTCATAGCTTTCCTTCCAAGGAGCAAGTGTCTTTTAATTTCATGGCTGCAGTCACCATCCCCAGTGATTTTGGAGCCCAAGAAAATTAATTCTGTCACTGCTTCCACTTTTCCCCCTTCTATTTGGCATGAAGTGATGCGACCAGATGCCATGATCTTATATTTTTGAATGTTGACTTTAAAGCAGCTTTTTTCACTCTACAGTGTAGACCCCATGGACTACAGAATGCCAGGCTCTCCTGTCCTTCACTATCTCCACGTTTGCTCAAATTTCACTCTTTCACTGTCATTAAGAGGCTCTTTAGTTCCTCTTCATTTTCTGCTATTAGAATGGTATCATCTGCATATCTGAGATTGTTGATATTTCTCCCAGCAATCTTGATTCCAACTTGTGATTAATCCAGCCTGGCATTTTGCATGATGTACTCTGCTTAAAAGTTAAATAAGCAGGGTGACAATATATAATTGATGTACTCCTTTCCCAATTTTGAACCAGTCAGTTTGGTTTCTCAGAAGGCAGGGAAGGTGGTCTAATATTACTATCTCTTTAAGATTTATAAGTAGTATTGGTCTTATTTTGTTTCACATTTTAGGCATTCCCTAGAAACTATTGCTAGTATAATGCTTTAAAATGTTTGCATAATTAAAGACCTCTCAATACTGCTTTTTTATAATTTTTTTTTTTTTTTTTTTTTTTTTTTTTTTTTTTTTTTTTTTTTTTTTTTTTTTTTTTTTTTTTTTTTTGTATAATTGCTTAAAATGTTTGCATAATTAAAGACCTCTCAAAACTGGCCTTGTTTAAATTTCTCTGAATAATGCTAGATTGCACAATTAATTTAGCTATTAAAATGCGAACTTTGGGAAAACAATACTTTTTATAATTGATGAAAATTAACGTACTAAAAAAACTCAAAATGCAAGCTATATAGTCTTGAAAACTATATGCACCTTAAACTGATTAGCAGATCAGAAGTTTCCAACCTTTCAGTAGTGGTGTAGCCGATCATAATTTATATGCACTCTCTGTGGTAGGAACTCTCTCTCATGGCACTTCTTTTCATTTTTAAAGCCATTTTTCAAGGAGAGTCTTTTTATTCTTTACAAGTCCTCTTTTAATACTTGAGATCCCCAAGAAGGACATTACAGTTTAACAAGTTATTGCAAAATGAGGAGGCCTGTTGATTTCTATCCCCCTCACTGATCTACTGAACAGAAAAGAAAATCCTAATATCATGCCCCCTTAAACATGCCGTGGGGCCAGTACATGTTAAAAGTTTTCTCTCTGTTGTCTCTTCATTTAAGAGATTCTTTATCCTTTTTCCTTTTGGCTCCCCCTCATCTACCTACCCACTTAGGAGTTGCTCATCACTGCTTAAAGGGTCTAATGTAGCTGCTGGCATGAATTAAATTGGCAGTGAGGAGTGTATGGTCTCAGACTGTTAACCCACCTTGCTTGGCAAATCAACACTGAACGCTGGTCTCTCTCTCACTGAAGCACTAGATTTTCCTTTCCTTCTTAATCTTTGTGTGTAAAGATCTCTTACAAAAAGAATTGCCCAGGGTGTTTTTGGTAGAAAACAACTACTGTGAAATGTTTCACATTTTCTTCCTCAGGTTCGCTCATGGTGCCTCTGTTGGCAGAACCTGATACACATGTAAGGTTCTCTCTTCTGTACAGCCTAAGAAATACACTTTTCTTTGTTCCCTGTTGCGTGACAAACTAGGTTAGGATTCAGATTGGCAAATGAATATGCCAGTATTGATCCCTAAGTCAGTAAGATCCCTTGGACAAGGAAATGGCAACCGCTCCAGTATTCTTGCCTGGGAAATCTGTGGACTGAAGAGCATGGTGTGCTTGTAGACCATGGGGTCACAAAGAGTCAGATACGACTTAGCAACTGAACAACAACAAAAGCCAACGTAGAGAAAGTTTTATTGTAGCAGAGCAAGATACAGACACCCCAGTGTTCCTTTACTAAATATGATCTAAAATTCCGCTAACAGCCACATCGTATTACAACATATGAACAGAGCATAGCACTTAGAAGAAAATTGAATTTTTATTTACCCTATTGTCAAATGCTTTCCTGGTCAAGCAGTAAAACATGATGGAAATAATCCTTAGAGTCATATTTCAGGTTCAGTGTATTCAACTGCAGTGGGTATTTTAATGAATAAATGACGGGAAATTAGCTTACTTGCATACAGACCAATATCGTTTTCTCTGAAAAATATAGAAAGTAAAAGTCTTAATGAACATTTAATTCGTAAAGCTAGAATTAAACAAAATGAGAAAGTAATGTTCCTAAAATATTCCAGCTCTAAGAATAGAGCTATGGTAACACATTAAAGGAAGATAAATGTTTTTAAAATAGGAAGATTTGCTATATAAATATAAAATTAAGAATGACTTAAAAGTGAAAGAAAGTGAAAGTGTTAGTCACTCAGTTGTGTCTGACTCTTTGCAACCCCACGGACTGCAGCCCACCAGGCTCCTCTGTCCATGGAATTTTCCAGGCAAGAATATTGGAGTGGGTTGCCATTCTCTTCTCCAAGGGATCTTCCTGATTCAGAGATCAAACCTAGGTCTTCTGTATTGCAAGCAGATTCTTTACCATTTGAGCCATCAGGGAAGCCTTCTTTTGTAGAAATATTCAATCTTTGAGGCTAATTGTTTTGATCTTTCTTCTCTCTTTCTAATCCAGTAACAACTGAAATGTTTCTTTGCAATATGTTGTTGTTTGGTTACTAAGTTGTGTTTATTCCACAACGTCTATCAAAATTTTCCAGGCATGAGGAGGATGAGGTGGGGGAAGGGTCAGTGGAAGAATATGAAGCATACTTCTATTTCTTGTTTCTCCAGCCAAATTCCATTAGAACTGCTATAATTACCACCTTAATCAGTATCTTTCTGGGTCAGTCAGAATCCTCAGCTTAAAATGGATTGAAAAGTAAACAGTTTACATTTCCCATAATGACCTTTGTGACCCGTTCTCTTTGTGACCCTGTGGACTGCAGTCCACCAGGCTCCTCTGTCCATGAATTACCCAGGTGAGAATACGAGAATGGGTAGCTATTCCTTTCTCCAGGGAATCTTCCAAACCCAAGGATCAAATCCTGGTCTCTTGTATTGCAGGTAGATTCTTTACTGCCTGAGCCACCAGGAAACCCCTTTCTACAATATGTCTGTGTGTAACCAGAGCTACCCATGAGATGAATATACCTCTTGTCTTCATGACCTATACTTTACTAATTTTAAAAACTTGGATAGGAAAGAGGAATTTTCCTACTCATTTTAGGTCATGGAGGGGTACAGGAACTTAGAATTAAAAGAGACAAAAGAGAATTCATTGAAAATTTTGAATAACCCCATAATGGAATTGGGATTCAAAAAATCAGTGAGTATCCACCCTTAAAATGTAAAGCTAGAAGGAAACCAATAATAAAAATAAATAATGAAAGTTCCTTTTATTGCAACAATTAATCTTGTGGGTAAATTAAAATTTAAACATATTTGAACTAAACTTATGAGAAATATATTTAAATGAACATAAACACTTCATTAATATTCTAGCCATCATTTAATTTCTTGTACTATGAAGAGATTTAAGATCAAGCATAGACAGTCATTTGTTTTAGCACTGGCACTGACCAAGATTTAAAAGAGAAATGCTATTTTTCTCTCCTCTTACTGTTTTACTTTTATTCTATAACTTCTATCAAAATTTTCCAGGCCTGAAGAGGATGAGGGGGGGACGGATCAGTGGAAGGATATGAATCATACTTCTATTTCTTGTTTCTCTAGCCAAATTCCATTATAACTGCTACAATTACCACCTTAATCAGTGTCTTTCTGGGTCAATCAGAATCCTCAGCTTAAAATGGATTGAAAAGTAAACAGTTTACGTTTCCCATAATGACTACTCAATCAGACCAAAACCAGAGCAATAAGCTGACTGACTTTGGACAGACTGACTTTCCTATATCAGAAAGGGATCTAAAAAGAGGAATGAGATTGTTCCGATTGGGTATAGGGGCAAGATCAATCCTAGCATCATGGAACAGCAATCAAAGTGTCACTTGTATTAAAGAAAGAGACTCCATTATCAATACTTGGCCTCTGAGAGTTTTCAAGCCCTCAAATTCACCTTTGTTCTTTGCCCCACATTTGTGCAATCTGAAAGGAAGCCTGTTTTTCTTTCTCCCCTTGGAATCCCTTGAAATTTCAAACCACATCAGACCCAGATCACTCCAAACCATGATCTACCCTGAACACAATTAAAAATGCAAAACCACTGGTCTCCCTCTGACTCTGCCACTCTGCTCATTCTGTACTCCTCATCTTGTTCCACACCTGCCTACATCTGAGCCCTTCTCTTTGGGTAATCCTTTTGCTAATTTCTATGTGAGTAATAGCTTTATTTTACATCTTGGTGCCTGAGTGTCATTCATAAGCATCTATATATTCCTGGATGGAGGGGGGAGGGATTGCTCAGCAGTTCACAGAAGATGACCAATAAAACACTGATGTAACCAAATAATCGTAATGGATGGATGGATGAAAAGATGGTTGGATGAGACAGAAGTCAGACCTCTGAGTAAAAGGAAAAGAAGGAATGTGTGTTAGTAGAACCTGGACGGCAGAAGCTAGAAACCTGACAATTATATAAGCCTGAATTATGATAGTGTTTTTAATTCATAATTTTAAAACCATTTGGGTCACCCATCTTAAACAGTACCACAAATAGAAAACCCCTATGGAAAGCAATATTGTTGCAAAGCTTACTTTATAGGATCTATATTTAAAATGCTGTTCATTAATTCATCTTTTTTGCACAGATACCATTTGGGGAAACTGAGCTATGTTGTCCTGGCAAAATGCCTATTTAGAGGTGAAGGAAACCCGTTTTAAGTTATAATAATTGACTTATGTTAAGAGTCCTTACCAGGTCACTTAGAGGAGAGATTTGATGGAATGCCTAACAAATATAAATAGATAGACAGATAGACAGTCATATTATGGATATATATACTTATGTTGGGCTTCCCTAGTAGCTCAGTTGGTAAAGAATACAGGAGACCTGGGTTTGATCCCTGGGTTGGGAAGATCCCCTGGGGTAGGAAATGGCATCCCACTCCAGTATTCTTGCCTGGAAAGTTCCATGGACAGAGGAGCCTGGCGGGCTACAGTCCATAGGCTTGGACATAACTGAGAGACTAAGGACAGCACAGCACGTGCTTATGCTATATGTAATCTGTTTATATATATATATATATAAGATTAGAGGATGTGCATTTGGTTGCTTCTTCACAAATGTTGAAAACAAGTAGAAAGCAGAAAAACCATTCCTGTCCAAACTGATGAATAAAAGTTCAATTTTAGTATGATTAGATCTTTTGTTTTTCTTTTCTCGTGTATATTTTGCTTATATTTTCATCTAGATAGCATCCAGAACTTTAAGTACTTTCTTCTTTAAATATTGTTTAAAACAACAATAAATCTGGAAAGTGCTTTTGGGAAACTTGGGAGTTCATCCCCCTGTGCTGTGTACTGGGAAGGAGAATGTGCAGCAGGACAACTTTTGAAGGTGATATAAAATCCTTGTTCTTTGTGATTTTCTTCCATTACTGCCCTATGGATACAAGTAAACGTACAACACACAAAATCCAATGGCCTTAATCACTTCCCCCAACCCCATTGCATACAAAACCAGTACAGCTGAGAGGGTACTGTGTACTTCAGCATTTGAAAACTGTTAAAACCTGAGAAGAAAAAGCAGCAAAAACATGTTTTGCAAACTTACAAGTGTCTGGGTGTGACAGTCCTGACTTTTTTGACATCATAGAAACTATAATGTCTGAATTCAGTTTGACAGTTGATTTCCCCCAGGCATTTCACTTTTGCATTCATCATAGAGCGCTGTGCAGCATAAATAAACCCCAGCATTCAGAAAGAAGTCAACAGAAAGAGCTGGCCTTGTAATAAAAATTTAAACAGAAACTGTCAACCAATTATTTGCAGATGCATTTCTCCTCTGATTTGACATGGATTGAAGTATAAAAATATTTTGTCCATTAATTTTGACTTCATATTTGCCATGACTGCAGTTCTGATTTTGGTTTCTTTTTTTTTTTTCCCAGATTTAAACAGATACGGATGTAGAGATAGAGAGATACAGATATTGATAGGTAGATATGGATACATATAAACACATATGAACATCCACACATACATTGGATACATTGATATAGATTCTTGCCCTCCTGTTAGAGGATCTTTTTGATGATGGACTCACATAAATAACTGATGTCAACATAGTTCAGAATTTTGATAATGCAAATAATCAAGGAAAGGGCAAATTTCTGGGACTGATTTTTGTATTCTTTCTTTTCATTTTGTGTAAACATAAAGCATACATAAGATTTAAACTGGAAATATTGCTATTGCTCTATGACTCTGAAGGTGTTATTCATTAGTGCTAAAGTTTTCCTTATTAGTACTCCAGTTTTCCTTTTAGCCCATGTCAAATAATACATATCATATTCCATATTATTTACTTAGCTATAGAATATATAAGTGCTAAGATCAACCAAATCAACTAATCATCATGTAATTATTAAAAAGATGAAAACAAACCAATTTACATGAAAAATTACATTTTAAGATTTTACATACGTGTGATGTTGAAGTCAGGAACATCTTAAACATTTAAAAATGACTAGCCAATTTAGAATTACCACATATATATTTTTATATCATTTAAAAATGATCATTTTTAAAGTGTCAATTTTAGTAGAATTAAAGTAGAGATATACAGATGTTCAAATATATTTTGCATTTCTTCCTTTGGACTATAATAAAATTCCTTTGCAATTATATTTTTGCATTTCTTCCTATATATGTACTTTTTAACAGTAAGCAGAAAACCCCATGTATTCAACTAAGCATAGAACTACTCTCACTAAATAGTTCACAGTGTATTCTATTGAATAATTGAGGAGAAAATGCTACATTTTCTTGAGGGAAATTTAGTAAGGATAGAATGAAAAGAGAATTTGAGTGGGAAGAAATAGAGAACCCAATACGAGGAGGAGAGCTTGAAACATAATGTGGAGCAGCATATGCTCAGTTAAATTATTTGCTTGTTAAGATAGCTTCTCCCTAGAACCCTTCCTCACTGAAGTGTGGATTACTTGTTCTCAATTATCCATTGCCCTTCCATACAGGAGGATCATATTTTCCAACCCTGTTGAACTCAGGTATGAACAGCTGACAGGGTTTGCTTTGGACAATGCAATATGAGCAAAATAATGGATCATTTCTGCCTAGAAGTTACATAAACCAAGACGTGCTTCACTAGGCTCTTTTCCTTTCTGCCTTTTGAAATGTTCTTGAGAGGAGCTATTCTGGCAGCTTGTGTCTGGGGAGAAAAGAGGGTGTCGAATAGAGCTGTAGCTAACCTGAGATGGGCATTCAGCATGAAGTAAAAATAACTTTATTTTTATAAACCACTGAAGTTGGAGGATTGACCACTTTCCACTACAGCAAAAGCCTGTGATATGGAACATAAAGGCTTGATGGGTATTTTATTAGATTGTTTGTTTGCTTCTTATTAGTTACTAGACAGTCTGAGCACTTTTTTTTTGGCAAAAGTGATAGGCAAGAAATGGATAGCATTACTTGGATGCTGAGATGAGCTATAAACTAAACACATGAATAAGAGTACAGAATCCAAGATAATCATGAGAGCATAAGCACTCCCTACACACTATCTTAGAGAATTCTCAGAAAGGAATGAATGTTTTAGAACTTACGGAAATGGAATTGGAGTCTTTCTTAGTAGTACGATTTACTAATACTAAAATTATATAATAAGATACAGAGATTATTGATTACTTAGTAATGTTTTTAGCCTTATTTTAATTAAACTATTTCTGATATATCTTTGAAAAGTCATCACAATTATGATATTGTGTCCATTATTTTTTCTTCTAGTGTGGTCATCTTAATATTCATGAATAAATCCACCTTCCTTGTAAATAAAATTTGTGGTTCATAGTATCTGTTTGTACTTTCTAGTAGAATAGTTGTGACACATTTTCTGGGCCTCAAGCTATAAATCATATGAGTTTTAAGTTGTTTTTCCAGGATTCCCAATGTTTATTAAAAACTTGTTTGATGTATTAATGTTATAAGCATTAGAAAAAATAAAAAATGTTTTGTGAAAAGCAAAATTTTAACCTCCTTAGAAATTCTATAATTTGTTTTGAATCCTTTTTCCCTTGCAGAATGTTTCACAAAAATATGAGAATGATAAAAGTAGGATATAAATTCAGAGAAATTTATATAAGCTAATTAGAAGAATTTTCAGTAATCATTTTTCTTTTTATCTGAATATTCATTGCCCTCATATATAAATGAAATTATATTTAAATATCCTATCAAGTTATAGCATATACATTACCTATAGTGATCTCTGAAGCACCAACAGGATATTAAAAAGAATCAAACAATACTTATAGTAAAGTATGAAATTTAACTGAAATTAGATAAAGTTGGTGATAGGATGATTTTCTCTACATAATTCATTTATAGTAAGTTATAACTATTAAGCTTATTCTGTGCTACACTCTGCTTTAGTTACAATTCCACCACAGGATTGTAGCATTCAAAGAGATCTCATAGATAAAGGGGAAAAATTAAAATCAGAGTCATATTACTTCATTTCTAATTTGAATTCCTTTTATTTCTTTTTATTTTCTGATTGCCGTGGCTAAGACTTCCAAAGCTATGCTGAATAAAAGTGATGAGAGCTGAAAAAGAAATAAAAAAGAATCCAAATTAGAAAAAAAGAAGTAAAGCTGTTACTGTTTGCAGATGACATGATACTATGCATAGAAAATCCTAAAGATGTTACCAGAAAACTACTAAAATTCATCAATGAATTTAATAAATTTGCAGGATACAGATTTAACACAGAGAAATTTCTTGCATTTCTATACACTACCAGTGAAGGAAAGCTACATGGTTCAAAATAGTTTGGAGTTAAAACTCCGCTCCAGGTCCTCCCCACCATTCTATACAGAGTAAAGAACTTTCTCCCCCAAAGAAAGGAATGGACATTAAGGCTGATTACTCCAGTGGTCTCAGGAATTCCCTACCCAGTTGTTGAAAGCTAACTAATCAAAAATAATAATGAGGAAAAACAGACCTCCTTAAAACAATGTATCTCTGCATGGATATGTTTTCTATATATACCTACTCTCTTCTTGACTTAGCACAGCAGCCCACTAATCTGACTGCTGCCCTTTCTCACCTCATCAAAGGTGATCTGTTCCTGTAAAGTGCTAGTCTCACTCTTTTTCTGAACCTTGCCTTCTCTAACTCCTTTCACTTACAACCAGAAAGATCAAGAAATTAAGGAAATAATTTCATTTACCATTGCATCAGAAATAATTAAATACCTAGGAATTAACCTACTGAAGGAGGCAAACCACCTGTACTTTGAAAACTATAAGATGCTGATGAAAGAAATTGAAGATGACAGAGATGTAGAGATATATCATAATCTTAGATTGCAAGAATCAGCATTGTCAAAATGACAATACTACCCTAGGAAATCTGTAGATTCAATGCAATCTCTATCCAATTATGAATGATGTTTTACACAAAAGTAGGACAAAAATTTTGCAATTTGTTTAGAAATAAAAAAGACCCTGAATAGTCCAAGCAATCTTGAGAAAGTAAAACGAAGCTGGAGGAATCTAGCTCTCTGACATCAGACTATACTAAGAAGCTACAGTCATCAAAATAGCATGCTATAGGGCAGAAAGTGAAGAGGAACTAAAAAGCCTCTTGATGAAAGTGAAAGAGGAGAGTGAAAAAGTTGGTTAAAAGCTCAACATTCAGAAAACGAAGATCATGACATCCGGTCCCATCACTCCATGGGAAACAGATGGAGAAACAGTGGAAACAGTGTCAGACTTGATTTTTTGGGGCTCCAAAGTCACTGCAGATAGTGACTGCAGCCATGAAATTAAAAGACGCTTACTCCTAGGAAGAAAAGTAATGGCCAACCTAGATAGCATATTCAAAAGCAGAGATATTACTTTGCCAACTAAGTCAAGGCTATGGTTTTTCCAGTGGTCATGGATGGATGTGAGAGTTGGACTGTGAAGAAGGCTGAGTGCTGAAGAATTGATGCTTTTGAACTGTGGTGTTGGAGAAGACTCTTGAGAGTCTCTTGGACTGCAAGGAGATACAACCAGTCCATTCTGAAGGAGATCAGCCCTGGGATTTCTTTGGAAGGAATGATGCTGAAGCTGAAACTCCAGTACTTTGGCCACCTCATGCGAAGAGTTGACTCATTGGAAAAGACTTTGATGCTGGGAGGGATTGGGGGCAGGAGGAGAAGGGGATGACAGAGGATGAGATGGCTAGATGGCATCACTGACTCGATGGACGTGAATCTGAGTGAACTCCGGGCGTTGGTGATGGACAGGGAGGCCTGGCGTGCTGTGACTCACGGGGTTGCAAAGAGCCGCACACGACTGAGCGACTGAAATGAACTGAACTGAACTCAGCTGGCACAAAAAACAGAAATACACATCAATGGAACAGGATAGAAATTCAAGAGATAAATCCACATATCTGTGGTCAATAATCCATGACAAAGGAGGCAAGAATATCCAATGGTGAAAAAGTCCATCTCCTAAGTATGTGGTGCAGGAAAACTGGACTCCTACATATAAAAGAATGAAATTGAACAGTCCCTGAAACCATACAGAAAAATAAACTCAACATGAATTAAAGATCTAAATATAAGGGTGAATACTTTAAAACTCTCAGTGGAAAACATAGGTAGAATACTCTCTGTCATAAATTATAGCAGTAATTTTTTTGATTTACCACCTAAAGTAATGAAGATAAAAACAAAAATAAACAACTGGGCCCTAAGAAAACTTAAAAGCTTTTGTACAGGAAAGGAAACCATAAACAAAACACAAAGACAACCTTCAGAATGAGAGAAAATATTTACAAACAATGAAACTGTCAAGGGATTAATCTCTAAAATATACAAACAGCTCATGAAGGTCAATATCAAAAAAAAATAAAAGTAGGCAGAAGATCTAAACAGACATTTCTCCAAAGGAGACATACAGATGGCCCAAAATCAAGTGAAATGATGCACTATCTCTAGTTATTAAAGAAATGCAAATCAAAACTACAATCAGGTCTCACTTCACACCAGTCAGAATGGCCATCATCAAACAATTTACAAACAATAAAGGCTGGAGAGGGTGTGGAGAAAGGGAACCCTCCTACATTGTTGGTGGGAATGTAACTTGATACAACTATTATGGAGACCAGTACGGGAGATTCTTTAAAAATCTAAAAACAGAACTAGTATATGGTCTGCAACCCCACTCCTAGGTTTATATCTTGAAAAAAAATTTTTAAATGTGTACCCCACTGTTCAGTGCAGCACTATTTACAATAACAAAGACATGGAAGCAACTTAAATATTCATCGACAGAGAAATGGATAACGATGTGGTACATATATACAATGGAATTTTACTCAGCTTAAAAAAATGAGATAATGCCATTTTCTGCAATGTGGATGGACTTAGAAACTATCATACTGAGTGAAATAAGTTGGACAGAGAAAGACAAACATTATATGATATCACTTACTTGTGAAATGTGATGCAAACGGACTTATTTACAAATCAGAAACTGGTTCAAAGATCTCTAAATCAAATTTATAGTTACCAATGTGTAAACATGGAGGGAAGTTAACAAATTAGGAAAATTATTTTAACATATATGCACTAGTATACATAAAATAGATAACTAATAAGGACCTACTGTATAACATACGGAACTCTACTCAATATTCTATATGGGAAAATAATCTAAAAACAATATATATATATATGTGTATGTGTGTCTATATACATACACACACACACACACACATACATATATATAACTGATTCACTTTGCTGTGCATCTGAAACTAACAACATTTTAAGTCAACTATACGCCAACAAAGTTTTTTTTAGAAAAGAATAGTCTTTACCATTGTGAGTGAGGTTTCCTTATACAATGACATAATACATCTTGCTTTTAGAATTGAATGCTATCTAGAAATTGTAGAAGAAGAATACATCATAGCAAAGAAGAGATAAATATTCCAGAAAACAGAAATGAAATAAGATTCAGATTTGTATATAACTATATTCAAGCTGAGATAAAGACCTTAAAGATATTATAAGCAGAGATTTTAAACAATGCAAGGCAAGTTAAAAAGCTAGATTCAAAATAATGAAAAGCCTGGAGAAACAGACAACTTCTTGATAGTCATATAATTTACTTGATCATGATGAAATGATCATTTTGGCGGGATCTGTGGAGAGTTAGGTAAAAATAGCTGTTGTTTAATGTCTCTGTCAAGTAGTAATAATAATTTTTCAGCTGACTATTTTTAACACATTTCTGTTTAAGCATCTTCTTCTTCTTTATCTTTCTGATCTTCTCTGAACACTAAACCACCACCATTTCCATTGCTTTTCTAACTCTAAAAATTTGTCTTTCCAAATAGAATGGGATTTTCAGGAGCACATTGTTTTCAAGTTTTCATAAAATTTTCAAAATTTCATAAAATTTAACTCTCCCCAGATTTTCACACTGGCTGATTTTAAAACAATGTATAACCATGATGGTGTGATCAGTCACCTAGAGTGAGACATCCTAGAATGTGAAATCAAGTGGGCTTTAGGAAGCACCACTACAAGCAAAGCTAGTGGAGGTGATGGAATTCCAGTTGAGCTATTTCAAATCCTAAAGATGTTGCTGTGAAAGTGCTGCACTCTATATGCCAGCAAATTTGGAAACCTCAGCAGTGGGCACGGGACTGGAAAAGGTCAGTTTTCATTCCAATCCCAAAGAAACACAATGCCAAAGAATGTTCAAGCTACTGCACAGTTGCACTCATCTCACATACTAGCAAAGTAATGCTCAAAATTCTCCACGCCAGACTTCAACAGTATGTGAACCGTGAACTTCCAGATGTTCAAACTGGATTTAGAAAAGACAGAGGAATGAGAGATCAAATTGCCAACGTCTATTGGATGATCAGAGAAGCAAGAGCATTCCAGAAAAACATCTACTTCTGCTTTATTGACTATGCCAAAGCCTTTGACTATGTGGATCACAACATACTGTGGAAAATACATAAAAGATGGGACTACCAGACAACCTTACCTGCCTCCTGAGAAATCTGTATGCAAGTCAAGTAGCAGCAGTTAGAACTGGACATGGAGCAACAGACTATTTCCAAATCGGAAAGGAGTACATCAAGGCTGTATATTGTCACCCTACTTATTTAACTCTGTGCAGAATACATCACTTGAAATGCTTGGCTGGATAAAGCACAAGCTGGAATCAAGATTGCCAGGAGAAACATCAATAACCTCAGATAGGCAAATGACATCTCCTTTATGGCAGAAAACAAAGAAGAACTAAAGATCCTCATGATGAAAGTGAAAGAGGAGAGTGAAAATTTGGCTTAAAACTGAACATTCAGAAAACTAAGATCATGGCATCCAGTCCCATCCCTTCATGGCAAATAGATGGGAGAATAAAGGAAACAGTGAGACTTTATTTCTTTGGGCTCCAAAATCACTGCGGATGGTGACTGCAGCCATGAAATTGAAAGTCTCTTTCTCCTTGGCAGAAAAGGTATGACCAACCTAAACAGCATATTAAAAAGCAGAGACACTACTTTACCATCAAAGGTCTGTCTAGTCTAAGCTATGTTTTTTCCAGTCATCATGTATGGATGTGAGAGTTGGACCATAAGGAAGGCTGAGCACTGAAGAATTGATGCTTTTGAACTGAGGTGTTGGAAAAGATTCCTGACAGTCCCTTGGACTGTAAGGAGATCAAACCAGTATCCTAAAGGAAATCAGTCCTGAATAATCATTGGAAGGACTGATGCTGAATCTCCAATACTTTGGATGCCTGATGGGAAGAGCTGACTCATTGGAAAAGACCCTGATGCTCAGAAAGATTGAAGGCAGGAGGAGAAGGGGATGACAGAGGATGAGATAGTTGGATGACATCACCGACAAGATGGACATGAATGTGAACAAGCTCCAGGAATTGGTGAAGGTCAGGAAAGCCTGCTGTGCTGCAGTCCTTGGGGTTGCAAAGAGTCGTGCACGACTGAGTGACAACTGGAATTGAAAATTAGAAAGTTTTGATTCTAGAAAAGATTAACCTCCATTCACCTGAAGAACATGTAAATTTAAAATTGGTGAATAATACATGTACACATGTGGCTGAGTCCCTTTGCTTGTTCACCTGAAAATATCACAACATTGCTAATTGCCTATCCCTCAATACAAAATAAAAAGTTTAAAAAATGAACGATATCACTGAGTATATAACATGTAAATTAGCCATATCAAAATACTTTTAGCAGTATTGTCTGTTACAACAATTTTATGTTGTTTTACAGTTTAATTGCTATAAGAATTTGGATGATTTTCTATTCCTTATTCAATCTGCTATAATGACTTTTCAATGAAAAGATACAGTGGAGACTTAAATACAGAAGATAATTAAGATGTCAAGTGCTTTAAAATCTCTAATATGATACAAAGTATACAATGCCGTTCTTAACTGAAGATTACTTTTATACTAACTATGTTCCATGTTGTCTATATAATGATAATATGTTTTAGAACAACCAAACCAGCAAATCATGGTATAAATATTTGTTAAAATATTCCTCTGTCCATGTCAAATATATACCTTGTTATGTTTCTAACCAGTTCTCTTTTGGAAAGTAAAGTTCAGTGTTGAGGTTGATAGTGAATTTATGCATGTCACTCAGGGTTTTTATTATTGGGCTATGCCAAGATTTTCCTCTACACTAAGCACCAGGCTTGCAAATGTTCATACCTTCTCACATTATCTGATCTAAACTGGATTTTCTATGAATTTTCTTGTAGTCTAATCACTGATAAGAAAACTTGTCAAGCCAGAACATCTGTAAGTTTCTAAAAGTATAAATTTAAGTATAGCTTAAGTTATAGAATATTTCTTAACCTCCTGTAGCATTATGGAAATAATAAAAAAGTCTCCTTTCTCATCATTTTCCCTCTATATTCACTTTTTATTTACATTTTGTTATACCTCTTTGTTTCTTTTCTCCTTCTCTTTTCTTATCCCTCTCCTTTTAAATTTCCATTCTTTATCCCAAATTTCTGCCTTAAGTCAAGGATTAAAAAAAAAATATGTTGAATCACATAATTGTGTTCTTATTTGACTGTTCCCACATAAGAATATCTGGAATGGATTACTGGAATGGATATTTGAGGGCAACACTAATAGTTTTGTGTTTTCCAACTGTTAAGCACATTGTTGGTGCCATTAGTTTCTGGCAAAGTCTCCAGAGCCTCAGAAGTTGTTTTCTCTACATTATGTCAAAATCAGAACAGGTAATGGCAGGACCTTTTGTGTACACATGAATAAAATGAGTGCCAAAAGGCAGGGGACTCTTATGATAGAAAAGCTTACACCACTGTGAGTCCTACCAGACATGGTTATTTTGTCTCTTTTTAACTTCAAAAGTACTTGGTCAGATCAGGAAGAATACACTGGCACCAGAGGGTGAGGTAGTGTTCTTGGGAATAATGACTAGAATTTTTGTAGGACAAAGTCTCTTTTTTGAGACCTTTAATACTTAAATATGTTAATGATTTTCTCTACAATATTCTAAATACTTCCTCTTCAGTAGTTGCTAAGAATTCTGTCTTATATATAGGTGAAAGAGGTGAATTATTTATTCATAAGTTCTATAAATGAATATTGATAAAAGTATAATAGACAATGTAGCTATTATAAAATAATGATATCAGTTCAGTTCAGTCACTAAGTCGTGGCCAACTCTTTGTGACCCCATGGACTGCAGCATGCCAGGCTTCCTTGTCCATCACCAACTCCCGGAGTTTATTCAAACTCAGGTCCATCAAATCGGTGATGCCATCCAACCATCTCATCCTCTGTCATTCCCTTCCCCAGCTACCTTCAATCTTTCCCAGTACCAGGATCTTTTCCAATGACTCTTGTTCTTCACATCAGGTGGTCAAAGCGTTGGGGCTTCAGCTGCATAATCAGTCCTTCCAATGAATATTCAGGACTGGTCTCCTTTAGGATGGACTGATTGGATCTCCTTGCAGTCCAAGGGACTCTCCAGAGTCTTCTCCAAAACCACAATCAAAAGCATCAATTCTTGGGTGCTCAGATTTTTTTCTAGTCCAACTCTCACATCCATACATGACTAGTGGAAAAAACATAGCTTTGACTAGATGGACCTTTGTTGGCAAGTAACATCTCTGCTTTTTAATATGCTGTCTAGGTTTTTCATAGCTCTTCTTCCAAGGAGCAAGTGTCTAATTTCATTGCTGCAGTCACCATCTGCAGTGATTTTGAAGTCCAAAAAAATAAAGTCTCTGTTTCACTATAATATAGTATAGTATATATTATCTACTATTAATATGGGGTTACCTGATGACTCAGACAGGAAAGAATCTGCCTGCAATGCAGGAGTGCCAGATTTGATTCCTGGGTCAAGAAGATCCTCTGGAGAAGGGGATAATATCAATATAATTAATATAAATTTAAATTCACAAATATAGCTTTATAATCAAATTATGTCCATACATCTAGGTAGCTATATAAGTATAGGGACAGGTATATGAAACAATAATATAAAATAAGAAAATAAATTGTATAGCCTACTATAATTCTGACATTTTCTCTTCACATACTTTATCTATTCCACTTTTTATCATAGGAAATGGTTATTTTTACTGAAGAGTAATGTGCTATTCTGTTTAAAACTAAATGTGACTTGACATTTCTATGTACAAACTTTTTCAAGTGTTTATGGGATGTACTGATTCTCATTATATCTGGGCAGCTGTCACCAAACAATATCCGAGTCCTGAATGCTAAGCACAGGACTCTGCCTATGTAAATGTACTGTACCTGATGTCCCAAAGCCACCATCTGGGCAGCTAGGGCATGCCTCCAGATTCTTAGGATTGCAAACATTAATAGCCTCTTGAACTCTAAGTTGACTAGGCAGCAGGAAAATTAGCCCCTGGGAATAGGGACAGGTGGCAACTATTTCCACCAAAGCATGTTGACAGAAGAAGTGCCTACATTCAAATCATTTCTGAATCTGAGCCAAGAACTGCCTGTCCCTTTTGCCAGCGAACCATTCACTATTCAGCCTCCTCACCTGCTCATTCTTTTGGGGGCTATACAATCAGTACCCACCAGCTGCCCTGCTGAAGAAGGCTCTGCTCTGACACCAGAAAAAGCTGGGCAGAGAAAGCAGGGAGTATGAGCAACCAGGTAACTCAGTGTAAAGGTAAACAAAGGCTTCTTTGCTCTTATTTTTTTTACACTCTTCTACAAAGAAATCAATGTATGTAATGGATATGAGCAGAAGTCCTTGAAAACACAACCTATTTTTCAATAGCTTTATTGTACACGTTTTAAAATATAGTGAAGGCTGATCAGGACATAATTAATTTCCATGCATATTAGGCACGCATTAAATAAAGTTGGTACATACAAATACTAACACTGATGAATTTTCATTAAAGATTGTTCCTGTCTCTGCCTGCTTCTGCTTCCTTTGCTTGTTTTTTGTTATTTTTTTTTTTCCTTCCTTTCCTTCCTCTGATTACATAAAGATTAGGAGCTACCCTCCTTCTCAGCAATCATCTGTTTCCTTGCTACAGACCAGCAAGGTTCATGGACCAGCAATAGCAGCATCACCCAAGAACTGATTAGAAAAATGCAAAATCTAGCATCCCAACCCTAGACCTGCTAAACCAAAATCTTCATTTTTATCAAAGCATCTATGTTTTCCCAATGCATGTTAATGTTGGTTAATATGGTACAGTGTCAATGATTCTCAGGACTGGGATCACATCAAAACTACCTGAGGAGTTTAAAAACTAATAATGCCTAAACACACTACCAGATTTTTTATTGCTTTGTTTAGTTTTCTAAATTTTAAATTTATTTTTTTAATTGAAAAATAATTGCTTTACAGAATTGTATTGGTTTCTGCCAAACATCAACAAGAATCAGCCCTTGCTATTGATCTGGGAAAGTGCCTCAGAATCAATGTTTTACAAATGTCTCTGAGTTGCTTCTAAATCACTTTTGAGGAACAAAGGTAAACATAGATTCCTAAAATATATTTTGAGAAGCTTAAATTTAAGCATATATTAAAGAATTCAGTTCATACAGAATTGTGAAAATAATATCTGGACCTAGAGTAGAATTATAGGAAAGAGCAACTGCTTCTGATAGAGGGAATTATAAATAACAAGTAGATTTTAAAGCTAGACTTTTATAATGGTGACAATTTCTTAAACAATATTAGTAAAATATTAAGGATAAGAAGCAGATACTGCCTCACTGACCACAGCATTGTTTTCTTTTTAAAACAATGAGATCACTCACTCCAGTAGGAAATAGAAAAGTGGTATATTAGAAATGGGATAGTTCTCCAAGAATCTGTTGGATTTAACTATAAACAAATAATAACGATTCTAATTCTAAATGAGGAATGTATAGAAATTAAGAGCTGGCAAGATAAAATAAACCAGTACCATAATTCAATCCTGTTATTTTTATCTTGTGAAGACCTTCTGTACTTTACAGAAAATATGAGAGAATTACAAAAGTATATTCTTTAAATTCATGTAAAATAGAAAGTATTTGCCTAAGGCAGCAATAGATATAAAAACTTGCATCCCTTTCTGAATCATCCATGAAGAAGTATGAAGACAAAAGGAGAAACAATGTTAGCATAAAGGCTGCCATTGTTTTGTCTCTAAGTTTTGTCCAACTCTTTTGTGACCCCAAGGACTGTAGCTTGCCTTTAGGTATATTTCTTGCTTAAAGAAATTTTAAAACACGTATTAGCATCTGCCATATAGTTCACATGTTTCCAAGTATTGTTGATAGAAGATTAAAATGCAGTTGAAAAATAAAATTCCATATACTGCTGTGGGTTTACATAATGAGGCATTATGTCAAGAAAATTATGAAGTTGACCTGTTAATTACCTTATATCTAGCATGCTATTTGGGCTTCCCTGGTGGTTCAGATGGTAAAGAATCTGCCTGCTATGTGGGAGATCTGGGCTTGATCCTTGAGTCCGGAAGGTCTCCTAGAGAAGGGAATGGCAACCCACTCCAGTATTCTTGCCTGGAGAATTCCAGAGACAGAGGAGCCTGGTGGGCTATAATCCATGGGATTACAAAGAGTAGACACAACTGAACGACTTTCACTTTCAGCATGCTACTTAAATAAGGGCTTCCCTGGTGGCTCAGACGGTAAAGCGTCTGCGCGCAATGCAGGAGGCTTCCCTGGTGGCTCAGGCGGTAAAGCGTCTGCCTGCAATGCGGGAGACACGGGTTCGATTCCTGGGTCGAGAAGATCCCCTGGAGAAGGAAATGGCAACCCACTCCAGCACTCTTGCCTGGAAAATCCCATGGACGGAGGAGCCTGATAGGCTACAGTCCCTGGGGTCGCAAAGAGTCGGACACGACTGAGTGACTTCATTCATTTCATTGAGCTCAAAATCTTATCTATTGACATTTTAAAATAAAAGCAATTGTAATTACTCAATTGTATGTAGAAATTAGCCAAAAAATGTATAACTCATTTCCATAGTCCCCATCTGTAAATATGATAACAAGTGGTAAATATGATTATATTTCCAAATGTTGTAATTTTAATACATATAGTAATTCCAAAACTGGTATTTAAGCTATAACTAATTCTTGTCAAAAAACAGGTTTCTTGCCATATAATTAGCTATATTATACTTTATTCATTATATATTCAGCCTTGAACAGAACACTGTTTTCTTAAAAACCTTAGCTTTTTGAAGTTACTAATATAATAATGGGTGGAAAACAAGAATACTAACGAAGGTAATGCCTACAAGAGCCGATTTTTAACAAATCTTACCATGAAACTTTGTTAAAGCACTGACCCTATCTTGAGATAAATTTACTTCCCTTCAAAATATGGTTTTACTTATCAAAAAAAGATTCTTTCCAGGAAACATAGCTGCTTACAACACAATTCTCTTCCTTTACCAGAAAAACAACAAAATAATCATCAAACATAATTATAGCTATGAATCATTTGTACATGCACTCAAAAATAAGTTTTGCAAAACTAATAGGTGCCAAGTACTTTTCTAGGCATATAAAAATAAAAATGCAACAAGACATGGAGAACAGACCTATGGACATGGTGGGAGGGGAGGAGGGAGAGGTATGGAGAGAGCAACATGGAAACTTACATTACCATATGTAATGGCATATTACCGTATGTAATGGCACATTACCGTATGTAAAGTAGATAGCCAATGGGAATTTGCTGTATGACTCAGCGAACTCAAACAGGGGCTCTTTAACAAGCTAGGAGGATGGGAGTGAGGTTTTGGAGAGAGGTGTACCTATAGCTGATTCTTACTGATTTTTGACAGAAAACAACAAAATTCTGGAGAGCAATTATCCTTCAATTAAAAAATAAGTTAAAAAATTGCAACCAGTTAAAAATTCTTAGGAACTAATATTCTCCCAGTGAACTCAGAAAATTACAAAATAAGTTAATCTTAGAGAGTGACATGAGTGCCTTGAAGAAAATAAGGTGATAAAGCTTAACATGCTACCCACGGATGTCTATAGATCCGGTTTTTGGTGTAACTTTCATCATTTGATAACGATCTCAGTTGATTGCAGTGTTGGACTACTACAAATATAGCTGCTAATATTTATGCACAGATTTTTATGTGGACATATGTTTTTAACATTTCCTTTGGCTAAAAACCTAGGAGTGGATTGCCCAGTCTTATAATGGGAGTTAACTAATATAATGCTTGCCTGAAGGATTATACTCTCAAAAGACGTAAGAGCAAAGTATGAATACAGACTTCAAAGAAGTCTTGAATGATTTGATATAAACATATATCAAAAATAATAATAGATCATATCTCATGTTGTTTTTAAAGGAAAGGTACAGCTCTTTCAGAATACAGACATGATTTGTCATTCCCACATTTTAGAGAACAAAGGCATCTTCACCCTACAGTCATCACAAGGTGACTAATGGTAAATTAACTATAATTATAAAATATGCAGCAAATGTTGTTAATTTTGGTCTTATTTTGCATTAATTTATTTTAGTCATAGATATATAAATATTTTAATATATTTACTTAAATATTTTAAAACTTCAGCTCTCACTTTTCCTTACCAAAGGAGTTATTAAACTATATTATTACTCCAATTCTTAATATGCTATTAGTATTTTCACATATCAGAGATTAATCTTCTAAAGGGAAATATTAATTTTCCAAAGATTTGAACAGAGGAGTAATATTGGAGAAAAGAGAAGGTCATGATGAATGGAATGGAATAAAGCTAGGTACCTTAATGAAAATATTGAAAACTTTCAATAGCATTTTGTGGAAAAGGTCTAGACTATTAATATGCTATGTTGAAGATCTAAAAACTATTTTACAGGAAGAAGTAATAAAAAGTCTTGAGACTTTTTGATGGAAACTTTGCTTTCCTTAGTAGACTGTTGTACAACAACAACAAAAAGATTTTGGGCCTTCAGGGGACACTTTCTCTCTCTCTCTTTTTATTTTTATTTTTTTAAAAATTTAACCAGTACTAGAACATCCTGGGAAGTTATCTCATTAGGGAGTCCAATATTTTCTTTTACATTGAACTTGATTTATTGAATTTCTTGCATTCTAAGGAGTGTGTAGTTTCCTTGTGGGGGGAAAAAAAAAGCAAAAAAGGCTGTTAGGTCGATTTGTTTCAGTTCACCCATTTTTTCTCTGTAGGACAAGTTCTTTGGCCAATTAGGCCTGTTTAGATTACTGAGAAATACAACACAGGTGGTTCTGCAGTAGCCCTTGAGAATCAATTCAGTGCTAAAGTTTGATATGCATGTGAAATCATAGCTATTGTGTAGGTGGAAAGTTTGCTTCACTTTCCTACCTCATTGACATTTGCCAATTACAAGGAGATCATTCTACCACCAGCAGGGAGCCCTAAAAAAAAACTGCATCTGAATTTTTTAACAAACTTGTATTTCAGCCATGTTATAATGCAATATTAGTTCAGATCACCCTCTTCTTTTTATGCTAGGAAACACCAATGCTTCTGCTGCTGCTAAGTCGCTTCAGTCGTGTCCGACTCTGTGCAACCCCATAGATGGGGGCCCACTGTCTCTGGGATTCTCCAGGCAAGAACACTGGAGTGGGTTGCCATTTCCTTCTCCAATGCATGAAAGTGAAAAGTGAAAGTGAAGTCGCTCAGTCGTGCCCGACTCTTAGAGACCCCTTGGACTGCAGCCTACCAGGCTCCTCCGTCCATGGGATTTCCAGGCAAGAGTACTGGAGTGGGGTGCCATTGCTTTCTCCAGGAAACACCAATACAAATATCTTAAAATATCATTTATTATTGATGTATATAGCAAAGGAGTTTCATTAATATTATGTGCAGAAGTGAAGTGAAGTCGTTCAGCCGTGTCCGACTCTTTGAGACCCCGTGGACTGTAGCCTACCAGGATTCTTCATCCATTGGATTTTCCAAGCAAGAGTACTGGAGTGGGTTGTCATTTCCTTCTCCAGGGGATCTTCCCAACCCAGGGATCGAACCTGGGTCTCCCGAATTGTAGGCAGACGCTTTACTGTCTGAGCCAGCAGGGAAGTCTACTAGATGCAGAGAAAATACTTAAATCTTGCTTGTTGTTGTTTAGTCACTAAGTCGTGTCTGACTCTCTTGCAACCCCAGGAACTGTAGCCTGCCAGGCTCCTCTGTCCATGGGATTTCCTAGGCAGTAATGGCAAAATGGGTTGCCATTTCCTTCTCTAGAGGGTCTTCCTGACCTAGGGAAGGAGCCCATGTCACCTGCATTGGCAGTTGGATTCTTTACCTCTGAGCCATCTAGGAAGCCCAAAATATTGCTTAATATATTGCAAAATAAGGAGAAGGAAGCGGCAACTCACTCCAGCATTCTTGCCTGGAGAATCCTATGGATAGAGGAGCCTGGTGGGCTGCCATCTGTGGGGTCGCACAGAGTAGGACACGACTGAAGCAACTTACCATGCATGCATGCATTGGAGAAGGCAATGGCAACCCACTCCAGTATTCTTTCCTGGGGCATCCCAGGGACGGAGGAGCCTGGTGGGCTGTCATCTATAGGGTCGTACAGAGTTGGACACGACTGAAGCGACTTAGCAGCAGCAGCAGCACTGCGAAGTATATATTAAAAATCTCTTTGAAAATTTAATTTTGATATAATATAAATCATACAAACATAGTTTTTCCAAAAACAAAACTGCGTAAACTTAATAACAAACAAGGTTATAGAGATTGAATGCAGAGATGATTTTAGAATTATTTCAAAGTAAATATCAACAGAAACTAGTGACTAATGTATCATAATGGTTAAGGAAAAATGAATACATAAAATCTGAAGCATGAATGAGTGAGCTATTAGTGAGACTTCTAATAAAACATGATTTTCAGTAGTAGTCTCTATGTATAGAATGATATTAAGAAATTCCCATTGTAATAAATTTGGAATAAGTAAATTGTGTCTTAAGTGGTTATTTTCTGTGTTTATGTGTGCATGTGTTTTCAAATATAGACTCAGAAATTAAATACTAGGTAAATGCCATAAGTAGGTTATTTTTAATTTAACTGTTCAAGAAAGAAAGCAGACATGCATGAAATAATTTGTGACATTATGTTTAGTTGCAAAGCCAGTAGTTCCTATAGCAAGAAAGCATGGTTAGGAAGTGAGCATCAGTACTCTTCTTGTATATAAATCTATTCTGGGGTCCAGAATTGACATCTCAGCATAGTTCAATTATTCTTTATCCTGTTATCACTAAACAGAGCCTCTTGTGAATGGATAAAAATGGTGTTTCTCTCTGGCAAAGAGTCCAAGAGATAAAGAAAAATAATAATAACAAAAAATTACCAATTGGGATATAAAAGTAGAAAAGATTGCTAAGAAAATACTGGTTCTTAGCCAGATCATGGTTTTATATGCTTTGAAGGTGGACTGTCCTTAATGTATCTAAAATTATTCAACATTGATGACTTGAATAGAGAATATGCTATTATTTTATTTTTTAATTTTATTTATTCATTTATTTTTTTTTACTTTACAATATTGTATTGGGTTTGCCACACATCAACATGAATCTGCCATGGGTGTACATGTGTTCCCAATCCCGAATCCCCTTCCCACCTCCCCCCCAATAGCATCCCTCCAAGTCATCCCAGTGCACCAGCCCCAAGCATCCTGCACCCTGCATCGAACCTAGACTGGTGATTCATTTCTTATATGATATTATACATGTTTCAGTGCCATTGTCCCAAATCATCCGACCCTCTCCCTCTCCTACAGAGTCCAAAAGTCCATTCTATACATCTGTGTCTCTTTTGCTGTCTCTCATACAGGGTTATCATCACCATCTTTCTAAAGTCCATATATATGTGTTAGTATACTGTATTGGTGTTTTTCTTTCTGGCTTACTTCACTCTGTATAATAGGCTCCAGTTTCATCCACCTCATTAGAACTGATTCAAATGTATTCTTTTTAACGGCTGAGTAATACTCCATTGTGTATATGTACCACCGCTTTCTTATCCATTCATCTGCTGATGGACATCTAGGTTGTTTCCATGTCCTGGCTATTATAATCAGTGCTGCAATGAACATTGGGGTACACGTGTCTCTTTCAATTCTGGTTTCCTCGGTGTGTATGCCCAGCAGTGGGATTGGTGGGTCATAAGGCAGTTCTATTCCCAGTTTTTTAAGGAATCTCCACACTGTTCTCCATAGTGGCTGTACTAGTTTGCATTCCCACCAACAGTGTAAGAGGGTTCCCTTTTCTCCACACCCTCTCCAGCATTTATTGCTTGTAGACTTTTGGATCGCAACCATTCTGACTGGCATGAAATGGTACCTTATTGTGGTCTTGATTTGCATTTCTCTGATAATGAGTGATGTTGAGCATCTTTTCATGTGTTTAATAATGAAAATTATAAAGGAACCTACCAAGTGGTTCCAAAATCTCTGAATGACAGATGAAAGTTTAGTAAAAGCTGAAAAAGCATTAATCATATAATAAGAGTATATACACATAGACATTGTTAAAAAAAAAATACAATTCTTAGACCCCTTCATGAAGTTTCAGGCAGAGATGAGGCCACTGAAATGAATATTACTTTGAGTAAATGTTGATTTGAATATGATAAGAAAGATATTTCCTCTAACAAACTAAAATATAAGGGAAATGGCATTAACTATGTGTCACAAAATTATTTCCCAGAGATCTAAGCATGCTCATAAGTGAACAGAATTACCGGCTGGAATAAATGTTCAAATCAATAAAAATAACCTTATGGAATATAATAGTTCCTTGAACATGTATTAATAGAAGGAGGGGAGGGACTGTTGGGATTTAATTTAACAAATGACATTTTCATCGATTACACTCTACTAATGAAATGGAAAATGCATGAAAAAATATAGGCCTTGGATCTCTACATGGTAATCTGTAGAGACTATTATATTTGTAATAGCCAACTACCAGTTTTGAGAAACAATGTATGTTATGCATAAATCATCCCTTACTGGTATTGGTGACAAGTCAGAAAGTCAAGGGGAAAAAATTATACCACCTGGGTAAATTCACCTGTGTTCTTTAGCTGGTAAGTTTCACAGTCACAGTCATTCAAACTATTGATTGTTCTATATTTTTATCTTCTTTATTTTCATATTTTTAGATATAGCATTTGTGGTTAATATTCCTATAGTCATTGAAGTAATTGTCCACTGTTGAGTATATTTAGAAACCTTCCATCTCTGAATGTTTTATCATGATTTTTATGTATAGGTTCATTATGTGCATGATGCTTTTTAACTGTTTAATGGGGGGAATATAAGTATGTGATATGGGAATGTGCAGTTTTTGGAAATGTTCGTGGAGTCAAACATACCCTGATAAAAAGACCTTTAACCAAATGAGTTCAGTGGGCTTAGGGGTGGACAGATTTAAAAAATCTGTGGGGTTTAGATAAACAGAATCATGAAAAACAACTAAGGAGAAGCAAGATAGATTACAGATAAACAAGCCAGCCAGCCTGCCAAAGTCAATACAAGTACCAGCTAAATAGAATAAAAGTTAACAATGATAGTGAGGTCATAAAAATATCGTATGTAACATTTCTGTATGAAAACAAAGTCTTAAAATTTGAAATCATATCTAAATGATCCATGCAGAACACTTACTATGGTAATTTAAGTGTTTATTCTGAGGAGCTATGAGCAAAATAAAAGTAATTATGTAAAACTATGAAATATATGTGTACCTGAAAGTGCAAAGAACAGTGTTGGTCTGAGAATTAAAATGTGGCGCTGCTGTCAGTAATTAGTGTTAATTTGGTACCAAGTTTTCATTTGAGTTCACATGAAATTTTTAAATATGGCATATTCTGGGCAAGTCCAATGTTCTTGACTGCAGCTTTATGTGTCAAATATTACCGAGTGCAAGCTGGAAGGGAAAAAAAAAAAAAAAAAAGGAACCATCCCTGACTCACGATGCCACGAACAAACAAGGTTCTTGACATCACAGAAAGATGACTCAAAGGATTTCAACTCAATGCCCCACCTCTCCATGTCACCCAGGGCTGGAGCTGAGCTACACATACTTACTTTTTTTGGTACTGATACACAACTGTGCACAAAATATGTCACTTCAAATAGACTTTTCTTAATAATATACTGGTACCTTTCCAGAACAATGTAATTGAAAACATAAAAGCGTGCTGTTTGTTTGCTTTTTCAGTGTAAGTCTACCAGTTTACTCTGAAAGATCAGACACCTATTTTTGCATAAATCAGGCAATTGTACAATGGCACTTTCTGAAGTGTCTTGATAGATTTGAGCATAATTTTCCTGGAATTTCTAACATATATAATGATAAAGTAAGTCTGAGATAGTTCTATGAGATCTACTTATTGTTGCAATAAGATTTATTCACTTTCGATGCAGATAAAATAATGGTGGGCCAGGCTGCAGTAAAGAATTTATAAACACAACTTAGTAAGGGATAGATCAAGCAAAATAGTATAGACACGTTTCTGTCAGTGTTCATTCTCATTGCTAACAATATGCAAGACCTAAATAAGAACCACTGTCTCTCAACTAATTATGTAACTATTCATGCAAATATCTTCAATAAGGCAATTTTACTTTTTCCAAATATCTATAAAGGAAAACACATGTATAGTTCTATTACAGTGCTTCCATCTATGCAGTTGGAGAGATAGACAGGTATATTCCCCCAAATTATAATTTTTGTGACTCTAGCAGGAGTTCCATTTATATCCCTTTTTTAGGAATTCTGAGGTCTCAGCACTGGATAACTGAAGTTATATTTCTCCTCTAGGCTTCCTGGGAAAATCTTTGAGGGGGAATTCAGGGCTGATAGCACTCAGAGTAAAGTGATTAAAACTCTGGAGAAATTAAAGGTCAGAAAAAATAATGGGTGCTGAAGAAACTGCCCATATAGACATATCAGGAAAGGAATGTTTTAGTTTCCCTTGATGCTAGTTATTCAAATTTCTTGTGCTACAAAAAAATGAGAAAATTTGAAGTTTTCTGGGAGTAGCTCAGATAATGAGAGGGCATAGACTAGGGGATATGAGGGAGAAGGGTCCTGTAATCTTAGTGGAAAAATAAACTCATAGTGATATTCCCATTTTACTGTCTTTAAAGCTACATTCCCTACAAATAGCTGATTCACATTATTGTACAGCAGAAATTAACACAGCATTGTAATTATAATCCAATTAAAAACAACAAAAAAATGCATTCTCAGTTTCTGCCTCTGTCTCTTATCCTACAATTATCTAGGTTATCCCTTTCTTCCTTCTTTCTCTTCCTTTGTTTCTCCCTTCCTCCTATCTTCCCTCCCTTCTACTCTTATTTACTTTGTGTGTTTGTGGGGGTGTTTGTGTGCTTCCTCTGTCCATGGTCTCTATTATCAGCATCTTTACAGATTTGCTCTTCTGTAACATGTAGACCTGGGCTTTCCTAGTGGCTCAGCAGTTACGAATCTGCCTGACAATGCAGGAGATGTGAGTTCAGTCTCTGGGTCAGGAAGATCCCCTTGAGCAGAAAAGAGCAACCCACTCAAGTATTCATGCCTGGGAAATTCCATGGACAGAGGAGCCTGGAGGGCTATGGTCCATGGGGTTGTAGAAGAGTCAGGCATGACTTAATGACTAAACAACAACAACCACAACAACATGTGGAACAGCTTTTATTGTTCCCTAATGAGTGAACTCTGGGAGGTGGTGATGGACAGGGAGGCCTGGCGTGCTGTGATTCATGGGGTCGCAAAGAGTTGGACACGACTGAGCGACTGAACTGAACTGAATGTGTAACTTTATGACCAACCTAGATAGCATATTGAAAAGCAGAGACATTACTTTGCCAACAAAGGTCCATCTAGTCAAGGCTATGTATTTTCCAGTGGTCATGTATGGATGCGAGAGTTGGACTGTGAAGAAAGGTAAGAACCGAAGAATTAATGGTTTTGCACTGTAGTTTTGGAGAAGACTCTTGAGAGTCCCTTGGATTGCAAGGAGATCTAAACAGTCCATTCTAAAGGAGATTAGCCCTGGGTGTTCTTTGGAAGGAATGATGATGAAGCTGAAACTCCAGTACTTTGGCCACCTCATGCAAAGAGCTGACTCATTGGAAAAGACTCTGATGCTGGGAGGGATTGGGGGCAAGGAGGAAAAGGGGATGACAGAGGATGAGATGGCTGGATGGCATCACCAACGGGATGGACGTGAGTCTGAGTGAACTCCAGGAGTTAGTGATGGACAGGGAGGCCTGGCGTGCTGGGATTCATGGGGTCCCAAAGAGTCGGACAGGACTGAGCGACTGAACTGAACTGAACTGAATGTGTAACTTCAGTTTTAGGATACTATTGAATTGTCGTGGCTCCATTTATCAACCCAATGATACATGTATTGTGACTGGGAGTCCCTTGAAGAGGACACTCTTTTAAATGTCCCAATTCCAACTTCTCACAAAAGACCATTTGAGTAAATCAACTTGGAGTTTGGTGTTCATGTCTGGTTTTATCACGAACTGGTTCCAAATCAGGAAAGGAGTATGTTAAGGCTGTATATTGTCACCCTGCTTATTTAACTTATATGCAGAGTACATCTTGTGAAATGCTGGGCTGATGAAGCAAAAGCTGGGAATCAAGATTGCTGGGGAAATATCAATAACTTCAGATATGCAGATGGCACCACCCTTATGGCAGAAAGTGAAGAAGAACTAAAGAGCCTCCAGTTGAAAGTGAAAGAGTAGAGTGAAAATGTTGGCTTAAAGCTCAACATTTAGAAAATGAAGATCATGGCATCTGGTCCCATCACTTCATGGCAGATAGATGGGGAAACAGTGGAAAAAGTGGATGACTTTATTTTGGGGGCTCCAAAATCATTGCAGATGGTGACTGCAGCCATGAAATTAAAAGACACCTACTTCTTGGAATAAAAGTTATGACAAACCTAGACATAGGTTTGTCAGAGCCATCTCATCCTCTGTCCCCTTCTCCTCCTGCCCCCAATCCCTCCCAGCATCAGAGTCTTTTCCAATGAGTCAACTCTTTGCATATTCAAATCCAGCATATTCAAAAGCAGAGACATTACTTTGCCAACAAAGGTCCATCTAGTCAAGGCTATGTATTTTCCAGTGGTTATGTATGGATGTGAGAGTTGGACTATAAAGAAAGCTAAGCACCAAAGAATTGATGCTTTTGAACTCCGGTGTTGGAGAAGACTCTTGAGAGTCCCTTGGAGTGCAAGGAGATCCAACCAGTCTATCCTAAAGGAAATCAGTCCTGGGTGTTTATTGGAAGGACTGATGCTGAAGCTGAAGCTCCAAGGTTCTGGCCACCTGATGCTAAGAACAGACTCATTGGAAAAGACCTGATGCTCGGAAGGATTGAAGGCAGGAGAAGGGGGAGACAGAGGATGAGATGGTTGGATGGCATCACCAACTCAATGGACATGAGTTTGAATACATTCCAGTGATGGACAGGGAAGCCTGGAGGGCTGTAGTCCATGGGATCTCAAAGAGTCAGACAGGACTGAGTGACTAAACTGAACTGAATTGAACCAGAGGTTATATGAGGGGAGGAATCATGGTTAGCTCTTCAAATTGTTGCCCAGTTCCACTTCTTAGGAAAAACCATAGGTAGCTAGCATCATTTGTCAGAATGTATGATTGCAGAGGCAGTAGCTGTAACCCATGATAATTCTGTAACCCATCTTTTCTGTAATCCATGATAATTCTGAATTTAAAAATTTTCTGTGAGATTTCAAACATTCTTAAAAATGTTGGATTTCAACCATCTTTTGTTGTTGTTGTTTTGGAGAGTCTGAGTTGACATGAAACTTTGAAGAAACTTCTCAAGAATTTGGAGACCACAAAACAAAAATAAAATAATTCTAATTACCCATTTGTTTGCCAGCCATGTTTACAATTGTTTCTGTGAGTAAATTAATCAGATCAAAAAACATAGACTACAAAATATTATGTATGTTTAAAGACCCTTATTATTTCCTACTCTAAAATGACTCTTCTAATAAGTATGAAATCTAAAATCATTAGGGAATGAAACAAGACAAGAAAGTAGACATGGCTGGATCTTTATCATTTGGTAATCTTATATGCAGGATATAAGAATTGCTTATAAGGAAAAGTCTTAGAAACCTTGCCTCATTGATCATAAGACCACTCAGAATATTTCCTGTTCATTATATTCTTAGATCACTGCACAAATAAAATGTAATAGTAGCCATATTGGCAAGTTTCATATACATATGAAATTAGCTTTTCATGAAATTCTTTGTGAAAACTATACTGTTTTACTTTGAAGGTAGCTAAAATTATGTATAACTTTAGGATGACTAAATGAATAATATTAGGGTCAGATGAGTCTAAGAATATAATTTAAAAAGAGTTTTAAGTGTGTAGAAAAAATCATTAACTAGCTAGCAGTGCAGTTCTATTCTCAGACTCTACAAGAATAACTGATGACCCTGCCATCATCTTCTAACAATCAGCCACTTACCCACTTGACCTTCTACACCTTTGCTCATATGCCAGGCTGAAATGATAGGAAGAACATCTGGGCATCTTGCCTACCCAAAGTCTCTAGGGCTCTTGTTTCTGCTCTGAGCTGAATCTTTATTTAACCTTTGTTTTAATGATGAAAGTTTGTCTCTCTATCTTCGCTTCTCCACCTACAGTACATTTTTGTCACTGGTTCCCAATTTAAACACTTAGGAATCAGTAAGCATGACTTTGCCAACTTATGTGATTTTTTTTGTCTGTTTGTTTGTTTTCTTCCTCAGATTCTAGTATAGCTAATCTACTGACCATAAATGTGAGATTATTGATTCTCCTCGTGCATTAGATACTTCCTTGGCATAAATTTGGCACAACAGGAAGTTGCATTAACTTTTAATACATCAGTATGTCTCTTATAAAATTACACATCAAAAGTTGTGAATGTTTCAAATTTCAAAAAAAAAATGCCATTGGCTCATTTTGAGTTGCTAATGCACAGAAAGTTCTGACTCCTTGTTTTAGCTGAACCATCAGTTTACTTGATAACATATTTTTAATAGCATGAATGACAGAAAAATCTCAAAGAAATAACTGAACATTCCACCTAATGCCATCAGGGAAAGCAGAACAAACAAAACTCAAAGAAGGAAAAGAAATCATAAAGAACAGAGCAGAAATAAATACGGACAAAGAAAGCAATAGAAAGAACTCAATGAAACTAAAAGCTGGGTCTTTGAAAAGATAAACAAAATTAATCAATCTTTAGCCATACTCAAAGGAAAAATGGTAAAGAGCTCAAATCAATAAAATTAGAAATGAAAAAGGAAAAGTTACAATTGACATCACAGAAATACAAAGGTTCGTGAAAGAATACTTCAAATAACTTTATGGCAATAAAATGGACAACCTAGAAGAAAAAGACAAATTCCTAGAAATGTACAAGTCTGAATCAGGAAGAAATAGAAAATATGAACAGACCAATCACACTTCTGAAATGGAAACTGTTTAAAAATATTCCAACACACAAAAGTTCAAGAACAGATGGTTTCACAGGCAAATTCTATCAAACATTTAGAAAAGAGTTAACACCTATCCTTCTGAAACTATTCCAAAAAATTGCAGAGAAAGGAACACTCCCACACTCATTCTCTGAGGCCACCATGGCCTTGATACCAAAACCAGACAGAGATACTGCAAAAATAGAAATACACAGACCAATATCACTGATGAACATAGATGCAAAAATCCTCAAGAAAATAATATCAAATCAAATCCAACAATATATTAAAAGGATCATACACCATGACCAACTGGGATATCCCAGGGATGCAAGGACTTTTCAATATCTGCAAATCATTCAGTGTGATATAACACATTAACAAATTAAAGAACAAATCTATATGAATATCTCAATAGCTGCAGAAAATGCTTTTCACAAAATTCAACATCCGTTTATGATAACAACTCTCCAGAAGGTGGGCATAAAGGGAATGTGTATATGATGAACCCATAGCTAACATCATACTCAGTGGTGGAAAGAAACCTGAAAGCATCTCCTTTGGGATCAGGAACAAGACAAGGATGTCAACTCTTGCCACTTTTATTCAACATTCAGAACTCTTGGCCATGACAATCAGAGAAGAAAAAGAAATAAAAGGCATCCAAACATGAAAGAAGTTAAACTGTCACTGTGTGAAGATGACATGATATATAGAAAATCCTTAAGATGCTATCAGAAAACTACAAGAGTTCATCAATGAATTCAGTAAAGTGCAGAATACAAAATTAATGAACACAAATTTCCTGCAATTCTCTACACTAACAACAGATCAGTAAAATAAATTAAGGAAAAAAAATAATTTACCATCAAATTAGCATTACCATTATAAAGTACCAAATTACCATTAATTTAGCATCGAAAAGAATAAAATGCCAAGGGACAAATCTACCTAAGGAGGCAAAGGCCTATACTCTGAAAATTATAAGACAGTGATATGATCAAAGATGACACAAACAGATGGAAAGATACATCATGTTCTTGGATTAGAAGAATCAACATTGTCAAAATGACTATGCTACCCAAGTAAATCTACAGATTCAGTGCAATTCTTAGAAATTACCAACAGCATTTCCCACAGAATTAGAATAAACAATTTTTTAGTTTGTTCAGTTCAGTTCAGTCGCTCAGTCATGTCCAACTCTTTGTGGCCCCATGAATCTCAGCACACCAGGCCTCCCTGTCTATCACCAACTCCCAGAGTTCACTCAGACTCATGTCCATCGAGTCAGTGATTCCATCCAGCCATCTCATCCTCTGTCTTCCCCTTCTCTTCCTGCCCCCAATCCCTCCCAGCATCACAGTCTTTTCCAATGAGTCAACTCTTTGCGTGAGGTGGCCAAAGTACTGGAGTTTCAGCTTCAGCATCATTCCTTTGAAAGAAATCTCAGGGCTGATCTCCTTGAGAATGGACTGGTTGGATCTCCTTGCAGTCCAAGGGACTCTCAAGAGTCTTCCCTAACACCACAGTTAAAAAGCATCGATTCTTCAGTGCGCAGCTTTCTCTATGGTCCAACTCTCACATCCGTACATGACCACAGAAAAAACCATAGCCTTGACTATACGGACCTTTGTTGGCAAAGTAATGTCTCTGCTTTTGAATATGCTGTCTAGGTTGGTCATAACTTTTCTTCCAAGGAGTAAGCCTCTTTTAATTTCATGGCTGCAATCACCATCTGCAGTGATTTTGGAGCCCCCAAAACTAAAGTCTGACACTGTTTCCACATCTATTTCCCATGAAGTTATAGAACCAGATGCCATGATCTTAGTTTTCTGAAGGTTGACCTTTAAGCCAACTTTTTCATACTCCTCTTTCACTCTCATCAAGAGGCTTTTTTGTTCCTCTTCACTTTATGCCATAAGAGTGGTGTCATCTGCATATCTGAGGTTATTGATATATCTCCCAGCAATCTTGATTCCAGCTTGTGATTCTTCCAGCCCAGTGTTTCTCATGATGTACTCTGCATATAAGTTAAATAAGTGGGGTGACAATATACAGCCTTGACGCACTCCTTTTCCTATTTGGAACCAGTCTGTTGTTCCATGTCCAGTTCTAACTATTGCTTCCTGACCTGCATATAGGTTTCTCGAGGTTTTTAGTTTGTATGGAAACACAAAAGAGCCTGAATAGCCACAGCAATCCTGACAAAGAAAAATGAAGCTGGAAGCATCTGGCCTCCTGACTTCAAATTAGACTACAAAACTACAGTCATGAGAACAGATTGGTAATGGCACAAAAACAGAAAAAACATATCAATAGAATAGGACAGAAAGTCCAGAATAAACTCATACATCTGTGGTAAATTAATCTACACATCTATGGTAAATTAATCTAATCCACTTTGCTGTATACTTGAAACTAACACGACATGGTAAATCAACTATCTCTTTCTCTCTTTAGTCACTAAGTTATGTTTGACTCTTGCGACCCTATGGACTGTAGCCTGCCACACTCCTCTGTCATTGGGATTCTCCAAGTAAGAATATTGGAGAGAGTTGCCATTTCCTTCTCCAGGGGATCATCCCAACACAGGGATCAAACCTGGGTCTCCTACGCTGCAGGCAGTTTCTTTATCGACTGAACTACAAAGGAAGCTGTTAAATTATATAGTACATAATATATAAATCAACTATACTCCAATATAAAATAGAAATTAAATGAAAAATAAAAGCATGAATGAGAGGAGCAAAGCCTTTTTGATGCATGTACCATAAAGTTTAAGTATCAGATACATTTCCACAATCCAGAACAATGCAGAAGCTAAGGAAGGTGCTGACTGGAGAAAAATAAGGAGGCAACTTGGTAAATTGTTTTTGTACATACTGGAGTTTGTTAGGTATTCTTTAGTGAGAGGTGAATGCATGCTGGGTTTTGCAGCTCATGTGGAGAAATTAAATGTCTATTAGTAAGCATTTAAGGAAACTAAAAATGCTTTTTTCCAAAAAAAGAAGAAAAAATCTAACAAAGTTTTAATAATTATATATAGGTATGTTTTTTTCTCATTATGTTAACAGCCGGAACATCAGCTGGAGGAAATAAATAGCACTAGTGTATGTTTCCTTGGGCAGAGCTAGGACTTGATCAGCAATGATAAGATCCTCTGAGAAATAATTGTTTCACGCCAGATAACTCACAAGTGTCAGGCTGCTTAGCACCCAGACATAAGAGCTATGACCTCTATTGATTAATGTCTCTTCACATTATCACCATCAGTTAAACAGCTATTTTCAAATTCATGCATATTAACAAAGTGAAATGAAATAGGTCTCTAACCTGAATTTCCATAACAATAATATAAACACACCAGCCATAATATAAAAGGGTTATTAGAAGAAAAACACATGGGAAGGATGTGGTACCATTATGGAAGTGTCAACTTGGATGAAAATGATGAGAAATATCAATCCAGTACACTCCTGTTAGGCTGTAAATTTGCCTCTGAATGCATCTTTGATATACCTCATTTTCTTTCCATCTGCATTATCTCCTTCTCAATCTCCCAGAACAGAACCACTAGCTTTAGCTATAGTTCAATATTTATTTTAGGCCTTCAAAGATCTGTTTATCATAATCCCCTTCCCTGAAGTTTGGATATTTTTATTATCAAAGTGACTTTTCCCTCATTCAGCTACTAATCCTGCAACACCACCTGTTCTGTATCCTTCATGGGTAAACGATCACATCAATCCAGTCCCTCAAAAATTGTTAGTAAATTAAATAAGTACAATATTTAATAGGAAATTAGGAGAGGGATAGAAAATTCTGATAGTTCATAGAGCTGTGGACGATGGATTTTCGGTGATCAGTGGGCTGAGTTTCGTCCAGAGGGTTCTAATACTATATGTCCCAATCTGTATTTGAGACTTTTGTGCTTTTAATACCTGGGGTATGGATGGTAACTTCCTTTGGCCTTTCTGAAGTGTTACATGCATAAGGAATATAGTAACTTGACTTTAGTTCACCAAGAACTGAAAACCAAATGTTCAACACTACACTGCATCTTAGAAAACTCTGCATTGCATAACCTTAGAAGATAGATGTCAACTAAACAAAAAAAGGGATGGGATCTAAAATTTTGTTGCATTAAATTTTCAAATGTATGAAATTTAGTTCTGTCAAATGAGAGACTTTGAAAGGCTTACCACTTGAAATTGCATTACTGGCATACTTACATTTTAAATTGAGATTTATATTCCCTCTCAATTGATAACATTTAGCAGATATCACTTTGTAATCACTATATTTCTCTTGCTTTTGAAAATTATATTGGATCACTGATGTTAATTTTTACAATAAAAGTCTATTTTCAGATATAAGACAGCTTTCCATTTATTTTTTTAATTTAAAAATATTATTTTTTTCTGGATATTTACTACAGAAACATCAAACCTATTAGATTGATACTTTAAGGCATCTGTGACATGTTTCAAGGTCAATATCTAGGCATATACTTATTGTAACCCTGACTGTTCATTTCCTTAAAGGCTAACTAACCACTTTCTAGCTCAGTTTTGGTTCATACTTTTTCTTTGATGGTGAATACATTTCTTTAACTTCCAAAAACATGTACTTCTTTTTATATTAAGGCACATGGATAATTTGATGCTGGCTAAAGTTTTAAAAAATATGCATTTATACATACAAACAGTTATATCTATTTCTATATCACTCTCTCTCTCAAATTAAACTGATACTTCAAGTTATAATCCAACACTGAAAAATTTATTCTAGCCTTTTCTCTAAGTTTGTAACTGCTTTCTCTGAAAGTGAAAGACTTGGCTCTCATCTCAATATGTCTACTTATTTTTAGGAAATGTAGAGTATTTGAAAACTTATAAAGTTATTTTAGAATTTCTAACACATACCACTATGGAACACAAATTACAAACTAGAATTCAGTATTTGTTTACAATATTTTGTACTGTCTTTAGCCTTAGAGAATATAATCAAAATACTGTGTTTCCCATGTTCAGTTCAGTCGCTCAGTTGTGTCCGACTCTTTGCGACCCCATGAATCGCAGCACGCCAGGCCTCCATGTCCATCACCAATGCCCGGAGTTCACTCAGACTCATGTTACTTTCGGAGAAGGCAATGGCACCCCACTCCAGTACTCTTGCCTGGAAAATTCCATGGACGGAGGAGCCTGGTGGGTTGCAGTCCATGGGGTCGCTAAGAGTCGGACACAACTGAGCAACTTCACTTTCACTTTTCACTTTCCTGCATTGGAGAAGGAGATGGCAAACCACTCCAGTGTTCTTGCCTGGAGAATCCCAGGGACGGGGGAGCCTGGTGGGCTGCCGTCTATGGGGTCGCACAGAGTCGGACACGACTGAAGGGACTTAGCAGCAGCAGCAGCAGCAGCATGTTACTTTTCTGCAAATTGTTAGTGCTGTTCTTCGCCACCCTCTTCATTGTGACTATGTGATTCATTTGTTACTAGTCCACTTGCACTGCAGGAGACCCGGGTGGGATCCCTGGGTCTGGAAGATCCCCTGGAAAAGAGAATGGCAACCCAATCCAGTATTCTTATCTGGGAAATCCCATGGGGGGGCCTGGTGGACTAGTCCATGGGGTCTCAAAGAGTCAGACACAACTGAGCCACTAACATACCATACCATGTGGTGTGTGGATTCTATTATGTGTTGAATTGTATCCTCTCCAATGGTATTTCCCTTCATACATTAAAGCCCTGATCCCCACTGCTCTTTAAAGAGGTGATTAAGAGATTTAGATGCCCAGAGAGTCACCAAGGATGTGTATACACATCAGTTCAGTTCAGTCACTCAGTCGTGTCTGATTCTTTGTGACCCCATGAATCGCAGCACGCCAGGCCTCCCTGTCCATCACCATCTCCCAGAGTTCACTCAGACTCATGTGCATCGAGTCAGTGATGCCATCCAGCCATCTCATCCTCTGTTGTCCCCTTCTCCTCCTGCCCCCAATCCTTCCCAGCATCAGAGTCTTTTCCGATGAGTCAACTCTTCGCATGAGGTGGCCCAAGTATTGGAGTTTCAGCTTTCGCATCATTCTTTCCAAAGAAATCCCAGGGCTAATCGCCTTCAGAACGGACTGGTTGGATCTCCTTGCAGTCCAAGGGACTCTCAAGAGTCTTCTCCAACACCACAGCTCAAAAGCATCAATTCTTCGGCGCTCAGCCTTCTTCACAGTCCAACTCTCACATCCATACATGGCCACAGGAAAAAACCATAGCCTTGACTAGATGGACCTTAGTTGGCAAAGTAATGTCTCTGCTTTTGAATATGCTGTCTAGGTTGGTCATAACTTTTCTTCTAAGGAGTAAGCATCTTTTAATTTCATGGCTGCAGTCACCATCTGCAGTGATTTTACCAAAGACCATATGAGGATGAGACAGGCTGGACAAACATCTCCTTGAGCAACAAAATGCAAACAAACTATATGGGACTAAAAATAACTGTGCAGTTGGGGTAAATTCTGGACATAAGATACAAAAAAAAAAAAATTAAATTAATAAAACAACAACAACAACTTGCACTTCTGAAGAGCCAGGAGCAAAGCACTGTGCATGCGCAAGCACACCGCCATCTAAGGAGTGGGCAAACCGCCTAAGCCAGCCCTCCTGTCCGATCTCTGGGACACCCCAACCCTCAACCCGTAGAAGGAGCCAGCTCCCCCCTTTAAGGAGTGAGCAAGGGAACCATTACTTGTTCTCTCTCCCCTCTGCTGCAGCGGGGGCCCTGTTAAAGCCCTGCCTGGATTTCTTGTCTAGCCTCATCAATTGCTATTGATTGGGGAAGGCCAAGAACACTGGTCAATGTCACTTCTATTAGTATCTCCTCCTCATAGACTAACAGCATTATCAGTATTAGTTTTCGCTTTATCCTTCCCTCATTTCCTTCTCTCGCCTCTCCTCTCTGGCTTTCCTTCTTTCCCTTTTCTTTTCTTCCTTTCTGTTTCCCTTTTGCTCCCTCTCTCCCTCCCCCTCCCCTTTCTTCCTGTTTTCCTTTCCTGCCCCCCTGCTTCCATCCCTCTCCCTTCCTTTCCAAAAAAGTCAAAGAGACACAAAACTATATACTTCCTTACTTCTTCCTCTTTCTTACAGAAAAGGAGCATATCATATAATTTTTGCACATTACCATTGCCAAAGTCCTTTCCAAAAGGACAATTTTTTATTCCTACCAGCGAGGAGTCAGAGTGACTGTTTCTCTAAATCAAGCATTTCTTATCTGCCAAAGCAGCAAAAATCAGAGTTGAATTAAGTAAAGTATATATAAACACCCCCCTTCATTAAAGAAGCATCTTTTTATTATTATCATGGCCACATTGCCTACTGAATAGGCATTGGGCTTCCCTGGTAGCTCAGAGGTTAAAGCATCTGCCTGGAATGCTGGAGACCGGGGTTCAATCCCTGGGTCGGGAAGATCCCCTGGAGAAGGAAATGGCAACCCACTCCAGTACCCTTGCCTGGAGAATCCCATGGAGGGAGGAGCCTGGTAGGCTTCAGTCCATGGGGTCGCAAAGAGTCGGACACAACTGTGAGACTTATTAAGTCAACTTAAACCCTCCCACTCTGACTTATTAAGTCAACTTAAACCCTCCCACTCTGACTTTAGTTATTTAAAGAAGGAATGAATGTCTAACTAAATATATCTATAAAAATGCTGTATGAGTGATCCTTGTTTTAGACAAGCAGCTATAATTGAGGAAAGCAGTCAGATTCTCTCTCAGGGAATTTTTACTCTTAAAGACATGAAAAAAGAAAATCAGCTAGTTGGGAGCTGTGGAGATGGAGATGGAGCTAAAATATTAGTCAGGAATGTCATTTTTATTGTTTCTGACGGAGTACTTAGGGTCCAGTTGATCACCTAGAATTGCTGTTGGACTTGTAGAATTACTCCTGCAAACTGAACAAGCTTGTCTTTTGAAGAGACATGGCCAGCACTTTTTCTGTCTAACTTCTTGAAGTAATCTTAGAGACAACATGCGGTAAGTGAGATGACTGGACACGGCTCTATTTCTTAATATAACTGAAAACCACAATCCGTGGGGTGCAAAGGATCAGACACAACTGAGAGACTGCGTAGCATGCGCTGTTCCATCTAAGGAAAAAAAAATTCTCAGTTGCTTCATTCTGAGGGGAAAAATGTTTATGTTGGCAAAGTAAAGAGTACTTTGTCATTGTAAATTTTTTGAGAGAGGATAATAACCTGTAAATTTTATGAGACAAAATAGGAAAATGTAGTCTATAGTCCCAAACAATGTGCTTAGGAAATAGAAACATTCAAAAATTATAACATCCAATATCCTCTATGTTTCTTATCAATTAGAAGTGTGTGTGTGTGTTTTTCAATTTTAATATGTATGCATGTGCTAAGTCGCTTCAATTATGTCTGATTATTTGCAATCCTATGGACTGTAGCCTGTCAGGCTCCTTTATCCAGGATTCTCCAGGCAAGAATGCTGGAGTGGGTTGCCATGTCCTCCTCCAGGGGATCTTCCCAAGCCAGGGGTCAAACCCATGTCTCTTATGTCTCCTGCATTGGCAGGAGGGTTCTTTGCTACGAGCACAACCTGGAAAGCCCTGAAACACTCATAAATTCTCTAAAGCATCTACCAAAAGGAAGCATTTTGAGCAGAATTTGAGGAGTGAGTTTAAGGTCCAATCTGACCTTAGCCAAACTAAGTTAGCATGTAATTATTTAATCTGATCCAATAGGTGATGATTTTAAAAGATAATGTTTTATGTTCCTAAGCAAGAACTCAAATCCAGCATTTATTGGTACTTTGGTAATGAAGTTGGGAATTGGGAGTTGGTGATGGACAGGGAGGCCTGGTGTGCTGCAGTCCATGGGGTCGCAAAGGAGTCAGACATGACTGAGTGATTGAACTGAACTGAATTGAATGAAAATAATATTTACTTCATATGATTTCTATGCACAATAATAGGAATAATATGTTTAAAACAAAACTATGTCAAGAATATAGTAAATATTAAATAATTAGTAAATGTTTAAACTGTAATTCTTAGATGACATAAATGCTATAGGTAGTAAGTATTCTGATGTATGCCAGATAACAATAGAGAGATTTAAAAAATTAAAAACTTCTCCAAGAGTGAAAATTTTAGAAGTCTAGTGACTGATCCATTTTGTAGATAATTTGGATTTACTTACAGAAAGCTAGTCATTAGATAATAAGTCTGATTTGTATGTAGAATAATTGTACATTTCTATACAAATTTGCCACATATACTGTAGAAAACAAGAGAACTCAAAGTTTATTTTTAAATAAAAGAATTAGCGCCTCAATTTTCTCACCTTTTAATATTCACATATACAGGGAAATTGATTTGATCTTTAGAGTAGATTATATCATATATATATATGTATACACACACAGACATATACGCATATGTATGTACAGTAACATCTCTTTAAGATTTTTTAAGCACAATTAAATTTCATACATAGATATACATTTACATGGAGTCCACATGAAAATTGTTTAAATGACCTTGTATATTTTTAAAAAATGTTATACTTAGGGCTTCCTTCATAGCTCAGTCAGTAAAGAATCCATTTGCAATACAAGAATCTGCCTGCAATGTAGGAGACCTGGGTTTGATTCCTGGGTCAGGAAGATCCCCTGAGAAGGAAATGGCAACCCACTCCAGTATTCTTGCCTGAGAAATCCCATGGACAAAGGAGCCTGGTGGGCTACAGCCCAGTGAGTCACAAGAGTCGGACATGACTTAGCAACTAAACCACCACCATGCTTATCACTATGATTTAGGCTTGACTGCTACCTAAAGGAGACACCAGCTAAGATACCTATCTTTAAATAAAAACTGAAATTAAGAAATATAGATGTACTCTATTGCACTGTGGTGGGAAAACATTCTTTTCTTTCCAGTGGTGTAGAACAAGAGCTGTGTACATCCAAATTTCACATTTAGTAACATTATTATGGTTGGCTTCAACCCAGCAACAAAATAATCTGACAGGGTCATTTAAAAAAGGGCTTGGAATGCATGGTATGACAGCAATTTGCTAAATTCAAATGATAGCATGATTATTGGTCTGAAAAAAAGTGCTAATAAGCAGTCCTGCTATCTGACTCTATGCCTTTTTTTCAGTTATCTGTGGTTGGATTCATCGTAAGACTTATACAATGATGAACATTGTAGTACATTTATGAATAAAAATGACTAAAAAAGTCAAAACCAGACCCATTAAGCAAAGTGACTTTAGATGCTAAAGTGCTAAATCAAATGAACGGATCTTATTTGAATTTTAAAAATAGCATTAAATGGACTGAAGCTGTCATATGAAAGAATGAGGAAAAGCATAAGAATATAATAGGCACTAATCCTTGCTTTTGTAAAAATCAAGGACACATTGTATCCATGTACATTTTACTATGATGCTAACATAGAATACATATTAAAACTGACTTTAAAAGCAAAGTCCAATGATAACTATAAGAGAATAAGAAAATTTAAAAAATCAATTAAAGGAGTTAAAATGACAATCATTTATTTTTCTAGTTCAATAAATACAATAATTTAATGGAAATGTCTAAAGAAAGCCTTTATAAGGTTTTAATTGAATTTAAAACAAAAATGCCCATATAATAAATTCATACCTTCTATTTTACATAAATCTCTTGAACTTTGCATGAAGTAGTAATTTATCTTTCAGCTTTGACTTTGTTTTCAAACGATGTTAATTTAATAGATGCTTTTAAGTATTAAATATGATTTAAATTGACCTTGCAAAAACCTTCGACTGTATCACATAAATTGTGGAAAATTCTGAAAGAGATGGGAATACCAGACCACCCGACCTGCCTCTTGAGAAACCTGTATGCAGGTCAGGAAGCAACAGTTAGAACTGGACATGGAACAACAGACTGGTTCCAAATAGGAAAAGGAGTATGTCAAGGCTGTATATTGTCACCCTGCTTATTTAACTTATATGCGGAGTACATCATGAGAAACACTGGGCTGGAGGAAGCACAGCTGGAATCCAGATTGCCGGGAGAAATATCAATCACCTCAGATATGCAAATGACACCACCCTTATGGCAGAAAGTGAAGAAGAACTAAAGAGCCTCTTGATAAAAGTGAAAGAAGAGAGTGAAAACGTTGGCTTAAAGTTCAGCATTCAGAAAACTAAGATCATGGCATCTGGTCCCATCACCTCATGGGAAATAGATGGGGAAACAGTGGAAACAGTGGCTGACTTTATTTTGGGGGGCTCCAAAATTACTGCAGTTGGTGATTTCAGCCATGAAATTAAAAGACCCTTACTCCTTGGAAGGAAAGTTATGACCCACCTAGACAGCATATTAAAAAGCAGAGACATTACTTGGCCAACACAGGTCCGTATAGTCAAGGCTATGGTTTTTCCAGTGGTCATGTATGGATATGAGAGTTGGACTGTGAAGAAAGCTGAGCGCTGAAGAATTGATGCTTTTGAACTGTGGTGTTGGAGAAGACTCTTGAGAGTCCCTTGGACTGCAAGGAGTCCAACCAATCCATCTTAAAGGAGATCAGTCCTGGGTTTTCATTGGAAGGACTGATGTTGAAGCTGAAACTCCAATATTTTGGCCACCTGATGTGAAAAGCTGACTCATTGGAAAAGACCCTGATGCTGGGAAAGATTGAGGGCAGAAGAAGGGGACTACAAAGGATGAGATGGTTGTGTTAGGGGAAGCACAATGATTGAAACTGCGTACCCTGGCCAGGAACCATAGTAACTATTTGCCTGAGTTGTTTTATAATAGGAGGTCCTGGTAAGGAGCAGGGAACTAATAAGCCTCCACCAACCAGAAGAGTTGGAGAAAGGTCAAAAGGAGACACCACCTGTCCGACCACCTCCCAGAATCCTTCTCTCTGGCATCCATCTTAGCTAAACAGGCTTGCACCACCAAGGACTCTGAGTCAGAATGATTGGCTAAGGACAACCCAGCAACTAATCCCATCACCATAAAACCTGAGACTGCAAGTCATGTGACAGAGCAATTCTCCTGGGTTCCATTACCCTCATGCTCTCCACCCGGGTGCTCTTTCCCGATAAAATCTCTTGCTTTGTCAGCACATGTGTCTCCTCGGACAATTCATTTCCAAGTGTTAGACAAGAGCCCAGTTTCGGGCCCTGGAAGGGGTCCCTCTTCCTGCGACAGCTGGATGGCATCGTTGACTTGATGGACATGGGTTTGGGTGGACTCTGGGAGTTGGTCATGGACAGGGAGACCTGGCATGCTGTGGTTCATGGGGTTGCAAAGAGTCAGACATGACTGAGCGACTGAACTGAACTGACTGATGATTTAAATGATTATTACAGAGGGAACTTTATATGAGGAGGAAAACTGAAAATGGATTTTAACATAGATCAGAAAGAGTGAAACGAAAGGTTTTTCTTAATGCATTTTAAGTTTATAATAAAGTACTTCTCTAAATACTTTAAATTAGTGTTTCAATCATAAAGAATGACAAACTTTTTTTTTTTACTTTTTCAGTCTCCATAACTACACAAGTCAATTCTTTAAGATAAATCTCTTCATATTTATATGGTTCTGTTTCTCTGGAGAACTCTAATTAATTAAAATGTTTAAGTCTCTATTAAATTTTGGCCTTGGTGCATCTCTCTCTCTTTCTCTCTCTCTCTCTCTCTATATATATATATATATATATATACACACATATATATACACATATATACATATATATATTCAGTTGTGATAGGTAAGGGTTTTTTTGTTGTTGTTTAGCTTGTGGGTTCTATTTTGTCAATTCAAGTACAGTAGGATACCTCAAATAAATGAATATCTTTAAGTATCTCCTCCAAACTCCTCCAGATACTTTAATGTATTTGTGTGAACTATGTTTAGGCCTAAGATTGGATTCCTGCTATTTAAAATTTTAAATATTTTAGAATTTTATGTTTAAAGAAAACAAAGTAACTATTTTTCATCAAACAAATACTGCAAGTTTGAATTATTTAATCACTGAAGGGCTGTCAATTGAAGAAATCCTTTAAAACACAGATTTCTTATTGAAAGTCATGTATAGATAGGAGAAACATTTTCTTCTCTCTCAGAAGTCCTTGGAAGCCATGATAACACCAAGAAATAGATATAGATAAGGATAAAATCACCCCAGGCATATTGACTAAACTTACGCAGAATATGGGAGTAGATTTGATACTGATAGTCTCATTATATTCCTTACTTGAAAGGTGTAAAAACTTAACAGTAGATTTTAGCTGTGATGCACTGAAAGAAAAGTTTTTCATTCTGAGTCTTAAGATTGAGTGAAGATAGTCTCTGAAAAGACAGCTAACATAAGTATCAAGGTATGGACTAAATTGAAAGCTTGATATTTTTATTAAAAAAATACAGATTTATTTTCAACATATACGATTGCTTTTCTTTAAAATAGGGAGTAATAATATTTTCAAAAGCCAAAATGGCTGGAGGTCTTTTTTTCTGAAAATTACCAAAAGCTAAAGGAATCTCTTGGACAGCAAGGAGATCTAACCAATCCATCCTAAAGGAAATCAGTCCTGAATATTCACTGGAAGGACTGATGTTGAAGCTGAAACTGCAATATTTTGGCCATCTGATGCAAAGAGCTGACTCATTTGAAAAGACCCTGATGCTATGAAAGATTGAATGCAGGAGGAGAAGGGGACAACAGAGGATGAGATGGTTGGATGGCATCACCAACTGTATGGACATGAGTTTGAGTAAACTCCAGGAGCTGGTGAGTTGGGGGAGTTGGTAATGGACAGGGAAGCCTGGTGTGCTGAAGTTCGTGGAATCGCAAAGTGTCGGACATAACAGAGCAACTGAACTGCACTGAAAGGAATCTTTTAAATGAGAACCTGGGACTAACTATGATGCTGAATTAAGTGATGAGACTACCAATACTTGCCTCACAGTGTAAACTAGCAGTTCTCAAAATAGAGCATGCATTAGAACATATGGAAGGCTTGAAAAACACAGACAACTGGGCTCAACCTCATAGCTTCTGATTTAACAGGTCTGAAAGGGAGACTGAGAATCTGCGTTTCTAATAAGTCCCCAAGTGATGCTGATTCGCTGTTCTGGAGAACACCCTTTAAGAAGCACTAGTCTATAGATCTCAGCCAACTCATTTCAGGGAATATTTAATGGGCAGAGCAAACATACTTACTTAGGTAAGATACTCGTACTAGATAAAAAAGGAAGGTAAAGACCTACAGGCTACCCATGCTGTAGCCAGCCCTACATACATGCACACACACACACACACACACACACACACACACACACACACACACAATTTTAAGATTGAAAAGTCTTATCAAAGAAATGTGAGCCAATTATAGTATTCATTAGGGGGAAGGAGCTAAAATAGCCAACTCAAGATCCAATTATTTCCCAATGTTCAGGGCTGAGGGAAAAAGGACACTCTTCCAAAAAGAAAGAAAGCAGGTAACACTGTCTAATCATCTTCAAACATGTTGGCAACTGACTAACCTGGAAAATAAACCAATGATATTAGAATAAAGGGAAATCCATACTAAAGGAATTATCTTATAGAGGATCTCTAACTCAGGATTGCTTATAATAACCAAATCCATCATTTATGGATTTATGAGACTGATTCCTTAGAAAATATAGTGTAAAATAAATGATCATCTAGACTATGATAGGGAAATGTTTCATTAACTAAGTGCTCTTTTATTTTTATTTTTTTAAAAAAAGTGAACATGATCAAAGACCTCATTAGAGACATATCTATTACGCTGGGTCTCTAATGTGGGAAGGAAGGACTTCAAGAGAACCATAAGTTGTCCCAAGTCCTTTCTTCCCATAATAAAAATGACTCATTAGGAAGCGTCACTAAAAATTTCAAAGACATGTCTGATGAAAAGCATTTGTTGTGAAGCTTTATAGTGAGATCTCTCTACTTTTTTGTTTTAGCTCTCTCACCAACAAGATAAATCACTCACCTTAGTGAGTTAAATAAGAAGTGACAAAAGACAACCAAATTTTCAAATGAGAGAGGGCTGGAATAGACATTTCGCCAAAGAAGCTTAGCCAATCAGCAAAAGAAAAGATGCTCCACAGCAAATGACTAGAGAAATGCTAGTCAAATTGAGGTATCATTTCACACCCAATTGATAGCTATAATAAAAATGCAGACAATAATATTGATGAAGAGGTAGAAAATCAGAACTCATATATTATTAGTAGAAGTGTAAAACTTTTACAGCCATGTTGGAAAACAGTTCGGAAGCTACTCAGAGAACATAGTTACTGTATGACCCAGCAATCCCACTTTAAAGTCGATGTGCTAAACACGGAAGTGAAAGTGTTACTCAGTTGTGTCTGTCTCTTTGCGACCCCATGGACTGTAGCCTGCCAGGCCCCTCTGTTCATGGGATTTTCCAGGCAAGAATACTGGAGTGAGTAGTCATTCCCGTCTCCAGAGTATCTTCCTGACCCAGGGACTGAACCCAGGTCTCCTGAAATGCAGGCAGATTCTTTACCATCTGAGCCACCAGGTGCTAGGTATACACCAAATTAAAACATGTCCATGTAAAAACTTGTACATAAATACTCATAGCAGGATGATTCACAATAAACAAGAGCTTAACAACCCAGTGCCCTTCAGCTAATGAATTGATTAAGGAAATGTGGATGCCTGTATATTATAGGTTGAATTGTATCTTTCAAAAGATATGTTGAAATCATAATCAAACTTGTCTGAGGATGTGAACTTTTAAAATAGAGTGTTTGCATATTTTATCAAGTAAAGATGAGGTCATCATGAGGCCCTAATATAATATTAGGGCCTAATAACTGGTGTCTTTATTAGAAAAGGGAAGTACCCTCTAAAATCAGACACACAGGAAGGCCGTGTGATGACACAGGCAGAGTTTGGCAGGATGGAAATACAAGCCAAGGGAAGTCAAGTACCTGCAGACACTTCCAGATGCAAAGAAAGATTCTACCCAGGGTCTTAGAGGGAGCATAGCTCTGCCAATACATTGATTTCATACACCTAGCCTCTAGAACTATGAGACAGTACATTTCCGTTCTTTTGATCAACCCAATCTGTGGTACTTCATTACAGCAGTCTTAGGAAATTAATACACCATACAGTAGACTATATTCACACACAAAAAGAAATAATGTGTTGATATATTACAACATAAATAATCCTTATAAAAAGCAGAATAAGCCAGACACAAGAGGACAAATAGTAAATGATTCCACTTATATGAAATACCTAAAAGAGACAAATCTATAGGAACAAACAGTGGATAAGTGGTTGCCAGGAACTGGAGAAAAGGAGGAATGAGGAGTTACTTGTTAATAGAATGAGATTTATTGTGGGGGTGATGAAAATACTCAGTAATTAGACACTGGTGATGGTGGTACACCTTAGTGAATATGCTAAAAAGCATTATGATTTACAATTTAAATGTGAGAACTATGATGCCTGGTATGTCTGCTCAGTTGCTCAGTCATGCCCAACTGTTTGCAACCTCATGAACTGTGTCACCCACCAGCCTCCTCTGTCCATGGAATTTTCCTGGCAAGAATACTAGAGTGGGTTGTCATTTCCTTCTCCAGAGGAGTACTATGGTAGGTGAATTAAATCACACACACATACACACACACACAAACACAAATAATAATGAGTGAAGCAAAATGCTTCAAATAAGATAAATCCTTCTGGAAACCAAAGATTTTCATTTGTTTATAATCCAAAGAATTTACACAGATCTCTTAATTATCTAAGACTTCTGTGCAATATTTGGGCTCATCCTTGAGTCCAATGAAACATTTATTAAGAAATCTGATTGGAACATCTCTCTCAGACTCCTTCAATACTATATATAACTCTCATTCCGTGGTAATCAAGCTCCTTTTGGTGCTTATATTAACTGAAATTTGGTTCACTTCTGCACTTCTGTAGCCATCTTATGCTGCTGCTGCTGCTGTTAAGTCGATTCAGTCATGTCCGACTCTGTGAGACCCCATAGACGGCAGCCCACCAGGCTCCCCCATCCCTGGGATTCTCCAGGCAAAAACGCTGGAGTGGGTTGCCATTTCCTTCTCCAAGCCATCTTATGAGGAACATGTTAATACTCATACTTCTCCAATGAAGTTCTTCCTAGTCAATTCTCCAATACTACCTTGTTATGGTCAATTACAGAGATTCTCTCAGCCAAAAAACACAAAAAACAAAACCTTATTAGAAAAATTTAATCTTTCAAAAATCAAGAAAAAGAAAAATAGCATGAAATAAAGTGATTTAGTCTTCTTGGATCCCACCTTAAATTCCTAAAGAAAAAATGTGATTCTTTCTACATTTACAAAAAGAAATTTATTTCAGGAATCAGTTTTTTTCATGGTTAAGATATTTATCTCTTTCTTTTTAATCTTTTCTCATATTACAAACATGATGAAAGTACCTGGAATAGGGCTCCAGTTTTAAGAACTCCAGCAATAAATCTCCCAAAAAAGGATCTGGACTTAGCAATTATCACTACTACCACCATAATACAAGCACACCTCAGAGATATTGCCAGTTCCTGACCACTGCAATAAAGCAAATGTCACATTGCAGTGAGTCACACAATTTTTTTGGTTTTCTAGTACATATAAAAGTTATGTTTACCCTGTTAAGTGTGTTATATCATTATGTTAAAAATGTAAAATAATTAAAGATAGTCCGTTGCTGAAAATGCTAACCATCACCTGACCTTCCAGGGAATAATAATCATTTTGTAGTTGTAACATCAAAGATGACTGATCACAGGTACCATTGCAAATGTAACAATAAAATTTTTTTTGAAATATTGTGAGAATTACCAAAATGTGACAGAGACAAGAAGAGTGCAAATAGTGTTGGGAAAACAGAGCCAATAGACATGCTTGACCCAGGTTGCCACAAACACAGTATCTCTGAAGTGCAGTAAAGTGAAATGCAATAAAACGAGGCATGCCTTTTTTTTTTTTTTAATTAAATGGGAGACCTAGACTTGGCTGAGCCTGAGATTTAAACATAGGTTAAAATAATCCTGTGCTGCTGCTGCTGCTGCTGCTAAGTCGCTTCAGTCGTGTCCGACTCTGTGCGACCCCATAGATGGCAGCTCATCAGGCTCCCCCATCCCTGGGATTCTCCAGGCAAGAACACTGAAGTGGGTTGCTATTTCCTTCTCCAATGCATGGAAGTGAAAAGTGAAAGTGAAGACGCTCAGTCGAATCCAATTCTTAGCAACCCCATGGACTGTAGCTTGCCAGGCTCCTCCGACCATGGAATTTTCCAGGCAAGAGTACTGTGCTACATTTGACTAAATTATATGACTCCTTGCATAACTTAATGAGCCATATTTGAGTGTAAGAAACAAACTCCTTAAATTATATCAAATAAGGGGATACATTTTTTGGATACACATGAAATCTCACAGATATGTCAGATTAACTTCAGGAAAATTGAAGTGGAACCATGATTCTGGCAATTGAAGCTAGAAATTAATGCTTAATTCAAAGTAACTCTAGGGACATAGTCAGTGGTTCTTATTGCTTTGCTCTAGTGTTCTGCCCCAGATAGATCAGCAAGGTCCACACGGGCACTCCTAACATCTGCTCATGTAGGACTTCAATTTACATATCATTCCTCATGGTCCCTAACACAGTATATATTGAACTTATGCACCATTATGTTTGGCTAATGCTTTTTCTACCTGGGTCTTTTACAATGCTTGAAAGAGAACAATTAGTTCAAGTCCTATTTGAAAAATAAAATCACATATACATATAGAATATGTGCCCTTGGTCAGTTTTAAACCCCTTGAACTAGTTCTCTCTGTTACCAAAAAGAGTACACTTTGGCTTGTGAGCTAGGAAACATTTGTTCAGTTCAGTTCAGTTCAGTTCAGTTCAGTCACTCAGTCATGTCCGACTCTTTTTTGACCCCATGAATCGCAGCACGCCAGGCCTCCCTGTCCATCACCAACTCCCGGAGTTCACTCAGACTCACGTCCATCGAGTCAGTGATGCCATCCAGCCATCTCATCCTCTGTCATCCCCTTCTCCTCCTGCCCCCAATCCCTTCCAGCATCAGAATCTTTTCCAATGAGTCAACTCTTCGCATTAGAAGATAGTATAAGCATCATGGATGCCCGGAAGGACACAGTCAGTACCCTCAATCTTGAATGCCTTGCCCCAACATTGTTTTCTCTATTATATATTGAGTGCAGTTCAGTCACTCAGTTGGGTTGACTCTTTGCAACCCCATGGACTGCAGCACGCCAAACTTTCCTGTCCATCACCAACTCCTGGAGCTTGCTCAAACTCATGTCCATGGAGTCAGTGATGCCATCCAACCATCTCATCCTCTGTCGTCCCCTTCTCCTCCTGACTTGAATCCTTCCCAGCATCAGGGTCTTTTCCAATGAGTCAGTTCTTCACATCAGGTGGCCAAGGTATTGGAGCTTCAGCTTCAGCATCAGTCCTTCCAATGAATATTCAGGACTGATTTCCTTTCTGAATGACTGGTTGGATCTCCTTGCAGTCCAAGGGATTCTCAGGAGTCTTCTCCAACACCACAGTTCAAAAGCATCAATTCTCTGGTGTTCAGCTTTCTTTATGGTTCAACTCTCACATCCATACCTGATTACTGGAAAAACCATAGCTTTGACTAGATGGGCCATTTTCAGCAAAGTAATGTCTCTACTTTTTAATATGCAGGCTAGGTTTGTCATAACTTTCCTTCCAAAGAGCAAGCGTTTTTCAATTTCATGGCTGCAATCACCATCTGCAGTGATTTTGGAGCCCAAGAAAATAAAGTCTGTCACTCTTTCCATTGTCTCCCCATCTATTTTCCATGAAGTAATGGGATCAGATACCGTGGACTTCATCTTTTGAATGCTGAGTTTTAAGCCAACTTTTTCACTCTCCTCTTTCCCTTTCATCAAGAGGCTCTTTAGTTCATCTTCACTTTCTGCCATAAGGGTGGTGTCATCTGCATATTTGAGGTTACTGATATTTCTCCCAGCAATCTTGATTCTAGCTTGTGCTTCATCCAGCCTGGCATTTCACCTAATGTACTCTGCATATAAGTTAAATGAGCAGGATGGCAATATACAGCCTTGACGTACTCCTTTCCCAGTTTTGAATTAGTCCATTGTTCCACGTCTGGTTCTAACTGTTGCTTCTTGACCTGCATACAGATTTCTTAGGAGGCAGATAAGGCGGTCTGATATTCCCATTTCTTTAAGAATTTTCCAGTTTGTTGTGATCCATACAGTCAAAGGCTTTGATGTATATGTAGTTTCAAATATTTTGCAGCAAAAGTGTTCAAATTCTCAAATGGGGTTTATCAAAAACTCTTTCCCTGCCACCTCACTAGGAAAACCTCTAAGCCATATCATAAATTTTTTCTAGAGATGATCTTTTAAGTTCTGTTATGGCAGTGGTTCACAACATGGTTAGATATTACCATAACCTCGAAAGATATTAAAATGCATTGATGTCTGGGTCCCACCGCAAACCTATTCAATTAGAATCTCCTAGGGTAGAACACAGATACTGATATATTTTGAAGGCTCCTCAGATGATGCAGATCTGTAAATTTTAAACGCTGTCAATCTCATAGTCCACAACTTCCAGGTAATAATCATTTCTTTTTCAAAACCTCTAATGACTTATTCCTCTAATGACTTAAACCTCATCATTGTCCAGCCAAACCACCACAAAGTGGCATATGTAAAGATGAGGAAGAAAAATAGCAAATTATACAGGTTCAGCTCCAATGAGCAAAGTGCTTGATCTCATCTCTTTTGTTCTTAGAACAAGATAAAGCTACACAAACTGAGAGTCAATGGTTTTTCTTGGACTCCAAGATCTCAGGACATGCATTTGCTTTAAAAGCTGGAAAGACAAGTCCATCCAGAATGATAGAGCAACGTAGGTCCAATCACCAGAAGCAGAAACTGCAGGATCTATATAATACTGGTGGAAACATTAAATGGCCATTGTGATGAACTGCTAGAAACAGAGTGTGGAATAGAGAGGGAGAAATTTCTGAGGGGAACAGTCTCAGATATTCCCAAAACGTTCATGAGCTTCCCTTCAAGGAACCTGACCAGGTTCTCAATTTTAGGACCCAAGAAAATCCTCTGCTCTTTCAGAGACAGAGAAGAAGAGGAACTACTGTGAAGCGTAGAAAAAGCATTCCCCATAAGACAAACCTAGTCTCTAGGAGAAAGGACTTTGCCAGAGCTCAATTCTGGAAACACACTCTGGCTTAAGGAGGTAATTTATCCCTAGCCCAGCACTCTCCAGCCTTCCCAGTTCACTGAAGGGGTGAAAAAGCATCATCAACAAGATACACAGCTTAAAGGAAATAATTGAGTACTTAGCAGTTGGGGCTTCCAAAGTGGCACTAGGGGTTAAAAAAAAAAAAAAAAAAGCACCTGCCAGTGTAGGAGATGCAAGACACATGGGTTTGATCCCTGTATCAGGAAGATCCCTTGGAGAAGAACATGGCAATCCACTCCAGTATTCTTGCCTAGAGAATCCCATGGGCAGAGAAGCCTGGTAGGCTACAGTCCATGAAGTGTCAGACACAACTGAAGGGATTTAGCACACACACATGCCCATTGCAGCCAGGGTAAGAATAGGGAACAGGAAAAAAACTATACCGCTGAAAGACTTGCAAAAACAAAGAAACACTTAGAAAAACAAGACCCCAAATTGAAGACAATTGGAACTCTATGTGGGGACAGTGTGTTGTCCTAAATAGTGCTTTGCCAGGCAGACATATGAAAGAATAGTGATGCCTGTTTTACAAGTCAGTAGGATAATACAGTAAGAGAATTATGACAGATCAGTGGACAAATATATATACATATTTTAATACAGTAACCCCAGACAGTTGTTAACTTGGCTTTATGGGGTTAACAGAGCCTGTACAGCTCTCCATATCTCACCAGTCAGATAACTCAGTCCATCAATGTGAAGGAAAAAAGACTATTAAAACACCTAGATTTTTCACTCTAGTACTACACATTCTTGCGCCTGAAGCAAAGTCCCCTCATTGAAAAATGAGGATGGATGTCAGTGATATTGGTGACTTCTAATAGGTTGTGCTCACATGGAATATTTAGAGTAGTTACCTTTGTGTTTTCCTTTTAGACAATGGGTAACTTTCTGGGGAGGAGGTAAATTTTTCTGTAAAGTGAACTGTGAAATATTTGAGCAGTGGAGAACTGTTGATATATTGATCTCAGGGTGAACTAAGCATGGGTTTTTATATGTTGGGTTGATGTTTTCCTGGCCATGTGTACGGGGACCATTTAAGTGTATGTCCTCACATATATTCATGAAAATATCACATTTTATTATGAACTAAAGACAAAACACCAGAGGATTCCCATGCCCAGTATGAGAAAGATACTAATACTCAGTTATAATTGATCCTGCAAGACTCTTGATGAAATCCAGGGACTGTCTACCAACACCTCTATCTCCCTCTTACTATACATAGTCCCCATGAACTCACCTTCCCAAGGATCGGTCAGTATTGGCCACTGCCTTATAATAATGATAAAAGAATGCTTGTTATAATATAGAATATTCATTTATAGGACTTAATCTTTATTTCTTTACAATCCTTTGCAAAAACTCCTCTCATATGGAAAGTGTTTTCATGATTGTACAGCTGGGCTCCTGCCAGAATCCAATCATATGGCCCCAACTACAAGTTGGCTGAGAACTGTGGAAGTGCTCATGAATATTCAGTGGTTGTTAATTGTCTGCCACAGACCTCCAGGAGCAGAATCCTAATATGACTAGGTGTTTCCTAATTGAGTTCTCTCAGGAAACTAAATTTGTGATATTCTGCTTGCTCTCACTTTGCTAAAGCCCAACAGATGTAACCAACTCAGTGCACAATTCTTAAATTTTTAATCACTCTTAAATTATCCTATGATTTTAACTATGCAATTGCACAAAGTCTATTCCCAGATCTTTAATTGCTATGCATGTGTAGCATTGCAGAGATCAACAAATCCATATCTCTAGTCCATCCACTTCTGAGCTAGAAACCCCTACAGGTTGCCTATTGGATATCTCTAGCACAAGGTCTGAAAGAGGTTTCAAACTCAGCATGTCCAACAATAATTAAATCCTCTTGGTCTCAGACCTATTCCTTTTATTCTTTTTTTCGTTATTAAAATGGTATTGACAATTCCTAGTTGTTAAAGCCACAGACCTGAACATTATTGCTATTTCTTCAGCATTTTTCTCTGCCTTTTCCCCATTAAATTAATCAGCAAGACTGGCTGATTTTATCTTATGCTTTCTTATTTCCGGTTCTATTTCTCCATTCCCATGTCTCAGATCAATAGTGTCTCTTTCCTTGGTTGAATGATCTCCAGTCCATTCCTCACTCTACAGTCAGAGTGACCTTAATCAAAGACAAATCATCATATCAGTTTCTTACTTAATGGGAGTCAGAGACTTCCATTACCCTTAAATGTGTTTCAAAATACTTAACGTTTACAGAGTGCTGCAAGGTCTGTACCTGTCTAACTCTCTGGCCTTCTGTTCCATTATATTTCAGTTTCATATAATTCAGTCATTACTGACCTTCTATCCCTTCTCTCTTTCCTCGTTGACTTGAAATTCATACATGTTTCTGTACCTGAATGATTCTGAATTCTTCTCCACATATACTCTCAACCCTTGTCAAGTTAATCCCTAACTTTCCTTCAAGTCTCGTCTTAACTATTATCTTCCTAAGAAAGCATTACTTCATTCTTATATAAAAGTTAGATATTTTACCTCTGTAGTACTGCAGTTCTATTACAGATCTAAAGCATAGTTCATTAAAATTATCTACTCAAGTGAATAAAGTTTCCATGTTGGTTCAGTGGTAAAGAACCCCTTTGCCAACATAGGATATGTGGATTTGATCCCTCAGTTTGGAAGATCTCCTGGAGAAGGAAATGGCACCCCACTTCAGTATTCTTGCCTGGAAAATCTCATGGACAGAGGAGACTGGCAGGCTACAGTCCTTGGGGTCGCAGACAGTCAGATACAACTTAGCAACTAAACAGCAGCTGGAGTAGATAGCCATTTCCTTCTGCAGGGGATCTTCCTGACCCACGGGTTGAACCCTGGTCTCCTGCATTGCATGCAGATTCTTTACTGTCTGAGCTATCAGGGAAGCCCCAACAACAACAACAACTCAAATGAAAAGGCTGTTTACCATATTCACTCTTCTTGACATTGAACATTCAGTTCAGTTCAGTCGCTCAGTCGTGTCCGACTCTTTGTGACCTCATGAATCGCAGCACGCCAGGCCTCCCTGTCCATCACCAACTCCCGGAGTTCACTTAGACTCAGTCCATTGAGTCCATGATGCCATCCAGCCAGATCATCCTCAGTCGTCCCGTTCTCCTCCTGCCCCCAATCCCTCCCAGCATTAGAGTCTTTTCCAATGAGTCAACTCTTCACATGAGGTGGCCAAAGTACTGGAGTTTCAGCTTTAGCATCATTCCTTCCAAAGAAATCCCAGGGTTGATCTCCTTCAGAATGGACTGGTTGGACCTCCTTGCAGACCAAGAGACTCTCAAGAGTCTTCTCCAACACCACAGTTCAAAAGCATCAATTCTTCGGCGCTCAGCCTTCTTCACAGTCCAACTCTCACATCCATACATGACCTTAGGAAAAACATAGCCTTGACTAGATGGACCTTAGTCAGCAATGTCTCTGCTTTTGAATATACTGTCTAGTTTGGTCATGACTTTTCTCCCAAGGAGTAAGCATCTTTTAATTTCATGGCTGCAGTCACCATCTGCAGTGATTTTGGAGCCCCAAAAAATTAATTTTAATCCAAATTTTAATTATATTTAATATTTTAAATTTGATTCAATTTTTTAATTTAATTTTAACTTATTTTTGATACTATATATGTTCTAATCTGAAATCCCACACCATCATTTGTGAACACCTGTATTATGTTGAACAGTTCCTGAGTATAACCTATTGCACAATTTCTTTTGCTTATATAGATCTGTGATAATTAGTAATAAACATTATTGAAAAAAATGTACAAGAGTAGTCATATTCACTGTTCAAAACTCCTGATATAATTATTAGCATTTAAAGATTGCTATGGAAGACAGATAAAAATTGACATATATCATATAATCAATAACCCTGAAAAATGCACTTTATCCATCTATTCAAAGCTATGGTTTTTCCTGTGGTCGTGTATGGATGTGACAGTTGGACTGTGAAGAAGGCTGAGCACCGAAGAACTGATGCTTTTGAAATGTGGTGTTGGAGAAGGCTCTTGAGAGTCCCTTGGACTGCAAGGAGATCCAACCAGTCCATTCTGAAGGAGATCAGCCCAGGGATTTCTTTGGAAGGAATGATGCTAAAGCTGAAACTCCAGTACTTTGGCCACCTCATGCGAAGAGTTGACTCATTGGAAAAGACTGTGATGCTGGGAGGGATTGGGGGCAGGAGGAGAAGGGGAGGATAGAGGATGATGAGACGGCTGGATGGCATCACTGACTCGATGGATGGGAATCTGAGTGAACTCCAGGAGCTGGTGATGGACAAGGAGGTCTGGCGTGCTGCGATTCATGGGGTTGCAAAGAGTCGGACATGACTGAGTGACTGAACTGAACTGTGGTTTAGTCACTAAGTTGTGTCTGACTTGTGACTAGTAGCTCACCAGGCTCCTCTATCCATAGAATTTACCAGGCAAGAAGCATTGTACAAATGAAAAAGCAAAACATAATATAAACTCCTATGTTTAAAACTGCCTCTCTGCATATGTAGCAGTGGGGAAGTTGTACCTACTCTTATTTCCTAGAATATAAATTAAAATATTTTATAATAAAAATATGGTCTATGTTTTACCTAATCATTATAAATTTCATGATTATTTAGGATACTATACATAGGTGCATTTCAATAGTTGGTTTGATAATGTTTTTAAAAATATTTTAACATGAAAAATGACAAATATGACTTCTGAAATGTATAATGTTCATGGTGCTATTTAGCTTGAAAATTAGATCCTATTTATTAATATACCAATAATTTTGAGAGATGACCTCAAAATTATTCAAAATTGAGAGATGGCTTTAGCTAAATGTTTATCTGAAAGAAACTGAACTCAAATAAATCTCATATATTATAAAACCTAACACACATACAAAGCTTCCAGTCTGAATTGCTTTATAAAGTAATACCTGTAGAGTTTACTAAAATATTTTTTAAAACAAATAGCAGACAACCACTGTGACATGAGTGGGCAGTATAGAAAGGAGAATCACTAGGAGGTGGCTGGAATATAACACAAGTCCAGAGATGGTGCAAGTCCAGTGGAAGTTTTATCTCCTTGATAGATTGATGCTTTCTCTGACTGGCTTGTGGCCCATAATGTGGACACCTGGGAGCCAATACAAGTTTCACTTGGGATCACTAAAAGTTACTTTATGGAAATGGAAGCTCAGCATTCTACAGCAGACATGTTCAACTTAATTCTGAAAAATCATTATTGTTGGCAACTGATAAGAGTTCAAAGTTGGAACCCTTGAAAAGACAGAAACAAAAGAAAATGGGAAGAGTTAGGAGATAAAGTTATTATATCTAAAGGAAGATTGATGAGTTAGGTATTTATCTTGTGACTTAATAAAAATGTTAACTGTAGACTTGAATGTTGGGATTGAAACAGGCATACTAATAGGCTTAGTGAAGCCTGGATGGCTGGTGCTCCTTAATTTCCAGATAAGATGGGTTTGATCTTGCTATCAGTCCTCTTTAAAACTAAGTGCTTTCTTATTCTTTGCCAAGAGCTGTCTTTTCATTGCTATTTTCTATTTATAACAGGCTGCGATTTTTAGCTTTTGATGCATTCCCATACTCCTGCTGTTTGCAGTGGTCTAATGCTGATCCAACTCAAGAGCATGAAATTTCTTTGTTTCCTCTCATCTATGCCACAAATAATACTAGAGGAAAATAATTATTGGCTTGAGATTTAAGTATAAAACTATATGAGTTATACTTAAACTTATATAATTTGTTCGTAGAAAGCATCACTACGAACAAAGCTAGTGGAGGTGATGGAATTCCAGTGGAGCTATTTCAAATCCTGAAAGATGATGCTGTAAAAGTGCTGCACTCAATATGCCAGCACATTTGGAAAACTCAGCAGTGGCCACAGGACTGGAAAAGGTCAGTTTTCATTCCAATTCCAAAGAAAGGCAATGCCAAAGAATGCTCAGACTACCACACAATTGCACTCATTTCACATGCTAGTAAAGTAATGCTCAAAATTCTCCAAGCCAGGCTTCAGCAATACGTGAACTGTGAACTCCCTGATGTTCAAGCTGGTTTTAGAAAAGGCAGAGGAACCAGAGATCAGATTGCCAACATCTGCTGGATCATGGGAAAAGCAAGAGAGTTCCAGAAAAACATCTATTTCTGCTTTATTGACTATGCCAAAGCCTTTGACTGTGTGGATCACAATAAACTGTGGAAAATTCTGAAAGAGATGGGAGTATCAGACCACCTGACCTGCCTCTTGAGAAATCTGTCTGCAGGCCAGGAAGCAACAGTTAGAACTGGACATGGAACAACAGACTGGTTCCAAATAGGAAAAGGAGTACCTCAAGGCTGTATATTGTCACCCTGTTTATTTAACTTATATGCAGAGTACATCATGAGGAACGCTGGACTGGAAGAAACACAAGCTGGAATCAAGATCGCCGGGAGAAATATCAATAACCTCAGATATGCACATGACACCATCCTTATGGCAGAAAGTAAGAGGAACTAAAAAGCCTCTTGATGAAAGTGAAAGAGGAGAGTGAAAAGTTGGCTTAAAGCTCAAATTCAGAAAACGAAGATCATGGCATCCGGTCCCATCACTTCATGGCAAATAGATGGGGAAACAGTGGAAACAGTGTCAGACTTTATTTTTCTGGGCTCCAAAATCACTGCAGATGGTGATTGCAGCCATGAAATTTAAAGACACTTACTCCTTGGAAGAAAAGTTATGACCAACCTAGATAGTATATTCAGAAGCAGAGACATTACTTTGCCAACTAAGGTCCATCTAGTCAAGGCTATGGTTTTTCCTGTGGTCATGTATGGATGTGAGAGTTGGACTGTGAAGAAGGCTGAGCACCAAAGAATTGATGCTTTTGAACTGTGGTGTTGGAGAAGACTCTTGAGAGTCCCTTGGACTGCAAGGATATCCAGCCAGTCCATTCTGAAGGAGATCAGCCCTGGGATTTCTTTGGAAGGAATGATGCTAAAGCTGAAATTCCAGTACCTTGGCCACATCATGCAAAGTGTCGACTCATTGGAAAAGGCTCTGATGCTGGGAGGGATTGGGGGCAGGAGGAGAAGGGGATGACAGAGGATGAGATGGCTGGATGGCATCACTGACTCGATGGATGTGAGTCTGAGTGAACTCCGGGAGCTGGTGATGGACAAGGAGTCCTGGTGTGCTGCGATTCATGGGGTTGCAAAGAGTCGGACACGACTGAGTGACTGAACTGAACTGAACTATATGAGACATCAGTTTGCCGACAAAGATCTGTAAAGTTAAAGCTAGGATTTTTCCAGTGGTCATATATGAATGTGAGAAAGCTGAGTGCCAGATAATTGATACTTTCTTACTCTGATGCTAGAGAAAACTCTTGAGGGTCCCTTGGACAGCAAGGAGATCAAACCAGTCAATCCTAAAGGAAATGAACCCCGAATATTCATTGGAAATATTGATACGAAGTTGAAGCTCCAATACTTTGGCCACCTGATGCAAACAGTCGACTCTTTGGAAAAGACCCTGATGCTGGGAAAGATTGAGGGTAAGAGGAGAAGGGGATGACAGAGGATGAGATGGTTGAATGACATCACTGAGTTAACGGACATGATTTTAAGCAAACTCAGGGAGATACTGAAGGACAGGGAAGCCTGGCATGCTGCAGTTCATGGGGTCTCAAAGAGTTGGATATGACTTAGTGACTGAAAACAACAGTAAGAGAACTATCTGTCTAGTAGACACCCTTCTTAACTCAGCTTTCCAACTGTAAGTAAATTAATTACAAGAGATTTTCCTCAACTCTCTTCTTTTCTGTTCCACCAGTATTTATCACAGTGCTTGGCACAAAGGTGATGCTTTAAAAGTGTTTGGAAAATGAATGATTAATTGGTTAATAAGAAAGGCATTAATGCATACCCTTTAGGATATCACAGTAATTCATTTGCAGAAAGGATTACTGTTCACAGAAATTGTAGTCCTTCCAGGAATTAGAGAAAACAAGAACAGCTATTTTGCTACTAATGCTACATATTAACTGTGTATAGATTGTATCTTTGTAATGAAAACTTTTATAACAGGAACAATAATTTCACTGAGTACCAAAATCCAATTCAGTTTCGTGCTGATTATTTACTACTTCATGCCAACAATATCATATAGACACTAATACAAAAGAAATATAGGACTTTATTTTTGAAGTTTACATAACCACAATTGGATCAAGATAATAATACTTTAGAAGTGAAGTTGCTCAGTCATGGGTGACTCTGCAGTCGCATGGACTGTGGCTTACCAGGCTCCTCCATTCATAGAATTTTCCAGGCAAGAGTACTGGAGTGGGTTGCCATTTCCATCTCCAGGGGGATGTTCCCAACTGGTGGATCAAACCCAGGTCTCCCACACTGCAGGCAGGAGCTATACCCTCTGAACCATCAGGGAAGTCCAATAATATTTTAGGAGAAATATTAAAGTAGATAGAGCTTCCTCAGTGGTGGTAGTGGTAAAGAACGGGCCTGCCAATGCAGGTGATGCAAAAGACACAGGTTCAAATCCTAGTTCAGGAATATACCCTGCAAGAGAAAATGGCAACCCACTCCAGTAGTCTTGCCTGGAAAATCCCATGGAGGGAGGAGCCTGGTGGGCTACAGTCTAGAGGGTTTCAAAGAGTCAGACATGGCTGAAGCATTCAGTTCAGTTCAGTCACTCAGTCATGTCTGAATCTTTGTGACCCCATGAATCACAGTACACCAGGTCTCCCTGTCCATCACCAACTCCTGGAGTCCACTCAAACCCATGTCCATTGAGTCGATGATGCCATCTAACCATCTCATGCTCTGTCATCCCCTTCCCCTCCCACCTTCAATCTTTCCCATCATCAGGGTCTTTTCAAATGAGTCAGCTCTTCACATCAGGTGGTCAAAGTATTGGAGTTTCAGCTTCAACATTAGTCCTTCCAATGAACACCCACGACTGATCTCCTTTAGGATGGACTGATTGGATCTCTTTGCAGTCCAAGGGACTCTCAAGAGTCTTCTCCAACACCACAGTTCAAAAGCATCAATTCTTCAGTGCACAGCTTGCTTTATAGTCCAACACTCACATCCATACATGACCACTGGAAAAACCATAGCCTTGACTAGATGGACCTTTGTTGGCAAAGTAATGTCTCTGCTTTTTAATATGCTGTCTAGGTGGGTCATAACTTTCCTTCCAAGGAGTAAGGGTCTTTTAATTTCATGGCTGAAATCACCATCTGCAGTAATTTTGGAGCCCCCCAAAATAAAGTCAGCCACTGTTTCCACTGTTTGACCATCTATCTGCCATGAGGTGATGAGACCGGGTGCCATGATCTTAGTTTTCTGAATGCTGAACTTTAAGCCAACTTTTTCACTCTTCTTTCACTTTTATCAAGAGGCTCTTTAGTTCTTCTTCACTTTCTGCCATAAGGGTGGTGTCATTTGCAAAACTGAGGTGATTGATATTTCTACCGGCAATCTTGATTCCAGCTTGTGCTTCCTCCATCCCAGCGTTTGTCATGATGTACTCTGCATACAAGTTAAATAAGCAGGGTGACAATATACAGCCTTGATGTATTCCTTTTCCTATTTGGAACCAGTCTGTTGTTCCACGTCCAGTTCTAACTGTTGCTTCCTGATCTGCATACAGGTTTCTCAAGAGGCAGGTCAGGTGGTCTGGTATTCCCATCTCTTTCAGAATTTTCCACAGTTGATTGTGATCCACACAGTCAAAGGTTTTGGCATAGTCAATAAAGCAGAAATAGATGTTTTTCTGGAACTCTCTTGCTTTTTCCATGATCCAGTGGATGTTGGCAATTTGATCTCTGGTTCCTCTGCCTTTTCTAAAACCAGCTTGAACATCTGGAAGTCCCCAGTTCACATATTGCTAAAGCCTGGCTTGGAGAATTTTAAGCATCACTTTACTAGCGTGTGAGATGAGTGCAATTTTGCAGTAGTTTGAGCATTCTTTGGCATTGCCTTCTTTGGGATTGGAATGAAAACTGACCTGTTCCAGTCCTGTGACCACTGCTGAGTTTTCAAAATTTGCTGGCACATTGAGTGCAGAACTTTCACAGCATCATCTTTCAGGGTTTGAAATAGCTCAACTGGAATTCCATCACCTCCACTAGCTTTGTTCGTAGTGATCCTTTCTAAGGTCCACTTGACTTCACATTCCAGGATGTCTGACCTTAGATGAGTGATCACACCATCGTGATTTTCTGGGTCATGAAGATCTTTTTTGTAAGTTCTTCTCTGTATTCTTCTGTGACTGAAGCATTAGCATACAGTATTAAAGTAGCTACTTAATCTCGGAGGAAACTGACTTATGTGCAGTTTTATAAAGGTTTGCCTTCTTCATATCAAGAATACAAATGGCAACGACCATTTTAGAATGATGTTCCCCAAGGAATTATAATTTATTTTTTATTTATATAACACTATGGTATAATGCATACTATTCAGCTCAAAATATTATAGATACTAAACAATGCTGTAATCCATTCCACCTAAAATGCCACTTGATTATTTTTTGAAATGTTTTTCTTTATCAAAATGCTTTTTATTGTTACTTTTATGGACAAAGCTATAACTGCAACCATTAGCAATTACTTCCTACGACAGTTTTAGGGCCAACAACATTTGAATGAATGTATTTTTAATATTATGGAGTTGAGTTAGTGATTTCTGAGCAGAAAGACCACACTCTAAGAGGTATTGGACACATTATGTGACCATTGGTTATAATGTATTACTTTTTAGCACTAATATCACATAAGCATCAGGAAGTCAATGAGCATGGAAGGTTTTCTTTAATAATGTTTGAATATTACTTCAAAACAGAAACGAGTTTACAATAATTAAATATCAGAAAATATGAGTTTTAAGGTATTGAAGAATGTAATAGCAGCAGAGGGAAATTCACTCATAGAGAAATTTGCCGCAATATATTAACCTCCCCTGCCTTTCATGACACCATTTTCAGAAACTGATTCTAACCTAAAATCAAACTATCCAGGAAAGCCAAAAGCTTACACTATCTTGTTACTGTTCTAAGAATACACCAAGAAGGTAAACCAGAAACACTTGATTGTTTTCAGTAAGAATCCCCACTCTGTATCCACTAGAAATAAAATCTGATCCCTCTGCTGCCTGGCACAATTCATTTTTTTGACTAAACGAATCTATTTTTACTAATCAAAACTAATGATTAATATCAATACATGTATAATAATGTTGATTGATTTTATTATTCAACTGTAGTCAAAAACTCAATGTTAAAATCCATGTTAAAGTAGTTGGTGGTTTAGTTTACTAAATGCTTTGCTTATTTCGTATTTTCAGTCATGTGAACTTTAGTTTACTCTCACACTTCTTTCCTAATAATCATAGGCTACAGTTTATATTTCTTTCTATTTTTTGAGACAAGACCCCCTTGAAAATCAGAGTTGTGTGATATTCTTAAAACTACATACTGACAGACTTCAAGTGCAATTCCACCCATTTGATGTGAGCCTCCTTCATTGGCTTATACCTAAAAAATCACATTTCAAAATTTTAAGAAAATATTGCATTCTTTTTATTACTACTACATAGTTTCTTATCTTTATACTCATACTTTATATAAAATGAGCCCTATTTTAGCAGCTTTTAAAAATAAATGCATTTACGTAAGTGACAATAATACACATTTAATAAGGGTTATCCAAATTCCCACTAAAATTTTTAAACAGGGGACCGTATTGTTTTTGTAGAAATATGAGGTTAATAGCTAGAAATTATCCTTATTTCACCTGAATTAATTCAGTTATTTTTATTTAAACTACTGTATCTGTTTAATCTTTGGAGCACAACATCTACTGGTGATTAGCAAAACTGAATCTGTCACATTATACTGAAAAATCTTGTTGAAATATGCACATTAAAATAAAATTAAATAGGTCAGATATTTTGTTTCTAGTTGTCCCATTCAGCTCATTTAATTACTTAATTAAAAAGAAACCAGAAACGTCAGGATGCCGTGACTACATAAACAAATAAAGCAAATAAAGGCTGTTACATTTGATTGTGAAATCATATTTCTGTGTGTGGCCACTGGATAGTATCAATTTAGAACTATGAATCGCTGATGACCTTTAGAAGGAAGAAATTTTCAGAAAGTCAAAAGAACTACTGAAACACCAATGGTCTCTCTCTCGGCTTATAACAGTTCAAGCACAAAGCATGTAATTAATTAGCTAAAAGATACCAAGAATAAAATCTAAAATCAAACAAATTTACTCTCAGAAGCCAGCCTTTACATATTGCCTGTTGCTGCTGCTGCTAAGTCGCTTCAGTTGTGTCCGACTCTGTGTGACCCCATAGATGGCGGCCCACCAGGCTCCCCCGTCCCTGGGATTCTCCAGGCAAGAACCCACTGGAGTGGGTTGCCATTTCCTTCTCCAATTATATATTGCCTTGTAATAACTATTTCAATGGTATTTAATAAGTATTTAGTTGAGTATTTATTAAATAAATGTTTAATAAATAAACCTAATAGTTTAGGTTTCTATGCTTTTGATGTATAGAAGAGTGTAGTTAACTTTTTTTACTTAACTTTTTACAAAGTATATGACCATTTGTGTGTTCCTATGGCATCAGGTACACTTTGAATGTTCATGTGATAATGTCTCAATGTATAGGGAATGCATGCTACACACTTCAAGAACCTTTTTCTTACAATAATCATTCCCTTCTCTGGATGCCTATAGTGATTATTGCCTTCAGCATTATTTTAATTCTTTCTGTATCTGATTTTCACTATTCAAGTTTATAAATTACCTATCCTACACCTCCAAAGAAGTAAATAAACCTTTAAATCACTGAAGAACCATTTATTCCTATATATTTTATGCAAAATATACCCTCATCAAGATACCTCACTAAATATATTGCACGAAGTGTATAATCCCTAAGTATGTTTACCTACATAATTGAAATCCATACCCTAGAACTGATTCATTGGACAAGACCCTGATGCTGGGAAAGATTGAAAGCAGGAGAAGGGGACAACAGAGGATGAGATGGTTGGAAGGCATCACCGACTCGATGGACATGAGTTTGAGCAAACTTGAAGGGTTGCTGATGGACAGGGAAGCCTGGTGTGCTGCAGTCTGTGGAGTCGCAAAGAGTCAGACAGGACTGAGGGACTGAACTGAACTGATGAAATATTAAATCACTATTTTATACTGAATAGAAAAAAAGACATTTCATCTTCATGATTCTAAAATTATTTCATTAAGACAAATAATATTTAATCCCTATATATACCAGGCTCTTTTTTATAAAGTGTACATATACTTTTGCTTCCCAGGTGGCACCATAGTAAAGAATCTGCCTGCCAAGGCAAGAGATGTGGGTTTGATCCCTGGGTAGAAAGATCATATAGAGTATGAAATGACTACCTGCTCCAGTACTCTTACCTGGAAAATTCCATGGAGAGAAGGAGCCTGGTGGGCCACTGTCCACGGGTCACAAAGATTAGACACAACTGAGCACACATATACACACACGTGTACTACTGAATTAGTTAAATGCTATCTCTCAGTTCAGTTCAGTCGCTCAGTCGTGTCCGACTGTTTGCAATCCCATGAATCGCAGCATGCCAGGCCTCCCTGTCCATCACCATCTCCGGAGTTCACTCAGACTCACGTCCATCGACAGTATTTATTATTGTATTTAGCTACTTGTATTTTTATGAGCACTTTAGTTTCTATGCGTCAAATCAAAAGCCAGTTAAATGATTTCTTAACACTAGAACCCTCCTCTTTTCCCACCACTGGCCTTTTTATGCTAAGACAGCAGGATCTAAGGCTAAAAATTTTGTATAGAAGCCTATGACCTGCTCTCTGCAGAGAGAATAGCTTCTTAAATAGAACAATAGCATCTGTGTCGTTTTAATTCGAAACAGCTCATTCATAGCAAATTTGTAATTACTTACTTAAACTTCAAATAATTTAAAGTTTTTATCTACTTTAATTCCCTTTGCCCATAGAGGATTGAGTAGAAAGGAAACTAATTACTTTATATAGTTTATACAAACAGAAATGATACATTTTGATTTCCTTTAATGTTCCAAGAAAGTGTATTTAAAGCACATACTTAAGACAGGTGAAAATATCCCATTAGATATCTCTACAGATTGATATCATTCATCTTTTGAAACTCTTCCAATGTCTTCCTTTTTAGATGATTTTGAGAAAGCACATGTAAACAGTCAAACAAAAACCATGTGGATATAAGCACTTCTTTAATTCTGATATTACTCATTTTTCCCCTTTATGTTTTTAACTCCTTGAGAGAAGTGATCATATTCTAGATACTATCAACCAGATGAAATCTATTTACTTCTTGTATTCAAAAACTATTTTTCTTTTGTCAAGAACACTGTGATATCCTCGTTGTAGAATGCAAAAAATGACTTTCAATATTTTTCTGATCTGGTATTTCTGGAGTGATATATATGATGCTTCTTTTTAGATCTTTTTCTTTCCTTCTGTGACATCAGTATTTTTAACCCATTGGCTCTCCTCACATTCCTACCCTGCTCTTTTTTGTTTCTTTTCTGTAGGGATAAATGCTTGAATATAGTAATAAATTTTGTTGCAAATGTGTATATCGAGTTCATAAGTTTCTCTAGCCTTTTGAAAGCTGTTAATTTCAAGATTTTGCACATGGTACCAGTTATTTTCTACTTTTTAAAAAATTGTTTTTCTCTGTTCTCAAACTATCTTCTTTACTCTTGTCCTCTTCTCTCCTTTTTCTCCTCTTTGTGCTTCTTTTTTGTATTTTCTCTCATATACATCCCAGGAAATCTCATTCACTTCAGTGACTTCAACTACCAACTATATTTTGAGTATTCCTAGAACATCATTGATATCTGAATTATATCTTGACCTCTATATCACCTGCTATGTACCTTGAAATTAATCAGATCAAATGTAGATTTCAAAACTCTTCAACTGTAGTCTACATGTTCTGTTTCAGAGTGTGAAATCAACATCATCTATATGACCAAACCTAGAGGATTAGGAATCACCTGGATCCCCTACTCTCTAACTACTGTGTTCTAATGGCCTTATAAGTCATCCCTCAATTTTAACTCCCCAATTCTCCCATTTCTTCATCACTGTGGGACCTTCTTTAATGCAGATACATAAAATACATAAATGATGGACTCAGTCCATGGAATTCAGAGAGTCTGATGTGCAATAGAATAATCCACAATAGCAAATTTATGTCGTTAGCCATGTGTGGGCTGTGAGTACTCAGGAAAATGTATTTCTTAAAGTGTTATGGGACTTCCCTGGTGACTCAGATGGTAAAGAATCTTCTTGCAGTGTGGAGACCCAGGTTCAGTCCCTGGGGGCCAAGAAGATCCCCTGGAGAAGGGAATGGCTACCCACTCCAGTTTTCTTTCCTGGAGAATACCTTGGATACAGGAGCCTGGCGGGCTACAGTCCACGGGGTTCCCAGAGTCGGACATGACTAAGCAACTAACACTAAAGTGTTATACAAATCAAAACCTAGGAAAGTAAATAAACTTGTAGCCAAAAACAAAAATTATATAAATAAGTTGAGACAAAAATGAGACCAAACCAAAATTGGGTAAGACCAGGAATATATAGAAATAAAGAGTATTAGAATAGATAAGAGTTAATGGGTCTAAAGAGGAAATCATGTAAAATTTTTCAATGAGCAAACTAAAACTGCATACTGGAGATTATTTTAAAGATAGCTGATTAAAATGGACACCTATGAATAGAAAGAATATTAATCTATATCTGTTTAATTTCCTTCTTGGATTTTTGTGACGTTTCTTAATGGTGTCCTTTCCCTACTGCATTTCTTATTACTCCAAGAGTAATAGATGTAAAAGACAAATTTTTAATTCTGTCATTTTTATTTAAACATCCATTATATAGTGCTCTTTTTCACTTAGAGTAAGTACCAATATATTTTTCATATCTTAGAGTATCCTTCATGATCTGGAAGTTATAGACCACTTTAATTAATCTCTTACCACATTTTCCACTTGAAACTCAACCTTAATTATATTAAAATAATTTCATATCCCAATACTGTTGTGCTCATTCAAGTTACCTTTCTTAGTATGTATATCTGTTTGATACCTTTGTCTAGAAATTTTGCATATAGAATTCCTTCAAATTATAGCTTATTTTTTAAGGAAGAGCTTCCAATTTTTCTACCCAAAATATCCAATAATATGATTTTTTTGAAATACTTATCTGACTGCATTACATTTTCCCCTATATATCAAATTCATTTTTTTCTCCCAAACATCAAAGGCCTTTTCTCTGTATATAGGACCTAAAAAAGGGTAAGTGCTTGGTAGCTGTTTATTTTACTTCAACTATAAACAGAATTTTAAGAAATTTTGATGAGGCAAAATAAAATACTGATAATATAAATTAGATAATTGAAATAAATTATAACTTGCTTGCCTTGCTGTATATATAGACAGCAGTACATATAATCAGGGCTATGCATCTTGCCTTTCCCAAACTCTGGAATCTTGAGAAAGAACTAAAGTTTAGCTGTAACTTGACATTCCGGTTAAATAAATCAGTAACATTACATATAACTCGAAACTAGCCTTAAATAGGTTTAAAACTTAATTTAAAAAAATTAAAAATTACCATACTATATATCTATAGGAAATGCTATATTCTTCCTGTTGTAATTATTATCTGACTTCTAACTTACTAAGAAGTTGTCAATTGTCACTCTATCACTGGCATACAGGAAGTCATTTTTCTTTTTCTAGTAGCTGCTGGGAGCCAGCACGAGGAGTCCTGCCCGTGGCAAAGGTCATGAGGAAGGAGGCTTAGCATATGCAAAGGCGGGATCGAGCCTCAGGGGTCCCCCTGGAAATTCTCGAGCATCTACCCCCAAAACCAGAGTCTGCCTACCTTATTGCATTATGCCTTTCACCAACTCCTCTGACGTTAACAGGAGGCTATTCCCAACCAACTTTTTCTGGAAAAAGTTAACTTAGAGCTCCAGCTAACAGTCTCCTGCATAAAAAAGGAGCGTCTCAGCTCAAAGCCCTCTGGTAGCTTTCTAACTTACCTGACAGGTCTGTCCGGACCTTTTACAACTGTGCATGTGATTGCTCACAGCCTCCTGACCATGAGAGGCATAGGAAACTTAACACATCCTAGGAATGTAGGGGCTTCCGAGGAGTCAAAATCATTAGAATAGGACTGATTAAGGGTTTCATTTGTTGAGCTAATACTTGCTGCCAAGTTTTCATATCTTTTATTTATAGATATAGTTGGTATATAGAAAAAAACAGGCAGTAGCCCTGGTATTAGCAACATTAGATCTTTAAGTAATTTCTTTGTTATAACCCACTGCACCTTTGTTCTACAGCAATGTAACTTTATTTAGTACTTTGAGGGTGATGCAGATTAAGAAAAAAACACTTCAAAGGCAAAAGTTTTCTGGTTGATAGACATTTATCTAGGAAAAGAGCCATAAAAATGTTAACAGGCCCCCTGGCCAGAAGATGATGTAAAACCACCTAAGACCTTTTATATATGGGAAGATATGCAAAAAGAAAGCCTGGTCTCAATAAGGGTCAGGACTGCTGCCCCTGCATAACTCTGCATATTCCCTTATTTCTTTATGTACAACTTGGGGTATATAAGCTGCTTTTGAAAATAAAGTTGTGGGTCTGGCACCAATGCTTGGCCCCCCTCCCCATGTCGTTCTTTTCTCCCATTTCTGGCTGAATTCCCATCTGGAGCGTGGAGGCTCGCCATGTCTACTTACTTGCCCTGGCTTCTAAGACCCACGCAAGAGGGAGCCCAAGGCAGGGTACCCTCCACTATTCAAGTGGGCACCAGTGGCCTACGTAGGTGGTGCAAACTCCTTGTCTTGAAGTTTTATTGGTTTTCTGCGTAAACCAAGTTACTCATCATCTTTTCTCCACTAATTTTCCTACTATACTATTCTTTCCTAATCTCTCTTTATATTTCTAAATAAATAAATCTCTCCTCGCCAACACCGTCTCCCCTTCGAATTCCCTGGACCACCAGGGCTGGACCCCAGCAAGTAGCATTTATAATTTTTTTTTTTCCTTTTAGCAATTTTCAATTTTCTAAATATGTATAAACTGCTTTTAAATTATTTACTGGTATTCATCAGTGAATTTTCAGTCATTGTTTTTTGAATATACTCTGTTACATTCTTCTTTATCATATATGGCCTATCTACATCTATATATAGCATCTATCCATCTATCTATCTATCCACGGTCGACCTTCTCACTCTAAAACCTCTTACTCCATTCTGTATTTCTTAACATTTTACAGTTGCCCCTCAGTATCCACAGGGATTGTTTCCATGACCCTACAGACAACAAAATGCACAGATGCTCTAGTCCCTTGAGTAAAATGGTATAAGTCCTTATTTGTTATCTATAAGTTAAGTTGTTGGCCCTGTAGGGACTCTATATTGACAATGCTGAGCCTTTGGATGGGGATGCAAAGGATAGATGGTCTTCCTTATTTCTTTATATCTTTGTATGTTTTATGGATACTTCATATTTATATATTTCCCCCTAATATGAGAGTCAGACACAACTTAGTCACTGAACAACAACATGAGAGCAGATTTTAGTTTCACAATTTAAATTTTTCCTGAGAGCTGCTTTTACACTTTTACAAATCTACTTAGCTTTCTAACTCACATTTTCATCTCCACATTTATTTCTTCATACTTATTTTATACCCAGATTTAATGATCTGTCCGTTGAAGCTGCTGATTCATCTCCTTATTTCTGCTTGCTTCCTTCTTTCCTTCCTTCTTCTCTTCCTCTATCTTCCCTTCCTTCCTGGCTTCCTTCTCTCCCGCCTCCCCTACCTTCCTCCCTCTCTTCCCTCTCTTCCTTTTTCTGTCCTTTCCTTAGGAGGATGAGATTAATATATGCCATTACTATTTATACACCAAGCGCAGGCGGCTGTGAGAGCCGGCTCACCAAGCGCTGCCGAGAGGAGCTACCCACGTCCGAGGTCAGGGGCAGTGGCCTAGAGTGCCAGGCTGCTATGGCACAGGAACGGCCAAGAGGTGCTACCCCACGTCCGAGGTCAGGGCGGCGGCCTGGAGGGGATACCCCGTGTGCGAGATCAGAAGTGGCTAGGAGGAGACACCCCATGTCAGAGGTCAGGGGCAGTGACTCTGAGGAGCCACCCTGAGCCCGAGGCTAGGGAAGGCAGCAGGAAGGAGCCACCCACGCCCGAGGCCGGGGCCCGCAGCCTGGAGGAACAACCCGAGGAGCGGTGGGCCTAGAGGAGCTATCCCACGTTGAAGGTCAGGAATGGTGGTGGTAGGGAGATACTCCCTCATCCAAGGTAAGGAGCAGCAGGTGTGCTTTGCTGGAGCAGCCGTGAAGAGATACCCCATGCCCAAGGTAAGAGAAACCCAAGTAAGACGGTAGGTGTTGCAAGAGGGCATCAGAGGGCAGACACACTGAAACCATACTCACAGAAAACTAGTCAATCTAATCACACTAAGACCAAAGCCTTGTCTAAATCAATGAAACCAAGCCATGCCTGCGGGGCAATGCAAGACAGGTGGGTCATGATAGAGAGGTCTGACAGAAAGTGGTCCACTGGAAAAGGGAATGGCAAGCCACTTCAGTATTCTTGCCTTGAGAACCCCATGAACAGTATGAAAAGGCAATATGATAGGATACCAAAAGAGGAACTCCCCACGTCATTAGGTGCCCAATATGCTACTGGAGATCAGAGGAGAAATAACTACAGAAAGAATGAAGGGATGGAGCCAAAGCAAAAACAATACCAGTTGTGGGTGTGACTGGTGATAGAAGCAAGATCCAATGCTGTAAAGAGCAATATTGCATAGGAACCTGGAATGTCAGGTCCATGAATCAAGGCAAATTGGAAGTGGTCAAACAAGAGATGGCAAGGGGAACATCAACATTCTAGGAATCAGCGAACTAAGATGGACTAGAATGGGTGAATTTAACTCAGATGGCCATTATATCTACTACTACAGGCAGGAATCCCTCAGAAGAAATGGAGTAGCCATCATGGTCAACACAAGAGTCCAAAATGCGATACTTGGATGCAATCTCAAAAACAACAGAATGATCTCTGTTCGTCTCCAAGGCAAACCATTCAATATCACAGTTATCCAAGTCTATGCCCCAACCAGTAATGCTAAAGAAGCTGAAGTTGAATGGTTTTATGAAGACCTTCAAGATCTTTTAGAACTAAAACCGAAAAGAGATGTCCCTTTCATTATAGGGGACTGGATGCAAAAGTAGGAAGTCGAGAAACACCTGGAGTAACAGGCAAATTTGGCCTTGGAATGTGGAATGAAGCAGCGTAAAGACTAATAGAGTTTTGCCAAGAAAATGCACTGGTCATAGCAAACACCCTCTTCCAACAACACAAGAGAAGACTCTACACATGGACATCACCAGATGGTCAGCACTGAAATCAGATTGATTATATTCTTTGCAGCCAAAGATGGAGAAGCTCTATACAGTCAACAAAAACAAAACCAGGAGCTGACTGTGGCTCAGATCATGAACTCCTTATTACCAAATTCAGACTCAAATTGAAGAAAGCAGGGAAAACCGCTAGATCATTCAGGTATGACCTAAATCAAATCCTTTATGATTATACAGTGGAAGTGAGAAATAGGTTTAACGGCCTAGATCTGATAGATAGAGTACCTGATGAACTATGGAATGAGGTTCGTGACATTGTACAGGAGACAGGGATCAAGACCATCCCCATGAAAAGAAATTTAAAAAAGCAAAATGGCTGTCTGGGGAGGCCTTACAAATAGCTGTGAAAAGAAAAGAGTTGAAAAGCAAAGGAGAAAAGGAAAGATATAGGCATCTAAACAGAGTTCCAAAGATTAGCAAGAAGAGATAAGAAAGCATTCTTCAGTGATCAATGCAAAGAAATAGAGGAAAACAACAGAATAGGAAAGACTAGAGATCTCTTCAAGAAAATTAGAGATACCAAGGGAACATTTCATGCAAAGATTGGCTCGATAAAGGACAGAAATGGTCTGGACCTAACAGAAGCAGAAGATATTAAGAAGAGGTGGCAAGAATACATGGAAGAACTGTACAAAAAAGATCTTCACGACCCAGATAGTCATGTTGATGTAATCACTAATCTAGAACCAGATATCTTGGAATGTGAAGTCAAGTGGGCCTTAGAAAGCATCACTACAAACAAAGCTAGTGGAGGTGATGGAATTCCAGTTGAGCTGTTTCAAACCCTGAAAGATGATGCTGTGAAATGTTGCACTCAATATGCCAGCACACTTGGAAAACTCACCAGTGGCCACAGGACTGGAAAAGGTCAGTTTTCATTCCAATTCCAAAGAAAGGCAATGTCAAAGAATGCTCAAACTACTGCACAATTGCACTCATCTCACACGCTAGTAAAGTAATGCTCAAAATTCTCCAAGTCAGGCTTCAGCAATACATGAACCGTGAACTCCCTGATGTTCAAGCTGGTTTTAGAAAAGGCAGAGGAAACAGAGATCAAATTGCCAACATCCGCTGGATCATGGAAAAAGCAAGAGAGTTCCAGGAAAACATCTATTTATGCTTTATTGACTATGCCAAAGCCTTTGACTGTGTGGATCACAATCAACTGTGGGAAATTCTGAAAGAGCTGGGAATACCAGACCACTTGACCTGCCTCTTGAGAAATCTGTCTGCAGGCCAGGAAGCAACAGTTAGAACTGGACATGGAACAACAGACTGGTTCCAAATAGGAAAAGGAGTACGTCAAGCCTGTATATTGTCACCCTGCTTATTTAACTTCTATGCAGAGTACATCATGAGAAACGCTGGACTGGAAGAAACACAAGCTGGAATCAAGATTGTTGGGAGAAATATCAATAACCTCAGATGTGCAGATGACACAACCCTTATGGCAGAAAGTGAAGAGGAGCTAAAAAGCCTCTTGATGAAATTGAAAGAGGAGAGCAAAAATATTGAGCTAAAGCTCAACATTCAGAAAACGAAGATCATGGCATCTGGTCCCATCACTTCAGTGAAATAGATGGGGAAACAGTGGAACAGTGTCAGACTTTATTTTTGGGGGGCTTCTAAATCACTGCAGATGGTGACTGCAGCCATGAAATTAAAAGACGCTTACTCCTTGGAAGAAAAGTTATGAGCAACCTAGATAGCATATTCAAAAGCAGAGACATTACTTTGCTGAATAATTCCATTTAGTCAAGGCTATGGTTTTTCCTGTGGTCATGTATGTATGTGAGAGTTGGACTGTGAAGAAGGCTGAGCACCAAAGAATTGATGCTTTTGAACTGTGGTGTTGGAGAAGACTCTTGAGAGTCCCTTGGACTGCAAGGAGATCCAGCCAGTCCATTCTGAAGGACATCAACCCTGGGATTTCTTTGGAAGGAATGATGCTAAAGCTGAAACTCCAGTACTTTGGCCACCTCATGAGAAGAGTTGACTCATTGGAAAAAACTCTGATGCTGGGAGGGATTGGGGGCAGGAGGAGAAGGGGACGACTGAGGATGAGATGGTGGATGGCATTACGGACTTGATAGACATGAGTCTGAGTGAACCCTGGGAGATGGTGATGAACAGGGAGGCCTGGCGTGCTGCGATTCATGGGGTCGCAAAGAGTCGGATACGACTGAGCGACTGAACTGAACTGAACTGATATATAAAATAGATAACAAATAAGGACCTACTGTTAAGGACAGGGAACTGTATTCAATATTTTGTAATAAGCTGCAAGGAACAGAATCTGAAATATATATATATATATATGATTGTGCTGTACACCTGAAACTATATGCCATTAGAAACCAACTCTACTTCAGTTAAAACAGTAATAAACCTTCAAAAAATGAACTCCACAGTTTTAGATTCTATGTATAAGAAGTGTGATCATACATGAGCTCATTTGTCTCTGACTTATTTCACTTATCATACTGCCCTCAAAGTCCATCCATGTTGTTACAAATAGCAGGATTTTCAAAATTTTAGGGTTAAATAATATTCCATTATATATTTTGTTATATAATATATATATTCTAAATTATATCAAAGTTTCTTTGCCCATTTATGTGTAAATGGACACCTAGGTAGTGAATGATACGGCAGTGAACAGAGGGATGCAGTTATCTCTTCAAGACACTGAATTTTTTTTTTCCTTTGGAAATATACCCAGATGTAAATTATTGGATTATATGCTAGTTTTCTTTTTAATTTTTGAGGGAACTCCATGCTATTTTCCAGAAGCAGAAGATTTGTCAGTTTACACTCCTAGCAACAGTACACCAGGGTTCCCTTTTCTCCACATTCTTACAACAGTTGTTATCTTTTATCTTTTTGATGGTAGCCATTCTAAAAACATGAAATAATATATCACTGTGGTTTGAATTTATATTTCTCTGAGAATTTAGTGATGTTCAGTACATTTTCGTGTACTTATTGGTCTTTGTATGACTTCTCTGGAGAAATATCTAGTCATCTATCAATTTTTAAATCAAAAATTATTTCTTGCTAATGAGTCTTATAAGTTCTTTATATATTTAGGACATCAACCCCTTATTAGATATATCATTTACAAATATATTCTCCCATTCTGTAGATCACCTTTTAATTTTGTTGATTGTGTCTTTTGCTGTGCATAAGGTTTTTAATTCAATGCATTCCTTCCTTGTAAAATTTTACTTTTGTTGCTTGGGTTTAAAAAGCTTGACAAACCTAGAGAGCATATTAAAAACAGAGACATTATTTTGCTGACAAAGTTCTGTCTAGTCAAAGCTATGGTTTTTCCAGTAGTCATGTATGCATGTGAGAGTTGGACCATTAAGAAAGCTGAACATCAAAGAATTGATGCTTTTGAATAGTGGTGTTGGACAAGACTCCTAAGAGTCCCTTGGACTGCTAGGAAATCAAACCAGTCAATCCTAAAGGAAATCAGTCTTGAATAGTCATTAGAAGGACTGATGCTGAAGCTGAAGCTCCAATACTTTGGCCACCTTACGAGAAGAACTGATTCAATGGAAAACACTCTGATGTTGGGAAAGATTGAAGGCAGGAGAAGGGGAAAACAGAGGATGAGATGGTTGGATGGCATCACCGACTTGATGGACATGAGTTTGAGTAAGCTTCAGTAGTTGGTGATGGACAGGGAAGCCTGGCAGTGCTGCAGTCCATGGGATCACAAAGAGTTGAACACCTCTGAGGGACTGAGCTGAAGTAATTGAGACAATGCTTTTGTAGGGTCCAGGATCTCTGAATATATAATAATTACCATCTTTGCCATTTCTTAAAATAACATTCTTGACTGCTCTGTGTTCCTTATTTTTGCTGTTGAACTCTGGGATAAAACACTTTACATGATTGTGTCTTATTTTCCAGCTATCAAAATATCACATAAGTTGTAAGATATAAGATTCCTCTTGGAAATATCTGTTAGTATCTGAAATTTAAGTACTGAAGGCGTATTTTCATAATTGACTCTCTTCAAAGTAATTTAAGTGAAGTACCTTAGGCTAAATAAATTTCCAGAAGAGGTGTCATTTTTCTCTTCATTAGTCACCTGCAAATAGGCAATGTATGTATAATCCTTAAGTAAATCAACACCTCAGCAATTTAAAGGCAGGTATAAAATAGCAAGGAGGGAGTGGCTCTTTCAATTATCTCAGGTTAATGTCCAGGAAAGAAATCACAAAAATAGAAATAATTTTGATTTATAAATACTGAATTATTAAATTAATCTGTACTAATGATGGCTGACAACCCACTCCGGTACTCTTCCCTGGAAAACCCCTTGGACAGAGAGGCCTGGTAGACTATAGTCCATGGGGTCGCAAAGAGTCAAACATGACTGAGTGGCTTCACTATCTTTCACTTTCACTTCCTCATGGTACCAGTTATACAGGGTTCATTTTCCAATCAGTATTCACAGAACCCAAGATAGCAGTGTTTACAAATCCACCATTTTCTGCAGGAAAATACAATATCAGTTCAGTTTAGTCGTGTCCGACTCTTTGCAACCCCATGAATCGCAGCACACCAGGCCTCCCTGTCCATCACCAACTCCTGGAGATCACTCAAACTCACGTCCATCGAGTCACTGATGCCATTCAGCCATCACATCCTCTGTCGTCCCCTTCTCCTCCCACCCCCAATCCCTCCCAGCATCAGAGTCTTTTCCAATGATTCAACTCTTCGCATGAGGTGGCCAAAGTGCTGGAGCTTCAGCTTCAGCATCATTCCTTCCAAAGAAATCCCAGGGTTGATCTCCTTCAGAATGGACTGGTTGGATCTCCTTGCAGTCCAAGGGACTCTAAAGAGTCTTCTCCAACACCACAGTTCAAAAGCATCAATTCTTCGGTGCTCAGCCTTCTTCACAGTCCAACTCTCACATACATACATGATCACAGGAAAAACAGCCTTGACTAGACGGACCTTAGTCGGCAAAGTAATGTCTCTGCTTTTGAATATAACATCTAGTTTGGTCATAACTTTCCTTCCAAGGAGTAAGCGTCTTTTAATTTCATGGCTGCAGTCACCATCTGCAGTGATTTTGAAGCCCCAAAAAATAAAGTCTGACACTGTTTCCGCTGTTTCCCTATCTATTTCCCATGAAGTGATGGGACTGGATGCCATGATCTTCATTTTCTAAATGTTGAGCTTTAAGCCAACTTTTTCGCTCTCCTCTTTCACTTTCATCAAGAGGCTTTTTAGCTCCTCTTCACTTTCTGCCATAAGGGTGGTGTCATCTGCATAGCTGAGGTTATTGATATTTCTCCCAACAATCTTGATTCCAGCTTGTGTTTCTTCCAGTCCAGCATTCCTCATAATGTACTCTGCATATAAGTTAAATAAGCAGGGTGACAATATACAGCCTTGACATACTCCTTTTCCTATTTGGAACCAGTCTGTTGTTCGATGTCCAGTTCTAACTGTTGCTTCCTGGCCTGCAGACAGATTTCTCAAGAGGCAGGTCAGGTGGTCTGGTATTCCCAGCTCTTTCAGAATTTTCCACAGTTGATTGTGATCCACAAGTCAAAGGCTTTGGCATAGTCAATAAAGCAGAAATAGATGTTTTTCGGGAACTCTCTTGCTTTTTCCATGATCCAGCGGATGTTGGCAATTTGATCTCTGGTTCCTCTGCCTTTTCTAAAACCAGCTTGAACATCAGGGATTTCACGGTTCACGTATTGCTGAAGCCTGGTTTGGAGAATTTTGAGCATTACTTTACTAGCGTGTGAGATGTGTGCAATTGTGTGGTAGTTTGAGCATTCTTTGGCATTGCCTTTCTTTGGAATTGGAATGAAAACTGACCTTTTCCAGTCCTGTGGCCACTGGTGAGTTTTCCAAGTGTGCTGGCATATTGAGTGCAACATTTCACAGCATCATCTTTCAGGGTTTGAAACAGCTCAACTGGAATTCCATCACCTCCACTAGCTTTGTTTGTAGTGATGCTTTCTAAGGCCCACTTAGCTTCTCATTCCAAGATGTCTGGCTCTAGATTAGTGATCACATCATCATGACTATCTTGGTCGTGAAGATCTTTTTTGTACAGTTCTTCCTGTGTATTCTTGCCACCTCTTCTTTATATCTTCTGCTTCTGTTCGGTCCATACAACTTCTGTCCTTTATCAAGCCCATCTTTGCATGAAATGTTCCCTTGGTATCTCTAATTTTCTTGAAGAGATCTCTAGTCTTTCCTATTCTGTTGTTTTCCTCTATTTCTTTGCATTGATCACTGAAGAAGGCTTTCTTATCTCTTCTTGCTATGCTTTGGAACTCTGAATTCAGATGCTTATATCTTTCCTTTTCTCCTTTCCTTTTCACCTCTCTTCTTTTCACAGCTGTTTGTAAGGCCTCCCCAGACAGCCATTTTGCTTTTTGCATTTCTTTTCCATGGGGATGGTCTTGATCCCTGTCTCCTGTACAATGTCACAAACCTCATTCCATAGTTCATCAGGCACTCTATCTATCAGATCTAGACCCTTAAATATATTTCTCACTTCCACTGTATAATCATTAGGAATTTGATTTAAGTCATACCTGAATGGTCTAGTGGTTTTCCCTGATTTCTTCAATTTGAGTCTGAATTTGGTAATAAGGAGTTCATGATCTGAGCCACAGTCAGCTCCTGGTTTTGTTTTTGTTGACTGTATAGAGCTTCTCCATCTTTGGATGCAAAGAATATAATCAGTCTGATTTCAGTGTTGACCATCTGGTGATGTCCATGTGTAGAGTCTTCTCTTGTGTTGTTGGAAGAGGGTGTTTGCTATGAGCAGTGCATTTTCTTGGCAAAACTCTATTAGTCTTTGCGCTGCTTCATTCCACATTCCAAGGCCAAATTTAACTGTTACTCCAGGTGTTTCTTGACTTCCTACTTTTGCATTCCAGTTCCCTATAATGAAAAGGACATCTTTTCTGGGTGTTAGTTCTAAAAGGTCTTGAAGGTCTTCATAAAACCGTTCAACTTCAGCTTCTTCAGCATTGCTGGTTGGGGCATAGACTTGGATAACTGTGATATTGAATGGTTTGCCTTGGAGACGAACAGAGATCATTCTGTTGTTTTTGAGATTGCATCCAAGTACTGCATTCGGACTCTTTTGTTGACCATGATGACTACTCCATTTCTTCTGAGGGATTCCTGCCTGCAGTAGTAGATATAATGGCCATCTGAGTTAAATTCACCCATTCTAGTCCATCTTAGTTCCCTGATTCCTAGAATGTTGATGTTCACCCTTGCCATCCCTTGTTTGACCACTTCCAATTTGCCTTGATTCATGGACCTGACATTCCAGGTTCCTATGCAATATTGCTCTTTACAGCATTGGATCTTGCTTCTATCACCAGTCACATCCACAACTGGTATTGTTTTTGCTTTGGCTCCATCCCTTCATTCTTTCTGGAGTTATTTCTCCTCTGATCTCCGGTAGCATATTGGGCACCTAATGATGTGGGGAGTTCCTCTTTTGGTATCCTATCATATTGCCTTTTCATACTGTTCATGGGGTTCTCAAGGCAAGAATACTGAAGTGCTTGCCATTCCCTTATCCAGTGGACCACTTTCTGTCAGACCTCTCCACCATGACTTGCCCATCCTGGGTTCCCCGCAGGCATGGCTTGGTTTCATTGAGTTAGACAAGGCTGTGGTCTTAGTGTGATTAGATTGACTAGTTTTCTGTGAGTATGGTTTCAGTGTGTCTGCCCTCTGATGCCCTCTTGCAACACCTACCATCTTACTTGGGTTTCTCTTACCTTGGGCATGGGGTATCTCTTCACGGCTGCTCCAGCAAAGCACACCCGCTGCTCCTTACCTTGGACGATGGGTATCTCCTTACCGTCACCGTTCCTGACCTTCAACGTGGGATAGCTCCTCTAGGCCCTCCTGTGCCTGCACAGCCACCACTCCTCAGGTTGCTCCTCCCGGCCACCGGCCCAACAGCATTAATTACAATGTGAGTCACAACCAAGGGCTGCCTCATAGCAAGGAGTCTGAACTGATCTGGTGTGATTTCCCTATTCCCTTATCTCTGTAAAGTCTGTGCCATATACTCTTCTTTCTCAAATCAATAATCACTGATGTGGTTATGGAACATTTTGGAACCAAGACAGGGTTGCTGTATCCTGCTAGGCATCATGTATTCATGTAACCAGCTCCAAAGACAAACCTCACTGGGAGCCTTACAAAGACCAAGTGAAACTCGCAAATTCTACCATTATCAATAACCAGTGCTGATAAATTGGTGCAAATTGCCCCAAATTCTTTGAGAATATGGTGGTTATAAATCAACATTAGTAACCAGTCTGTTTGAGTCAAAGTGTAAATACTTTAGTATAATAAATCTCATGAAAATCAATTGTAAGATAACCAAAAAAAGTCAATAGACAAATGAGCTGTATAATATATACATATTTGGGAAAGGATAAGCACACAACAAAACATTTTCAAATTTTAAAAAGTTAAATAAACACAATTCAGTTTTTCTCTTTTCATGTTAATTTTTATCACCTTTCAAAAAATAAAGTTTACAAATATTAATATGATTAGCAAAAATTAAGCCTGACAGGTGCTCTCATACCCTGCTGATGGGTCGATAAATTGATACAAGTAAATTGCCCTGAATTTATGAATCATACTAGCTGTATGGCTCAAATATTGGTCTAGAAGGGAAATCAGGAATTTAATCTATCTTGTTTTCTGCTTTCAAGCCCTTATACTTTTTGAACTTGTCAGACATAGTTTTAAAATATCAAGTTATAGTTCCTTTCTTTCCTTTAAGCAGAGTGAATATTGGTGATAGATATATTGCAGAGTTTTCTCTCATGTAATATATCAATGGTGCTAATTTTTTACCCATTTAGTGCTTGTTCATATATATTAAAAGAATAACATATCAATCGCTCCTAAAACATCCAATTATTTTTTACTTTATGTATAAGCTTAGTACCTACCTGAGAGGATATTAGGTTAGCGCAAAAGTAATTGCAGCTTTTGCATTGCTGAAATTTGTCTTTGATCTTGGAATCCATTCTTAAAAAAATGTGATTATGTTATACATCATTTTACTTTATTTTTTGCTATACATCATTTTAACACACATTTCTCACTTTATATTTTTGCTTGATTTTTTTTTTTTTTGGTATAAACCATGGAAATGATGTCAGACAAAAAGCAAATTCAAGCAATTTTCTTACTTGTGTTTAAAATGAGTCATAAAACACTGGACATAATTTTCTGCATCAATAATGGCCCAGAAATTGCTAAGGAACATACAGTACACTGGTGGTTCAAGAAGTTTTGCAAAGGAGATGAGAGTCTTGAAGCTGAGGAGTGTAGTGCCTGGCCATTGAAAGTTGACAATGACCAATTGAGAGCGATCATCAAAGCTAATCCTCTTATGAGAGAGGTTGCCAAAGAACTCAACATTGACCATTCTATGGTTGTTTGACATTTTAAGCAAATTGGCAAGGTGAAAAAGGTCAAAAATGGGTTGTCTCATGAACTGACCAAAGATTTTTTTTAAATGTCGATTTGAAGTGTCAGCTTCTCTTACTGTACACAACGACTCGTTTCTCAATCAGATTGTGATGTGTGATGAAAAGTGGATTTTATAAGACAACCGGTGACGACCAGCTCAGTGGTTGGACTGAGAAATTCCAAAGCACTTCCAAAAGCCAAACCTGCACCAAAACATAAAAAAAGGTCATGGTCACTGTTTGGTTGTCTGCTGCCCAGCTGATCCACTACAGCTTTCTGAATCCTCGTGAAACCATTACATCTGAGAAATATGGTCAGCAAATTGATAAGACTCACTGAAAACTGAAACACCTGCTCTTAGCATTGGTCAGCAGAAAGGGCCAATTCTTCCCCTGTGACAACGTCAGACTGCACGTTGCACAACCAATGCTTCAGAAGCTGAACGAACTGGGCTATGAAATTTTGCCTTATCCCCCATCAGTTCAGTTCAGTTCAGTTGCTCAGTTGGGTCTGACTCTTTCCGACCCCATGGACTGCCACATGCCAGGCCTCCCTGTCCATCACCAACTCCTGGAGTTTACCCAAACTCATGTTCATTGAGTCAGTGATGCCATCCAACCATCTCATCCTCTGTCATCCCCTATTCCTCCTGCCTTCAATCTTTCTCAGAATCAGGGTCTTTTCAAATGAGTCAGCTCTTCACATCAGGTGGCCAAAGGATTGGAGTTTCAGCTTCAACATCAGTCCTTCCAGTGAACACCCAGGACTGATCTTTATAACGGACTGGTTGGATCTCCTTGCAGTCCAAGGGACTCTCAAGAGTCTTCTCCAATATCACAGTTGCCTTTAAGCATCTTGACAACTATTTGCAGGGAAAACTCTTCCACAACCAGCCGGAGGTAGAAAATGCTTTTCAAGAGCTTATCGAATCCCAAAGTACAAATTTTTATGCTACAGGAATAAACATTTCTTATTGGCAAAAAATGTGTTGATTGTTATCATTCCTATTTTAATTATTAAAGGTGTGTTTGAGCCTAGTTATAATGATTTAAAATTCACGGTCTGAAACAACAATTACAGTTGCACCAACCTAATATTATTTGTACTGCAAGTCAAGAGATTCATATTCTAATTCTCTTTTTGTCCCAAACTTGCTGTATATTATGACAAAATTGCTCTTCAGCTCACTTCAGTAGTTAATTCAAAATTCTCTCACAATTCCCACACTTTGATTCTTCTTCCCTCTTCCTCCCTTTTTCACTGCTCAGCCTCTCCATACTCTGCCCCTGCTTCCCTGAGAAAACAAAAGTCATTGCAACAAAAAACACCCCATTTTTCTCAGTCCATAGCCACGTGCATCTGCACAGCCCTTCTCTGCTATGGCAGGTAAGCTCCCAGGCAGGTCCTCCAGCCTTCTGGAAGATTTTTAGTCATTGAGTCTTCCTGCTCTCACAGACAATTTTCTAATTTCTGATTTAAATCTTATCTTTATTATTTACATAACATAAAAATTAAACAGAAGTTTCTACCACTGTACTTTTCTCTCCAAACAATACATTATACTTTCTTACCCTTTGATAGTAAACTTTTGAAAAATTATTCTAATTTATTATATTGTTTAAGAAAAAAAATTTTCAAAGACATTTGTCAAATCACAGCAAGGAAGACTTTATTTGGGGGTGGAGGTGTCACTATCATAACAGATATTGGGAATACTATGATGAAATTTTGCATTGTCGGTGACAGATAGGATTTAACTCTAAATATAGCACATGCAAATAGGGCTTTATAGCCAAAGAACAGGGTTGTGGTCTGTAGATGTAAAATAAGGGAAAACATCAGGGGCATGGGGAATTCTGGAAAAGCCCATCTAATAGATGTATTGCTAAAGATGGACTGGGGTGATCAGATATCCCATGGGGGATTGTGCAAAATAAGAAATCTGATCAGATATCAGTGTGTCAGATATTAAAGAGGGAGTCCGAGTCAGGGTGGAGGATTCTGACTAAAGTGACTTAGCAAAACTCTTGCCAAAACTGAATTATATAAAGAAGTCTACAGATAGGCCTAGGAGAAGTTTCGGAAGCCTGAGTAAAGTTTAGTCAAGCAAAGAATTTTGTCACTATCTCCTTAAGATCTCCTCACAAGGACTCCCCTAATAACTTAAACCTCAGTTTGGCCCAATAATTTACAGAAATAACTTGTTCTAATGACAAAAATCTCCCACATATATGCAAACTAATGGACATTTTCACTTCTCATCTTCTTCATTTTATTTTCTGCTTCTTGAAAATCTTTGCTCCTTTGATCTTTTCTGGATTTTCTTCTATTCAGGTATTCTTTTTACATCTTATAGTGCTATTTTTAGTCTATTTTTATCCATCCTATTAATATTACAGCTATCCAAAGTCCAATTCTATGCCATTTTCTCTTGTTAGGTTTCATTCTCTATGACTACGATTACATTCTATGTGCCAAAGTATATCATACATTTATATATCTAGATTATCTCTTCTACATAATAATATACTATATCATAATAATATATACATAATAATCATTGTATCAGAGTTTTCTAGTATCTTTGATATCTGATTACTTTTAAGAGTGCCAGTCCTGAGTGTCAGACCAACAGAAGTCATGGAATTCAGTAGAAAAAGCTTTGCAAAGGTATCAAAGAACAGGTATCCACTCCCCCCACCCCATCTCAAACTAATTATATGACTTTACACAAGTAATTCAACTTCTACTGACCTTATCTATATGCAAATGCAGAAACTGCATTATTAAATAATCTTTAAGGTCCTTCCAACTCTAAAGTTTTATTATTCAATTTCAGCTTGGCTGTCTCAATGATCTTGATACTGGTATTGATAAGTAACAAGTCATCTTTTCATTGTAGTGTTATAAGGCATGGCAATTGTATAGATAACAGAAAATGCATTTAAGGTCATGAAACAGTTTATAATAGCCTTTATTCTCCTATAAGTATACTTAGACATGAACTTGTAAATAAGCAATTATTGAAAGAAAGAAAAAAGCAAGAAATATACTTAAAAAAAAGAAAGGAATGCATAAAGGAAGAAATCTTAAAAAGTCAATGAATTAGGATAAAAACTCAAAATATTAAATACATATAAAATATAACCAAATATACTAGAAAACAAAAATATAGAACTAAGACTCATGAAGTAGAGAGATGAAAACAAATACTAGGAACAAAGTAGGTGGATAGGAAAACCGCCCAAGAATGAACTGGCTTTGTAGAGAAAGGTTCTTCTCTTATGTATGCCTATACCAGAAGTAAGGGCTGTCCATCTTTAAAGGACAACTAATGGTAAGTTTCTTAATTCACAATGTCCTCTAAGACAATTTTGCCAATACAAATCTCTTAGTTATTATAATTTATGAGAAAAGAAAACTCCTTGAAACAGAAATTTCCTAGTCATAGTCCCATGCTCTGTATTTTTTTCTCTAGGCCCTGATATATAGATCTTTTTAATACCAAACTCCAATTAAAATTAGGCATATAACTGCTTCTATGCAAAAGAAAAAAGATATTAAAATACGAAGCTACAAAATTCACAATTTAAACACTAAATGATTGTATAAACAATGAATGGTTTTAATAAATCAGGCAGCACAATTTTTATAAAATTTAATAATGAAGATACAGAACACAAAATTGATATAAGTAGACAGAGAGACCAAAGATGAATCTAGTTCAAAATGTTCATTTATTCATCATTTATAGTTGTATTGAATAAATAAATGTGTTAATCACTAATTTTTTAAAAATATGGTTATATAATTTTGCTAAAAACTAGTGTTTAGAAGGGACACACATGTGAAACAATTAATTACATTGAAATAAATATAAATAAGAAAAATAATAACTATATAATATTTTTAAGTGATTTAACAAAGGAGATGAGAGTTTGAGAATCCTTTTCTTAAAGCACTTGAATAATATACATGAAAGAGATTATGAGATTAGTGTGCACATTTTAGGCCACAAAACAAGACTCAATAAGTTTAAAAGACAGAAATAATGAAGCATTTTTTCCTAACTAGGCAGTAAGAGATCAGAAATAAGCTACAAGAAAAAAGATGCTAAAAGCTCAAGCACATGGAGGGTAAAAATTATGCTACTAAATAAGCAAGGGGTGAGTGAAGAATCCTGAGGAAATTTTTAATTTTCTGGAGACAAATGAAAATGAAACACAGCAATTCAAAATCTACAGCATTGTGCAAAAGCACCTCCAAAGCTGATGATTATGGTGATATAAGTCTTCCTTAATAAACCAGGAAAAAATATCTCAAGCAGCATAAACTTACATCTAAGGGAACTGGAACAAGAAGAAAGAACAAAACCCAGCATTAGTTGAAGGAAAGATACCATAAAGATTGGAGCAGAAATAAATGAAATAGAGACTAATAAAATAGAAAAGGTCAAGGAATCTATGATCTCATTCTCTGAAAAGATAAAATTGATAAACCTTTGGCCTGATCCATCATACACAAAAGAGAGATTTCAAATAATATCAGAAATAGAAGAAGTAACAACTGAAACCACAGAAATACATTATAAGGGATTATTACAAATAACTGTCAGTTCAGTTCTGTCGCTCAAGCATGTCTGACTCTTTGCGACCCCATGGACTGCAGCACGCCAGCCCTCCCTGTCCATCACCAAATCCTGGGAGCATACTCAAACTCATGTCCATTGAGTTGGTGATGCCATCCAACCATCTCATCCTCTGTCGTCCCCTTCTCCCACCTTCAATCTTTCCCAGCATCAGGGTCTTATCAAATGTGTCAGTTCTTTACATCAGGTGGCCAAAGTATTGGAGTTTCAGCAAATAACTATACAGCAATAAAATGGAAAACCATGGAAATGTTCCTAGAAATATACAACCTTCCAAAACTGAATCAAGAAGAAATATAAAATATTACCAAATTGATCACCAGTAATGGTTGAGTCAGTAATAAAAAGAATTCCCAACAAACACCAGGATCAGACAGCTTGACAGTATGGTTATATCAAACATTTAAAGAAGAGCTAGTAACTATTCTGAAACATTTAAAAGGAGCGAAGAATTTCAAACTCATTCTAAGAGACTAGTATTACCTTGATATCAAAAACAAAGACACTAAAAAAAGGAAAGAAAAACAAGAAAATTATAGGTCAACATTTATGGTAAACATAGATGTAAACATCTTCAATTAGTAAACTGAATTAAATAATGCTTTAAAATTATCTTTTTTTGATAATTTTAAATGGTCAAAGAGATTAATTCCAGGGATGCATTATAGTTCAATATCCACAATTCATTAACTTGACATACTGTATTAAAAATGAAGGATAAAAATCACACTGTCATCTCAATAGATGCAGAAAAAGTATTCAACAAAGTCAAACATTGATTTATAGTAAAAGTTCTCAACAAAGTGTATATAGAGGGAATATATCTCAAGATAACAAAGCATTCTTCATAACTGCCAAGATATGGTAGTAATCTAAGTGTCCATGGATGGATACAGAAGTGAGATTATATATATATATATATATGTGTGTATGTGTGTGTGTGTGTGTGTGTGTGTGTAGGTGTGTGTGTGTGCGTGCGCTTACTTAGTGTCATATCTATCTATGCTGCTGAAAATGGCAAGAGTCCATTCTTTTTATGGCTGAGAAATATTCTATATACACATACATACACACACAACGCATTATATTATACATGACAGTGAACGTGTTAGTCGCTCAGTAGTGTCCAGCTCTTTGTGACACCATGGACTATAGCCTGCCAGACTCTGTCCATGGAATTATCCAGGCAAGAATACTGGAATGGGTAGTCATTCCCTGCTCCATTGGATCTTCCCAACTTAGGGACTGAACTTAGATCTCCTACATTGCAGGCAGATTCTTTACTACCTGAGCCACCAGGGAAGCCCATATTACACACACACATACACAACACACACATGTGTGTTTTATACACACTGGTGTGTGTATAAAATTTGTTGTTCATTCATTAAGTCATGTCCATTTCTTTGTGAACACATTGACTGCAGCATGACAGGCATAATGGGATATTATTCAGCCATAAAATGAATGGACTCTAGCTATTTTCAGTAGCATGGATGGATCTATCTTATGCTACGTAAAAAATGTCAGTCAGAGAAATACAAATGCCATGAAGTATTACTTATATGCAGAATATAAAATAAAATGAAAAAACATAACAAAACAGAAATGAGTTATAGTTTGAGGGGAGAAACTGGTAGTTGGTCAGAGGGGAAGGAAGGAGTATTGGAAGATGAGCAAAATGTGTGAGGAGATGAAGTGGTGCAAGCTCTCAGTTGCAAAATAAATGTGTCATGGGGATAAAATTCATAGCATGGGGATTGTGATCAATAGAATTATAATAGCTCGGTAAAACAGTTGCTTGAATTTACCCAAGTTTGTAATGATACTTTATTTTAATACACACTAATATTTTCAGGCATACAAGGACTTTATACATAATGGGAAACTTGCACTTGGGTTTTCTGAAGCTATACAATAAATTGTTAATTGGGGGGAAATTATATCAGCAATGACTACATTGTTCCTGATATCTCAGTTACCTACCTATTCAATATCATTGTAATAGTCTATGTGATGGATTACGATGTATCACTGGGTATTCCTCTGTGGTTATTTTTCAGGGCATACTTATTGAAATGCATATTACTTTATTATAAGTTATTTTTTATTTTCCTTTTAGGTTATTGTTAGTATACTATTTACATGAGTGCTTTACAATTATTTTATATGGTGTATTTTCTTCTGTAACTTTTGTTTCAGAAGAGTGAAGTGAACATGAGAAAAGGATTGTTATAAAAATGGAGCTTCTGCTTGTTAGAGCATGAAAGTCAGTCAGTTTATGGTAAAGACTTAAAAGGCGGCAATAGTGACACAAATGCAGCAGAGAGGTTTAAGTGAAATGTACTGAACAGAATCAGTCAGACCTGAGGGACAGTAGGAGATGTTAAGGACTTCCTTGTTGGCTCTGACGGTAAAGCGTCTGCCCACAATGTGGGAGACCTGAATTCAATCCCTGGGTCGGGAAGATCTCCTGGAGAAGGAAATGGCAACCCAATCCAGTATTCTTGCCTGGAGAATCCCATGGATGGGGGAGCCTGGTGGGCTACAGTTCATGGGGTCGCAAAGAGTCGGACACGACTGAGCAACTTCACTCACTCAGGAGATGTTAAAGTCCATCCGTACCCCACTGGTGTACATCTAAAAACTCATTTTCAATGCTAGAGCTATTTCCTGTACACTGCAACTCCTGTTTTTTAGTTTTTCTAGGTAAGCAGTTTCTCTAGCCCTTAAAAAATAAGTGTAAACTAACCAAGAATTTGGTTTATCTCATGCCTCAGTGAGACAATTCTGAGACACATTTTACCCCACATGTAGAGGGCCTTCAGTCGCGTACAGTGTAACCTGCTCTGCGGTTTATACTTTTCTGGCTCTTCTCCCATCCCTGTATACCTGTCGCACTGTCTGCTTCTGCTATGGTTATTTTCCAAATAAAATATCTCCATTCAAATTTTTTCTCAAGTCTGTATGGGATGGGAGTGGTGAAACCCAAGCTAAGACAAAGAAGCAACACATATAAATAACTTTAAAGTTTTTTAATCGTTTTCTGCTTGGATAAAGTTTCCCTGGAATATTTGCATGGCTTGTTGTCTTTCTTCTTTAAGCTTTGGCTCCAATAGTACTCTCTTGGTGAGTATTTCCCTGACACCCTATTTAATGCACCTACATGTACCTACAACAAGCACTTCTTATAATCCTTTCACATTGCATTTGAGTTTTCTAGAGGACACAGGAGTGCATATTTTTACAGGAACATTGGTTTCTAACTTCTTGTTTGGTCGAGAGGTCTAGGCACAAAGATGTCGGGATCATCAAATTGCTGATGGATATGATGGCACGGGAAGATAAGCAAAGTAGGAATGATTTCTGAAACATAAGAATTTGTACATCAGGAAAGATTTTAGACAATAAAAACAATAAAGAGCACAATTTGCAAATCAACTTCTCTCCAGGAAAGAGAAAAAAACCACTCATATGAGCATTTTAATATTTAGCCAATCTAAATTTATATTACAACTTACACTTCCAAGTGGTTTCTTTTTCATGCTTCTATTAAAGATATAACTTGATTTTGCGTAGTTTTAGTCACTCAGAAAAACTTCATTTAATTTCTGTCACCATGGAGTAAATTTAGAGTCGCATTAGCATCAGACTATTCAACGAAAAATACTAGTATTCATTTCTCATAGCTAAAACGAACTTTCAACAACTGTTGGCATTAAAGAAAAGTTATCTTCTGCACTTATTCATCTTTAAGACTTCTTCCCAATCACTTTTGAAGATAAGCCTGCTGTGAATAGCCTCCCATTAATGACTCCTTCTAGAATATCAAAATATACTTCTTTATAGATGTTTTTACTTCAGATATGCACATTGAATGAAAATTGGCTTTTGACTGTACTTCAGAAGATTAAATTCGTCATATAAATGTAAATATTAAGCTTTAGAAATAAATGCATAGCTAAATTCCGAGTTTACAGTGAATACACCTGGGTTTATAAAGAGAATTTTAATGCAAAATTGTGAATGATAATACAATTTTTAGACATTAGTCCCAAAACATGTAAAACAAAAATGTACTAATTCAAATGAAACACAATTAATTTCCTGTAACAGATTATTGCAAAAGAGGTAATAAAGGATTATGTTGTGGGACGGTTAACTTTATGTGTCAAGTTGACTAGGCCAGAGGGTGCTCAGATATTTGGTTAAACATTATTCTGAGTGTGTCTCTAAGGGTGTTTCCAAAAGAAATTATACTTACATCAGTAGCCTGAAGAAAGAAGATTACCATATCCAATGAGGCTGGGCATAACCAATCCATTGGATGTTGAATAGAGAAAAAATGTTGAGTAAAAGAGAATTAACTCTCTCAGCCTGATTATCTTCAAGCTCAAGCTGGGACTTTTGTCCCTGCCTTCAGACTGAGACTGAAACTTGAATTTTTAAATGTACTAATCTATTTTTAAATTAAAAAATATAGGAGCGGGAAAAGAAAAAAAATACTTACACATTGTCTCCAACATCTTGGGATGAATAGTGTTAGTTCTATTGTATTTCTGGTCTGCTTTATCAATCGGAATATTATATAATACATAAGTGCATATTATCTACAAGAAAAAATTTTGACATTGGAGATACTCAGAGGCATTCTGCAGAATCATTTTTCTAAAGAGGTAGTAAAGATTCTAAAGTATTTGAAATATATATATATATGTATATATATATGTATGTATATATATATATATACATATATGAGATGATTCAGTTCAGTTCAGTTCCTCAGTCGTCTCCGACTCTTTGCGACCCCATGAATCACAGCACGCCAGGCCTCCCTGTCCATCACCAACTCCCGGAGTTCACTCAGATTCATGTCCATCGAGTCAGTGATGCCATCCAGCCATCTCATCCTCGGTCATCCCCTTCTCCTCCTGCCCCCAATCCCTCCCAGCATCAGAGTCTTTTCCAATGAGTCAACTCTTCACATGAGGTGGCCAAAGTACTGGAGTTTCAGCTTTAGCATCATTCCTTCCAAAGAAATCCCAGGGCTGATCTCCTGCAGAATGGACTGGTTGGATCTCCTTGCAGTCCAAGGGACTCTCAAGAGTCTTCTCCAACACCACAGTTCAAAAGCATCAATTCTTCAGTGCTCAGCCTTCTTCACAGTCCAAATCTCACATCCATACATGATCACAGGAAAAACCATAGCCTTGACTAGACGGACCTTAGTCGGCAAAGTAATGTCTCTGCTTTTGAATATGCTATCTGGGTTGGTCATAACTTTTCTTCCAAGGAGTAAGCATCTTTTAATTTCATGGCTGCAATGAGATGATTATTTTGTCAATTTGCCTTTGCTAAGGGAGGCCCAGAGAACTGAGATGCCCATCTTCTCCTGCCCTTAGACACTGGTGGCCCTCACTCAGATAGGGTCTTAGGCCACCAATGCTTCAATTCAAAGTCTTTTGGACTCTGACTGAATTAAAACATCAGTCTTCCTGATTCTCCAGTCTACCGTTGGCAGATCATGGCACTTCTCATTTTCCATAATCCTATGAACCAATGACTATAAACATCACTTACATATATCTATATATTACCTCTTGTTTCCTATACATAATAAAATCTAGAAGTTTCCACAAATACTACTAGAACTATCAAAAAACTCAGCAAATAGTAGCAGGATACAAAGTAAAAATAGAAAAGTTAGTTCTATTTCTATACACTAACATTAACTATCTGAACATAAAATTGAGAAACCAATTCTGTTTATAATAGCATCAAAAAATAATGAGCTCAGGAGATGAAATATTTATACAGTGAGGACCACCAAACATTGCTGAAAAAGGAAATATGTATATAAATGGAAATACATTCTATATTCATAGATTGGAAAATTTAATATTGTTAAGATGTCAATCTTACTCAAAGTGATCTACATATTTAATGTAATCACTATCAAAATTCCAAAGAAGCTTTTTTTTTTCCCCCAAAGTAGAAATACCATTCTAAAATTCATATAAAAGCTCAAGGGATATTGAAGAGTCAAAATAACTTTGAAAACAAAATCAAAGCTGGAGGCCTCATACTTCCTGATTTCAAACTGTGTTATAAAACTATAATACCCAAAACAGTATGGTAAAACATAAAGATAGACATATAAACCAATGGAATAGAATACTTAGACCAGAAATAAATCCTTACAAATAAGTTCGATTTTCGATGAATGACAAAATCATTCAATGGGGGAAAAGACGGTCACAATTCAACAAAAGGTAGTGAAAAAACTAGGTATCCATATGCAAAAGAATGAAGTTGGACCTTCACCTAACTCTATGTATACAAAAATTAACTTCAGTACAGTTCAGTTCAGTTCAGCCACTCAGTCGTGTCTGACTCTTTGTGACCCCATGAATCACAGCACGCCAGGCCTCCCTGTCCATCACCAGCTCCCAGAGTTCACTCAGATTCACGTCCATCGAGTCTGTGATGCCATCCAGCCATCTCATCCTCTGTTGTCCCCTTCTCCTCCTGCCCCCAATCCCTCCCAGCATCAAAGTCTTTTCCAATGAGTCAACTCTTCGCATGAGGTGGCCAAAGTACTGGAGTTTCAGCTTTAGCAGGTAAAATATAAAACTGTTAAACTTTTATAAGAAAACATTGGGCAAAATTTTCATTACATTGGATTTGGGAGTGATTTCTTAATTGTAACACCAAAGACTCAGACAACAAAAGAAAAAGTAGAAAAACTAGGCTTCTATGGAAAATAAAAAATAAAAATAATGTGCATCAAAAGATACTATTAACAAAATAAAAATGAATGGGAGATAATATTTGCAAATCATATATCTAATTATGGATATAGCTCAGAATATATAAGAGAACTTCTAAATCTCAACAATAAAAAGACAAAAAACTAATTCAAAAAATATATAAAGAATATCATAAATATATCTCCAAAGCTTTTTAGATGGCCAATAGACACATGAAAAGATGTTCAAAATCTTCAATCATCAGGAAAACAGAAATCAAAGCTGAAATGATATTACCTTAGATGCATTAGGATGATTACTATCAAAAAACAAAAAGTAAATGTTAGAAAGATATAGAGAAATTGGAACCCTTTTCCAGTGTTGGTGGGGATGTGAAATAGTATAGCTGTAGTGGAAAACAGTATGAAGTTTCCTCAAAAACATTAAAAATAGAATTATCACATGATTCAATTTTTGCACTTCTGGGTATATACCCCCCAAATTAAAAACAGGATCTAGAATAGATATATGCACATTTCATTTTTATAGCAACATTATCATCAAAAGTGAAAACATGGAATCAAGCCAAATATTTATGGACAGGTAAACATGTCTCTGTGTGTGTGTGTTTAGATATATACTGGAATATTGTTTAGCATTAAAATGGAGTGAAATTCTAATATATGCCTCAACATGGATGAAACTTGAGGACATTATACTAAGTAAAATAATAGAAAAAGACAAATATCGTATGATTCCACTTATTTGAGGTATTTAGAGTAGTCACAATCATATGGTGATGGTTGCACAATATCAATGTACTTAATATCACTGAACTGAACGTATAAAAATGGCAAAAACTGGAAATTGTATGTCACATACATATTACCATAATTAAAAAAAAATTAAAAGATATTTTTAAAAGACTTAACTGTCAATAGAGTGGAAGTACTCTGACTAAAAATGTAATCTGACTTAGAGTATAGAAAAATAATTATTTTAGTGCTTTTGGAACTTATATATATATATATATATATATATATATGCAGTAAGCCATGAATTTCTAATTGTGGATTAAGTTTAAGACCTATTTTTCCCAGTCCTGGTTTATGCTTGGTTATCCTTGTGTCAAGTATAAATAGTAATTAAATCTCTTTAAAAATTATTTAATGACACATTGACACTAATAGACTTTTGGGATCATTTAGAATGTGAAAAAAGAGCAAAGTTTTGCCTGATAATGTATTATATTATTTACATTGAACAAATTGTGTGCAGATTTTGTTATTCCTTTCAACTGCAAAAGAACTTACACAGTTCTGTCTCTCTGAACTACATGTATTTTAAACATCATATTACTTATAACTTTAAACCAAAGAAACTAACTTGTATTTCACAGAGAAAACTAGGATAGGATGGTGTTGATATTTGTTCATGATCATACAGCAGAGTTATACAGCAAATTTGCAGAGCTAATGAAAGCATAACACAGCTGTCTACAGCCATACACATCATTTATACAGGTCTCAAAGGGACACAAATGAATGTTCAGGACAGACCTAGTCTTTCTGAAGCATATAAAAATAAAAGGTCAAAGTATATACAATTAAATTAGGCTTAGTAATCTATGTTGGAATATTCTCCTATGTAGAAATGCTCTAGATATCTAAAGAGTATCCATTAATTCAACCTACTGTCAGTCCAAACATGAAAGTTACCTAAAGTTTTTCTTTTTTTCTTATCTTCTTATTATAAAATACAATTATTATTTTAAGTTTGTCAGAATAATGATTCAATTTGGATTAAAAATTTATATTTTCATAATCATAAATAGAGGTAATTCTAGGCTATTCAATCAGTAAATCTGTGTAAGTTTAGGGATAAATACCCAAGTAGAAGGAAAATATATGTGTATGTTATACTTAATACTGATATATCAGAAAAAGGCATTGTGGTTTTCATTAAGCCAAAAATATTAAACTAGTCTTGAAACCAAATATATCCCAGCTCCCTCACCACCCCTCAAGTACAAAGGCCCCTCCGCATCTTCTCCATCTTCTCCCTCATTTGTAGAGAGGCTGAAGTCTCCCATACCGCCCCCTGAGTCATAAAGGAGCAGGCTCAAGCAGCTTATGACTAGGACAATAGAGTCACAGACAGTGTCTGATGCATATTCCTGAGTTGCTTTACATACACTGTAATTACTACCAGAGGGGGAAAGATGACTGTATGATGCAGCCATGACATAAACTGCTCATTTTTGAGCAATACTGAGCCTATGGCAAACACAGTTCCAAAACTGGCCTCAAGAGAATGGGATTAACACTATTGCTTATAATAATCTGTGTCTTTGTGGGCATCAAAATATGTATAGCTTGTTCTGCCTGTGTATGTAAATAAGCAGCTACAACTGTCAGCAAAGAGATGCTACAGATCCATGTCAATACTTCCACTTGAAGAATACGGTGCCCTGCAAGTGAGCATGAAGTTACAGAAAATGGACATTTGCCCTTCAAGTGAGCATGAAGTTACAGAAAATGGACATATGCCCATGATTCCTTAGAAATGGAATTACGTTTTGACAAGTGGGGATTTGTAAACAGTTTTTGACAGGCAAGAGCTCTGTGCAGGAAATAACCCTTGGCAGGAGTCCCCTTTGCCTTGATACAAAATTTAAAATCAGACACCCCCATGTTCAACTCATCTCTGGCCCTAGTACATCTTTCAAACGTTTTGGTCACATGATACCTTGCCTAATTTGTTCATTCATTCCATAGATCCAAGCAGTAGAAATGAAGAATAAGCAATTAATAGATGACCAGATCTCTTTCCAAACAAACTGTGTAAACAAGATAATATCTAAAGAAAAATCACAAGAGGTCAACAAGCCTGCAGGCACGTGGGGGATGGTGATGACTCTGACACCTATCTCAATGATTAACTGAGATTACTTCCCTTTCCCCCTTTAAAAAAACTTCAATGGCCGATCAGAATATTCAGAGATGATTTTGGTTTGACACTAAGTCTAATATCTCAGATTGCTGGTATTCTGGTTAAGAGCAACTTTCTTTGTCTCCCTCACTTGATTATTGATTTTTTGATCAGTGAGCAGCTAAACGTGATTAGGTAGCAATCTTATCTATCGAAGATTTACCTTAATTATGTGAATTTGAATTCTTAAAAATTTCCAAATTGGTTTCTTAAAGAATATTTTTGAAATCTCAGAATTGAAAGTCTCAGAAGCTCAGTTTTATTTTCTGCTGTCGGGGAGTCTATCATCTCCTCGGTCCTGTCACATCACAACAAAAATTTGAAGTGATGGACGGACCAGTGTTACAGCCCTTGGACGGACCAGTATTACAGCTTTTGGATGGACCAATGTTTTATTTAGAAAGTAAAGGAAAACACATCCTAGAGGCATGATGGCATGCCGACCCAAAAGGTGCGAAGAGAAGAGAGGTCCCCAGCCCAATTTTGGTTCTTTTTGTATGCTTTTTCTCCTCCCCCTGGGCCTGCCCTATGTAAATTGGGCTAGGCAGGAGTGTTGTTTGTTTTACTTGAGGTCCTCACTCTGGTCCTTGGACCTCGCTTTGTTCTATTTTTGCGGTCTTTTCCCTTCCTTGTCTTTCACTGCCTTTCTGGACTCCTTTTTCCTATTCTAACTACCTAACACTACTAAATAAATTGAGAATATTGTATTTATTGAAGGTCTACTTATCTATCTCTAATCAGGATATAGGGTTTTTTTTTTTAATATGAGATTCTATAATCCAATTTGTATTACTATCTGGCAGGAGGAAATACTACACACTTAATGAGTGGTAAAGACTTCTCTAAATTATGTATACATAAATGTACACACACATATATCAAAGCTTATAAATTCAGTTCTAAAATCCAGTCCCTGGGTCAGGAGTAAACACAGATATATAAAACTCACAGGTCTGTATCAAAGATCTCTTATCTTCTCAGTGGGGACACATTCTTAATTGATTTGAGCTCAAAACAGAAAGAAAAAGAGAGAGAGAAGAAGAAGCCAATTTACCTGTGGTCTCTTACCCAATAAAGCTAAGAGTTCTATAAGCCATTAATCTGTTTATAGAAATCACCAAATTGTTAGACCATAAAACCAAATTCCTAATGGGGAATAACTTATATTGGCTATTAACAAAACAAAAATTAAAGCAGCAGAAACCAGTACTAAAATCAAGCCAGTACTCAAAACTTATCAAAATCATATTCTTGCTCTGCTACATACAAATAAGACTAAGAAGCACAAGATCAAGTGTTGAACTTCCCCTCTGGGCCCAGGTTACCAATCAGAAAGAAGCAAACAAATAAACAAACAAAAAAACAGGCATTGTTAACTAGATGGAGTGGAAGGGGCTTTAAAAATGAGACATGCGATGAAAACTGTAAAAGAAAATAATGCATTGGACAATTTAAAAAATCGTTTTATTCAGGCTATTTTAATAGGGAGAAAGTTCATTTCTGCAGACAAATGTCTTAAAGAAAAGCAAGTAAGCCTTAGGTTTTATAGAGGCAGTTAAACAAGGGACTCATTAGGAACGGTGGACAATGACTATCTTAGCCAAGAGGAAAAGTGGTCCCTGTGCTCATTGTTTCCAGCGATGAGGTGATGAGGAATTTGGCAGCCATCTGTTTTCCAGATATACAGGGATAAGACAAAGTTCAACATTGTTAAGAGTATGCATATTTCGCCATCTTTACTCCTTGCCAAGAAAATCTCAGGGCAGTGATCAAGGTGATCTTAAAGTTCCTTTCAGCTGAACTAAACTTCAGACAGGTTTATTTCCAGACTTGGCCCTCATCTGCCTTTTCCTAGAGCATTTACTTTGAAAATTTATAACTGCACAGTCTTCTTCTGCCTCGCTGCAATGCATGTAAATCTCCTTAGAAGACTCTTGACCATTTTAGGACCTAGGGAATGTCTTTCTTGAAAACCTGAGAATCATCTCTTTGAAATGTGAACATCAAAACAGATTGTGCCTCAGTCTCCCTCCCAGTCCTTGAGGGAAGAGAGGAGCCAATGGGCACCCATTAGCAAACAAATGACCTAATCACAGAGAGAAACATTTACAAACTCATGAGTAACTCCTATTAATTCCCATTTACTCTCAAATAATAGTCCATTAATTTCAGTTCAGTTCAGTCACTCAGTCATGTCTGACTCTTTGTGACCCCATGAATTGCAGCATGCCAGGCCTCCCTGTCCATCACCAACTCCCAGAGTTCACTCAAACTCATGTGCATTGAGTTGGTGATGCCATCCAACCATCTCATCCTCTGTTGTCCCCTTCTCCTCCTGCCCTCTATCTTTCCCAGCATCAGGGTCTTTTCAAAAGAGTCAGCTCTTTGCATCAGGTGGCCAAAGTACTGAAGTTTTAGCTTTAGCATCAGTCCTTCCAATGAACGCCCAGGACTGATCTCCTTTAGGATGGACTGGTTGGATCTCCTTGCAGTCCAAGGGACTCTCAAGAGTCTTCTCTAACACGACAGTTCAAAAGCATCAATTCTTTGGTGCTCAGCTTTCTTTATAGTTCAACTCTCACATCCATACATGACTACTGGAAAAACCATAGCCTTGACTAGACGGACCTTTGACAAAGCAATATCTCTGCTTTTTAATATGCTGTCTAGGTTGGTCATAACTTTCCTTCCAAGGAGTAAGCATGTTTTAATTTTACCTTCTCCCTAATGGCCCCCTCCAATAATTTTCCCATAGCCCAATCCAGCAATTAAACACCCTCTAGCTTACCCCCTACCCCCGCCGCTGTAGCAGAATTGAGTTCAAGTCTCCCTTCTCTATTGAAATAACTTTGAATAAACTCTACCTGTTTAACTTTGTATGGTACAATTTTTGCTTTAACAGAAATAAGTGAGGCAGTCATAAGGCTCATATCACTTGTTTCTCACCTCTCAAGTGTCACTGTCATTCATTGCCTGAAGTACTAAATCTTGGCTGGAAGCAGAACTATGTCATACAAATTAGTTTCAGTTATTAAGAGAAGACAGGTGTCAACTGAGAGCAATAGTACTGAATTAAGCTGGAAGCTCATTGATTAGATTCACTCAATCGCCTACTGAATAGGTTGAAAAGATTCATTCCATAAACATAAAAAAATAATAATTGAAAATATTCTAAAATGTTTAGATTTTTTGCTGTTCAGATACTCACACTAATGTGAAATCCATGAAGGAAAGAAAGGCTTCTCTTCCTAAGACCTCCCACTGTATCAAGTTCTCTCTGCTTTTATGCATAGCTTCAAGCCAATTTCTTGGTCTGAAAGGCTTTCAATTCCTCAACTGATTGTCTCTAACTTGCTTTTAAATTTTCACTGTCAAAGGACTTTGAGATTACATGCAGCTTTTTCCCCAGTAATTCAAGTTGGAAATAATTAGAAAAAGAGAACTGGAACTTTGGAACATCAAAGGACACAAAGCTGAAGTGACAGATCAGGAGCAGAGGTAGAGAAAAAAGGCAGATGAGACAAAGCCACTCCCTTCAGAACTCTTTGCAGCATTCTCAAAAAGGAGCTGAACTAAAATTCTGAGTCACTGAAGGACTAAAGTTAAGATGATTTACCCTATTCTAATAGATAAGTTATCTGTAACATTGTCATGGGAGCAATAAGATTAAATCATAGATTTATAAAATTGAATGGGAAATGTGGGCTAAGAACTACTCTGGTAGGTAAATATTTGTTTCAATATAGATTTGAATGATATGGTAATCTAACAAAGAAGCGTCAGTGGAAAAAAGTGAAATGTTACAAGCATCCTTTGAAATGAACATTTTAAAAGAGTAACACATTTTGAAGAGAAATTAGTTGATTCATACTAATTAATGAGTCTTGTGAGCCACAAATTTATTTGGTATTTTATAATACATAATACTATACCAAATATTTTCATGAGTTTATTTTAATCTCTTTTTTCACATTAGGTTTTTAAGATCTTAATTATGGTATTTTTGTATATGTGAGTCCAAGAGAAGGAATTATATTTGCATATGTATGTTTTAATGATCTTCCTTCTAAAACATGAGTTTGTTGGGAACAAGACAAATTATTAATCATCTATTTCCAATGGCTAGCTCAGAAATATAATAAGTGTTTGATAATTTCAGTTGAATCAAAATTATAGGCCTAATGTGCGCATGAATTGTTGAATGCAAAAATCAGTGACAGTTAAAAACAACTTCTGTGGGACAGTTTTCATATTTCAGAGCATCTGTTAAAAGTATATATACAGATGGTGAAATTAGGTTCAGTGAAAACTATTCAGGAACATGGTTAACCATTCATCTTATAATATTAGGCCAAGAAACATGATGCAACATTACAAATAAATAATGATTACAAAGATTTTTTAAAAACATGTACATAAAACTAAGCGAAAGAAATCACATCATTTTATAGTAGTAATATTTTTGGAAGCATCCTAGAAATATATTTTGCTATTATTTTATTCAATTTTCTTTAAATTATTTTTAATAATTCCTTGAATCATGTCTGAGAACATATGTGTTACTACTAGGGAATTGAAATCATTCTATCAAAGGGATGAAAAGCAAGGAAAAATATAAATGATAGTTCCTACCTCAATAGCAGTAGCCAAGTTAAACTAAGCCAGCGGATTATGGAATTGAAAATCAAAATTGGATGGTACAAAAATACAGCCGGGATAATGTAACAAGCTTAAGCTATTTTGCCTATATATTTTACTGATTTTTTGTGAAGAAATACTAGCCAAACACTCTGGGAAATGTACTCTATTATCCAAATGTGCACCTGCACAAAAGGCTTTGGTTGTCATTTTAGTTTTAGAGTAAATAGAACGTGTGGGCTATTTAAAGAATGAAACAGCTCAGTGAGCAACAACAAATTATAATTTGTTAAAGGATACCTAGGGGCCGCAGATAACCTTTCATTGTAGTTTTTAGCTCTCTTTTTCCTATGTTCTCCAATAGCTACAGATTAGCACCAGGACTTAAAACATCAAGTACTGGATAAAGCACAACTTTTATCCTTTATTCTGGCTGAATCTATTAACAACCTCATCATACAATTTTTCTATAATAATTTCCAATAAAATATTCTTCTTCAGTTATCTTTTTATCCCAATTCTATAGTCATGTTTCCATTTAGGAAGGACAAAGCATGACCAATCTCTAGTTATTCTCTTTTTTAAACTGGAAAATAGATAATTTTCTTTTGGGAATTTAGGCTTTGTCCCTATAATAATAAAAAGGACATTCAATTAAAAATATATTTTTAATATCTGGTTGAGAAAACACTCAGTGTACCTTCCCAGTTTTATACTTTCAATACTTTGTTTTGAGATTGTGTAGACTTACCTTGTGGCTTCCCAGGAGGCACAGTGGTGAAGAATCTGGCTGCCAATGAAGGAGACACAGAGATTGGGTTCAATTCCTGAGTCAGGAAGATACCCTGGAGTAGAAAATGGTAACCTGCTCCAGCATCTTTGCCTGGAAAATTCCATGGACAGAGGAAACTTGTGGGCTGCAGTCCATGGGATTGCAGAGAGGCAGACACAGCTGAGCACAGACTTACCTTGATTTCTATACTTTTCTGAAGAGAGACACAAATGACCTGCTTAGCTTTGCAAAAGATTATAAAACAACAATAAATATTTTCCTTCTTTATGTTTAAGGTTTTTGTGTGTGTGTTTTCTTAGTGTTTATTGAAAATATGATACCCAGTGACTGATTCATAGCCACCTCATCTCTGAGAATTGAAATCTAACATCAGCCACTCTATGTACACATGAACCACAAAACAACTTAATATTAAACCAGCAATTTAAGTGGACCACATAAAAAGAAATGATGCAGGATAATCCATATGAAAATTAGCATTATGCCTTATGCAATATTCTCAAATTAAATAATAATCATATTAAGCACGTACCTAATTCTTCTCATGTATAATTATTGAATCACTGAATGGAATATTTTCAAATGTGAAGTAAACATTTTTGGTGTACACTTTTGTTCTTTTTTTTGTTTTTATCAAGAAGACCCTGTTACTTAATTTCCTCAAAGAGACTCAAAGTTTAGTGAAACTTTTAACCAGTTAAAAGTATTTAGTTTTAAATAAATTTTTACTTATACGATTTATATGCAGTATCAAATAATGTTAAAGAGGAAATAAATAACAGATACATTAAGTGAACATATGTCAGCAATTTAATTTTACTTCTTAATTATTGAGGAAATCAGTCAGATATTTTTAAAAATATTTCAAAGGAGAATGCAAACAACAGACACATTTATAGGCAATCAGGAAAGCAAAACTGACTTATTCCACAGCAGTGTTAATACCTTCTTTCTTGAACAGAATAGAGTTCATTTGAATTTCTGGAAAAAAAGACCAAATTATTTGCACTGGTCTGTGAGGCAGGCTTGAACAAGAGTATAAAGCAAATGCCTGTGTTCTATCCTGTAATTCTTTCTTATGACAAGAATACTTTTAGACTGAACAAAACAGCTAACAAGGACAGCAAAGAGAGATGAGAAAGAATGGTCTGTTTCCAGCAAGGATGCTGAACAAATAGGAACCAATAATAAAAATCCAAGTACCAAATCAAATAATAAATAGCCCAGGAACTCAGCATAGAGAATGAAAAAAACAGAGTTCAGATCCCTATGCTGACTTACCACATTTTCACAGGCTAGACAACCTGCAAGCAGCAAGGTACAAGGGGGCCCTTGTGAATACTGTGCCTGGTTGAAGGCTAGTGTCTGTGGCAAAGGGCAGTTCCCAATGGAGGGCTTTAGTGGGACTTCTACCGCATCTGTGGAAATAAACAAAGGCCAACCAAATAAGAGCAAGCAAAGGATATTTATTCAGAGCTTTCTATAGCAAGACATTCACCCACTGTTGCTTGTGTTTGGTACAGACTCAAACTCAGGCAGAGGTGTGGGAAAGATATATAGCTAAAAAAAAAAAAGAGAGAGAGAGAGAGAGAGAAAGCTTCAGCTGTGCCTTGATTGGAGGCCACTGGTACAGAGAAGCTATCAGCTGGCTCACTGGAAAGGAGGCATGCTACATGATTGGTTAGGGAGGCATATTTAGGCTTTCTCTGATTGGCTCAAATTTGGAAACTGGGACAAAAGTTAGAGAAATGCTCAGCAAGGCCTGACCATGTTGAACTGATTGCTATAGAAGTGATTGTTTGACTTCCTGGATTGTTACCAGAGATAGCAGTCTGACTTCTCATAGAAAAATTGTTTGGATTTTAAAATACCTAAACTATGCGTGTATATAATAAGACCATAAATGATATGTATCCTATATGTATTCATATATGTGTGTTTGTGTATATATGTTTGTGTGTACATATACATTTTTAGCCATTAAAATAACTCTGTGACTCCACAGACTATAGCCCACCAGGCTCCTCTGTTCATGGGATTTCCCAGGCAATAATACTGGAGTGGGTTGCCATTTATCCTCCAGGGGATCTTCTGACCCAGGATGATCAAACCCATGTCTCCTTCATCTCCTGCATTGGTTGGCAAATTCTTTACCACTGAGCCACCTGGGAATCCTTCTTATATATGGATATATGACTATATATGTATGTGTGTTCATATACTTTTTTAGTCATTATAATTGCCACTTTTTTCCCACCATAGATTTTAAAGCAAACATCAGCATATAAAATTAAATTTCATATTCTTACTAATTGATTTATTCTTTCCTTTGATCCAAATAATTACCACCCATGTCTTCAAACTGATAGTCTGAGTTTGGAAGAGAGGATGTGAAAAGATTTGACGTCTACCAGCTGGGTAGTAGTAGTTGTTGACATTTTTCAACAAGGTAACAATTAAATATATTCATATAATATCAAATAATTTTGCTTACAATTTTATATTTTCTAGTATTTGTTTTTGTGCTGGAATTCTAAGAGCATAATTGTGTTCCACTGAGATTCATGGGAAAAAAATTCTGGGATAGAAATTAGGTAATTTTAATGAAATCTCTCAGTTACAAAAAACCATATACCCTGTGCTTGTAAATATTTTAAATGTAGTTCATTAGCTAATTTCATTCTTACAAACACAGTGAGAATTATTATTATCTTTCCTGCTCTACAGACAATAATTATGACTAAGAGTTGTAGATTTTGTTAAGGTCCTTGGAACTAGCCCTGAAATGTAGTCATAGAAGGAGCTAGCACCTCTATCTCCCAGGCTCTGAGGAAGGATATGAGTCTAATTTCAGTGGGCACAAATTACCAAACATAGATGGCCTGACCACAAAGAAAGACATTTGCAAACTCACAAATAGCTCATATAATTCTTAACACATCCATTGGTCAACCTTCCCCCGACTCCTTTCTGAATGTCCTCTAGTACTTTTTTACTAACTTACCCAGTGCCTAAAGTTCCAGCCTACCCTTAGCCTCTTTGCTCCTCCAGTGGAACCGAGTTCTATTTCACTCCACTATGCAGTAGTATCAGGATAAAATCAACTTCTTTTTTCTAATCTTGTCAGGTGCCATTTTTTCTTTAATACCTATAAGGTATTTTAATGTGATGCTTACCTATAAAATAGCTTCAATACAAAGGCTTCTGCCTAGGTACTAGTATATTATGTAAAGTATACTTTGAAAAACAGGTATATCTGCTATGAGGATCACTGTGTAGAGTCCGGAGCTTCAAGGTAGACATATAATAGTGGTAACTGTCTTTGCAGTACATTGTGTTATTGCAATTTTAGGACCCTCTTCTGCAGCAACAAGGTCTAAGGTGTTTTCTAGAGTGATAAAATATTTAATGAAAGTAAGAAAAAGAGGCACAGCAGACCTCAGCAGCTCTTTTGCCCTTTGAAATACATTACTTGCCTGAAAGCTATTAACCTAATACTGCTTTCTAGTGAAAACTATAATTCATCCTCTAAAAGCAGAAAGATTTCACTAGATCTATAAAACTTCTCTTCATCTTCATTCAAGGTCCTAGACCTGATCTAATATAAAATTACCTCTTTGCATTCAGCGTGTGATTATGTGAGAGATAAGATATTACAGTAATGTCATTTTCCCTATCAGCTAACAATCAACAAATCTTCAATGCTAAAAGGACAGTGGTAACTTGGTCAATTACCTCCCAATTCTGTGCACTGATGTGAAGAAATCTGAGATGAGCATACCACTGACCTTATGAGGTTACTCTCCCATGAATTGTTAATGATTATCTTCAGAGAGTGATAGTATCCCTGCTTCATCCATTTTGTTTTTCTTAAATAAGAGCTGAAGTTCATGGGCTGAACAAACTCTGTCACCAAAGCAGGCTCTTCAGCATGAAGAGTAACAGTGTTACAGCCACACTTGGTGAACAGCAGCTAATTTTTCTTCTAATATTCTGTATTTTCACAGATCCTTTTTGATATTGCATAAGAACCCAGGAAAAAATGTGTAAATATTGTCTCTTTTTGAAGAAGAATATATTCTATCATATTATTAATATAAAACCAGATTATGGAATGAAAACAAGGAAACAATGAACTATGAATATATACTCTTACTTTTCAAAACAATTGATAAATTTATGATCTTATGAATGTTTAAATGTACTGACATATGCTTAAAATGTTTGACTGATGAGAATGTTCTGAAAGTGTTAGTCACTCAGTTGTGCCTGACTCTTTGTGACCCCCATGGATTGTAGCCCAACCAGCCTTCTCTGTACATGGACTTATAATTATCTTTAAAATCATAGTAGGCTGGATAAGATTTTCCATTTGAAAATTTGATGATTGTTAAATATAGTAAAAATTAGCAATGTATTAAGCAGCTCCTATATGCCGGCAGTCAAGCATTCATTATCTAATTTAATAGTCAAGGACAATATGAAATATTCACTATCATTATTCATCTTACATGTGTAAGGAAGAAGTCAGAGTGGGTGTGTTTAATGCAGCAGTGTTAGTAAGTAGCAGAACTGGAATTTGGAACTGAATTCCCATCTCTACCTAATAACAACAATGCCTCATGCTTCTCAAGGAAAAATGCTTCCATTGAATAACTTCTTCATTTTGAAGAAATAATACTGTCATTTCTTCTGTCTCCTTCTTTGTGTGATATTCCAGTCAGTAATACTGGTTTAGGTCTTTGGTCTTTCTATTAGTCCTGTTAATTTGAAATGTTTTTGCAATGGAGCTATAGACTTAAGTCATCTTTATTCCAGATGATCTGCGTCATCTGTTTCATGTTGATTCCTATAACATTTTTTGATGACGTATGCAATCCAGGCTCTTTTAGAGAAATAGCTAAATAGTCACTCACTATTTGACATTAAAAATATAGCAATAATCAGAATGGGAAGATGAGGTGTCTGGTCCTGTTCCAGAAAGGTTAGAAGCAATATCTCTAATCCAGAAATTCCCAGGTGATGAATGATTTTTCTCATGGTAAAACTATATTAGTAAAAGATTGATTTATGATGACAGAGACAGGTACACATTTTCCCTGCAGGAGAAACCCAGACATAGATATGGCCAGAAGAGACCTAAGGGGACAACCATATAAGCTGTCAGTTATGAAGGAAGCTTGATATGGGGTGATGGGATCAGTAAGATAGCTTCTGCTATAGAGTTCAGCATAATGCAATCTCCTGATAACAGTTCCCAGTTGCAACTCAAAATGGACAGTTTAAGAGCTCCAAGCTAGGAGATATTCATAGGATAATGATGTAATTTGTTATCCAAATTGAGATACCTGTCATATTGAAATGGGGCCCTATGAATAATTATGGACTTCCCTGGTGGTTCAGATGTTAAATACTCTGCCTGCAATGCAGGAGACCAGGGTTTGATACCTGGGTTGGGAAGATCCCTGGAAAAGGAAATGGCTACCTACTCCAGGTTTCTTGTCTGGAGAATTCCAAGGACAGAGAATGCTGGCAGGCTACAGTCCATGGGGTCGCAAAGAGTCAGACATGACTGAGAGACTAACACTATATACTCTGAATAATTATACTGGATAAGCTGATACTCATAGGGACAAACCAGGGCATACCACCTCCTCAAATCTTTGAAGTCATAAAACAATGAGTATAAATTTCAGTTCTAATATAACTCCCTGTAAGCTTTGAAAAATTACGTACTCTTTCTTCATTTGATTCCTAATGCACACCATGATAGTAATTAATCTCAAGGTGTTTATGCAGGCTAAATATGTTAACATTCACAAAGTGCTAGTCCTAAGACTTAGCCAATAGCGAAAGCCTCAATGTGTACAGAACTTTATTCCAGCTTTAATAGAGTAGACTTTGAAGACTGAGGCCTACTTTTTACTACATGCTATGGTAAAAACTAGCTGTATAAACTTAAACAACAATGCTGCCTCAATTTCCTCATCAGTACAATTGGAATAGAGTGATATGATTTACCTAAGAGCATTATTGTGAGGATTAAATTAGTGTACACACATTTAGAACATATATTATCAGTATTTAACATTGAAAGTGAAAGTTTATCAGTTGTGTCCAACTCTTTGCAACCCCATGGATTATACAGTCCATGGAATTCTCCAGGCCAGAATACCGGAGTGGGTAGGCATTCCCTTCTCCAGGGAGATCTTTCCAACCTAACGATCAAACTCAGGTCTCTGACACTGCAGGCAGATTCTTTACCAGCTGAACCAGAAGGGAAGCCCAAGAATACTGGAGTAGGTAGCCTATCCCTTCTCCAGTGGATCTTCTCAACCCAGGAATCACATGGGAGGTCTCCTGCATAGCATTCTTTACCAACTGAACTATCAGGAAAGCTCATTAACTCATCATCATTATTATTATTAGTTGAAATTGTTTACAGTATTGATACATTGGCACATTGGCCTTTCATAATTTGGTGTCAAGAAGAAAAAAAGGGATAAAAAAAGAAAGACAGTAAAAGTGTCATAAAAAATGAAAAGCAAGAGTTATTCATATTTTTATATTACATGTGTATTTAGAAAAACACCTAGATAATTATCTCTCTTCTGGTATTCAATAAGAGAGGTACCAAAAAAAGATTTTGCCTTTTTTATATCTCTTCACGAATTTCAAATTATTTACACAAAATTATTTCAAATGTGAAAGAATGTGTGAAGTAAATGACATTTCTAAAAACCCTAATTATTGTCTTTAAAGATCATGAAATTCTTTTTAGCTTGATTTTTATTTCTCTCAACAAACTGATTTAATGTACTGATATTCCTTCACTTTTGGTACACATTTAGCAAAGGAAAGTTACCAATGAATAAAGCTCTCCTTATTTTAGATATGAAAAACTTACTCTTTACAAAAAAAAAAGTTGAAAAGAAAAATATGAATAGTGTTCAATATAATAAGGTATGTGACTAACTTAAAAACTCATCAGTAATTAAAATAAAAGTAAAATGCAGATCATAAGAATTGTCAGATAAGCACATGAAAATGTGCCTAACTTACTACACACTTCATGTAAATGAAAATAAAAAGACAAATGTTTATTTGGTACCAGGTACCAATTTTTTTTTTTTTTTGGAAACTACTTCATTACCTTCAATCCCTGCTTATTTAACTTTTATGCAGAGTACATCATGAGAAATACTGGGCTGGAAGAAGCATAAGCTGGAATCAAGATTGCCAGGAGAAATATCAATAAACTCAGATATGCAGATGACACCACCCTTTTATGGCAGAAAGTGAAGAGGAACTAAAAAGCCTCTTGATGAAAGTGAAAGAGGAAGAGTGAAAAAGTTGGCTTAAAGCTCAACATTCAGAAACTAAGATCATGGCATCTGGTCCCATCACTTCATGGGAAATAGATGGGGAAACAGTGGAAACAGTGTCAGACTTTATTTTGGGGGGTTCCAGAATCACTGCAGATGGTGACTGCAGCCATGAAATTAAAAGACGCTTACTCGTTGGAAGGAAAGTTATGACCAGCCTAGATAGCATATTCAAAAGCAGAGACATTACTTTGCCAACAAAGGTCCATCTAGTCAAGGCTATAGTTTTTCCAGTAGTCATGTATGGATGTGAGAGTTGGACTAAGAAAGCTGAGCGCCAAAGAATTGATGCTTTTGAACTGTGGTGTTGGAGAAGACTCTTGAGAGTTCCTTGGACTGCAAGGAGATCCAACCTGTCCATTCTGAAGGAGATCAGTCCCGGGTGTTCTTTGGAAGGAATGATGCTAAAGCTGAAACTCCAGTTCTTTGGCCACATCATGCAAAGAGTTGACTTATTGGAAAAGATTCTGATGCTGGGAGGGATTGGGGGCAGGAGGAGAAGGGGACGACAGAGGATGAGATGGCTGGATGGCATCAACGACTCAATGGATGTGAGTTTGAGTGAACTCCGGGAATTGGTGATGGACATGGAGGCCTGGTGTGCTGCAATTCATGGGGTCACAAAGAGTCGGACACGACTGAGCAACTGAACTGAACCAAAATTTTACAAGGGCAGGAATTTAACTGTTTTGTTCATTATCAAATTCTCCAAACCTAAACTAAGACCTGGCCTATGAAAGCAGCCAAAAACATTTGTTAAATGAGTAAATTTTTATGCAAGAAACATATAAAAACTTACATTTTGCTCATATTAAATGTCAGCAGAAAAAAATTATATATATGGTGAGGGTATAAATTGATATAATTACATTGATAGAAAGTCTTGTAACTTTTAAAATTAAAAATGTATGTCATCTATTGAATAAATTTATTAATCACTATTTTAAAGCCCAACTTGCTCACCAACACAAAGATATTTGGTTGATGCATTTAGTAAATGCAAAGTAATAGTGACAGTTAGTTATAAAGTCCAAATGGTAAATGCTTTTGCAGTTTTGATGTTATACTGAGCTATCTAATTTTAAGAAAACTATAATAAAATACTCAGTAAAAGTACATATTTTGTTATGGAATGAACATCAATTAGTACAGTTATAACGCTATGAATTTTTTTCAGGATCAAGCTTTTTAGAAAAAAAAATATTACACAAGGTGTTGCCAATTCTGTCATTTCTGCCCTCTCTTCAATCTAAACCTAAACAGTAATGCAAGTCATGTCTTAAATCACTCTCAAATTAAAGCATATACTGCTACCTCAAAGAGAGTTACAATGAAACTTTAAAATCCTATATGTGTGCTGTGACTTCAGTTGTGTCTGACTCTTTGTGACCCAATGAACTGTAGCCCACCAGGCTCCTCTTTCCATGGGATTTTCCAGGCAAGAATACTGGAATGAGTTGTCATTTCCTTCTCCAAAAATGGAGGTACTTAATTTCAAGTAGAGAGCTATATCCCTCTCCCTGTTATAAGGCTGGTTTTTCACTGGGTGAGGCATGTGGGTGGTGATTTTTCCCCAAAATATCTTCTAACTTTTCAGATTAGATATAACAATTTTCTGAATTAAGAAATACATACAGTTAAACTATGATTATCTCTACCAGCTACACTCTGCTATTAAAGTTATGGTAGAACATGTTTAAAGCTATAAACATAATCAAACTGAAATCAACATCTGTTTTAGATTTACAAATGAAGCAAATGATTCTCTTTTTAAAGACTTGCTCATTAAAAGATTTGCCTCAAGAGAGGACAACATCCCATGGAGAGGCCAGCTGGGGCAGTCAGCCTGAAGTGCTGGTTCTGGATCTTTCATGAGCATGCCCTGAATTCCCTTAGAGCTGAGTACTCTGCTCGATGGAGCTTGGTGTCTATGTCTCCAGCTGGTCAGCCATCACTTCCTTGCAAGCTCCCAGCCTCCTATTGTCTTGTCCTCCCTCTAAGGTTATCTTGACATGTGGTTACTGCCTCTTAGCCTCAGAGACAACCAAGCTCTAGCCAAGCTGGCCCTAACACTCCACAGAGTCTCAGGTTTCTGACCCAGCAAGGAGCGGGAATTAAAATTCATATGGAATTTCAATTTATTCTTGAATGCTGGGTGTTTTTTTCTTAATTAAAAATATTTTGAGTAAATGAATAACAAGGAGGTTAAATAGATGTTCCTGAACAACCAATGAGTGAAAGAAAAATATTATAGAGAAATTTAAAAAATATCTGAGGCAAATAAAACTGGAAACACAGTTTACCAAAACTTATGAGAGTCAGCAAAAACAGTTCTAAGAAGGAAGTTTATGTCAACTAAACAGCTTAACTCTGTACCTTCAAGGGAGTGAGTGAAAGTCACTCAGTCATGTCCAACTCTTTGTGACACCATAGATTGTAGCACACCAGGCCCCTCTGCCCATGGAATTTTCCAGGCAAGAATACTGGAGTGGTTTGCCATTCCCTATGCCAGGGGATCTTCCCAACATAGGGACTGAACCCAGGTCTGCATTGCAGGCAGATTCTTTACCATCTGAGCCACCAGGAAAGCCAGTTATACCTTCAAACTGAGCCCAAATTAGAAGAATAAAGGAAATAGCAAATATCAGAACAGAAATAAATGAAATAGAGATTATATGACTATTGTATTTTAAAATAAATGAAAATAAGTTTTTAAATATATATATATATATATATATATATATATATATATATGGACAAAATAGACAAATCATTATCGAAACCTATCAAGGAAAAGAGGAGACATAACTGATACCACAGAAATAAAGAACCATAAGATCTTACTATGACCAATTACATGCCAACAAATTAGACAACCTAGAAAAAGCAGATAAAATCCTAGAAACATTCAACTCACAAAGGCTAAATTATTATGAAGAAAAGAAATCTAATCAGATTAATTATGTTAGGAGACTAAATAATCAAAAACCTCACAAAACTAAAAGTTTAGCATCATGATTTTATAAGTGAATTCTAACAGTTAAAGGACTACTAATAGCAATCTCTCAAATACTTCTCAAAAATTGAAGAGGAGGGAAATCTTCCAAACTTATATCACAAGACATTATCAGGGCTTTCATGGTGGGTCAGTTGATAAAGAAACTGCCTGTAAGGCAGGAGACCAGGGTGCTATCCCTGGGTCAGGAATATCCCCTGGAGAAGGAAATGGTAACTCACTTCAGCATTTTTGCCTGGGAAATCCCATGGACAGAGGAGACTGGTGGGCTACAGTCTATGGTGTTGCAAAGATTCGGACACAACTGAGTCAGTAAACCACCACCACAATCCTGATAACATAACCAGTCTCTACACGCAGGAAAAAGGAATTTACCTTAATTAAAGACTGGGTTTAATGTTTTCATTAATGGCAACACTTGCACTATATTTATAAGATTTGCATCCAAACATGTATTTTATTTACATGCAATAATAAGTACAAGATAAATTCAGGCCACAAATACCTTAAGACTATGGCTTCCATTTAAAATTTGCTTACACTTGAAACGTATAGATAAATTAATATATAAAACCCTTTTTCTTTCAACATGTACAGTAAAGCCCACTGACTTTAAGGTATATAAAATTTCTGGTAAACACAGGTGCAAAAATCCTTAATAAAATATTAGAAAACTGAATGCAACAATACATTAAAAACATCATACACCATTATCAACTTAGATTTATACCAGGGAATCAAGGGTGTTCAGTTCAGTTCAGTCACTCAGCCGTGTCCGACTCTTTGCAACCCCATGAATCGCAGCACACCAGGCCTCCCTGTCCATCACCAACTCCTGGAGTTCACTCAGACTCACGTCCATCAAGTCAGTGATGCCATCCAGCCATCTCATCCTCAGTCGTCCCCTTCTCCTCCTGCCCCCAATCCCTCCCAGCATCAGAGTCTTTTCCAATGAGTCAACTCTTTGCATGAGGTGGCCAAAGTACTGGAGTTTGTTGAGTATCTTCATATCAATCAGTGTGATACATCTCATTAACAAAATGAAGGATAAAAATAATATAATTTCAATAAATTCAGAAAAAGAATTTGACAAAATTTAATATCCTTTTATGATTAAATCTCTGGTTAGAGAGGGAATATACCTCAACATAATAAAGGTCATTATGAAAAATGCACAGCTAACATCATAATCACCTTTAAAACACTAGATTACTTTTCTCTAAGATCAAGAAAAAGACAAGGATGTCCACTCTCACCACATTTATTCAGCATAGTTTGAAACTCCTAGCTAAAGCAACTAGGCCACAAAAATAAAAGTTTATAAATAGAAAAAAAAAAGAAGTAAGACTATCTCTATATTTATAGTGAAAGTTGCTCAATTGTGTCCAACTCTTTGCAACCCCATGAACTATACAGTCCATGGAATTCTCCAGGCCAGAATACTGGACTGGGTAGCCTTTCCCTTCTCCAGGGGATCTTCCCAATCCAGGAATCAAACCTGCATCTCCCACATTGCAGGCAGTTTCTATACCAGCTGAGCCACACAGGAAACCCCTCTTTATTTTTTTATGTTATTATATATACAAAACCATAAAGAGTCCATCAAAAAACTGAATACAGTATTAATGAAAATAAATAAGTTCAGTAGACATGCAAGATAAAAAGTCAATATACAAAAATTGTTGCATCTGTCTATACTAATAATGAATTATCAGTAATATAAATTTTAAAAATATATTTATAATATACAAAAATATATTTACCATTACATTAAAAAAATACATCTGGTAGTAAATTTAACCAAGAAGTGAAAGACATATACACAATAATCTATAAGATACTGATGAGAAACAATAAAAACACACATATCTGTGAAAAAATATTCCATGCTCATGGAATAGAAGGACTAATATTGTTACAGTGACCATACTATTCAAAGCAATATACAGATCAATGCAAACCCCTCTCACAATTCCAATGGCATTTTTCAGAGCAATGGAAAAAACAATCCTAAAATTTTTATGAAACCACAACAGACTCTGAATAGCCAAGTAAATCCTGAGTGAGAAGGACAAAACTGGAGACATTTCAATTCCCGATTTCAAACTGTAATATAAAGCTACAGTCATCCAAATAATGTGATACAGGTATAGAAACAGACAATCAGAGCAATGGAAGAGAACTGACACTCAGAGATAAATCCGCACATATCGGTTCAGGTCAGTTCAGTCACTCAGTTGTGTCTGACTCTTTGCAACCCAATATACTGCAGCGGGGGGGTTGGGGGGGGGGAAGCTTTCCTGTCCATCACCAACTCCTGGAGCTTGCTCAGACTCCTGCCCAGCCATTCAGGGATGCCATCCAACTGTCTCATCCTCCTCTCCTCCCACCTTCAATCTTTCCCAGCATCAGGGTCTTTTCCATTAAGTCAGTTCTTCACATTAGGTGACCAAAGTATTGAAGTTTCAGATTCAGCATCAGTGCTTCCAATGAATGTTCAGGACTGATTACCTTTAGGATGGATTGGTTGGATCTTCTTGCAGTCCAAGATATTCTCAAGAGTCTTCTCCAACACCACAGTTCAAAAGCATCAATTCTTCAGCACTCAGCTTTCTATATAGTCCAACTCTCACATGCATACATGACTACTGGAAAAACCATAGCTCTAACTAGATGGACCTTTATTTGCAAAGTAAGGTATCTGCTTTTTTAATATCCTGTCAAGGTTGGTGATAGTTTTTCTTCCAAGGAGAAAGTGTCTTTTAATTTCATGGCTGCAAACACAATCTGCAGTGATGTTGGAACCCAAGAAAATAAAGTCTGTCACTATTTCCATTGTTTCCCCGTCTGTTTGCCGTAAAGTGATGGGACCAGATGCCATGATCTTAGTTTTCTGAATGTTGGGCTTTAAGCCAACTTTTTCACTCTCCTCTTTCGATTTCATCAAGAGGCTCTTTAATTTTCTTTGCTTCCTGCCATAAGGGTGGTATCATCTGCATTTCTGAGGTTATTGATATTTCTCCTGGTAATCTTGATACCAGCTTGTGCTTCATAGACCCAGCATTTCTCATGATGTGCTCTCATATAAGTTAAATAAGCAGGGTGACAATATGCAGTCTTGACATACTCCTTTCCCGAATTGGAGCCAGTCTGTTGTTCCATGTCCATTTCCAACTGTTGCTTCTTGACCTGCACATAGGTTTCTCAGAAGGCAGGTAAGGTGGTCTGGTATTCCCGTCTCTTGAAAAATTTCCAATTTTTTTTTTTTTTATCCTGACAGTCAAAGGCTTTGGCATAGTCAATAAAGCAGAAGTAGATTTTTTTTCTGAAACTCTCTTGATTTTCCGGTGATGCAATGGATGTTGGCAGTTTGATCTCTGGTTTCTTTGCATTTTCTAAATCCAGCTTGAACATTTGGAAGTTCACGGTTCATTTACTATTTGCTAGTGTGTGAGTGTGAGTACAATTGTGCAGAGTTTGAGCATTCTTTGACATTGCCTTTCTTAGGGATTGGAATGAAAACTGACATTTTCCAGTCCTGTGGCCACTGCTGAGTTTTCCAAATTTGCTGGTGTATTGAGTGCAGCACTTTCATAGCATCACCTTTTAGGATCTGAAATAGCTCAACTGGAATTCCATCACCTCCATTAGCTTTGTTCATAGTGATATTTCCTAAGGCCCACTTGACTTCACATTCCAGGATGTCTGGCTCTAGGTAAATGATCACACCATCATGGTCGTGAGGATCTTTTTTGTACAGTTCTTTGGGCTTCCCTGGTGGCTCAGAGGTTAAGTCGTCTGCCTGCAATGTGGGAGACCTGGGTTCGATCCCTGGGTCAGGAACATCCCCTGGAGAAGGAAATGGCAACCCATTCCAGTATTCTTGCCTATGTATCTCTATCTAGACATATCTAGATTAGACAGGCACCTCTGTCTTTTCTAATCCGTGGAATCTGTTTGTCACTTCCACTGTATAATCATAAGGGATTTGATTTGCATCTTACCTGAATGGTCTAGTGTTTTTCCCTAGTTTCTTCTATTTCAGTCTGAATTTGGCAATAAGGAGGTCATGATCTGAGCCACAGTCATCTTCCAGTCTAGTTTTTGCTGACTTTATATAGCTGCAAATAATATAATCAATCTGATTTTGGTATTGACCATCTGGTGATGTCCATGTATAGAGTCTTCTCATGTGTTGTCGAAAGAGGGTGTTTGCTATGACCAGTGCGTTCTCTTGGTAAAACTCTGTTATCCTTTGCTCTGCTTCACTTTGTACTCCAAGGCGAAACTTCCTGTTACTCCATATCTCTTGACTTCCTACTTTTGCATTCCATTCCCCAATAATGAAAAGGACATCTTTTTTTCGTGTTACTTCTAGAAAGTATTGTAGGTCTTCATAGAACCATTCAACTTAGGCTTCTTTGGCATTACTGGTTGGGGCACAGAATTGGATTACTGTGATTTTGAATGGTTTGCCTTGGAAAGTAAAAGAGATCTTTCTGTCATTTCCAAGTACTGCATTTTGGACTCTTCTGTTGACTATGATGGCTACTCCACTTCTTCTAAGGGATTCTTACCCACAATAGTAAATACAATCATAATCTGAGTTAAATTCGCCCATTCCAGTCCATTTTAGTTCAGATTCCTAAAATATCAGTGTTCACTCTTTCCACATCCTGTTTGCCCTCTTCCAATTTACCTTGATTCATGGGCCAAACATCCCAGGTTCCTATGCAATATTGCTCTTTACAGCATTGGATTTTACTTCCATCTCTATTCACATCGACAACTGGTCAATATCCATACAGAAATGGTCAATTAACTTATGACAAAGGAGCCAAGAATATGCAATTAGGAATGGATAGTCTCTTCAATAAATGTGTTAGGAAAATTGGACAGCCACATGTGAAAGGATGAAAGTGGACCACTATTAGACCATGTATCATAATTAACTAAAAATGGATTAAGGCCTTGAAAGTAATATAAAACTCATGGGGGGTGGGGGGGAAACAGGCCGTAAGTACTTTGACATCGGTCACATATCCTGAGAGTTGCTTTTTCTCTTTTAACACCACAAAGAAAGGTAACAAAAGTAGAATTAAACAGTTGGGATTATATCAAACTAAAAAGCTTTTGTACAGTTAAGGTAGCCATCAACAAAACTAAAAGGAAACTTGTGTGATGGGCTAAATATTTGCAAACATGTATCTGATAAATTATTGATAGCCAAAATATATTAAAGAACTCAAAATACACTCAGCTGGAGAAGAAATACTGATTAAAATAAAGAGGTAAAATAAATAGATGATTTTCAAAGAATATATAGAAATGGCCAACAGGTACATGAAAAAGTACTCAACATTATTACTAATCACTAGAGAATTGTAAATCAAAAGATAATGAGATATTTTCTCATGCATATTAAAATGTATTAAAAAGAGAAATAAGAAATACTGGTGGTGAGGGTATGAAAAAATAACTTTTGTAGACTGTTGGTGGGAATGAAAATTGGTGCGGCCAACTGTCACAGACAGTTTGGAGGTTCCTCAAAGAATCTCAAACAAAAGTCCACCCAATGATTCAGCAATCCTGCCTCTTAATATATACCCAAAAGAAATGAAATAATTATTTCTAATAGATATCTGAACTCCTATGTTCCTGGCAGCATTCTTCACAAAAGCCAAAGCATGGAAACGATCTGAGTGCGCCTCATAAATACATGAAAATATATTCTGTGCTAAGTCACTCCAGTCGTATCTGAGTCTTTGCAACTCCATGGGCTGTGGTCCACGAGGCTTCTCTGTCCATGGGATTCTCCAGGCAAGAATAGGAATACTGGAGGGGATTGCCATTTCCTTCTCCAGGAATTGAATAAATGTTTCTGGCAAGTGGGTTCTTTTACCTCTAGGGCCACCTGGGAATGGGGATACCTATATCATATTTTCTCTATCTGTAGTGTACATATAGTATATAATGGAATGTTATTCAGCTCTATGTAGATGAACTTGGAGGCATTGTGCTAACTGAAATAAGCCAGGCAGAGAAAGACAAATAGGACATAATATCGATTATATATGGAATTAAAAAAAATAAACTGACAGAGCAAACAGTGTGGGGGCTGAGGGAAATAGGGAGAGGCTGGTAAGAAGGTACAAACTTCCATTTATAAGATGAATAAAGAGTAAGGATCTAATGCACAATATTGTAACTATACTTGAAAACACTGTTTTATATAATTGAAATTTTCTAAAAAAGTAGCACTTAAATTTTCTCATACACACACTATATGTATGAATGGATGTTTTCACTAACTCGATGAGGGAATTCTTGCACAGTGTATACCTATATCAAATCATTGTTGCATCGTACATTTTAAATAGTTTGCAAGTAGTATATTTATTAATTGTGCCTGAATAAAGAAAAATAGATTTAAATTTTTAACTAAAAGTGAGATCAGATTTGAAAAAAATCACTTATTTATACACATGCTTGAAATAATATATCTGCCTTTTAGGATATGTTTATTCACTTATAATAATACATATCAATATGAAGAGCATTAAAACAAATGATAAATCAAATCAAGATACATTTATTTTTATTTATAGCTTTGGTGATCTTAATGAAATGAAAATGTTTATAACTAAAATATTAACAATGAAAAGAGGGCTTTCCTAGCCTTTGGAAAAAGGATGAATAAACAACCATATTTTTTTCTGAATTGTGATTACCAAGGCCTAATTTGGGAGACTTATCAGCCTTACTGAATTTAGTTACATTATTTTACTATGAATGTTAAAAGCCATTAAATGCAGAATGTTTTTACAGCAAGTTAAATATAATCAAGGTACATTTAGAATGAGGCAACATTAGAGGAAGAGCTAGTATTTACCCTCTGTGTATCTGCTTAGGATTGACCAAGTTATCAGAATTATTAGATGTTACTATGAGCTGCAGGTATCACACCAGTGACCTGAAGATGGAAAAGCAGGCTTAGTAAATTCCACTGGGTAGTGGTAATCCTTGGATTTGTGAAGAAAGCAGTGAGCATGAATCCTGATAATAAGACACATCAGAGAAACATTTTGGGAAAAGACACAGTAATGAATAGGTTAATGTATAAGTGTTATAGTTTCTAGGCTGTAATTTTGTAATTTGAAAAATAAAGTGAAAGTAGACTAAATTTTCTATCAATTGTAAAATTCCACAAATTAAAAATGTATAAAATGGTGGCTATACTTTGTCAACAAAGGTCCATCTAGTCAAGGCTATGGTTTTTCCAGCAGTCATGTATGGATGTGAGAGTTGGACTATAAAGAAAGCTGAGCACCAAAGAATTGATGTTTTTGAACTATGGTATTGGAGAAGACTCTTGAGAGTCCCTTGGACTGCAGGGAGATCCAACCAGTCAATCCTAAAGGAAATCAGCCCTGAATATTCATTGGAAGGACTGATGTTGAAGCTCATATGGTTGGATGGCATCACTGACTCAATGGACATGAGTTTGAGTAAACTCGGGGAGCTGGTGATGGACAGGGAGGGCTGGAGTGTTATAGTTCATGGAGTCGCAAAGTGTTGGACACGAATGAATAACTGAACTGAACTGAAGAAATTGAAATAATTTTATGAAATGTAAAAAGAGAATGAAAAGTCATGATTTTTATACATATTCTAGTCCTATGTAATATCAAAATTTTGGTACTATGGAAATGATCATTTAATTATTCAAAGAAATCAATTATTAAAATGTGACTGACAAACTGAAGTGTGAAAATGTTTAACATAAAACTATAATGACCTGTTTGAAATACTGTGGAAGTCTGAAGAGATGGATTCTAATGAAACTTATCTGTAGACACAAAACCAAACCTCTAAAAGAATATAAAATGATAATTGTTTTGTGTTCTGCTATTATGAATTAAGTGAAATAAAATTTCATTTCCAAGGAGCATATAGAAGAACATGCAAGATCATTGCTCTTATGATAATATGGAGAAACTTGACAAAATAAAAGCCATACTTTTCAATGGGACTAACAAAGAAAGTGGAAAGTAAGAGCAAGGAACCCTTGATGAAGTAAATTCCAAACAGAGATAAAGAATGAGGAGTTAATAGAAGGTCAGAGGAAGTTGCGGACCATGGGGTTGGGGATTACTGTGGACTGAGCAACCCTACAGGGACAAAGGAGATCAAGCACATTTTGGATCTCATTGCTGGATTGTGAAACTGGTTGGAGTCTAGAAAAGCCTCAAACACTGGAGCAGATTCCTCAGCTCAAAATCATCTATTTCAACCATGCCTCAAAAGTAGATTCAAATGAGGGCCTGGTAAAGAGAGGGGAAGTGAATGTAACACTCTTCCAGCGTAATTACTAAAGCAAGGTTCTAAAGTCCACCTCTTGGTGATTAGAAGTTGGTATAATTACAAGGGAACTCCATCCTATTAAATTTAAAACCCCAAACTAGCTTAACTTGACTGCAGAAGGGAATGAAAATGATTAGTGACCTCTACTACCCACATGCACACACTGACTCTCAGAGATGAAAAGGCCTGTACTCTCTGGGAAATAGACAAAACAAGATCAAATTATGCTTCAGTTCCAATGAACTTTTATACAATGTTGATAATACAATAAAAATTGTGAAGAAATAGGAAATTTCAGGGGTTTATATGAATAATCATAAAATATATAGTTTAATGTAGTATCTAAAATGAGAAAGGTACTAGATAGGCATAACAACACATTCAGTTCAGTCGCTCAGTCGTGTCCGACTCTTTGCTACCCCATGAATTGTAGCACGCCAGGCCTCCCTGTCCATCACCAACTCCCAGAGTTCACTCAAACTCACGTCCATCGAGTTGGTGATGTCATCCAGCCATCTCATCCTCTGTTGTCCCCTTCTCCTCCTGCCCCCATTCCTTCCCAGCATCAGAGTCTTTTCCAATGAGTCAAATCTTCGCATGAGGTGGCCAAATTATTGACTGGAGTTTCAGCTTAATCATCAGTCCTTCCAATGAACACTCAGGACTGATCTCCTTTAGGATGGATTGGTTGGATCTCCTTGTAGTCCAAGGGACTCACAAGAGTCTTCTCCAACACCACAGTTCAAAAGCATCAATTCTTCGGCACTCAGCTTTCTTCATAGTTCAACTCTCACATCCACACGTGACCACTGGAAAAATCATAGCCTTGACTAGACGGACCTTTTTTGGCAAAGTAATGTCTCTGCTTTTCAATATGCTATCATCTGGTCCCATCACTTCATGGCAGATAGACAGGGAAACAGTGGAAACAGTGTTAGACTTTTATTTTGGGGGGCTCCAAAATCACGGCAGATGGTGATTGCAGCCATGAAATTAAAAGACGCTTACTCCTTGGAAGGAAAGTTATGACCAACAACACATTAGATATTTACAAAAAATATGAATAAACTTGAAAATTTGTAAAATAGGGATTTCCCTACTTAAAGTAAAGAAAGAGGGGATAAAAACTGGAAAACTGAAATCAGAGAATATGTTCTCCTGAAAGCCTTCAGCTATCCATTTTTCTTGGTAACCCTAACCAATTTCATTCAGGAATGAAATTTCCTGAATTTGCATACCGTAGGCCATCTACTTATGAGAATTTCTAATAGAGCACTACCTTGCTCGAGACTTCACATTCTTATTTCTCTTTTCTGTATCTAACTGATTCGCTGACCCAATATAAAAACTGCTAATTATCTAAAAGTGATTGTGACAGGAACCCCTGAGATGGTTCACAGTGACCTCCAACTCCAGGTAGGCATTTCTTAAGTAACCTCTTTCCCTTCCAGAGTACTCTGTGCCTAGGGACTTGCTTCTAAGAAATAGAATATGAAGAACGAATGGAACATCACTTCTGAGATAACTTCACAAAATTACTTCTTCATAAAATGGCTTCTATACTCACCCTTTCTTTTATCATCTCCAATGTTCTCAGGGAAGCCTGCCTCCAAGCTGTGAACTGCCTGAAGGAGAGCCCATGTGGCAAGGGACTGAAGTCACTGGTCATTGGCTAGCAAGGCCCTGAGGCCTATTAACAGCCTTGAGAGTGAACCTGATGGGATTTCTCCCCCAGGGAAGCAAGGATGTTGCAGTACCACTGAGTACTTTAATTGAAGAATAGCAGGAGATCCCATGTGCTTGCATGCTAAGTCGCTTCAGTCATGTCTGACACTGTGCAATCCTATGGACTGTAGCCTGCCAGACTTCTCTGTCCGTGGGATTCTCCAGGCAAGAATATAAGCCAGCACTGAGCCCTGCAGGGGCAGACCCAGATTCTGAACCTATAGAAATTGTGAGATAATATATGTTTGTAATTTTAAGTCACAATTTGGGGGGTGGAGGATAATCTACTGTAACAGAAGATAATTGGAAGTAAAGTGCTGCCATATGCTATGCTATGCTGTGCTAAGTCGCTTCAGTCATGTCTGACTCCGTGCAACCCCATGGACAGCAGCCCACCAGGCTCCTCTGTCTACACGATTCTCCAGGCAAGAATACTGGAGTGGGATGCCACTTTCTTCTCCAAGATAAAGACTGCTGCTGCTGCTAAGTTGCTTCAGTTGTGTCCGACTCTGTACGACCCCATAGACAGCAGCCCACCAGGTTCCCCCATCCCTGGGATTCTCCAGGCAAGAACACTGGAGTGGGTTGCCACTTTCTTCTCCAAGATAAAGACTGCTGCTGCTGCTGCTAAGTTGCTTCAGTCGTATCCAACTCTGTGCGACCCCATAGACAGCAGCCCACCAGGTTCCCCCATCCCTGGGATTCTCCAGGCAAGAACACCTAGAAAATGTTGGTGAAGGCAGCAAAGATTTTAAGGAGCACATAAAGGGAACCCTAAACTGATTTGAACTAGAAATCTGGTTTTGAGGATACTAACTAAAAAGGGGGTAATAAAATTAACTAAAATGGAAATAAGGAAAATGTCACTGGGACCTGGAAAAAATAGAGATCTGTTTGTTACAAAGTGGCAAAGGCCTTAATAAAACTGTTGTCTACAGTAATGGGGAAGCTTGAAATATGCTTAATGAATTTGATGATCTAGCTAAGGGGACTTCCAAGCAAAGAACTAGAACTACTGCCTGGTTTCTTCTTCCTACTTAGTGTAACAGGCAGTAAGAGGTATCTAAAAGGCATGGGAGATGGTTCACAACAGAGGCTGGCCTTTTAAATGAGGTGATAATGTCTGGCATCATTCTTTTTTTTTTTTCATTTTTGCTAAAGGAAATTCAAGTCAGTGAATCAGTGGAAAAGTTATGCAAATTGATGCTCATCTGAAGAAATAAGATTGTCACATCTCAATCTCATGGCAATTATACAGATTCAGAGTCAATTAACCTTTACTCAGTTCCTACTCTTCGCCAAGTTTCACTGCAAAGCATGATCATTAATGATATGTTGATTTAAATAACAGTGTTTTGAAGCAGTTATCACTGCCCAGGACACATTGAAGCTCATAGAGGTTAAGTGAATTGCTTAGAGCTACAATGGAGATTGATCTGAGGCAGGAAATATAGAGGTATGTCAAAGAAAGAGTGGTTATAATCTTTCCTTTAGCAAAAATGGAAAAACAAACAAACAAACAAACCCCGATGCCAGACATTTTCACCTCATTTAAAAGTCCAACCTCTATTGTGAACCATCTGCCACCCCTTACTACCTGACTCGACTTTTCATTTTGCCTATAGATTGTACCACCTTCCAATTTAAGTTTGCTGCTGCTGCTGCTAAGTCGCTTCAGTCGTGTCCAACTCTGTGCGACCCCATAGATGGAAGCCCACCAGATTCCCCTGTCTCTGGGATTCTCCAGGCAAGAACACTGGAGTGGGTTGCCATTTCCTTCTCCAGTGCATGAAAGTGAAAATTGAAAGGGAAGTCGCTCAGTTGTGTCCGAATCTTCGCGACCCCATGGACTGCAGCCTACCAGGCTCCTCCATCCATGGGATTTCCCAGGCAAGAGTACTGGAGTGGGGTACCATTGCCTTCTCCAGAAAATTTAAGTTTACTGGTGCATTATGATTTGCCATTATCTAACTCTTCTAAAAAGTAAATCCATTTCTACGTGTGTAGTATCTTTGTCTATTTTGGTCACAAATGTAGTACAATTACCTAGATAACAAACTTGCATATAATTGGTATTCAATTAATAATTATCAAATGAATGAATAAATAATTCTCCAATAATTAATTCCAACTTCTGAAGAGTTAATAATCGTTCAACATTCATTGCCTACGAACTGAGAGAGGTACCTCAATAACTCTCAACCAGCTGGAGATGATCAACAACCCATTGTATCCTGAATCCTGCTTCACAATCTAGTTTGTCTCTAAGAGAAAATCTTAGAAAGCATTAAGAAGTGTTCTAACTGTACTGTGATTAGAATTTGGCTCAAGTGAATCTTTAATGACTGACACTGAAGTCACGCAGGGCCATTAACAGATTTAAATTTTGATACAGAAGCATTCAAGCAAAATGTTAAAAAAAAATGATCTATTTCTATTACAGATTCTACTTTACAAACAAATATTTGCTTCTTTGGAAAACTAACATCCTTCATTAACATGAAATCATGAATTTCTTTAATTTCCTAAATTTTGGGGGAGTGTTGGTCTATATACAACCATTTTTTTTTTTTTAATTAGAAAATACTTCATTACATGAGAACAACTCTTATAAGCTCCTCTTGGTAACCCCACTGCAAATGCAGGCAGTTCTATTATATCCAGCCAACATGATTGACAGGTGCTGAGTTAGTTACTATGGCAAATAACAAAAGCTTTTGGACTTCTACCATCCAGCCATACTTTGATAGTCTAACTCAAACACACAGCAGCATGCTTTTCCTCCACCTGCTGCTCATGTATTTCTGGTTACTACTGGGAAACAGATTCGCCTTCAGTATGTCAACTAGCACTCTGTGGCACTGAACACCAAGCTTTTGTTATATTCCAAATAGTTTAGAAAAAAATAGTAAGCTCTTTCAGTCCTTTCCCTGAAAATTCCAGATCATACATATTCCTTTACCTTGGATAAATTTCAAAGTCCTTTTACTAGAAGAAAAGGATAATGTTTATATCAACTAAGCAGATAGCTCAATGTCGACCAATTATTTAGCAGTATTTTAAACATTAAAATCATAACGATAACACAATTATAAAATATGTATTGATGGCATGTGTATTATATTTTCATTATTCATTTATTTTTAAAATTACATAAAACATTCTATAAGTATTAAGGAAACATATAGCATGGATCAGACCCTTCAGCAATACTTATATAATTTGGATACTTGTTTATCATTCTTAGGAAGTAGTCATGTGCAATTCTTGTTTATATATACTTTTTCAATCATGTTTGGCAAGTTTTCACCTCCTGAGTGTTTCTTTAGGTTACTAAAAATAATTTCTTCCCTTGTAATTATTCATAGCAGTTATTTGACTTACAGTTATAATGTGGTTTTGAACACATGAGTATTTTACACTGCAGTTGTAAGTTTACAGGTATTTAAGATAAAACTATTTCTATTATTCATGTCTCCTATTCTCTTTGTAGCGGCAAATGTTGTAAGCTTCCATTTAGCTTCTTTACCCACCTAACAATCAAACCCCAGGTATTCAATTAAAACATCTCTATGTACTAGCCATACATGACCACAGGAAAAACCACAACCTTGACTAGATGGACCTTAGTCAGCTAAATAATGTCCCTGCTTTTGAATATACCATCTAGGTTGGTCATAACTTTTCTTCTAAGGAGTAAGCATCTTTTAATTTCAGAAGAAGGCTGAGGGCTGAAGAATTGATGCTTTTGAACTGTGGTGTTGGAGAAGACTCTTGAGAGTCCCTTGGACTGCAAGGAGATCCAACCAGTCCATTCTGAAGGAGATCAGCCCTGGGATTTCTTTGGAGGGAATGATGCTAAAGCTGAAGCTCCAGTACTTTGGCCACTTCATGCGAAGAGTTGACTCATTGGAAAAGACTGTGATGCTGGGAGGAATTGAGGGCAGGAGGAAAAGGGGACGACAGAGGATGAGATGGCTGGATGGCATCACGGACTCGATGGACATGAGTCTGAGTGAACTCCGGGAGATGGTGATGGACAGGGAGGCCTGGCGTGCTGTGATTCATGGGGTCGCAAAGAGTCGGACACGACTGAGCGACTGAACTGAACTGAATTGATGTACTAGCCAAAATAAGTGATTGCTGGTTCAGAAGAGCTCCGATATTCTTAAATAGAAATTTCTTATGACATTAGTTTGCTTATGCAAAGAAGTACAGGAATGATCAATCTGTTATGCTTGCATATATATGTCTGTATTTAAAAGAAATTAATCCCTAAATGTTTATTGATTATGATTCAACTTATATGAGTTATTATCAAATATCTGATAATATTTTCAATATAGTTCCTAGAGACTAATCAAACACCTACTATTTCCCTTAAAATATGAATAAAATAATCCGAAATAATTTTTTATATAAAAAGGAATTATAACACCACGAAACATAATCTTATGAGAAATAATTGAAGGAAATATCAGCTGGTAGTCCCTACCAAATTTCAACTGATTCTATGGAAAGGAGGAAAAAAAAAAAGTTGGTTAAAAAAATAAATAAATAACTGTTGGCTCTTTCTAAATACACAAAGCTCAAGTCAGAGAGCAAAATGGAAAGGCCATTAATTAGAAAGTAAGAGGGAAATCTGGCTTTCCAGTTAGCACTGTGGTAAAGAACCCACCTGCCAATGCAGGAGAGGCAGGTTTGATCCATGAGCTGGGAAGATCCCCTGGAGTAGGAAATGACAACCCATTCCTGTATTCTTGCCTGGAAAATTCCATGGACAGAGGAGCTTGACAGGCTAAAGTTCACAGAGTTGCAAAGAGTTGGACACAACTGACTGACTAAGCATGCATGCAAGCGGGAAATCATCAAGATTTCAGGAACTGCTGGAGTATCCTGCACATGTAGTCGTGCTTTATTAAGGGTTTCAGCCTAATTCACATGCAATGAAGAGCAATCTAAGGAAAGTGAAGATTTTGACACAGCTAGCCATTTTTATTGGTGAGGAAGGCAAAATAGAAATAAAGCCAATTCCCCAGCTAAACTTCAGAGAAAAAAGACACATAAACTAAAAATGATTCAGGTTAGCACTAGATTTCTGTGATGTGCTTGGCTTCTCAGAAAATCTTTCTATAGTTGCTAGTGTCAGATGAGTGCCAAGAGATGTTTCAGGTACCAATAACTCCTTGCTGGGTCATTTTTTAAATTACCTGAATAGTTCACTATTAATTTATCATGTTGAAGTTTGAGCGAATTCTTTTAATGACACCACTCTTTTACTTGTTTATTTTGGCCTAATTGAAAAGTAAGGTGTAAATAATATTAATGGAGATTAAAGACTTCTTAACATGAACATTTGTAAGCGAGGTTTAATCATAAAGTCCAGAGGGTTTCTGAATATCAGAACCACACAGTGAACATACAAAATGTATTCATACTAAACAAATACACACCTCTCCAGAAGCACAGCCATATCTCTAAGCTCATCTCATTACCATGAGTGATTGAAAGAAAGCACATTTTCCAGATACATCAGCTTCTAAAAAATAAAAGGGAGGAGTAACGCATTCTGATTCTTCTAGCAACCAAAGGTGAGGAAGAAGCATTTTTCTCCAAATCTCATTTCCAGCTTTGATTTCAACAGTTATTTATTTAACTTCTCATAACCTATCAAATGGTTGAAACAGAGCAGGGCCCCACAGGACTTCCCAGCTGCAAATCCCTCTGTGTGCCCCACCTCTTGTTTAGAAAGCTTTTTGTCTCTTAGGCTTTCCCTGAGTTCCGAAGTGCAGATTCATGCTATTTATGATTAGAGAAATGGAAAATGCATAAGTGAAGAAAGCAATTAAGTTGTACTTCCCTGGTGGGTCAGATGGTAAAGAATCCACCAGCAATGTGGGAGACATGGGTTCAGTCTCTGGAGAAGGGAAGATCCCTGGAGAAGGGAATGGCTACCCACTCCAGGATTCTGGCCTGGAGAATTCCATGGACAGAGGAGGCTGGCAGGGTATAGTTCATGGGGTTGCAAACAGTCGACACGACTGAGTGACCTTCACTCACTAAGAAAAATAAAAATACCTTGAAACAATAGAGTCAGAAAACCCTTAGTTCCTCTGGAAGGGATATATAGATAACAATCTGAAGGATATCTTTGAATTGTTCTGCAGAAACTAAGACTCCTATGTAGCAGAGGATGTTGACTACACACTGACCAGAAGCACATAAACCCCAGGCCTCTTGGAATCAGAAGAATAATTTAGATTGATTCCCAAAACATCACTCTATTACCAGCCACCAACCAATCAGAAGAATGTCCAGGAGTTGATCATGCACCCTCAACCCTTACGCATAACATTGCCCTTAAAAACACTTGCCTCCACAACATTGAGCAGCTATACCCCAATACACAATATTTTTGGCGTTAAAAAAAAAAAAAAAAACTTTGCCTGAAAGCCATCAGGGAGTTTGGATCTTTTGAGCATCAGCTGCCTATTCTCCTTGTTTGCTATCTAAAAATGCATACTGTACTTTCCTGAGTTCAGTTTGGTAAAATTATCTTTTTTTTCATGTTAATGATTGATTATGAAATTTATTTTGGTCTCCTAGACTCTACAATATTTTCTATGAACCTATAATGCAGAGTACATCATGAGAAATGCCAGGCTGGAAGAAGCATAAGCTGGAATCAAGATTGCCAGGAGAAATATCAATAACCTCAGATATGCAGATGACACCACCGTTACAGCAGAAAGTGAAGAGGAATTAAAAAGCCTCTTGATGAAAGTGAAGAGGAGAGTGAAAAAGTTGACTTCAAGCTCAACATTCAGAAAATGAAGATCATGGCATTTGGTCCCATCACTTCATGGGAAATAGATGGGGAAACAGTGGAAACAGAAGCAGAGTTTATTTTGGGGGGCTCCAAAATAACTGCAGATGGTGACTGCAGCCATGAAATTAAAAGACACTTACTCCTTCGAAGGAAAGTTATGACCAACCTAGAGAGCATATTATAAAGCAGAGACCTTACTTTGCCAACAAAGGTCCATCTAGTCAAAACTATGATTTTTCTAGTGGTCCTGTATGGATGTGAGAGTTGGACTGTGAAGAAAGGTGAGCATCAAAGAATTGATGCTTTTGAACTGTGGTGTTGGGGAAGACTCTTGAGAGTCCCTTGGACAGAGTGAGATCCAACCTGTCTATCCTAAAGGAGATCAGTCCTGCGTGTTCTTTGGAAGGACTGATGCAGAAGCTGAAACTCCAATACTTTGGCCACCTCATGAGAAGAGTTGACTCATTGGAAAAGACTCTGATGCTGGGAGGGATTGGGGGCAGGAGGAGAAGGGGATGATAGAGGATGAGATGGCTGGATGGCATCACCGACTCAAAGGACATGAGTTTGGGTGAACTCTGGGAGTTGGTGATGGACAAGGAGGCCTGGTGTGCTGTGATTCTTGGGGTCGCAAACAGTCGGACACAACTGAGCGACTGAACTGAACTGATAAGGGTATTATTGTAATACACCAAGTGGTGATTTTCCTTAAACAACAGGAAACCAGAGGTAGCTGATTCCTTCATTCATTTAACAAAACAATGATAGTATAGTTGTTGTTGTTTTTTGATACTTCCCTTATGTTGTAAAGTACCTACAACAGTTCCAAACAACATTTTCAGTGTATCTAAATATCTAAATAGAGAAATGGAGGGAGAAGACTTATATTTTTGCATCACTTTCTAACAGATTGCAAATTTTTCCTAGAAACACAACATGTATATTGAACAGATTCCATTTGTTCACACAGGCCAGGATTTAATCACATACCTACTATTCTACCTACAAAGATATCTGGGAAAATGAGTGCCTGGCATTTTCATATATTCAGAGGGAGGTAGTCTTTCTTAGAAAGGAGGAGGGATAGGAGGTGGGCTCTGTAAGCAAACAACAGTACCTGTCACTGACTTTATATTGTATAGAAAGTAGTTACTTACAAAGGTATTTTTTGCTCCTGAAAATATATCATAATATGTATCTAACAAGTACACACACACACATACATTTAGAATATAGCTATTTAATTGTCTGTCCCTAGTGCAGGGTATGATATGTCCTCAAAAATATATCCAAAGAGAGGCCTATATATTAGCCTATGAGACAGAGCTAAGAAGAGAAAGACTAAGAGATGCTTTTGGGAAAAGCTTTCATAGAAGTGGAAAAAATCAGGGCGAGGAAAAAGAAAATAATGAGACAATGGGACAAATATCCAAAATGTATTTTTCTCATAAAGAAGCCTACAATTAATGGCTTTCAGTGTTCTATATGTAACATAGTCTGCAGGCCCTGGAAGGGCATGAATTAGTCTGCTTTCAGAGAAAAAGTGCTAGCAACAGAGCTGGACAGCTTATATCATATGCCTGAAGGCAGATATTAGAAATTTAAAGACATGACTGCATGTATATGTATAATTGAATCACTATGATATAAACCTGAAACTAACACAACATTATAAATCAACTGTATTCCAATAAAAGTTAAAGAAAAAGAAAACCTGTTTGAGCTTGAAAACTTATATAAATTCCTTCTTAGCATGTCCAAGTAACAGGTGACAAAAAACAAATGCATGCCTTCTGCTTTACACAATAGGGGGAATGTTCCCCCACTCAAACAAAATATCCATCCCAATAATTTTGTGTGTAGAAACCACAACTACTTTACTTAAAATCAGTCCAGATACTCCAATTTTCATCCAAACAGTAAGAAAACAAGACTTGATCCTTACAGTTCACTGGAATTAAGAGCTGAACCACACATTAGCACATGTGCATCTGGTAGCTTGCACTGTTATGCTTAGCATACTGCTGCTAAATGAAAACATTAACTGGGATTATGCAATAGATCATCATACACAATAAATTTTGCATCACTATGTAGGTAATTTTTTTGGCATATCATTTAAATATTTTATTTAATAATTCATTCATATGATATTGACATATGACAGACTGTTCAAAAGAGCAAATATATGTATTTTTAGAGTGTAAGGTCTTCCTTTAAATCATTTTAAATGTAAATCAATTAAAATTAATTCTTAATTTCATAAGATTTTTAGCATCCAGTCATATAAATAATTTTGATGTCAATTAATATGTAAATAGAAGAACCAAGAGAAATGGTCATATCTGTTAAGGGGTCATTAATTTAAAAATTATTTATTGAAAGATTATATTAAAGTAAGGAAATGTTATTTTGCTAAGTATGTGATGAAAATATGATAATTTATTATAGCATAAAGGTGAGGAACTAAAGTCATTTTTTATGGTTTTATTTCTTTATTGGCTTAATTTTTTCTGTAGGCTGCATGAAAGAATCCATTTCCCTCCCACTCCAGATCCCAGAGGCCACTGGCCACCAGAATCTCCGGGTTCATCACCTCCTCTTTCCATAGTCAAAGATAGAAAGTGCATGCCAAATCTTTTGCCTGTAGAATCACTCAAGTTTTCAAAAGTCAAAGTGAAGTTGCTCAGTCATGTTTCACTCTTTGCTACCTATGGACTGTAGCCTACCAGGCTCCTCCATCCATAGCATTTTCCAGGCAAGAGTCCTGAAGTGGGTTGCCATTTCCTTCTCCAGTGGATACAGTCCATGGAATTTTCCAGGCCAGAATACTGGAGTGGGTAGCCTTTCCCTTCTCCAGGGGATCTTCCCAACCCAGAGATAGAACCCAGGTCTCCTGCATTGCAGGCAGATTCTTTACCAGCTGAGCCACCAGGTCAATTTCACAGCAATTTCTGACTCTGATTCTTCTTTTGTCTCTCTCTTCCACTTTCAATGATTCTTGTGACTATGTAGTGCCCATTTTGATATTTAAGGTAATGTATCTTCTGATTAGCAACTTTATTTCCATATGTAGGTGGAATTCCCCTTATCACTTGATGAAACTTAATCACAGAATCTGCGGCAGTGTGGGGGGGTGTGGAGCGGGTAATTTTTCTGCCTACTACCACAAGAGTTATGATTTGCTTTTTTTTTTTTTTTATTTAACCTATTCTTGAAAGTCTCCATTTTAACTGAAGAGTCTGAGTACCTATTTAATGTAATTATTAATAATGCAGGCTTCCCTGGTGGCTTAGCTGATAAAGAATCCACCTGCAATATGGGAGGCCTGGGTTGGATCCCTGGATTGAGAAGATCCACTGGAGAAGGGAAAGGCTACCCACTCTAGCATGGGCTCACAAAGACTGGGACCGGCCTGAGTGACTTTCACTTCACTTACTTATTTCAGTTGTGGCATCTGTCACACTGTCTATTTTTGCTCTTGCTATGGGTTACATTTGGAATACTAATTTGTTGAATGCCTGGATTTTGTTATGATAATTCAAAAGTGTTTTGAGTTTTAACAGGAAATTTGGAGAAGGAAATGACAACTCACTCCAGTATTCTTGCCTGGATAATTTCATGAACAAAGGGGTGTGGTGCCTACAGTCCATGGGGTTGCAAAGAGTCAAACACAACTGAGAGATTGTCACTCACTCAGTTGCATATAGATCAGCATGATATTTCAAACCTCATTTTAAAAATCTTTCTCTGGCCTGACTAGGAAGATTTTGTTTTGGAGTTAGTTTAGCTCAACTATTCATAAGACTGCATCACCTTTCTAATTATTAGTCTATTCAGATTTTCTATTTCTTCATATTTCAGTCTTAATATGTTATGTGTTTCTAGGAATTAGTATATGTACTCATGTTCTTTACTGATTTCCTAGTTATTAAACAAAGTCTGTACTCTGGTTGTTCAGGACTAGAAAATCTCCCTTCCCTGCATGACTCTGCAAACTGCTCTACCTAAACCTTTGCAGTTGTTACTCTTTCAATAGTTACTCTTTGCTTAGCTTCACACATTCTTATTCTATGCACGAGCAGCTTAGTTCTCAGCCAAAAATACCACCTCATGCATAGCCCTAATACATTTCAGGTACCATTTTTCTACCATTTCCCTCTCAGTGGTCCTATGCTCCACACATTCCAGTTACTTCAGCTTTTCTAAACTTCAATTTCCATTTCCTCAAATCAGCCTGACTGTCACAGTCTTTACTTTTTCACTTCTTGCACATATATCTTTATCTAGAAAGAGCCTGTACGCAGTAAATGAATGTAACAGTAAAACTGACTTTGTTTCCATTCTTTCATAATGTCATGCTTGTTCTGTTGTCTAATATTAAATTAATGATTTCATTTTTCAAAAATTCTCTTGTTCTTTACTGACAGTGGGAAATCCTATTGCAGTTATGGTAAAAATGCATCATCTTATGATCCAGTATTTTCTGGCATTGTAGCTCAGCTGGTAAAGAATCTGCTTGCAATGAGGGAGACCTGGGATTGATCCTTGGGTCAAGAAGATCCTCTAGAGAAGAGGAAGGCTAACCACTCCAGTAAGCTGGCCTGGAGAATTCCATGGACTACAGTCCATAGTGTCACAAAGAGTTAGACACAACTGAGTGACTTTCACTTTTCACTTTCAAGCTAGACTTCAACAGTACATGAACCATGAACTTCCAAATGTACAAGATGGATTTACAAAAGGGAGAGGAACTACAGATCAAATTGCCAACATCGAATGGCTCATAAAAAAAGCAAGGGAATTCCAGAAAAACAGCTATTTGTTTCACTGACTAGGCCTTTGATTGTCTCAGTTCAGTGATTGTCTAGATCACAACAAACTGTGGAAAATTATTCAAGAGATGGGAACATCAGACCACCTTACCTATCTCCTGAGAAACCTGTATGCAGGTCAAGAAACAACACTTAGAACCAGACATGAAACAATGGACTGGTTCCAAATTGGGAAAGGAGTTGGTCAAGGTTGTATGTTGTCATCCTGCTTATTTAATTTATATGCAGAGTACATCATGGGAAATGCCAGGATGGATGAAGCAGAAGCTGGAAACAAGATTTCTGGGAGAAATGTCGACAAACACAGATATGCTGATGACACCACCATTATGACAGAAAGCAAGAACTAAAGAGCCTCTCGTTGAAAGTGAAGAGGAAAGTGAAAAAGTTGGTGTAACACTCAACATTCAGAAAACTAAGAACATGGCATCTGGACCCATCAGTTCATTTCAGTTCAGTCACTCATTGAGTCCAACTCTCTGTGACCCCATGGACTGCAGCATGCCAGGCCTCCCTGTCTATCACTAAATCCCAGAGTTCACTAAAACTCATGTCCCTTGAGTCGGTGATGCAATACAACCATCTCATGCTCTTTCATCCCCTTCTCCTCCCACCTTCAATATTTCCCAGCATCAGGGTCTCTAATTCTTCACATCAGGCGGCCAAAGTATTGGAATTTCAGCTTCAACATCAGTTCTTACAATGAGTATTCAGGACTGATCTCCTTGAGGATGGACTGGTTGGATCTCCTTGCAGTCTAAGGGACTCTCAAGAGTCTTCCCCAACACCACAGGTCAAAAACATCAATTCTTTGGTGCTCAGCTTTCTTCACAGTCCAACTCTCACATCCATACATGACTGCTGAAAAACCATAGCCTTGACTAGATGGGTTTTTGTTGGCAAAGTAATGTCTTTGCTTTTTAATATGCTGTCTAGGATGGTTATAACTTTTCTTCCAAGGAGTAAGCATCTTTTAATATCATGACTGCAGTCACAATATGCAGTGATTTTGGAGCCCAGAAAAATAAAGTCTGCCACTGTTTCCACTGTATCCTCATCTATTTGCCATGAAGTAATGGGACTAGATGATATGATATTAGTTTTCTGAATGTTGAGCTTTAAGCCAACTTTTTCACTCTCCTCTCTCACTTTCATCAAAAAGCTCTTTAGTTCTTTTTCACTTTCTGCCCTAAGGGTAATATCATTGCATATCTGAGGTTATTGATATTTCTCCTGGCAATCTTGATTCCAGGTTATACTTCATCCAGCCCAGTGTTTCTCATGATGTGCTCTGCATAGAAATTAAATAAGCATGGTGATGATGCCGGGAGCCAGCACGGGAGATCCCACCCATAACAAAGTCATGCAGGACTCGAGGGACTCCCTGGGCCATCCCACCCATGACAAGGTCATGCGGAAAAGTCCTGATAAGCAAGGCCTCAGGACTCGATGGACCCCCTGGACCTGCTCAAGCATCTACCCCAAAACCAGAATCTGTCTTAGTATTTTATGTCTTTCACCAACTCTTCTGACATTAACTGGGGGCTGTCCCCAATCACCTTTCTCTGGAAAGAGTTAACTTAGGTCTTTAGTTAATAAGTCTTCTGGACATGATAAGAGTGTTTCAATTAAAACCCCCTGTTAACATTCTAGCTTACTTGGCAGGTTTATCCAGACTCTTGCAACATTGTTGAGCCAATGCTTGCTGCCAAGTCCTCACATCCCTTATCCATTGTGTTCCTGGGAGTGCATACAGTCAGGATGTAGAAAAAACAAACAGCAGCTTTAACATTAGCAACATTAGACTTTAAGTTAATAAGTTCTTTCTTTGCTGTACCTCTGAATCTTTGCTCCATAAAAATGTAACTCTGTACTTTAAGGGTAACACAGGCTAAGAATTTAAGAAGAAACGCTTTAAGGAAAAATTGTGCTGGCTGACCAACCTTTATCAAAAAGGGGTCATAAAATATCAACAGGCCTCTGGGCCAGAAGATAATGTACAAAAAATAAGACCCTTGCAGAAAAGAACTTGGTATCGATAAAAGTTAATACTGATGGAATGTTGAGTTGACTCTGCATTTTTCATCTTGCTATATGTACAACTCAGGGTATAAAAGCCCTCTCTGAAAATAAAGTAACAGGCCTCGCTCACTGAAGCTTGGTCACCCCGTGTCATTCTTTCCTTATCTTTTTCTCTATCTTTCTTCATTCTCCGAAGTCATCCATCCTGAGGATATCCCTGGACACTGCTGAGGCTGGACCTCGACATGACAATATACAGCCTTGACATATTCCTTTTCCTACTGGGAACCAGTCTGTTGTTCCATGCCCAGTTCTAACTGTTGCTTCCTGACCTGCATACAGATTTTTCAAGAGGCAGGTCAGGTGGTCTGGTATTCCCATCTTTTTCAGAATTTTCCACAGTTTACTGTGATCCACACAGTCAAAGGCTTTAGCATAGGCAATGAAGCAGAAATAGATGGGTTTTTTGGAACTCTCTTGCTTTTTTGATGATCCAGCAGATGTTGGCAACTTGATCTCTTGTTTCTCTGCCTTTTCTAAAACGAGCTTGAACATCTGGAAGTTCATGGTTCATGTCTTGTTGAAGCCTTGCTTCGAGAATTTTGAACATTACTAGCGTGTGAGATGACTGCAACTGTTCAGTAGTTTGAGCATTCTTTGGCATTGCTTTTCTTTGGGATTGGAACGAAAACTGATCTTTTCCAGTCCTGGGGCCACTGGTGAGTTTTCTATCACTCCATGGCAAATAGATGGGGAAAAAATGGAGACACTGACAGGCTTTATTTTGGGTGCTCCAAAATCACTGCAGATGGTGACTGCAGCCATGAAATTAATGACACTTGCTCCTTGGAAGGAAAGTTATGACCAACCTAGACAGTATATTAAAAAGCAGAGACATTACTTGGCCAACAAAGGTCCGTCTAGGCAAAGCTATGGTTTTTCCAGTAGTCATGTATGGATGTGTGAGTTGGGCTATAATGAAAGTTGAGTGCCAGTGAATTGATGCTTTTGAACTGTGATGTTGGAGAAGACTCTTGAGAGTCCCTTGGATAGAGCGAAATCCAACCAGTCCATCCTAAAGGAGATCAGTCCTGAATATTCATTAGAAGGACTGATGTTGAAGCTGAAACTCCAATACTTTGGCCACCTGATGTGAAGAACTGAGTCATTTGAAAAGACCCTGATGCTGGTAAAAATTGTAGGCAGGAGGAGAAGGGTATGACAGAGGATGAGATGGTTGGATGGTATCACTGACTCAAAGGACATGACATTGAGTAAGCTCAGGGAGTTGGTGATAGACACGGAAGCCTGGCATGCTGCAGTCCAAGGGGTTGCAAAGAGTTGGACATGACTGACTGGGCTGAACAGTTATGCTGATGGATACCAAACTAATGGCAAAGAGTGAAAGTGGAACTAAAAAGCCTCTTGATGAAAGTGAAAGAGGAGAGTAAAAAATCTGGCTTGAAATTCAACATTGAAAAAGCTAAGATCATGGCATCTGGTCCCATCACTTCATGGCAGATAGATGGGGAAATAATGGAAACAGTGAGAGATCTTATTTTCTTGGACTCCAAAAATCATTGCAAATGGTGACTGCCACCATGAAATTAAAAGATGCTTGCTCCTTGGAAGAAAAGCTATGATAAATCTCTACAGCATATTAAAAAGCAGAGATATCAGTTTGCCAAACAAGATCAGTATAATCAAAGTATCGTTTTTCCAGTAGCCATGTATGGAATGAGAGTTGGACCATAAAGGAGGCTAAGCGGTAAATAATTGATGCTTTCAAATTGTGGTGCTAGACAATACTCTTGAGAGTCCTCTGTCAGCAAGATCAAACCAGTCAATTCTAAAGGAAATCAACTCTGAATATTCATTGGAAGGACTGATGCTGAAGTTCCAATACTTTGACTGCCTGATGTGAAAATCCAACTCATTGAAAATGACCCCGATGCTGGAAAAGGTTGAAGTCAAGAGGAGCAGGGGGTAACAGAGGATGAGATGGTTGGACAGCATCACTGACTAATGGACAAGAGTTGAGAGAGCTCTGGGAGATAGTAAAGGACAGGGAATCCTAGCATGCTGTAGTTCACAGGGTTGCAAAGAGTCAAATTCAACTTAGCAACGACAACAATACTCAGTGAAAATTCTCAAAGTATTTCTACTATTTTGAAATGTCGTGCCTCACATATTATATACTCTTACTGTGAAAAATGTGTTCTTTTTGGATCCCAGATATAAAATCTGAATTGTGTATATTTTACATGTCAGATATTTATAGAATAAGTATGAAGTCATTAGTGCTTGATAAACTAAATGTAAAACATTCTAATAAAATTTATGGCCAATGTAAAAACACTAGGTTTTAAAAAGATACTTTCATTTTTATGACTATCGAGCACATAAAAGAGCCTAAATTTCAATGACATTCAGTTCAGTTCAGTCGCTCAGTCGTGTCCGACCCTTCGCAATCCCATGAGTCGCAGCACGCCAGACCTCCCTGTCCATCACCATCTCCCGGAGTTCACTCAGACTCGCACCCATCGAGTCAATGATGCTATCCAGCCATCTCATCCTCGGTCGTCCCCTTCTCTTCCTGCCCCCAATCCCTCCCAGCATCAGAGTCTTTTCCAGTGAGTCAACTCTTCGCACGAGGTGGCCAAAGTACTGGAGTTTCATCTTAAGCATCATTCCTTCCAAAGAAATCCCAGGGTTGATCTCCTTCAGAATGGACTGGCTGGATCTCCTTGCAGTCCAAGGGACTCTCAAGAGTCTTCTCCAACACCACACTTCAAAAGCAACAATTCCTCGGCGCTCAGCCTTCTTCACAGTCCAACTCTCACATCGATACATGACCACAGGAAAAACCAAGCCTTGACTAGATGGACCTTAGTCGGCAAAGTAATATCTCTGCTTTTGAATATGCTATCTAGGTTGGTTATAACTTTTCTTCCAAGGAGTAAGCGTCTTTTAATTTCATGGCTGCAGTCACCATCTGCAGTGATTTTGGAGCCCAGAAAAATAAAGTCTGACACTGTTTCCACTGTTTCCCCATCTGTTTCCGATGAAGTGATGGGACCAGATGCCATGATCTTCATTTTCTGAATGTTGAGCTTTAAGCCAACTTTTTCACTCTCCTCTTTCACTTTCATCAGGAGGCTTTTTAGTTCCTCTTCACTTTCTGCCATAAGGGTGGTGTCATCTGCATATCTGAGCTTATTGATATTTCTCCCGGCAATCTTGATTCCAGCTTGTGTTTCCTCGAGTCCACCATTTCTCATGATGTACTCTGCATATAAGTTAAATAAGCAGGGTGACAATACACAGACTTGACGCACTCTTTTTCCTATTTGGAACCAGTCTGTTGTTCCATGTCCAGTTCTAACTGCTGCTTCCTGACCTGCAGACAGATTTCTCAAGAGGCAGGTCAGGTGGCCTGGTATTCCCATCTCTTTCAGAATTTTCCACAGTTTATTATGATCCACACAGTCAAGGGCTTTGGCATAGTCAATAAAGCAGAAATAAATGTTTTTCTGGAACTCTCTTGTCTTTTCCATGATCCAGAGGATGTTTGCAATTTGATCTCTGGTTCCTCTGCCTTTCTAAAACCAGCTTGAACATCAGGAAGTTCACGGTTCACATACTGCTGAAGCCTAGCTTGGAGAATGTTGAGCATTACTTTACTAGTATGTGAGATGAGTGCAATTGTGTGGTAGTTTGAGCATCCTTTGGCATTGCCTTTCTTTGGGATTGGAATGAAAACTGACCTGTTCCAGTCCTGTGGACACTGCTGAGTTTTAAAGATTTGCTGGCATATTGAGTGCAGCACTTTCACAGCATCACCTTTCATGATCTGAAATAGCTGTACTGGAATTCCATCACCTCCATTAGCTTTGTAGGTAGTGATGCTTTCTAAGGCCCACTTGACTTCACATTCCAAGATGTCTGGTTCTAGATGAGTGATCACACCATTGTGATTATCTGGGTTGTGAAGAACCTTTCAGTTCAGTTCTTCTCTGTATTCTTGCCATCTCTTCTTAATATCTTCTGCTTCTGTTAGGTCCAGACCATTTCTGTCCTTTATCGAGCCCATCTTTGCATGAAATGTTCCCTTGGTATCTCTAATTTTCTTGAAAAGATCTCTAGTCTTTTCCATTCTGTTGTTTTCTTCTATTTCTTTGCATTGATCACTGAAGAAGGCTTTCTTATCTCTCCTTGCTATTCTCTGGAACTCTGCATTCAGATGGTTATATCTTTCCATTTCTCCTTGGCTTTCTGCTTCTCTTCTTTTCACAGCTATTTGTAAGGCCTCCCCAGACAGCCATTTTGCTTTTTTGCATTTCTTTTCCATGGGGATGGTCTTGATCCCTGTCTCCTGTACAATGTCACGAACCTCTTTCCATAGTTCATCAGGCACTCTATCTATCAGATCTAGGCCCTTAAATCTATTTCTCACTTCCACTGTATAGTCATAAGAGATTTGATTTAGGTCATATCTGAATGGTCTAGCGGTTTTCCCTGCTTTCTTCAATTTAAGTTTGAATTTGGGTAATAAGGAGTTCATGATCTGAGCCACAGTCAGCTCCTGGTCTTGTTTTGTTGAATGTATAGAGCTTCTCCATCTTTTGGTGCAGAGAACATAATCCATCTGATTTCGGTGTTGACCATCTGGTGATGTCCATGTGTCGAGTCTTCTCTTGTGTTGTTGGAAGAGGGTGTTTGCTATGACCAGTGCATTTTCTTGGCAGAGCTTTATTAGCCTTTGCCCTGCTTCATTCCATATCCCAGGGCCAAAGTTGCCTGTTACTCCAGGTGTTTCTTGACTTCCTACTTTTGCATTCCAGTCCCCTACAATGAAAAGGACATCTTTTTTGGGTGTTAGTTCTAAAAGATCTTGTAGGTCTTCATAGAACCGTTCAACTTCAACTTCTTCAGTGTTACTCGTTGGGGCATAGAGTTGGATAGCTGTGATATTGAATGGTTTGTCTTGGAGGAGCCACTGGGTGTCCGAGGCCAGGGGCAGCGCCCAAGGCCAGAGGTGGCGGCCAGAAGGAACAACCCCACGCCTGAGGCCAGGGAGGCGACTGGTAGGAGCAACCCCATGCCCAAGGACAGGGGCAGCGGCCGGGAGGAACAACCCAATTTCCAAGAAGTGGTGGCTACCTGGGCACAGGAGGGCCTAGAGGAGCCATCCCATGCTGAAGGTCAAGAAGGGCGGTAGGAGGAGATACTACTCATCTAAGGTTAGGAGTAGCAGCCGTGCTTTGTTGGAAGCCGTGAAGAGATACCCCACTCTCAAGGCAAGAGAAACCCAAGTAAAATGATAGTGTTGCAAGAGGGCATCAGAGGGCAGACACACTGAAACCATACTCACAGAAAACTAGTCAACCTAATCACACGAGGACCACAGCCTTGTCTAACTCAATGAAACTAAGCCATGCCCACGGGGCAAACCAAGACAGGCGGGTCATGGTGGAGAGGTCTGACAGAATGTGGCCCACTGGAGAAGGGAATGGAAACCACTTCAATATTCTTGCCTTGAGAACCCCATGAATAGTATGAAGAGGCAAAATGATAGGATACTGAAAGAGGTATTCCCAGGTGAGTAGGTGCCCAATATGCTACTGGAGGTCAGTGGAGAAATAAATCCAGAAAGAATGAATGGATGGAGCCAAAGCATAAACAATACCCAGCGGTGGATGTGACTGGTGATAGAAGCAAGTTCTGATGCTGTAAAGAGCAATATTGCATAGGAACCTGGAACGTCAGGTCTATGAATCAAGGCTAATTAGAAGTGGTCAAATAGGAGATGGCAAGAGTGAAAGTTGACATTCTAGGAATCAGCGAACTAAAATGGACTGGAATGGGTGAATTTAACTCAGATGACCATTATATCTACTACTGCAGGCAGGAATCCCTCTGAAGAAATGGAGTAGCCATCATAATCAACAGAAGAGTCTGAAATGCAGTACTATCTACATTGGTCATAATTTTTCTTCCAAGGAGTAAGCGTCTTTTAATTTCAAGGCCGCAGTCACCATCTGCAGTGATTTAGGAGCCCCAATAAAGAAAGTCTGACTCTGTTTGCACTGTTTTCCCATCTATTTCCCATGAAGTAATGGGACCAGATGCCATGATCTTCGTTTTCTGAATGTTGAGCTATCAGTTCAGTTCAGTTCATTTCAGTCACTCAGTCGCGTCCGACTCTTTGCGGCCCCATGAAGCACAGAACGCCAGGCCTCCCTGTCCATCACCAACTCCTGGAGTTCACTGAGACTGGCATCCATCGAGTCAGTGATGCCATCCGGCCATCTCATCCTTGGTGGTCCCCTTCTCCTCCTGCCCCCAATCCCTCCTAGCATCAAAGTCTTTTCCAATGAGTCAACTCTTCACATGAGGTGGCCAAAGAACTGGAGTTTCAGCTTTAACATCATTCTTTCCAAAGAAATCCCAGGGTTGATCTCCTTCAGAATGGACTGGCTGGATCTCCTTGCCTCTACTACTGCAGGCAGGAATCCCTCTGAAGAAATGGAGTAGCCATCATAATCAACAGAAGAGTCTGAAATGCAGTACTATCTACATTGGTCATAATTTTTCTTCCAAGGAGTAAGCGTCTTTTAATTTCATGGCTGCAGTCACCATCTGCAGTGATTTTCAAGTCCAAAAAAGTAAAGTCTGACACTGTTTCCACTGTTTATCCATCTATTTGCCGTGAAGTGATGGGACCGGATGCCATGATCTTCGTTTTCTGAATGTTGAGCTTTAGACCAACTTTTTCACTCTCCTCTTTTGCTTTTATCAAGCAGCTTTTTAGCTCCTCTTCACTTTCTGTGGTGTCATCTGCATATCTGAGATGATTGATATTTCTCCTGGCAATCTTGATTCCAGCTTGTGTTTCTTCCAGCCCACCGTTACTCATGATGTACTCTGCATAGAAGTTAAATAAGCAGGGTGATAATACACAGCCTTGACATACTCCTTTTCCTATTTGGAACCAGTCTGTTGTTCCATGTCCAGTTCTAACTGCTGCTTCCTGACCTGCAGACAGATTTCTCAAGAGGCAGGTCAGGTGGCCTGGTATTCCCATCTCTTTCAAAATTTTCCACAGTTTATTGTGATCCACACAGTCAAGGGCTTTGTCATAGTCAATAAAGCAGAAATAGATGTTTTTCTCGATCTCTCTTGCTTTTTCCATGATCCAGCGGATGTTGGCAATTTGATCTCTGGTTTCTGTCTTTTCTAAAACCAGCTTGAACATCAGGAAATACACAGTCCATGTATTGCTGAAGCCTGGCTTGAAGAATTTTGAGCATTACTTTACTAGCATGTGAGATGAGTGCAATTGTGTGGTAGTTTGAGCATTCTTCAACATTGCCTTTCTTTGGAATTGGAGTGAAAACTGACCTGTTCCAGTCCTGTGGCCACTGCTGAGTTTTCCAAATTTGCTGGCATAGTGAGTGCAGCACTTTCATAGCATCATCTTTTAGGATTTGAAACAGCTCAACTGGAATTCCATCATCTCCACTAGCTTCGTTCGTAGCAATGCTTTCCATGGCCCACTTGACTTCATATTCCAAGATGTCTGGCTCTAGGTTAGTGATCACATCATCATGATTATCTGGGTCATGAAGATCTTTTTTGTACAGTTCTTCTGTGTAGTCTTGCTACCTCTTCTTAATATCTTCTGTTTCTGTTAGGTCCATACCATTTCTGTCCTATATCGAGCCCATCTTTGCATGAAATGTTCCCTTGGTATCTCTAATTTTCTTGAAGAGATCTCTAGTCTTTCCCATTCTGTCTTTTCCTCTATGTCTTTGCACTGATTGCTGAAGAATGCTTTATTATCTCTTCTTGCTATTCTCTGGAACTCTGCTTTTGATTCTTATATCTTTCCTTTTCTCCTTTGCTTTTCACCTCTCTTCTTTTCACAGCTATTTGTAAGGCCTCCCCAGACAGCCATTTTGCTTTTTTGCATTTCTTTTCCATGGGGATGGTCTTGATCCCTGTCTCCTGTACAATGTCACGAACCTCTTTCCATAGTTCATCAGGCACTCTATATCAGATCTAGGCCCTTAAATCTATTTCTCACTTCCACTGTATAATCATAAGGGATTTGATTTAGGTCATACCTGAATGGTCTAGCGGTTTTCCCTGCTTTCTTCAATTTGAGTCTGAATTTGGTAATAAGGAGTTCATGATCTGAGCCACAGTCAGCTCCTGGTCTTGTTTTTGTTGACTGTATAGAGCTTCTCCATCTTTGGCTGCAAAGAATATAATCAATCTGATATTGGTGTTGACCATCTGGTGATGTCCATATGTAGAGTCTTCACTTGTGTTGTTGGAAGACGGTGTTTGCTATGAGCAGTGCATTTTCTTGGCAAAACTCTATTAGTCTTTGCCCTGCTTCATTCCGCATTCCAAGGCCAAAGTTGCCTGTTACTCCAGGTGTTTCTTGCCTTCCTACTTTTGCATTCCAGTCCCCTATAATGAAAAGGACATCTTTTTTGGGTGTTAGTTCTAAAAGGTCTTGTAGGTTTTCATAAAGCCGTTTTACTTCTGTGTCTTCAGTGTTACTTGTTGGGGCATAGAGTTGGATAACTGTGATATTCAATGGTTTGCCTTGGAGACGAACAGAGATCATTCCGTTATTTTTGAGATTGCATCCAAGTACTGCATTTCAGACTCTTTTGTGGACCATGATGGCTACTCCATTTCTTCTAAGGGATTCCTGCCTGCAGTAGTAGATATAATGGTCATCTGAGTTAAATTCATCCATTCCAGTCCATTTTAGTTCGCTGATTCCTAGAATGTCCACGTCACTCTTGCCATCTCTTGTTTGACCATTTATAATTTGCCTTGATTCATGGACCTGACATTGCAGGTTCCTATGCAATATTGCTCTTTTCAGCATCGGACCTTGCTTCTATCACCAGTCACTTCCACAGCTGGGTATTGTTTTTGCTTTGGCTTCATCCCTTCATTCTTTCTGGAGTTAGTTCTCCACTAATCTCCAGTAGCATATTGGGCACCTACTCACCTGGGGAGTTCCTCTTTCAGTATCCTATCTTTTTGCCTTTTCGTACTGTTCATGGGGTTCTCAAGGCAAGAATACTGAAGTGGCTTGCCATTCCCTTCTCCAGTGGACCCCATTCTGTCAGACCTCTCCACCATGACCCACCCGTCTTGGGTTGCCCCTCAGGCATGGCTTGGTTACATTGAGTTAGACAATGATTGTGCAGGACTGCACCGGAGGCTGCGATCCAGTGCACTAAGCATGGTTGGCTGCGACCCGGCTCACTGAGCGCAGCCGAGAGGAGTTACCTCACAACCAAGATCAGTGGCAGCGGCTGAGAGTGCCAGGCTGTGACGGTGCAGGAACGGCCAAGAGGAGCTACCCAAGTCTGAGGTCAGGGGCGGCAGCCGAGAGGAGCTACCTCACGTCCCAGGTCAGTGGCACCTGGGAGGAGACACCCTGCATCCGAGGTCAGGGGAGGCGGCTGAGAGGAGCTACCCCACGTCTGAGGTCAGGGGTGGCCAGGAGGAGACACCTCGCACCCGAGGCCAGGGGCAGTGGCCGTAAGGAGCCACCCCATGCTGGAGGCCAGAGGCGGCGGCCAGGAGGAGCAACCAGAGGAGTGGTGGCTGCGCGGGTGTAGGAGGGCCTAGAGGAGCTACCCTACGTTAAAGGTCAGGAAAATCGGTAGTAAGGAGATACCCCTCATCCAAGGTAAGTACAGTGGCTGTACTTTGCTGGAGCAGCTGTGAAGAGATACCCCACGCCCAAGGTAAGAGAAACCCAAGTAAGATGGTAGGTGTTGCAAGAGAGCATCAGAGGGCAGTCACACTGAAACCATACTCACGGAAAACTAGTCAGTCTAATCACACTAGGACCACAGTCTTGTCTAACTTTCCTGACATTAATTACATGTAAAATGGAATAAACAAGGTTTCAAAGTGAAAGAGAAAGCTTTGCAAGACAAACAGCAATACTCTATTCATTTATTTAATAATGATTTTTAAAGTGCTGTTTTAATAGCATGCTCTTAGTCATCACAAAGTGTCTATTGAAAGTAATCTAGTGTACTGATTTTTCAGAAAGCAAGACTGATCTTACTTCTTCAAGAATAGAAGTAGTTAATCACACTGCACTGATATATAGATTTGAAATGCATTTCCCATTTGGTTATTTTTGCAAGAGAGCTTACAAATGCACACAGATAACAACAGTAGAATGCCTACTTAAATATTTATTGAAATCAATGTCAAGAGTCAATTATTATATCAAGAGGCAAGTGACTATAATTCAAGTAATACCACTGATTCTCTAATGAAATAGAAATACAGAAGATCCCCAACTTAAAATTGCTGTTTAGTCACTAAGTTGTGTGACTCTTTCCAACACCATGGATTATAGCCTGCCATGCTCTTCTCTTCCTGGGATTTCCCAGGCAAGAATACTTGAGTGGGTTGCCATTTCCTTCTCTAGGGGATCTTCTTGACCCTGGGATTGAACCTATGTCTCCTGCTTTGGCAGACAGATTCTTTACCACTGAGGCACCAGGGAAGCCCAATATCAGCAGGCAAATGACTTTAATTCAAGCAATACCATTGATTCTCTAATGAAATAGAACAGCAGAAGGTTCCCAACTTAAAATCATCAGACTTATGCAGTTGTTCAATCTTATCATGGCATAAAAGCATATGCATTATTAGAAACCACACTTGGAGTTTTGAATTTTGATCTTTGCCTGGGCTAGTGATATGCAGTGTGGTTCTCTCTCCTGATACTGGACGACAGCAGTGAGCCACAGCTCCAGTCAGCCATATGATCACAAGAATAAACAACAGACATACTTACAGGAGCAGTGGCTGTACTTTGCCAGAGCAGCCGTGAAAAGATACCCCACTCTCAAGGCAAGAGAAACCCAAGTAAGACAGTAGGCACTGAGAGAGGGCATCAGAGGGCAGACAGACTTAAACCACAATCACAGACATCTAGCCAATCTGATCACATGGGCCACAGCTTGTCTAACTCAATGAAATTAAGCCATGCCGTGTGGGGCCACCCAAGACAGATGGATCATGGTGGAGAGGTCTGACAGAATGGGGTCCACTGGAGAAGGAAATGGCAAACCACTTCAGTATTCTTGCCTTGAGAACCCCATGAACAGTATGAAAAGGCAAAAAGATAGGACACTGAAAGATGAATTCCCCAGGTCGGTAGGTGCCCAATATGCTACTGGAGATCAGTGGAGAACTAACTACAGAAAGAATGAAGGGATGAAGCCAAAGCAAAAACAACACCCAGCTGTGGAAGTGACTGGTGATAGAAGCAAGGTCCGATGCTGTAAAAAGCAATATTGTATAGAAACCAGGAATGTTAGGTCCATGAATCAAGGCAAATTGGAAGTGGTCAAACAAGATATGGCAAGAGTGAATGTCGACATTCTAGGAATCAGTGAACTAAAATGGATTGGAATGGGTGAATTTAACTCAGATGACCATTACATCTACTACTGTGGGCAGGAATCCCTTAGAAGAAACGGAGTAGCCATCATACTCAACAAAAGAGTCTGAAATGCACTTGGATGCAATCTCAAAAACAACACAATGGCCTCTATTCATTTCCAAGGCGAACCATTCAATATCATGGTAATCCAAGTCTATGCCCTGGCCAGTAATGCTGAAGAAGCTGAAGTTGAACAGTTCTATGAAGACCTATAAGACCTTCTAGAACTAACACCCCAAAAGATGTCCTTTTCATTATAGGGGACTGGAATGCAAAAGTAGGAAGTCAAGAAACATCTGGAATAACAGGCAAATTTGGCCTTAGAGTATGGAATGAAGCAGGGCAAAGGCTAACAGAGTTCTCCCAAGAGAATGCACTGGTATTACCAAACAGCCTCTTCCAACAACACAAGAGAATACTCTACACATGGACATCACCAGATGGTCGATGCCAAAATCAGATTGATTATATTCTTTGTAGCCAAAGATGGAGAAGCTCTATACATTCAGCAAAAACAAGACCAGGAGCTGACTGTGGCTCAGATCATGAACTCCTTATTCCCAAATTCAGACTCAAATTGAAGAAAGTGGAGAAAACCACTAGACCATTCAGGTATGACCTAAATCAAATCCCTTATTACCATACTGTGGAAGTGAGAAATAGATTTAAGGGACTAGATCTGATCGACAGAGTGCCTGATGATCTATGGATGAGCTTCATGACATTGTACAGGAGACAGGAATCAAGACAATCCCCGAGGGGGAAAAAAAATGCAAAAAAGCAAAATGGCTGTCTGAGGGGGCCTTACAAATAGCTGTGAAAAGAAGGGAAGCAAAAAGCAAAGGAGAAAAGGAAAGATATATCCATTTGAATACAGAGTTCCAAAGAATAGCAAGGAGAGATAAGGAATCCTTCCTCAGCAATCAATGCAAAGAAATAGAGGAAAACAACAGAATGGGAAAGACTAGAGATCTCTTCAAGAAAATTAGAGATACAAGGGAATGTTTCATGCAAAGATGGGCTCAATAGAGGACAGAAATGGTAGGAAACTAACAGAAGATATTAAGAAGCTGTGGCAAGAATACACAGAAAAACTGTACAAAAAAGATCTTCATGACCCAGATAATCACGATGGTGTGATCACTCACCTAGAGCCAGACATCCTGGAATGTGAACTCATGTGGCCCTTTGGAAGCATCACTATGAACAAAGCTAGTGGAGGTGATGGAATTCCAGTGGAGCTATTTCAAATCCTGAAAGATGATGCTGTGAAAGTGCTACACTCAATATGCCAGCAAATTTGGAAAACTCAGCAGTGGCCACAAGACTGGAAAGTTCAGTTTTCATTCCAATCCCAAACAAAATTGAAGTCATTCAGTCGTGTCTGACTCTTTGCGACCCTGTGAACTGTAGTCTACCAGGTTTCTCTGTCCATGGGGTTTTTCAGGCAAGAGTACTGGAGTGGGTTGCCATTTCCTTCTCAGGGGATCTTTCCAACCCAGGGATTGAACCTGGGTCTACCATATTGTAGGCAGACACTATACCCTCTGAGCTACAAGGAAAGCCCTAATCCCAAAGAAAGACAATGCCAAAGGACGTTCAAACTACTGCACAATTGCACTCATCTCACACGCTAGTAAAGTGATGCTGAAAATTCTCCAAGCCAGGCTTCAGCAATACGTTAACCATGAAATTCCAGATCTTCAAGCTAGTTTTAGAAAAGGCAGAGGAACCAGAGATCAAATTGCCAACATCTGCTGGATCATCGAAAAAGCAAAAGGGTTCCAGAAAAACATCTATTTCTGCTTTATTGACTGTGCCAAAGCCTTTGATTGTGTGGATCACAATAAACTGTGGAAAATTCTGAAAGAGATGGGAATACCAGAACACCTGACCTGCCTCTTGAGAAATCAGTATGCAGGGCAGGAAGCAACAGTTAGAACTGGACATGGAACAACAGACTGGTTCCAAACAGGAAAAGGAGTACGTCAAGGCTGTGTATTGTCACCCTGCTTTTTTAACTTCTATGCAGAGTACATCATGAGAAGTGCTGGCCTGGAGGAAGCACAAGCTGGAATCAAAATTGCAGGGAGAAATCCCAACAACCTCAGATATGCAGATGACACCACCTATATGGCAGAAAGTGAGGAGGAACTATAAAGCCTCTTGATGAAAGTGAAAGAGGAGAGTGAAAAAGTTGGCTTAAAGCTCAACATTCAGAAAACTAAGATTATGGCATCCGGTCACATCACTTAATGGCAAATGGATGGGGCTGACTTATTTTTCTGGGCTCCAAAATCACTGTGGATGGTGACTGCAGCCATGAAATTAAAAGACACTTACTCTTTGGAAGGAAAGTTTTTACCAGCCTAGACAGTATATTAAATAGCAGAGACATTACTTTGCCAACCAAGGTCCATCTAGTCAAGGCTATGGTTTTTCCAGTGGTCATGTATGGATGTGAGAATTGGACTATAAAGAAAGCTGAACACAGACAAATTGATGCTTTTGACCTGTGGTGTTGCAGAAGACTCTTGAGAGTCCCTTGGACTGCAAGGAGATCCAACCAGTCTATCCTAAAGGAGATTAGTCCTGGATGTTCATTGGAAGGACTGATGTTGAAGCTGAAACTCCAATACTTTGGCCACCTGATGCAAAGAGCTGACTCATTTGTAAAGACGCTGATGCTGGGAAAGATTGAGGGCAGGAGGAGAAGGGGACTACAGAGGATGAGATGTTGGCATCACCGACTCAATGGACATGGGTTTGGGTGGACTCTGGGAGTTGGTGATGGACAGGGAGGCCTGGTATGCTGCGATCCATGGGGTCACAAAGAGTTGAACACGACTTAGCGACTGAACTGATCTGAACTGAACTGACAGTCATTCTGCATCATACAACTATTTTGTTTGTCACCTCAGTACAGTATTCAAAAAAAAATCACAGGATAGTCAACACTTTATTATAAATACTTTTAGATTATTTTGCCCAATTATAGGCTAGTATAAGTGTTTTGAGCATATTTAGGTTATGATAAACTATGAGCTATAATCTTTCTCAGGACTTAACCCCACCATAGTTTGAGGAAGACTTGTGTTTAAAGGTTTTCAAAACAAGACTCTCATGCATATATTCCTTTGATCTGTCAGTAGGTTACCCAACATCTTTAGAGAATCTTTCCTAATACAGCGATTCAAAGATGAAAAAAAAAAATCAAATCTTCTCAATAGTTTCAGAAGTGAATATGCAAATTGGAGCATAGGAGTGAAGGTCCAGATGCCAGTTTCTAATGATATTGTGAATGTCAGATTTATTAGACAATTACATGTTATGATAAAAAAAGGGGAAAAATAGGATTATGTTCTGTAGTTCTTAAGATGAAAAGAAGCACTGAAAGCAACCTAAAGTATGAGATATACAAGAGGCTTCTTTCAACAATAGAGTTAAGATTAACAAAAGAAAGGAAAAATAAACATTCATTGACAACTCTTCTAATACCTTGGTTATCTGACACATTAAGCTTTTCTATTTTTTCTTTAAAGTTCTTTATTTTTTTCTCTTTCCAAATATGTTTTTACTTCCCAATTGATCATATTTATTCTCATATTTTCCCCCTAATATACTGTGAACATTTCTCCAGGTTAAAACATTTTCTTCATATTCTTAATTTTAAAGGCTTTGTGACTTTATGGCTTTAAGACCATATAAATGTATGACAGCTTAAGCAGAATCCAACTGTTGGACATTTAAATTATTTCCAATTGTGGGGTATTTTAAATAGTTCATCCAAATACGTTGTTTTAAAACATTTTAGATACAGAATCACTTACTGAACTCAAAGCAGTGCTGGTCCATTTCATGAAGGCTATTTCTTTTATTTCAGTCTAGAACTTTTGGGCTTTTACTGAAAGGGACAGACTTTCTACTCTTCTTCAGTGAAACTACACATTTCCTTAGAAATAGATATTTCAATTCTGTAATTCTGTGCTCTTTTCAATCATACGCTCAGGTAGAGCTTTAGCAGAAGCAACAATGTTGTCTAAGCAATAGCTATTCATATGGAAGGACTTGCTTCTTTCTCTTAGTTAATCCAGATTTTCATCCTAACAAAATTGAATAGTTGGCACTCTTTGATCTCTAAGAACAGCTACAATTTCAGATCATACAAACTATAGGAAAATATCATGGGTATGTAAACTGAAAACTGATCCACTAATCTGTCATGATACATATCTTGTCAACAGCAAGCTACAAATGCCCTCTATCATTTTTTAAAATAAGTTCAGTCTGCCAAATTACCACGAGTTCATGGTTAGATTTCCTAAAGAATTCCACTATTGCTCTTTATTTCTGCAGTACAAGGTTATTGAGGAAAATGACATGTGACACACTAGATGAACCTACATATCTATCATCTTGATTTTGTCTGAACTATCCACATCACCCTTCAAGGCACATGTCTGAATAACAGAGGTTACTGCTATCTTAGAATTTACCTTCCACAAATTCAAGATTTCTTTTAGCCTTTGAAACTCTCTCAAAATGTCTTCATCCTTGTTATTAATTTTAAATGGAATTCCAATAAAATTTTATTTTTTAATTTAAACCAAAAGTGACTATTAGAAATAACCATGGGTTATACAGTTATTAAATTCTATTTAATAGTATTTTGATTAGACTATCATTTGTACAATTTTTATTTTGAAATAGAATTTTCTTTGACTTCTTTCTTTAGAAATTAGTTTATAACCATTTGATATTTTGAAGAAAAATAAATGTATGTGGTTTACACACATTTACATTTGTGTAAATTATATTAAAAGTGAAAGTGTTAGTCACTCAATCATGTCTGACTCTCTGTGACCCCAGGGGCTGCAGTCCGCCAGGCTCTTCTCCATGGAATTCTCCAGACAATAATACTGGAATGGGTTGCCATTTCTTTCTCTAGGGGATCTTCTTGACCCAGGGATTGAATCTGTGTCTCCTGCATTGCAGACTGAATCTTTACTGTCTGAGCCTAAGACTGTTTTCCCTCTATTTTACTAAATTGAATATTTAAGGTCTAAAATTAGTACATCAAGGGGATGATCAAGATGGCAGAGTAGGAGGGCATGGAACTCACCTACCCCTTGAAGAACACATCAGAAAACCATCTACATGTTGAACAGTTCTCACTGAAAACTAACTAGAAGTTGACAGAAAGATTTCTGTACAACAGAGACTGTAATAAAGATTGACATGGATTGTGAAAGAAGGGAAGAGAGGTTATCAAGCTGGGATCTGTGCCTCTGGGAAGAGAGTCAGAAGAAAAGACAGATTACACACGTGGAAATCTGCCCTGGGGAGTGAACAATTCAAGCCACATATTGAGTGACCCAGTCATGGGATCCAACAGAGGGAAGAGGAGCCCCCTTGGCTGGTTGGAGGCCTGATGGGATTAACAACAGGGAAGCCTGCACCTCACTCCTGAAGAACACATGAGAACTGACTTGCTGCTGAGGTAGGGCAAGTTTCCCTGGTGGCTCAGTTGGTAAAGAGTCTGCCTGCAATGTGGGAGACCCAGGTTCGTGTTCTGGGTGGGGAAGATCCCCTGGGGAAGGAATCAGCAACCCACTCCAGTATTCTTGCCTGGAGAATTCCATGGACAGAGGAGCCTGGTTGAGCTACAATCCATGGGATCATGAATTGTCTGACACCTGAGTGACTAGCACTTTGACTTTTTGAGGTAGGGCAGAGAGGGACGGGTTGAGCACTGCTCAAGTGGCTGTTACAAGTCGCTATTATCTTTGACATTTCTGCTGTTGGTAGCAGATATTTTTAAAAATTAGAAATGATTATTTTTACTGGAATCACTACAGTATCCACCAAAGAAGTTGGTTTCTACTGAAAGACATAGAAAATCTTTAAGTAAGTGTGAAAAATTGATACCGTTCCCCAAACACAACACCAAATTGTATTCTTTGATAATTCTCATCATATATTTTAAAAATTGAAGTCTCTGTTGAACTTAATAATTATATGTTAATCATGAAAGAATTTTAGAACACATAAATAGTATAAAACTTTGGATTGGGATTTTGCTTGTGGACAAACTTCCTTATTAACCAAATACACCCATGAACGCCAATGGGATGGAGGCACATTGGGACACACACAGGAGGAGGTAGCATAGGGCTGGTGAGCTTTTAATTTGTAAAAGTTAAGTCCAAATTCTCCCTCCTATTTAGGAATTTTCAGAATGAAATTCTCAGATGTGGATAAAATTTTTCCCCAGCGGGGGTGAGGGGTGGGGAATCAATTTTCTTTCTGGAATGTAATTCATATTTAAGTCACTTTGCAAGAAATTTAAAATTGCTCCGTTTTATATTCCTGTGAGATTTTCTTAAATCGAGGCTCTTAAAACAAACTATTCTCAATGTTTAAATATGTAGTTTGGAGCTTTAAAGGGAAACTTAGCCTAGCATTTGCTAGGTATTTTTCTAGGTATTTTTCTAGGTTTCTGTATAGCTGTGCTATTCATATTATTTTTATTATTCCTGCAGATCCTAAATAGTTATATCAGATGTATTTAGGTACCTAGTGTCAAATTCTAAGGAAATGAAGTATACAAAGCTGAAAATAAATGCACACAGAAAGAGGCTTCTAGTTCTTTTTATATTTCCAAAGAGCCAGCTTCAAGTGACAATGGTGCCAAGTTTATCCTGTCATTTATTTATTTATTTTCTTCAGAAATAGCTATTGAACCAAGATGGCAAACTAATCTTCAAGTTCGGAGACTACAATTGTCATACCTATGATTAGAGGGGTGGATTGCGTATCTGTTTGTATATTGGTGTTTGACACCCATTGGTTAAAAAAAAAAAAAAAGACAATCTCTTCTTTGGGATACAATGATGATATATATAAACTGAATGAAATATGTGGTAATTCTAGGTAGATAATTATTAACTTTAAAAATTTATCTAAAAACATTTGAAATATGTGAAATAGGTGGAAAATGTAATGTACAGAAAAGCAGTTTAGAAAAGATATATATTTCATGCATTGAGCTTGCACTGGTTATTTTACATATGGTAATATACATGTTTCAATGCTATTCTCTCAAACCATCCCAATGTCTCATTCTCCCACAGTCCAAAAGTCTGTTCTTTACATCTCCTTTGTTGCCCTGCAAAAACCATCACAATACTGTAAAGTAATTATCCTTAATTTAGAAAGATGGTAACGATAACCCTGTATGTGAGACAGCAAAAGAGACACAGATGTATAGAAAAGGCTTTTGAACTCTGTGGGAGAGGGAGAGGGTGGGTTGATTTGGGAGAATGGCATTGAAACATGTATAATATCATATATGAAACAAATCGCCAGTCCAGGTTCGATGCATGATATTGGATGCTTGGGGCTGGTGCACTGGGATGACCCAGAGAGATGGTATGAGGAGGGAGGAGGGAGGAGGGAGGAGGGAGGGAGTTTCAGGATAGGGACCATGTGTATACCTGTGGCAGATTCATGTTGATGTATGGCAAAACCAATACAATATTGTAAGGTAATTAACCTCCAATTAAAATAAATAAATTTATATTTAAAATAAATAAATAAATAAATAAATAAATAAAATTTAAAGATACATATTATTTAGAAAGAGTAGCATTCTCAATTCTATCCATGCAGTGGCTAATCTGAATGAGTAAAGTTTCTTTTGTATCAATGTTCAGATAAATTATATATGATTTGGGAAATAGATTTTTTAATTTGAAATAAGTGACAGAGATTTTAAAAATAAAACCCAAGAAGAATATTTAAAGTCACAAGGATCTGTTAAGATTTTCTATTTCTTCCTGGTTCAGTTTTGGAAAATTGTACTTTTCTAAGAATTTGTCCATTTCTTCCACGTTGTCCATTTTATTGGCATACAACTGCTGATAGTAGTCTCTTATGATCCTTTGTATTTCTGTGTTGTCTGTTGTGATCTCTCCATTTTCATTTCTAATTTTATTGATTTGATTTTTCTCTCTTTGCTTCTTGATGAGTCTGGCTAATGGTTTGTCAATTTTATTTATCCTTTCAAAGAACCAGCCTTTGGCTTTGTTGATTTTTGCTATGGTCTCTTTTGTTTCTTTTGCATTTATTTCTGCCCTAATTTTTAAGATTTCTTTCCTTCTACTAACTCTGGGGTTCTCTAATTCTTCCTTTTCTAGTTGCTTTAGTTGTAGAGTTAGGTTATTTATTTGACTTTTTTCTTGTTTCTTGAGGTATGCCTGTATTGCTATGAACTTAACTCTTAGCACCGCTTTTATAGTGTCCCACAGGTTTTGGGTTGTTGTGTTTTCATTTTCATTAGTTTCTATGCATATTTTGATTTCTTTTTTGATTTCTTCTGTGATTTGTTGGTTATTCAGAAGTGTGTTGTTCAACCTCCATATGTTGGAATTTTTAATAGTTTTTCTCCTGTAATTGAGATCTAATCTTAATGCATTATGGTCAGAAAAGATGCTTGGAATGATTTCAATTTTTTTGAATTTATCAAGTTTAGATTTATGGCCCAGGATGTGATCTATCCTGGAGAATGTTCCATGAGCACTTGAAAAAAAGGTGAAATTCATTGTTTTGGGGTGAAATGTCCTATAGATATCAATTAGGTCTAACTGATCTAATGTATCATTTAAAGTTTGTGTTTCTTTGTTAATTTTCTGTTTAGTTGATCTGTCCATAGGTGTGAGTGGGGTATTAAAGTCTCCCACTATTATTGTGTTATTGTTGATTTCCCCTTTCATACTTGTTAGCATTTGTCTTACATATTACGGTGCTCCTATATTGGGTGCATATATATTTATAATTGTTACATCTTCTTCTTGGATTGATCCTTTGATCATTATGTAGTGGCCTTCTTTGTCTCTTTTCACAGCCTTTGTTTTAAAGTCTATTTTATCGCATATGAGTATTGCCACTTCTGCTTTCTTTTGGTCTCTATTTACGTGGCTGAACCAGGAAGAAATAGAAAATCTTAACAGACCCATCACAAGCACGGAAATTGAAACTGTAATCAGAAATCTTCCAGCAAACAAAAGCCCAGGTCCAGACGGCTTCACAGCTGAATTCTACCAAAAATTTCGAGAAGAGCTAACACCTATCCTACTCAAACTCTTCCAGAAAATTGCAGAGGAAGGTAAACTTCCAAACTCATTCCATGAGGCCACCATCACCCTAATACCAAAACCTGACAAAGATGTCACAAAAAAAGAAAACTACAGGCCAATATCACTGATGAACATAGATGCAAAAATCCTCAACAAAATTCTAGCAATCAGAATCCAACAACACATTAAAAAGATCATACACCATGACCAAGTGGGCTTTATCCCAGGGATGCAAGGATTCTTCAATATCCGCAAATCAATCAATGTAATTCACCACATTAACAAACTGAAAAATAAAAACCATATGATTATCTCAATAGGTGCAGAGAAGGCCTTTGACAAAATTCAACATCCATGTATGATAAAAACTCTCCAGAAAGCAGGAATAGAAGGAACATACCTCAACATAATAAAAGCTGTATATGACAAACCCACAGCAAACATTATCCTCAATGGTGAAAAATTGAAAGCATTTCCCCTAAAGTCAGGAACAAGACAAGGGTGTCCACTTTCACCGCTACTATTCAACATAGTTCTGGAAGTTTTGGCCACAGCAATCAGAGCAGAAAAAGAAATAAAAGGAATCCAAATTGGAAAAGAAGAAGTAAAACTCTCACTGTTTGCAGATGACATAATCCTCTACATGGAAAACCCTAAAGACTCCACCAGAAAATTACTAGAGCTCATCAATGAATATAGTAAAGTTGCAGGATATAAAATCAACACAGAGATCCCTTGCATTCCTATACACGAATAATGAGAAAGTAGAAAAAGAAATGAAGGAAACAATTCCATTCACCATTGCAACGAAAAGAATAAAATACTTAGGAATATATCTACCTAAAGAAACTAAAGACCTATATATAGAAAACTATAAAACACTGATGAAAGAAATCAAAGAGGACACTAATAGATGGAGAAATATACCATGTTCATGGATCGGAAGAATCAATATAGTGAAAATCAGTATACTACCCAAAGCAATTTGCAAATTCAATGCAATCCCTATCAAGCTACCAGCCATATTTTTCACAGAACTAGAACAAATAATTTCAAGATTTGTATGGAAATACAAAAAACCTCGAATAGCCAAAGCAATCTTGAGAAAGAAGAATGGAACTGGAGGAATCAACTTGCCTGACTTCAGGCTCTACTACAAAGCCACAGTCATCAAAACAGTATGGTACTGGCACAAAGACAGACATATAGATCAATGGAACAAAATAGAAAGCCCAGAGATAAATCCACACACATATGGACACCTTATCTTTGACAAAGGAGGCAAGAATATACAATGGAGTAAAGACAATCTCTTTAACAAGTGGTGCTGGGAAAATTGGTCAACCACTTGTAAAAGAATGAAACTAGATCACTTTCTAACACCGCACACAAAAATAAACTCAAAATGGATTAAAGATCTAAATTTAAGACCAGAAACTATAAAACTCCTAGAGGAGAACATAGGCAAAACACTCTCAGACATAAATCACAGCAGGATCCTCTATGATCCACCTCCCAGAATTCTGGAAATAAAAGCAAAAATAAACAAGTGGGATCTAATTAAAATTAAAAGCTTCTGCACAACAAAGGAAATATAAGCAAGGTGAAAAGACAGCCTTCTGAATGGGAGAAAATAATAGCAAATGAAGCAACTGACAAACAACTAATCTCAAAAATATACAAACAACTTCTGCAGCTCAATTCCAGAAAAATAAATGACCCAATCAAAAAATGGGCCAAAGAACTAAACATATGGATGGCTAACAAACACATGAAAAGATGCTCAACATCACTCATTATCAGAGAAATGCAAATCAAAACCACAATGAGGTACCACTTTACACCAGTCAGAATGGCTGCGATCCAAAAATCTGCAAGCAATAAATGCTGGAGAGGGTGTGGAGAAAAAGGAACCCTCCTACACTGTTGGTGGGAATGCAAACTAGTACAGCCACTATGGAGAACAGTGTGGAGATTCCTTAAAAAATTGCAAATAGAACTACCTTATGACCCAGCAATCCCACTGCTGGGCATACACACCGAGGGAACCAGAATTGAAAGAGACACATGTACCCCAATGTTCATCGCAGCACTGTTTATAATAGCCAGGACATGGAAACAACCTAGATGTCCATCAGCAGATGAATGGATAAGAAAACAGTGGTACATATACACAAGGGAGTATTACTCAGCCATTAAGAAGAATTCATTTGAATCAGTTCTGATGAGATGGATGAAACTGGAGCCGATTATACAGAGTGAAGTAAGCCAGAAAGAAAAACACCAATACAGTATACTAACACATATATATGGAATTTAGAAAGATGGCAATGACGACCCTGTATGCAAGACAGGAAAAAAGACGCAGCTGTGTATAACGGGCTTTTGGACTCAGAGGGAGAGGGAGAGGGTGGGATGATTTGGGAGAATGGCATTCTAACATGTATACTATCATGTAAGAATTGAATTGCCAGTCTATGTCCGACGCAGGATACAGCATGCTTGGGGCTGGTGCATGGGGATGACCCAGAGAGATGTTATGGGGAGGGAGGTGGGAGGGCGGTTCATGTTTGGGAACACATGTAAGAATTAAAGATTTTAAAATTAAAAAAATAAAAAGAAAAAAAAAACAAAAAAAAATAAAGTCACAGGGAAATTTTTTTTTTCTTTATTTGGTGACTGTTGTGATTTAACTTGATTTCTTAGTAGCTGGTGAGGAATGGTCAATAATTGATGGTGTTTTTAATTTTAGAACAGGTCCCAGGCAAAAGACCTGCTTGGCATTCTTCTGGTTCACTACAGTTCTATGTGATTAGTAACATAATAAATACCATTATGAGTTATCAATGATCACACAATGATCATATATCAAACACCACTAAGTCATGCAAATATAGGTGTTATTGGAAATTTCACTTCAGAATAAAATTCAATGTCATTATGGTACCTCAATGTCATTATAGTAGCAATATCATCATGGTACCTGAAATTTTTTTAAATGTAAAACTGTTTACTCATTTTAATAAATATAAACCTATTTGCTTATATACCCTTTTTTTAAATTATTACTTTCGATGAGGTTACAAGACTTAGATTATTTCATCTTTATGACTAATCACAAAAAGAATTGATATCCTATTCAAATGAGTACTCTAGGCCTAACAATTTTAAGTAATTTCACAAGGTCACAAAGCTCAATGGTATAGCATAAGTCTTGAAGGTTTTCTTTATTTTATTCATTCTTTTTTCTTTCTGTTCCTCAGAATGGATAATCTCAAGTGATCTGTCTCCCAGTTTACTGATTGTTTTTATTACCAGTTCAAAGCACATTTGGGGCCCCTCTAGTGAATTTTTCATTTTAGCTATTACACTTTTCAACACCAGAATTTCTCTTTGATTCCTGTGTTTGTTTGATTTTCATACTTTCTTTAGATATGATTTCCTCTAATTACTTGAATATATTTAAAATATCTGTTTTAAAGAGTTTGTCAATAAGCCCATTACTGAATTTAGGAAAATTAATGTTGACTACATTTTTTTGGTGCTGTTTGTGTGTCTTAATTGTATTTATTTTCATTAATTACATCTTCTTAATTATGTTTTCAATCTATCATATATTTGTTCTTTTTTCTTTGCATGAACTTCCTGTATACAGAGAGATTTGCTAATATCCCTCATTATGGTAGAGAATTTTCCATTATCTCCCATAGAGATTCCTATTTTTATTTTACATATATTTGTGTATAAAATCATCCCAATTATTAAAACATCTGTATCATCATACAGTAACTTATTCTTTCTCTAATATTTTATATTTGAAAGATGATTTTCAGTAATATTAGTCTATATGCTAGTTTTATACTTGTTAGTATTTTTCAGTAATATGCTTTACTATTTAACTAATACAATCTTACATTTTAGATGTCTTTTGTAAACAACACATATTCTGAATTTCATTTTTAATATAATCTGATAATTACTGTATTTAGAAAAATGAATTTAATACTTATATCTCAATCATGATGTCTATATACCATATTTTCACTTTATACAATATTATGTTTTATACTTATTATATGTTTTTTTTACTATCTTGGAATTTTTTGCTATTTTATAATAGTCAGAACATATAAAACATTTCATAGGTTTATACTATTTATATTATTTTATTTACTAGTATGCAAATTTTACATTTATTTCTTGTCTTTTAAAAATGCCCTTGATTTGGGAGAATGGGAATTCTAACATGTATACTGTCATGTAAGAATTGAATCGCCAGTCCATGTCTGACGTAGGGTGCAGCTTGCTTGGGGCAGGTGCATGGGGATGACCCAGAGAGATGTTGTGGGGAGGGAGGTGGGAGGGGGGTTCATGTTTGGGAACGCATGTAAGAATTTAAGATTTTAAAATTTAAAAAAAAATAAATAAATAAAAAAAAAAATTAAAAAAAAAAAAAAATACATGACCTAAAAGAAACTGACAGCACGTACAAAATCACTGATAGGCTGAAAATAAAGAACTGAAACGTTAAAAAAAATAAAAAAATAAAAAAAATAAAAATGCCCTTGAAATATTGCCTTGATTAATTTAATTGACAATTAAATGAAATATCTTGCCTGTTTTTAGGTAATTTCCAAAACCTTTATAAAAACTAATTCAAAATATCTCCCTCCCACATTCAATGGTATTTTTATCCAGAATGGTATGTCTTAATTTTTCTAGTTCCAAATTAAGCAACATTATCATTGTTATTATTTTATTTTTTCATACACTATGTCCTACCTACTTTACTAGTACATTTACCTTAGTTTTGTCTAATTTGTTTCTTCTTGCATTTCAATTGTCCCTTTTTCCTTTCTTCTTATCTTCTTCCAATTTCAGATAATTTGCCTTCCTGTTTAAATATGTCTTCTGAGTTCAAAAATTGTATGATCATGTCTGTTTATTAGTAAACTTATTTTTTATTTTTCTGAAAGCACTGTATTTATTTCTTGAACAACTATACTTCATATATAATTCATGAATTAAGTATTATCTTACAAAATTTAAATAGTAATAAATGTAAAACTTTTTAGTATTTAAAATTTGCCAGAAATTTTTCTGAGTCTGGGAACATATAATTGCTGTTCTGCCACTACTCTTATATGTTAGTTATTATTTTTATCTCTTTTAATGGTAAGGTAATAGGTGTACACAAAATTTTATTAACTTGCCTATAGCGATAGAGTTAGTAAATGACAAACATGGAAGTTAACCTTGGTATACCTACCCTAGAGTCTGTTTTGTTAAATTTTGATATCTGTGGTGTACTGCTTTTGTTGAAAAGCCAACAGTCAAATTTTGTTCTTCTTTTGGGTAGGGATACTTTTAATATCTTCTCTTTTTACTTTGTATTCTGTCCTTTTAATAAAATAAATCTAGGAGATGATTTATCCTACCCAGCAGCAGCAGCAGCAACAACACATATTACAGTTCCTACATCAGTAAATTTATAAATTACTTCAGCTCTCAGAAATTCAGTTATTATTTTTTAATGTATTGAAGAAATATCTTTACTTTGTTCTTTAGAAATTCTGTTTAAATATGTGTCAGAATTTCTCATTGTATCGCCATATTCTTTGACTTTATTTTTATAAACTACAGCTGCTTTGATTTCTGCTGCAATCTTGATAGTTACTTCTGACCCACTTTCCAAGTCCCTAATTCTCTGTTCAATTCTCTCTAATTTGTTGTCAAACTACTCACTAAATCCTTTCTATTTTTTGGTTTAAAAAAATATATTTCACAACTTTATTTCCAAAAAAGTTAATCATACATGTAGCTTGTTTTTTTTAGAATTTCATAAATATTTTATATTCTCTGATAACTGTATTTGTTTTAGTCTTTTGTATGCTCAGGAAAATAGTAATTCAATATTTAATATTGGTGCTGCCTCAAATAATAACTTGCATTATATATAAATAATATTAGCAACATTTGAGGCTATGTTAAATTTTTTATAAATATCATGTTCCATGAGAATGCCTCTATAATTTTCTCAAGTTAAATTAGTCCTAAGTTTATTATAATCGGAAAAGCATGCCTGTTTATACAATAATTACCTACCCAACTACACAGACTCATCTATAAACTAACTATTCAGTAGCCCATAGGTTGAAATAGGTCACACAGTATTATTATGCATAGTGAAATAATCTGTCCATTAATTTGAAGATATCATATAAATCCTCCTAAAGTGATAAGAACTACACTTGGCCAGAATATCAGGTCATTAAGAATATTTGTCAATGCTTCTTCAGACTTGGGGGTTCACTCTCAGTTTTAAACTACACCAGTTACCCCGTCATCTGGTACTGTTCATCAGTTCAGTTCAGTCACTCAGTTGTGTCCGACTCTTAGCGACCCCATGAATCGCAGCACGCCAGGCCTCCCTGTCCATCACCAACTCCCAGAGTGCACTCAGACTCACGTCTGTCGAGTCAGTGATGTCATCCAGCCATCTCCTCCTTGGTCGTCCCCTTTTCCTCCTGCCCCCAATCCCTCCCAGCATCAGAGTCTTTTCCAATGAGTCAACTCTTCACATGAGGTGGCCAAAGTATTGGAGTTTCAGCTTAAGCATCAGTCCTTCTAAAGTAATCCCAGGGCTGATCTCCTTCAGAATGGACTAGTTGGATCTCCTTGCAGTCCAAGGGACTCTCAAGAGTCTTCTCCAACACCATAGTTCAAAAGCATCAATTCTTTGGTGCTCAGCCTTCTTCACAGTCCAACTCTCACATCCATACATGACCACTGGAAAAACCGTAGCCTTGAATAGACGGACCTTGGTCGGCAAAGTAATGTCTCTGCTTTTGAATATGCTATCTAGGTTGGTCATAACTTTTCTTCCAAGGAGTAAGCATCTTTTAATGTACTGTTCATCAGAGGGATTAAATTTTGTCACACGTATCATTGTGTGTCATTTCAACCATATCTTGTTATATCTTTGTATAGATCTCTTTAAATAAACTCTTTGCTTATGGTGATACATGTGAGAAGTTGGAGTTTTAGTATTTTTAAATCTTTAGAATGTGCATTCTCTGCTGGCAATGGAATGAAACACCAACACTGCAGAGTGGTTTGAATCTTCATATTTTAACACTTGCTTCTTACAGCTGCTTTATTTTATATCCCTTGCACAACAACCTACAGGACAAGTTGCCAAGCACTATGATTCAGAGACTATACAGTGCGCAGGCGCAGGGCGAGATAACCTTTACCTTGACTTATTTACTGCAGCTAAGACTTTGCTTTGGGGAACTTCCTTATTAACTTAGAATCCGTTTTGTCCCTGGGTCTGTTCCTTTTGAGGAATCAGAGAAACATCCTTGTGTGCAAGAAATGTTCTTTTCCCACGGGAACAAACAGGATTCTTAGCTGAACATCTCATTTGCAAGAATGTTCAGCCCTGGTTGAGAGTCTCGTTTGCAAGCACTTCTCAACCTTCCTTATACCTAGTTCCCTACAATGGGCAGAACATCTCATTTGCAAGAATGTTCAGCCCTGGTTGAGAGTCTCATTTGCAAGCACTTCTCAACCTTCTTTATACCTTGTTCCCTACAATTCTCAGTAAATGTATATATATATATATATATATATATGTATATATATATATATATTTAAGTTCATACAGTTCTCATACAAGCAGAGACATTAACCTTTGCATCTTTTAAAGTACCACCTCTTGTATGTAGGTATAATGTTCTATTCAATAAAGTCACATCATTTTTAGGATTGTGTTATTTGTTGCAAAACATATAAATATATTTATTAAGCACTTCCATAAATAATTATTATTTCTTTTCTTTGCACATTAAGAGAACATACCGAATGCCACTGTCAGAAAATTTGCCTAAATTTGCTGACTAATTTCCTTTTAGCACTACTACTTGGATTGCATAAGAAATCAATTGGGGTATCATTCACACACTCATCATTAGATTACATTCTCTAAGAGTATACTTTTTTCCTAAATTTTCTTAATTTTACAGCTGAACATTTAAATATCATCACAGTATTATGAACTGACATTTAGAGAAAAGAAAAATGTGGTATTATTGGTAGTGACTTTATACAACCCTTTGGAATCACTTGTCTTCTTCAATGTCTCATCAAAATTTTTATTAGAACAAATTGTTTCTGTTTCATAAAAATTTATTTCCCCTGGGAGACATCTTAAAATTGGTTATAAAAAATAATCACCACTGATAAGGTTTATCTTTTGTATCTTTACTAATAAACTCCTTTGTTCTATGTATAGAAATAATAAGAACACAAGTATTATGTAAAGGCAGTCAAAAATAAAGTAACAGAATGACTTAAGTTTGTGTAGAGTCAAAAAATATGGATATAATCAGGAATTTTTAATATCTATTAACTATGATAATTTTGATCTAATGCTCAGTGATTTGAAGTTTATTCATTCAGGTGCTTATGAGAAATTATATAATTTATTAAATGAACTTATATATAGAAAAAATTAATGTATATTCTTAAGAAAAATAAAACATGATCATTCAGAAAAGGATACAACCTTTGCAGAATGCTACACTTCTAGGAAATGTATTTCTTCTCAAATCCCCTAGTCCTTCTCATCTTTAGCACTATAAAAAAATGTTAACAATATATAGCATCTGTCCCCAATAGTGAAGTTCATAGAGGAAAACTGTTTTTATTCAGAGAATTTCATTCTCACCCAAGTCCTAGAAATTGAAATATGTTAGGTCAAGTTCATATTTCTTTAAGGGTCCTTAAATATTATATATAAAAAGTGAAGACAATATTTATTTCCATACCAATTTTCATATGAGTTCATAACTCTTACTGTCACTTGGTATGTTTACCTTTTGGGAAACAATGAAAAAATTCTATTAAGACACCTACTAAACCACTTCATAGATCTGAATATAAATCTAGATTTCAGCAATAGGATTATTACATAAATTATTCAAATAAAGAGTGTAAACTTGTAGTTTATTGGTGTTAAAAGGAATAAATCTGTTCTGTTATATAGGCTCACATGCTGAGCATAGCATTACTATTGTGGGGAAAGACGGTAACATATAATATTTAAAAAGCAGCTTCTTTTGCTGCTAAGTTTTTGCTATCTATACCCACACAGATAGTGTATTGGGTACCTAAATAAAAATTAAATAGAAACTAGAAAGTAGAAATCAATGCGTAGAACTGAAAGGAGTTTTTCTAAGTCTCAGTTTTCTCATCTGCATATTGTAGAGATCAGATTAGATCTTCTCTATGAACATTCCTGCCTATTCATTATTATGATATGTATTTCAGTGTATAAGAGAGACAGGCAGAAGGAGCCGCTCAGTTTTGTCATGCAGAAAAAATAGTTCTATTTAAACTAGATTGGTGCTTCATTATTATTACAACATTTCAATGGAAGAAAAAGAAGTTTGTCCTAAGTGGGAATATAGTTTCCTCTTGACTGTAAAAATTATGTAATTATGGTTGTACCTGAAACACAATCTTTCTTGTTGTTGAATCCCAAAGGGACTATACAGGACAATTGTTCCTGCAACTCTTCATTGTCAGAGAAAAGGAAAGGATATTGTGCTCAGAGAGCTGTGCACATTCTACAGTTATTTAGTATGCACTTGATGAAACCCACACCACTATTTGGACTTAGGAGAAATATAAAATTAAAATGAGAAGAATTGTGAAAGGAAAATAATATTCTTAGGACCTCTAAAATTAACATCTGGTTAATGTCATTACTTCCCCTCTCCTTTCCCTCCTAATCCATTTCTGCTTTTTCTAAAACATAGAAAAAACAAACAAACAAACATTATTTTCTTTCTCAAACAATAGCAAGATATCAACAGCTAAATTCCTTCCCATGAATTTAAGTTTCTGATTTGGTCTCCAGGCAATCTACCTATAATGATCTATTTCCCACTCCCAATCTATCTCAGCCTCCTGAGATTGGCTTCCTCCTTTTAGATTCAAGGACTTCCCTCAAAGCTCAGTTGGTAAAGAATCTGCCTGAAAAGCAGGAGACCTGGGTTTGATCCCTGGTTGGGAAGATCCCCTGGAGAAGGAAAAGGCTACCCACTCCAGTATTCTGGCCTTGAGAATTCCATCGATGGTATAGTCCATGGGGTCACAGAGTCAGACAAGACTGGGTGACTTTCACTTTTAGACTAAACTTAATCATCCTGCAAACAAGATGCTCTAATTTCTTCAGTTGCAAATAGTTTGTCTTTCTCTTTTTACCTAGTTTACAAATTATATTCAATTTTTTTCTCTTATACCAATGTATTCACATGCATTTCCCTGTCCTACCAATTAGATATTAAGTACATTAAGGTTCTCACTGGTAATGTTTATATTTGTCTGCTTATCTCTGGAAACAGAGTTCAGTTCAGTTCAGTTCACTCACTCAGTCGTGTTCAACTCTTTGTGACCCCATGGACTGCAGCACACCAGGCCACCCTGTCCATCACCAACTCCCGGAGTTTATTCAAACTCACGTCCATTGAGTCCATGATAATATCCAACTAGCTCATCCTCTGTTATCCCACTCTCCTCCCCCCTTCAGTCTTGCCCATCATTAGGGTCTTTTCCAATGAGTCAGTTCTTCACATCAGGTGGCCAAAGTATTGGAGTTTCAGCTTCAGTATCAGTCCTGCAAATGAATACTCAGGATTGATTTCCTTTAGGATGGACTGGTTGGATCTCCTTGCTGTCCAGGGGACTTTCAAGAGTCTTCTCTAATACCACAGTTCAAAAGTATCAATTCTGCGGCTCTTAGTTTCCTTTATAGCCCAACTCCCACATCCATACGTGACTACTGAAAAGACCATAGCCTTGACTAGATGGACCTTTGTTGGCAAAGTAATGTCTCTGCGTTCTAATATGCTGTCTAGGTTGGTCATAACTTTCCTTCCAAGGAGTAAGCATCTTTTAATGGAGCCCCCCAAAATAGTCTTCCCCTGTTTCCATTGTTTTCCCATCTATTTGCCGTGGAGTGATGGGACCAGATGCTATGATCTTAGTTTTCTGAATGTTGAGCTTTAAGCCAACTGTTTCTACTCTCCTCTTCACTTTCATCAAGAAGCTCTTTAGTTCTTCTTCACTTACTGCCATAAGCGTGGTGTCATCTGCATATCTGAGGAAGCAGAGTTGGTACTCAATAATAGATGTACTATTGAATGACTTTTTCATCAAAGATGCTTATTGGGCTAAGTTGGAGGAGAAGTAGGGAGTACGAACTTTGTTCCTGAATGCTAACCATGTTAAAAAGAGCATCTGCTAAATTTTACCTATACTCTGACTCAATTTGTGATTAAATAAGAAAAAAAAAAGGCACATGCATGTGTTCTGAGATGGTAATAAGCATATTCAAAACCTTGATTACAACAAAAGCAATCATTCAGTCTTAGATGAAGCAGGACAGCTTCAGTAGTTTTCTTTTTTGTAGCACTCATAATATCTATAAAACTTGAGGATGAGTCAAGTAAGGATATTATGTTACAATGAAGTTACCAAAGTTAGAAATCCATGCTATTTATCAGAATGAAATTTTACATGCTGGTCACATTCATACTGCTTATGCTCTTAAACTGTGTTTTAAGAGTCTCCCCCTGAGGCCAAGGGGTGTGGTAGAATAGCAGAGAAACTGTTGTGCTGATTTATACAGGCTTGCCTGAAGTACTACTAAATTACAGGAAAAATATGTCTCAACTTAGGGAAGTCCTGGGGAGAACTAATCCTGACACGAGAGAGAACCAAGCTTGATGGATCTCATTTAACATACTCAATACAAAAGGAGAGGTAATTTGGAGCATAGAATCAATTGAATACACTGTGGTCCAAATTTCTACATGAATGGCTAAAATCTTGAGGGAAAAGTGCAAGTAAATCTTAAAATCACTGGTCTCTGAACTCTAAAAATTATAAAAGCACACTGGCAGGATGAATAACAGAGAGAAGTTACGAATCCTACTATAGAACTCTGTCCTCTTGACAGCACAAATGGCCAAAGCATCAGCAGTGGGCTTCCTGGAAGAGGAGCAGGAACCAGAGAAAACACCGCCCATGCAAAAACTCCATCCTTAGTCAGGAAATGGTAAAGCAGTAGCTTTATCCAGAGAGATTTCGAGACAGGAAAGAATTTTATTTTCAAGATGGATACAGATAATAAAATAAAAGACAACTTTACACAATAACTGCTCTACTCCAACCTAAACATCACATACAAACACACACATGCATACTACAAAAATATAATCCTTCATCCTCACCCATGTAAGCAAAGGCAATGTGAGAAGCCTAGACTTCCACCATAGTGAGACTCTATGAGGTACACCCAACATGGAATGTCAGTAAAGACCAAATAGGGAGCTAAGACTCTCCCTCCCACTGAACATAGAAGCACCCTCTCTATTGTGGTTTCAGTAGACTCCACTTGAGTAGCTTGGATTTCTACCATACTTGAAACAATGAGGTGCTCCTCCTTTTTTCTGCTACACTGAAGACAGAAAATGCCTGAAGAATGACTTGGAACACTTCCTTAGCAACAACGAGGCTTCCCCACCATTTTGGTGGAGACCACTTGGGAAGTCAAAATTTACATCCCCATCCAGTAGTGATGAGGATACACACTCCCCGCCCTTGCTGACTAGTGGCAGCCCAATTGGGAACCTGATGTTTTACCTCCATCTGGCAGGAGCAAGGTGGTATCCTAACTGTTGCCAAAGTTGTATCAGGAAAAGCCAGCTAAAACAGAAGGTTTAATTAAGATCTAGTCTCACAATACTCAAAATGTCTAGTTTTCAATTAAAAAAAAAAAAGAAAAACCTGTCATCAAGCCAAGAACCAGGACTATCTCCAACAATGAAAATGGCAATAAATGGTAATACTAAAATAGCAAACATACTAGAATTATCTGACAAAGATTTTGAAACAGCCATAATACTAATGCTTGTATTAACTATTATGTACATAATATCACATATATTTTATATGCATTTGAAGGAAATGAAATATATAAAGCTTCAGCAAAGAAATATAAAGTTTTAAGTAAAGACATAAAAGACATAATTAAGAACCAAATGGACATTTTATAACTAAAAAACACAATACCCAAATGAAAAGCTCAGTAGAAGGGGTCAATAGCAAAATGGAAACAATCAGGAAACTGGGAGATCAAAACAAATTACCCAATATGCATAAAGGAGAGAAAACAGACTAAAAAAATTAAGAGAGAGCCTCAGGGACCTATGCAACTATTCTTAAAAAGTCCAATATTTGTGTCATTAGACTCCTGAAAGGAGAGGAGAGAGAAAGGGCAAGTCTGAACAAGTGCTTAAAGAAATACCAGCTGAAAACCTCCCCATAATGACAGGGAACATAGACCTACAGTTTCAGAAAGCTGAACAAAGTCTAAACAGGATAAATTTGAAGAACCCCAATGCAAAATATATGTTAGTAAAACCTTTAAATGTTAAAGGAAAAGAAAAAATTCTTTGAAGGAGCAAGAGAGAAATGAAACCTCAACTATAGGAAAAAAAAAAAAAAACAATTTGAATGACAGCTCGGTTCTCATCAGAAACTGTGGAAACCAAAAATAGGTATCACAATATTTTTCAAATATTTCAAATAGAACTTCAGCCCAGAATAATCTACCCAGTGGAATATCTTTTGGGAATTAAAGGGCACAGAGACATTCTTACACTAATGAGAAGTCACAAAATTTGTCACTTTTTTTTATAAAAGCATGTATAAAAGAGTAAACTTTTTAGTTAGTTCTCTAAACCACCAAAGAAGGAATCTTGGAACATCAGGAACAAGAAAAATACACAATTGGCAAATTATGCATAAATAACTAGACTCTTTCTTGTGCGTCCCCTCAATTATATTTCACAGTTGAAACAGAAGTTAGAACACTGCCTGATGAGATTATACATGTATGAACAGAAATTATGTAAGAGGATTACATTACAAATAGAGGAGGGCAAAGGAACTTAAAAAGAGGTAAAATTTTTGCACTAGACTTTAACTGGTGTCAACACCATTATACTGTACTAAGTTATACAAACACACACACAATATAGAACCGGAATCAAATATTTTTTTTTTATATTTAGTTCTGCAGACTTTTATTTATTTATTTATTTATTTTTTAGATACAATTAATCCATGTCTGACGTAGGGTGCAGCTTGCTTGGGGCTGGTGCATGGGGATGACCCAGAGAGATGTTGTGGGGAGGGAGGTAGGAGGGGGGTTCATGTTTGGGAACGCAGGTAAGAATTAAAGACTTTAAAATTAAAAAAAAAAAAAGATACAGCAGCAAATATTTTTTTAAAAAAGTATATCCCGAAGGATACAGTAAGAAATCATTAGAAATAAATCAAAATAGAATTCTCAGAAATGTTTGCTCAAGTATTATTGAATTTAGTTTACTAATATTTAGTTGACACATTTACAGTCATACCCCCATTTTATCATGTTTTGTTTTATTGTGCTTTGCAAATATTGCAATTATTACAAATTGAAGGTTTGTGATAACCCTGAATTATCAGATGATAGTTAGCAGTTTTTTCAATAAAGTATGTTTAAATTAAGATATGTACTTTTTCAAAGACATAATGCTAGTGTACATTTCATAGAATACAGTATGATGTAAACATAACTTACATATGTACTGGGAAACTAAATATTCCCTGTAGTTTCTAAATTCATTTTATTGTGGTAGTCTAGAATCAAACTAAAAACATCTCCAAGGCATAAGTGTATATTCATTAGAGAGATAAATCCTTATTTTTTTTCTTTTATTTTATCCCTGTCTGGCTTTAAGCAAGATAAGATGGACCTCATCGGATGAATTTGGAAGTGTTGTGCTGTGCTGTGCTTGGCTGATCAATTATGTCTGACTCTTTGCAGCCCCGTGGACTGTAGCTCACCAGGCTCCTCTGTCCATGGGGTTTCTCCAGGCGAGAATACTGGAGTGAGTTGCCATGCCCTCCTCCGGAGGATCTTCCCAACCCAGGGATTGAATGAACCCAAGTCTCCCACACTGCAGGTAGATTCTTACCTCCTGAGCCATCAGGTATCCCAAAGAACACTGGAGTGGGTGGCCTATCCCTTCACCAGGGGGTCTTCCCCACCTGGGAATAGAACCAGGGTCTCCTAAATTGCAGACGGATTCTTTACCAGCTGAGCTACCAGGGAAGCCTTTATTTATGTATTCAAAAGAGTTTCAATCCCTGAATCAGCCTATATCTATTAAATAAGTTAATTCAATAATTGATAACTTTCCAAACCACAAAGCATCATGTGCAGACCAGTTCATTGGTGAATCCAGCAAAATTTAAAAGTGAAAATTACACCAGTTCTCTACAATCTCTTTAGAGGAGAAAACCCAGGGAATAGTTCTTAACTTACTATTACTCAGACATTATCATAATACAAACCAGACAAAGTTATTACAAGATAAGATTACTTACCAATCTCTCTCATGAACACAGATGAATAATTAAAATGGACAGAATTAGGATTAAGCATCTCTTTTAAAACAATAAATGCAAATGGCTTAAACCTGCACATATAGTGTTGGTTATATAATAGAAATAGAAGTGGTAATTTCATTCATGCTATTTCTTCTTCACATAATTCCTTTAAATGTGCGTGCTAGTTTATTTCAAATTACTTTTTCTGTGAATGTCTGATACATTCAAAATAATGCTTTCATATTCAATCTAATCCTTAGATTTGAATCCTAGGTGCTATTTCTTCTCTTGATTTCATACTCCATCTAGTTTCTCAACAATAGGTGATGGGCCATTTGGACATCCATCAAAAAAGAACAATAACATTTTCTTTGTTGAGAGTAGTATTAAAATTATCTAAACACATGATAGCATTATCTTGAACCCAAACGAAGATTATAAGCTTGGTTAACATGGAATGCCATTTTTCATTCAGTGTAGATTGACAAATAGAAAATATTCATATGCAGATTTCTGTAAAAAGTAAAAATAATGGTATTTATTTATAGTAGCTTCCTAGGAGCTTCAGTGGTAAAGAATCTGCCTGTGATGTAGGAGACACAGGTTGGATTCCGGGGTAGGGAAGATCCCCTGGAGAAGAAACAGCAACTCACTCTAATATTCTTGTCTGGGAAGTCCCATAGACAGAGGAGCCTGGTGGGCTATAGTCCATGATATCGAAAAAGAGTTGGATGTGAGTTACTGACTAAACATCAAAAACAGCAACAACTTCTTTATGAGAGAAGTTGCCTAAATTTCTGATGTATGTCACAATTTCAGTCTCAGTTCCTTCCTAAGGCTTATCTGGGCTTCCCATGCGGCAGTAGTGGTAAAGAACGCACCTGCCAATGCAATAGAATAAGAGAGGTGGGTTTGATCCCTGGGTTAGGCTGATCCCCTAAAGGAAGGCACGACAATCCACTCCAGTATTCTTGCCTGGAGAATCCCATGAACGTAGAACCTGGCACGCTATGGTCCATAGGGTCACACAGAGTTGGCATGACTAAAATGATTTAGCACGTATTCAAGGCTTCTCTGCACCACCTGCCATTAAGTTCACAGAGAGGTAATTATGTAGCTATACACGTAAAAAAATATTTGAAGTAACTAACTATGTGCCAGTTTAAAACTGGTGATAAAACAGTAAACCAGAAAATGCCTCTGCCTTCATGGAGCTTTCCACCTAATGAAAATACAAGTATTAGTCAAGCAAATTGATAAATAGTGATTTTAGGTAGTACTGATAGGAAGAAAAATTAAGATATGTTTGAGAAGCATTCAGGTAGTTGTAAGAGGACCATTTTGGATGGTCTTTGAGGAAGTGATATTTGAGCAGAGACTTGAATATTGTGAAAAAAGCAAGTTCTATAAAGACTGGGGGAAAGGATTAAGAAAGTAAACATTCTATATAAAGAGAAATGGAAAGGAAGATAAAGAATAAAAAAGTTGAAAGAAAACTAAGTACAGCAAAATATCATCCTAATGGACATGAACAAGAATGTATTAATATATTAACATTTGAAGTATGCATTAAATGACAAAAATGAAAATCAGAATAATCGGTTATATGTGTATTGGAAACAGAAATTAGATCTAGAAAAAAATATATGGTACACTACAATGTTAACTGCAATCAGAACTCTGGGTTCTCAGGTGTGTCTTTGTTCTCTGCACATTTTCTGTATATTTGATAAAACACATCAAAAATATTCTTGATGGGAATATGCTCAGTTTGTTAGAGAAGAGCCAGAAGGCCAGAGTGAATAAAGCGAGCTGAGCAAGTGAATGAGTAGCCAAAAATAGGCAGAAAAAGTAAAAAGAAACCAGCTAAAGGCAAAGCTTGGTCCACTGAGCTAAAGAGTTGGGCTATTATTCCAACTGGGATGGGAAGACACTGTTTGGTTTAAGCAACAAGAGATAAAATCTAAATTATGTTCTTACAACGTTAAATAAATTGAGGGAAATGTTAGGAGTAGTCCTACTCAAATGGATGTTGGTCCATAAACCATTTTTACTTCTTTAGGATAAGCACAGGAATGAATAGTAAGCATGTGAAAACTTGTATGAAATTGAGAGATTGTGACTAGATAAAAGTGCATGATTTTTTAAGCTAATTCACTTTTACCATAATTTTTTAAAGTGAGATATTATGATAAATCAAAAACAATCAAACAAAGCTGGTCATTGACCACAAAGCACTTGAGAAGCACTTCCATAGTACAAGTGCAGAAGCATAGAAATCAGTTTTACTGCAGTAGACCAGAGGGTAGGTATATTTTGAAAATTAAGCCAGCAGAAAGAATTGGTCAAGTGGTATGACAAAAAAGAGAAATCATGGATAGGCTTTTTATCTTCACAATAACTCTGTTTTTAGTAAAAAATAGGTTTCTCCTACAAGAGCTGGAAAAATTGTGACCAACACAGTTCCTATTTTAAGGATATTAATATAGAAACTTAGAGTAGGTGACTCACTTCCAAGAATAGCACAAATACATGTAGTAGTGCTATGACTTAGACCCAGGTCTATTAAAACACACACAGACACACACACGCGCACACTTTCTGCTATGTATTATTTTCATCACTTTGTTTAAATATTTTATTATAAGAAAATAATAGGATTTCCCTTTTAGATATAATGTTATATTGAATGATATTTGTCCCCTAACACTGAACTTTATAGGAAAAAATGCTAAGGCAGGATATATAATTTAATGTACAATTAAATTGTTTCACTATTTTATATAGGAATTTTGTCTTCCTATTTATAATTTATGTTGGTCTGTAATTATCTTTTTTTAATCAGTGTTTATCAGCTATAAGTATCCAAGTCACTCATGAAAGAGCTTGGGAATTTTCTATCTTTTTCTAGAATCTGGAGTAGTTTTAATTGACTTGGAAATATCTGATTTTTGAAATGTTGTATTATCTTGATGTATTATCTTGACAGTAGTTTTTTGTATTTTTGTTTTAGGAATAGTTCTTTGATTTTTTAAAAATTGTTTCTTTGGAACTTACTTTGTTCAAATGATCTATCTCTACTCAAAACAGCCTTACTACAGAGTTCACAAATTTAATCGACTGCATAGAATATTTAGAAATGCCACTTATCAGCAATGAGAAAAAGTAACATTAAATAATGATGTGGCTTATATGTGGAATCTAAAAAAAAGAAAAATCATATAAATAAACTTATATACAAAGGAGAAATAGACCTATAGACATAGAAAACAAACTTATGGTTACCAAAGGGGAAAGGGTGGAGGATAATTAGGAGTTTGGGATTAACATATACACTACTATACAAAACATGGATAAAAATAAGGACCTACTATGCTGTGTAACTGAAATTAACACAGTATTGTAGGTCAACTATACTTCAATTTAAAAAAATTAAAATGAAATAAAAATCCTAATCATAACCTCAACAAAACTGTAAGGAACTAACAAATAATAATGCATTAAATTACAAAATAGTATTATGACCCAGCAATCCCACTTCTGGGCATACACACGGAGGAAACCAGAATTGAAAGAGACACATGTACCCCAATGTTCATCGCAGCACTGTTTATAATAGCCAGGACATGGAAACAACCTAGATGTCCATCAGCAGATGAATGGATAAGAAAGCTGTGGTACATATACACAATGGAGTATTACTCAGCCGTTAAAAAGAATTCATTTGAATCAGTTCTGATGAGATGGATGAAACTGGAGCCAATTATACAGAGTGAAGTAAGCCAGAAAGAAAAACACCAATACAGTATACTAACACATATATATGGAATTTAGGAAGATGGCAATGACGACCCTGTATGCAAGACAGGAAAAAAGACACAGATGTGTATAACGGACTTTTGGACTCAGAGGGAGAGGGAGAGGGTGGGATGATTTGGGAGAATGGGAATTCTAACATATATACTGTCATGTAAGAATTGAATCGCCAGTCCATGTCTGACGTAGGGTGCAGCTTGCTTGGGGCAGGTGCATGGGGATGACCCAGAGAGATGTTGTGGGGAGGGAGGTGGGAGGAGGGTTCATGTTTGGGAACGCATGTAAGAATTAAAGATTTTAAAATTAAAAAAAAAATAATAAAATAAATTGCCAAAAAAAAAAAATAAAAAAAATAAAAAAGAAAAAAAAAAAAAAAAAAGAAAATGAACTTTTACAAAAAAAAAAAAAAAACAAAATAGTATTAAGGGCATGAAACTAAATAAGTAGTGAGTAATAGTTTGTCAATATTTTTTTCATTTAAAATTTTCTCAGATTTATCTATAATATAAATTTAATTTTGTTATATACCCAATAGACTTCTCATGGTATAAGAAAATTGATTATAAATTAATTTAAATCAAAAATGAAGACAAATATTTAAAAACATAAATGAAGATAAATTCAGAAATTAACATCAATGAAATAGGTATATTATAAAATTTATACTAGACATCAGAGAAAATAATAAACTATCCAATCAGTAATATTGAGAAGTTGTCTTGATAAATAAAAAATACTGAATTGTCACAATATTTATCAAGTAAATCCCCAAATGATTTAAGGACTATATTTGAAAAAGAAATTAAGCTATAAAATTATTTAAAGAAATCAAATTCATTTGTGAGGTCAACTAAAAAATAACTCCTTATGCAGAAGGCAGAAAATCATAAATAAAAGAAAATATTGATAAATTTGGTAAACATTACACATCTTTACATGAAGAAATAAAATTTTACATTTAAAGGAAAGATATTTGCAATACATTCTAAAAATAATACATAGATATATTAAATGTCTCTATAAACCAAGAAAACAAAAAGACAAACATTCAATGGAAAAAGAAGGTAAGAATCTAAGCAATCAGAATAATCATAAACTTGAATAGTAAATAAGCATACAAAAGATATTAGTTAGTATTTAAATATATGCTGCTGAAAATAAAAATGAAATATAATTTTATACATAACAAGGATGCAAGAAGAAGGAAAAATTGATAATGTCAATTTTAGTGAGGATGAAGCACAGATTCTCATGTTGATGTGAGAATATTAAATCGCATTTCTCTTTGTGAAGACATTTGACTATATTTAGTGAACTTAAAAATTTTATATGTTATCACTTAGCATTTCATGAAAAAGATATCATGACCCAGATAACCACGATGGTGTGATCACTCACATAGAGCCAGATATCCTGGAATGCGAAGTCTATTGGACCTTGGGAAGCATCACTACAAAAAAGCTAGTGGAGATGATGGAATTCCAGGCTATTTCAAAGCCTAAAAGATGATTCTGTGAAAGTGCTGCACTCAATATGCCAGCAAACTTGGAAAACTCAGCAGTGGCCACAGGACTGGAAAAGATCATTTTCATCCCAATCTCAAAGAAAGGCAATGCCAAAAATTGTTCAAACTACTGCACAATTGCACACATCTCACAGGCTACCAAAGTAGTGATCAAAATTCTCCAACAGTACGTGAACTATGAACTTCCAGATGCTCAGGCTGGATTTAGAAAAGGCAGAAGAACCAGAGATCAAGTTGCCAACATCCGTTGGATCATCAAAAAAGCAAGAAGTTCCAGAAAAACATCTGCTTCTGCATTATTGACTATGCTAAGGTCTTTGTGTAGATCACAACAAACTGGAAAATTCTTCAAGATATGGGAATACCAGACCATCTTACCTGCCTCCTGAGAAATCTGTATGCAGGTCAAGAAGCAACAGTTAAAACCAGAAATTGAACAACACTGGTTCCAAATTGGGAAAGGAGAACTTCAAGGCTGTATACTGTCACCTGCTTATTTAACTTATATGCAAAGTCAGTTCAGTTCAGTTGCTCATCATGTCCAACTCTTTGTAACCCCATGGACTGCAGCATGTCAGGCCTCCCTGTTGAACAACTCCTGGAGTTGTCTCAAACTCATGTCCATCAACTCGGTGATGCCATCCAACCATCTCATCCTCTGTCTTCCCCTTCCCTTCCTGTCCTCAATCTTCCCCAGCATCAGGGTCTTTACAAATGAGTCAATTCTTCACATCAGGTGGCCAAAGTATTGGAGTTTCAGCTTCAACATCAGTCCTTCCAATGAATATTCAGGACTGATTTTCTTTAGGACGTTATTTACCTGGGATGTTATTTACCTGGGGTGTTATTTACCTGGGCCAAACTGTGGTGGAGGTAATGAAGATAATGATGACCTCATTCAAAATGTCCCATGCGTGCACTGCTACAGTCAGTGCCCCCGACCCTGCAGCAGGCCACCCCCAACCCATGCTTCTGCCAGATTCTCCTGGGCACTCACGGGCAAGTCTGGGTCAGTCTCTTGTGGGGTCACTGCTCCTTTCTCCTGGATCCTGGTGTGCACAAGATACACCATGGGAAATGCTGGGCTGGATGAAGCACAAGCTGGAATCAAGACTGTCAGGAGAAATATCAACAACCTTAGATATGCAGATGACACCACCCTTGTGGCAAAAAGTGAAGAAGAGCTGAAGAGCTTCTTGATGAAAGTGAAAGAGGAGAGTGAAAAAAACTGGCTTAAAACTCAACTTTCATAAAACTGAGATCATGCCATCTGGTCCCATCACTTCCTGGCAAATAGATGGGGAAACAATAGAAACAGTGACAGAATTTATTTTCTTGGGCTCCAAATTCACTGCAGATGGTGACTGCAGCCGTGAAATTAAAAGATGCTTGCTCCTTGTAAGGAAAGCTATGTCCAACCTAGACAGCATATTGAAAGCAGAGACATGAGTTAGCTGACAAAGGTCTGTCTAGACAAAGGTCTGTCTAGTCAAAGCTATAGTTTTTCCAGTAGTCATGTATACATGTGAGATTTGGATCATAAAGAAAGGTGAGTGCCAAAGAACTGATGCTTTTGAACTGTGGTGTTGGAGAAGAATCTTAGGAGTCCCTTGGACTTCAAGAGATCCAACTAGTCATTCGTAAAGGAAATCAGTTCTGAATCTTCATTGGAAAGACTGATGCTGAAGCTGAAACTCCAATACTTTGGCCACCTGATGCAAAGAACTGACTCCTTGGAAAAACCTTCATGCTGGGAAAGACTGAAAGCAGGAAGAGAAGGGGACGACAGAGTATGAGATGGTTGGATGGAATCACCGACTAGATGGACATGAGTTTGAGCAAGTTCTGGGAGCTGGTAATGGACAGGGAAGCCTGGTGGTGGTGCAGTGTGCTGGGTCACAAAGAGTTGGACATGACTGAGCGACTGAACTGAACTGAGCATTTCAATGTTTAGATGTATGAGCCAAAGTGAGTATGTGTAACAGAAGTGATGTTCATTGCTTACAGAAAATTTTAAAATGTGAGAAGTGAAATATCCAACAGTTGATGGATGATTACGTTGTTTAGTCTATATATATATATATTAATGTATAGAGATTATAAATTATCTTGAGTGAACAATAAGAGAAAGAGGAGATTACATTTGCTTATATGTCAAAGAATATACAAGCAGTGTATTATTACATAGTAAATAATAAAACTTACAAATATAAAATAATGAAATAGAAGGGTACCTGTAAATATATACAGTTGACCTTTGAATAACACAGGGGTTTTCGGCACCAACCTTCTGCCCAGTGGAAAATCTGCATATAACCTAACAGTAGGCCTTCTGAATTCTGTAGTTTTTCCATATGTTTCCTCAGTATACTTGGTTCCACATGCACAAACTACTGTGAATTGTTTATCACTGCAGTATTTACTATCAAAAAAAAAATTCAAAAATAAGTGGACCACCACATCTCAAACCTGTGCTAAGTGTCAACCATAGTTGGTTACCTCTTTGAAGAGGAAAGAGTCATAGAATCGGACGATTTCATTTTCAGCACACTATTTGTAAGCTTTATATATAAAATATAAACCATTGTTGTTGTTCAGTCCTATGCTGCTCTTTGTGACCCCATGGACTATAGCCCATGAGGCTCCTCTGTCCATATGCTCTCCCAGGCAACAATACTGGAATGGATTGCCATTTCCTTCTTGAGCAGATCATCCCAACCCAGGGATCGAACCCACATCTTCTGCACTGTAGGTGGTGAGGTTGCAGGGAAGCTGCTGAGCTACCAGGGAAGCCAAAACTAATATATTGAATACTTTAAAATTCTTTAATAGAACCTTTTAAAGTAAAAGAAAAAAATGACAAGTATGTAGTACACAAAGCATGCATTGGATCTCGATCAAAGGGTAGAAAATGGCAATTATGTAAGATGAATAAGTCTAGAGATCTAATGTATGGCATTAAAATTACAGTTAATAATATCATAATGCATACTAAAAAAGTATTTTATATGTAGAGCTATACATAACAAAAAGAGTAGAAAAGTAATAAAATTGCAAAAAAAGAAAATAGACATAAATTATGTCCAGAAAAAAAAATGAACACAGGGACAAAACTCTTCCCCATTTGTTTAGTGTTGGCTGTTTATTTTTATGATGAAATCATTAGTATCATAAAAGTAGAAAACATCTTATTCAGTGGAAAATATTTTTTTTTAATTTTTTACCATTGATTTTATTTTTTAAATATAAATTCATTTATTTTAATTGGAGGTTAATTACTTTACAATATTGCATTGGTTTTGTCGTACATCAACATGAATTTTATTTTAAGATTTACCACTGTGAAATCACCTCATCTGGGCCAGATGCAACTTATCAATCATATTCCCACTCAACATGAAGTCAGGGTGCAGTACATTCAAACAGAAAAGCCCAGCCTTTGCTCTTCCTCTCCACCTTCCTCTGGTCCTAATTCATTCCTGAAACTGGAGTGAAACACGTTCAGGAGCCCTCAGGCCAGCTAGGTTTCTCATGCTGCCTTTGTACATCCTGAAGTTGAATTTAATTTATACCAGCTTGTGTCATTACCCTGGTCTTTCTAAAATAGCTGAATCCATCAATGCTCAAACCATTTATGAGAGGATATAAAATTTCTACCTATTTGTGGTGAATTACTGTTATTAATTGAATAAATATTAATACACACATATTTCAAAGCAGAAGATCTTCACATTTTTTTCCACTGAAGAATTTCATTATTTTAATACAATTTAATACCTTAGGTGAATAAATATTTTTAAAAGCTTAAGACAGGGTTTTGTAATTATGCATAGCCACCTGCTCTGAGTCATATATTTAGTTTAGAATGTTAAACCTACAGATTTACAGTTTTTCCATTTGGACTCTGAATTCTGGCCTGAATCTGTCACATAATTTCTAAGTAGTTTTATACACAGAACAGCCTGAACCACAGTCCAAATCACTAAAAGCAAGTCACCAGTTGTGATGGAGGCTAATGTCTCCAAGTCAGAGGGCTGTTATCTGCTATTTATATCAAAGCTTATACAGCAGCTGAGTCAGTATAATAGTGCACTAAAAGTGAAGTGGGTAAATATATTCTATTTGTTAGTTAATGGTTTTCATATGTATAAATTTACTTTCAACAATTTATTGGGGTGTAGCTATTCTATTTCCCTTGCAGAATACAGAAATGATGCTTGACACAACTGTGAACGGAGAAATCAATTACAGCTTTACTACTCTGTCTTTAGCCACTAATAAATCCTGAAATTTATTTATTTTAAAAATAAGTTATTAACTAGGAAATATAATTTCAAGCATCATCAGTTCAGTTCAGTTCAGTCGCTCAGTCGTGTCCAACTCTTTGCGACCCCATGAATCACAGCACGCCAGGCCTCCCTGTCCATCACCAACACCTGGAGTTTACTCAGACTCACGTCCATTGAGTCAGTGATGCCATCCAGCCATCTCATCCTCTGTCGTCCCCTTCTCCTCCTGCCCTCAATCCCTCCCAGCATCAGAGTCTTTTCCAATGAGTCAACACTTTGCATGAGGTGGCCGTTATATACAGAAAATGTGAGTAGAAGTGTGGATGATAAACACGTGACTACTTCTAGCTTCTGGTTTTTCATGGAAATGTAAATGTTATTTATAGTGGCAAATAAACCCTTAAGTTGCTTTAATTAAAACAGTTTCTTTCTTTTGCAGCATTTTACCCAAATCATTGTAGACGAACGTCAAGAATACATCACCGGTTTTAACATGCTGAAGGATGATGCTAACATTTCAATTTTATCTTAAATGCTATTTCAATGAAAAGGTATTTTTCACTAAAAATATAAGCAAGATGAAGTGAGTTGATTTCTGTTTTAGCAATGTGACAGAAAATCATAAAAATATTTGCAATCTCAATTCTTATCTAAGTTGGGCCTCCCATTTTTGATCAAATATACTCAATCTGATCTCAAAAAACAGCAGTAACAAGTCAGTTTCTAATTTCATACCATAAAGACAACCATAATCCTTCATTTTAATGCAATCTGTTGTAAATCTTAATGCCATGTGTAATTTTTTTGAAGGTAGAAATGTCACTGTTATTTGTTCTCATTCAGCTCCCATCTGCAATGCAGCATTAACCGTGAGTGATGCTGATATGTGGTGTCCAGGATATTGTCGTTAGATGTAGCCCTGTGGCAAAGAGGTAATCATATTGATTTTTCACTACTGCAGCAAATACTCTTGTGTCCAACTGCTAAGCTCTGGAAAAAATAAATAAAACCAGAACGATCAGATCTGCTGTTGAAGCAAGATTTCAAGTGCTTCCAAATCGTCTTCTGCAAGGTCATTTCAGTCAGTATTACCCTCATAAATGGGATGCACTGGATAGTATTTGCCTCAGTATTACCCTTATAAGTGGAGGCATTGGATAGTATTTGCAGCTCTCCAAGCTTTCCACTGACCAGTTATTTGGAGCTGTTTTCTTCCTGACTATTCTTATAGGTGTCAACACAAAATGTTAAGGAACAACTTGTTTTATAAATGAAGATAGAAGCAATATGTGTACCACTCTGAGTAACAGGGAAATAGAATTAATAAAGCCATGTTGTGCTTTAGTTTTCATGGAATATCTAACAAAGGATTTTTACAAAATGAATGAAATATAATTTTGAAGGATAGAAAGATTTTTAAAAATGTGTTTCAAGAAAGAATTGTTTTAAGTGTCAGTGAATTTGTTTTTTATTTGTTTATTCTAAGTGTTTTACTTTGTGCTGGTTTCTGTTGTATTAGTATTGATACTGTTCAGAATACAGTAGATAAAATTATCTGATTTCTACCTGACTGGGATTTATAAAGTATTTTTGCAGTTATTTCATTTTTCCATTTAGTATAGCTATCCTGAGAAAAAAAAGTTTTAATATATACTATTAATCTTTGTTTAGGCTAAAAGGAGTGATGTAAACTTACTAGCTTATTTGTTATAAACCTATTTTAAAGATTTTGAAGTTATTTTCATTCATTCTTCATTCAATCATTCCCTTATTCGAAATGCACACACTGAGCTCATAGGATTCTTTCTGCCCTCAAGTAGTGTCATGTGTGGGAGGAGCATTGAAACATAAAAAATTAGTGCCATGTCAAGTCAGCTTCCGAACAGTGATATGTCATGATGATAAGAGACCGTATTGCTTTCTGCTTAACATCATCTAATGGTGTTATGCTGTATGCAAAGTCCATTTTTTCTATTAGGTTCTACATAGGTCTACATGATCTGGATTCTCTCTTGTTCTCATTATAGACTTTCGTCTCTTCCTATCCAGCCTCTTTCTTTTCCTCCTTCTCTTTCTCCTTCTTCTGTTTCAATCAGTAAATCTTTGATTTCTCTGTGATGTGTATTACATGACTCTTTACCTAGATGGATGGTCTCATCTATGAATCTTCCTATAGGTTAGAAATCATCTCAAATGTCACCTCCTGAAGAGATTATCTTGAGTATAATTTCCCATTCTCCATTCCTTATCATTTTACTCTTTTGATTTCTTCCATAACAGTTAAAATCCTAAGAGAAGATTCTCTCCCCTGCCCTCCCATCAAATATTATCTGTCCCTTCAATGAAATGCACTCTATCTAGACTGATCACAATTACAGTGCTTGGCTCAGGGTAGATAATCAATAAATATTTGTCAAATAAATGAATAGACAGTATTTAAAAATAATGTTGTATATTCCTAGTGTCAATTATAGAAGTTTTTAATTACAGGTACTCAAATGTTTAGCAAATTATTGAACCCTGTTTTCATAATACACATGAAAGATAAGCCAACTTCAGGTAAAAGGTAAACAGACATGATGAGAAGATGAAATAGCATATATAGTAATGTAGAGTCTTGAATGATTTATGTAACTTGAAGCTATATGTAACTTTATATAACTAAGACAAATAGTCAAATTTCAGGGTAAAAATGTACTAGATAATAAATTATTATGGTAAAGAGAGAACATGAATGTGAAAGTTCTAATATGCAATGAAAGAAAATTTGGATTGTGTCTGTTAAATGATAAGGATTCACAGAAAAGTAAAAAGCAGGTGAGAGTGATCAAAGTTGCTATTTGTATGATTCTTGAATTTTTTTTTAATAAGAGGATTGAAATATTATTCTACTGGCAGTACAGAGAAGGTTGAGACTAGAGGAAGTGAAGTCAAATAGAAACCCACATGATAATTAAAGAAAAAGATGGGGAAGGTCTGAACTAAAGCATTGTCAGAGAAGAAGATTCGGATTTAAGAGGTACTTCTGAGATAACATATGGAGAGACTATTGTGAAGTGACAGAGGGAAAAATGAGTAAAAGATGAAGTCAAATTTGGCTAAATTACCAGGATTGTTAGTTGGCCATAAAAGGAAAACTTTAGAAAATAAAGCGTAATGAGCTTGATCTTGACAATTTTGAATTTGAGTATCTATTGTCATCTCAAAATGAAGATGTTTAGATAACCAGTAGGTTCTGGACACATTAGTAAGTAGATTTCATTTGAAAAGCAACAAAGTCTGCTCTGATTTGATAAGTATTTTTTATGTGTGGTTAATTAATAGATATTGCAAGGGTAAATAATAAATAAGTGCAATTCATCAGATCATAAAGAGTGAAAAAGGAAGAACCATGTAAACCTTGAAAATGTCTACATCTATATTTAGGTTCACTGCTGTCTTCTTGGTGGAGAAGGCAATGGCACCCCACTCCAGTACTCTTGCCTGGAAAATCCCAAGGATGGAGGAGCCTGGTAGGCTGCAGTCCATGGGGTCGCGAAGAGTTGGACATGACTGAGTGACTTCACTTTCACTTTTCACTTTCATGCATTGGAGAAGGAAATGGCAACCCACTCCAGTGTTCTTGCCTGGAGAATCCCAGGGATGGGGGAGCCTGGTGGGCTGCCGTCTATGGGGTCGCACAGGGTCGGACACGACTGAAGCGACTTAGCAGCAGCAGCAGCTGTCTTCTTGGAGCTTCCCTGGTGGCTCAGTGGTAGAATCTTCCTGCCATTGCAGTAGATGTGGGTTTGATCCTTGGGTCTGGAAAATCTCCGAGAGAAGGAAATGGCAACCCACTTCAGTATCCTTGCCTGGGAACTCCCATGGACAGAGGTGCCTGGAGGGCTACAGTCTATGCGGTTGCAATAGAATCAGACATGACTGAATAACTAAACAACAGCTGTCTTCTCCCAATGGTAGCTGTTGCTCACCATGTCTGGCAAAAATAAAGAGTGAGTAATTTTATCAAGTTACTATGTAACTCACATTCAGAGCAAAACATTTGCAAAAGTGTTTCTGGCTAAGTTAAACATGTAAATTTTAATGATATCAGTGAGTTTAGTCAAATGAGATCATAAAATATATAATTTATCATTTGGTTTTACTTAGAAACGTGAAAATGTAATTAATTAAATATTTCTTAATTCTCAATAAATTTAGATTTCATATGGATTAAAGTATGTTCTAATGAGATAGAAAAGATACAACAATGTGTAACCTAAACAGTTATCAAAAAGGTTACTTTTTAAATTTTGTGGCCTATATTTTGGAATGGGATTATTGGCCAAATGATGAGTATTTCTGTTTGGGAGAGCTATCCCTTTCTCATCCAGACAGTCTCAACTGCTCAAAACATGAGTAAACTATTATATATATCATATATGTCCCTATAGGGAGACAAAAATAAACATATATAGAAATAATGCAATTATGATATCTATACTATGCATATGATACAGAAATAAAATATCTCCCTAAGAAATCTGTGATTAAATATGTGTCCCATATCTACAAATCTAATACTGAAAGGCAGCTCTATTCATTCATGTCAATGAAAATGTAATAGCTTTGTAACTCTTAATCAGAAAAGTACTTTGCAAACAGAAAGTTACAGGTAAATTTCAATTGATGACCCTGGGTTGTGTTTTCCTTCTGTTACACAAAATCAAGAGAAGTGTTGCCAAAAGAGTGTTTAGGGTAAGAAAAAGGAAACAAAAAATAACCTCCAGATGTTCTTGAACAAAATTTAATTCCTATTACTAGTCTGTACAGTGAACAGTTGGAAACTTATGATTCATTGATTCAATTACTGTTAATTTTGTGGCAGTAATTTCCTAACCTTTAGATTTGATTGAGGTAAAGCCCATAATGCAATGTCTTATTTTATTTCATATTTGCCAAGCATCAGATTTGCTTTGTATTTGATGCAGATAGAATGTAAGTGTACCATTATGGAATATGTTTAAATAAAATACCAGAAAAGTACGCCAGCCAATTAAAAACCAAAAAAGAGCATCACATTATCGTATAATTTAGTTATGTGCTCCATTGTGAAATCTCAATGAGTTAAAGCACTCAATCTATTCTCTTTTTGAGTTTTCTTGTGTTTTAGCAGGAAGGGGAATTGCTTGAACAACTTAGGCAGATAGAAAGATTAGGTCTCAAAGCAAATCTTTTGGAAGGAGGTGTTAAATGAGCCACTGCTGATTAAAATTACATCAGTACCAACTACAAAGATAAACTGATAGATACATTAATTTTCATATAACAGAGAAAGAATGAATATACCCTATTGTGAAGAATTCCACTCCTGAAAATACTTTACAGATATCAGTGCTTTTGTGTACCAGGAAACATACACAAGAAAAAAATCATAGAGTATACTCTTCACTGACAATAGACTGATTAAGTAATGTGTACCATAATCACCAATGGCGTATTATGCACCAATAGACATGAGTGAAATAGTTACATACCAAGATATTGATTAATTTTATGGCATAAAGTTTAAAAAATCTGGAGACATACAACGCAATGTATGCTGTATGATTCCAGTTATATATATTTTGAAAACTGAGAATACTCAGGAAAATTTAGGAATAAATAATTGGACAGTACCTGCTATGGACTGAATGCTTGTGTCTCCTTCAAATTACTGTGTTGAAACTCTAATACCCAATGTGATGATATTTAGAGATCAGACCTCTGGAAAGTATTTAAGTCATGAGAATGGCGCTCTCAAGATGAGATGAATGCCCTTGTAAAAAGAACTCTCTTCCATGTCAGAATGCAGTGAGAAGACAGCTGTATGCAAACCAGGAAACGAGCCCTCACCAAGAACCAAATCTGCCAGCATCTTGATTGTGGACCTCCCAGCTGCCAGAACTGTGAGAAACAAATATTTGTTGTGGGAGGCACTCAGACTATAATAATTTATTATAGCAGCCTGAACAGACTGTAACAGGAACCTAAAGTGAAAGGCAAGAGGAACTGCAATGAAGTCCATTAGGGGAGTTAATTTTAGAGGATGGGCTACTTATTCCAAAGAGGCACACTGGAAGAGAGGTGTTGGGTTGCTGAATAATATTTCATTCCTTGATCTTTAACAGTTGAACATTATTTGATAATTGGTTAAGTGATGCATGTATGGTTTTGTGTATTCTTCATTATGTGTTGTATGTCACAATAAATTTGGTTAAAACCAAAAAGAAGGATCAGAAAGGGATCAAGAAAATAAATAATTCTAAGAGTAATATTTAAGAGGAGAAGTAAATTCAAGGATGGTTACACTCAAACATGATAGAGTGGAACTGAGACTGATCTCTACATATTCTCCATCTATGGGGAGATTTGTCTTGCCAGGTTGCTCTCAGTCTACTGCTTTGCATATAAGCTAGTTAGCTGAAATATAATGCATGCTACAACTATCTAGTTGTTTATACAACAACTACTAGTTGTATAATTACAACAACTCCGTATTTAGCATCCTGAATACGGAGTTGTCGTAAAATACATGGTTGCCAAATGTAAAACTAATGTTATTTATATTAAATTAGTGAAAAAAATTTAAAAATTATAATAGGATGGTAAAGGGAATTAATTAGAAGTGAAAACTCCTGCTTTAAAAAAATTAATAAAGTTGCTGCTACTGCTGCTAAGTCGCTTCAGTCATGTCCGCTTCTGTGCGACCCCATAGACGGCAGCCCACCAGGCTTCCCTGTCCCTGGGATTCTCCAGGCAAGAACACTGGAGTGGGTTGCGATTTCCTTCTCCAATGTATGAAAGTGAAAAGTGAACATGAAGTTGCTCAGTCGTGTCCGACTCTTAGCGTTGAGTCAAAACTAATTAATGTAGTTTACCTTTAAAATTAAGTAATTATAATTCTCTTAATTTACAATGTTGAAATATTTATAAGAATTTAATTATGTTAAAATACTACATGTTTTTGCTAATACAGATTATTAATATTATGATGTCACATGGCCAGCCCTTCTTGCATATCTGAATAGAGAAGGAAAAATGTTGCAGGGTGATGTTTTCTCTTGTTATGAGAAAAGTAATTTCTTGATTTCTTAGTGTTTAGATTTATTTCTATTACATGAGACAACTCACCAAACAATGCCTAGAGTGACTCTGAATAATGTGGCCATGTAAACCATTTGCTTCCTTCTTTATTACTAGTGCATTATTAAACTTACCAGTTAAACAATTAAGGTTTTTAACTAGTATGTATACATGAAAATGCTTAGTGACTTGCAAAAGAAAAAGTATGATTCGGCAGAAAGCTGGTAAGGTTGTTTGTCTCCATAGCTAAAATGAAGCAACGAGTTTAGGCAATCACTTGGTTAATTCAAGCATTAAAACTGTTTTTGCTTCAGTTGCCTAGATAATCAAAATCAAGCTGCTGGGAATTTTGCCTAAATTTTCTTAGCATTTTGTTCCATTTTTAAGTGAATTTGGTCATAGAAATGTAACTTCAGATATTTTCAGTGCTATTAGTTATAAGGAAATGAATGTAACTTGCTACTTTCATCACTCAAATGTTGAGGTAACTCTGGATTAAATGCACAAATGAAGTTTCCAAACTTTGTTTTGAATTACTCAGTCTTCTGCTCTTTGCCTCTGCTTTGTTCCTCCTTTGTTCTTCTTTTTGTTTCTTATCTCTTTTATTTCTAAAATGCACACACACACACACACACGTTTATGTATTACCTGCAGGCTCATTGACTCAGTCGTGTCTGACTCTTTGCAACCCCATGAACTGTAGCCTGCCAAATGGTGTCTATAGAATTCTCCAGGTAAGAATACTGGAATGGGTTGCCATGTTCTTTTCCATATGCACTAACTCCTTCCAAAAAAGGTCATTAATGTATACATTCTATTTGAATGCACACATAGCTTACTGAAAGACTGCAAGTTTATTGACAAATTCCCTGAAGAATCAAGGAGTATTATAAGTCAGATCTTGAGTTACTTAGGAGGAGGGGGACAATGTATATATCATGATATGTTCAATCAGATCGCATAAGGCTTTCATTGTAAACAGAATATAGTGATGATTGTAGCATGGGGGTAAGTGGAATACAAGGTAGAATGTCAGGAGATGGTCATAGATAAAAGTAGTGGCTTGAGAAGAAGCTGTGTGGACTTCCTGGTCTGTTCAATAGACTGTCACCAAAGTTCTTTATGCGGGAAAGGGATATAACCAGAGTTTTGAGGGGATCACATAGGCATGATGAAGAATGGACTAAGAGAGAAAAGAGTGAGAGGGAGACCAATTAGAAGATGGTTAAAATAACCCAGGATTAAAATAAAGGAATAATAATAGGTATAGAGCAGAAAGCAAATATTTTTGTGATAATTCTGAGGGATAATAGATATATATTAGTAAAGCATTGGTTATAGAACATCTAGGGAAAGTGTATATATATTTGCAAGAAGAGAAGCAGGGAAAAATCAAAATTATTGGAATCAGAAAATTATGAGGCAACAATGATAGAAAAACTAATGACCTGAACTGCCAATACATAATGAAAAAAGAAAAACATAGGGAAATTAGGGGTTTCGTCCTTGAATCTTTTCTTCAAAATTTAGGCATGTACAATACAGTCCATGGAATTCTCGATGCCAGAATTCTAGAGTGGGTAGCTGTTCCCTTCTCTAGGGAATCCTCCCAACCCAGGGATTAAACCCAGGTCTCTCACAATGCAAGAGGATTCTTTACCAGCTAAGCCACCAGGGAAGCCTAATTAAAGTATACTCTTCAGTAATTATTACTCTTTGGTTTTTTTGCTTGCTTTAACTCAAACAGAACTATCAAGTCAATGGGTCAAAACTTTAATATGCAATAAAACCTAAAAAGACAAACTGTTAAAAGTCCTAAATATATGAACTAGATGGTGACATTTATTTCCTATTCACATTTATTGTAATTTCTTGGGAAAACTAATCACAATTATTTTCTTCGATTTATGAAAAGTTTTTACAGCATTTTGGTGTAAATATGTATACTTTTCCAAAACTAAGAATTTTTAAAATTAGATATCTCAGAGGAAAAGAGAATTTTTCCTCCAAGCAAACTTCTAATATTCTATATCTTAGTACAAATGGAACATTTAATAGTGAATACTAAATGATATCCATCCATTCTTTTGTACTTATATAGTTCCACTTTATTTCTCTCCTATAGCGCTCATTGCATGATAGTATTATTCTGCACATCTATCTAGTCATCCCTTAAAACCAGCACAGTGCCTGGTTTGTCCTTATACAGGGAATAGCTAAAATATTTTTTAAAATATATTAACAATTTTGCCAACTGGTGATGATTCTTAGATAACAGTCTATCAAAAACAGTACCCAAGTCCGGAAAAGAATACTACTATCTAGACTTTCTAATAAATTATTTTAAAAGTATTTTGAATTTATGGTACTTTTTAATGTACTTAATAATCAGAGTGAGAGTGTGCTTTGCCTAGTAACTCAGTAGTTACTAGGCTCTTAAGGGTCTTCAATATCCAAGTTAATTCTAGACTTAATATAATTATTACCACATAAACAGGAAGCACTTGCTCTCCATTATCATTTAATTCCTATGATACCTATACTGAAAATGTTTCAATTATAAATAAAAGTTGCTGCTGACCAGAACACAAACAACTTTGCTGACAAAAATTCAATAGCAAATGAGTGACCCAATTGCCAGTGTAATTTCCCTAAGGAGCAATTCTTTCCATGAAGCTAGCCAAAGAGCTCATGTCTTTTCATGTTACCACCTATATGAATCACAGAATATTGATTTCTATATTAACTCTCAGAGAGCCTGACCTCCTTATAACAGTGCATGTGTGTTTCCATCTGAAGTGCCACTGAGAGGGGTTGTGCACTTGAATAATTTTCTCCACACCCCTGGGCTCTCCTTGAGAATAAATACATATACATATTTATGATGTGGCTCCATTTACTTAGGAGTCAAAAACAGCTGCATAATAAAACCAATGATGTGTTTTAAAATGAATAGCAAATCTCATCGTCCTTAATACAGACACATGCTGTTAATTCTGAATCCCTAAATCTTTATGGAAGCAGCCTCCTCTCTTCATCCTCATAGACTACGATGTTTAACTTTCTGCTTATTGACCTGGATTTAGGAACACAACCTGTAAGAAACACTACATTAAGATAGTCCTGTGATATATTTACCTCTGAATTTTTATGTTTGGTCTCCAGCAGTATATGTAGTGGCATATTTTCAGAAAGTGTGGAACCTGAATCCCTTAGCCAGAAATGTAAACTTGGTCATCTTTATATTCAGCTCCTTTTCCTCCAGACAATGGCTCTCTTATTCTGTATGACTACCTCTTCTGTAATAAGTATATGACAACAGGCGCTCTCTCTACTGAATTACTTAATCTCATTTGAGTGCTGTATAAATTTGGCTTGAAAATTAATGAGGAAAGTCCTACATGATTTCCTTCACAAAGTTATTTTGTCTCGACACAAGCAAATTCTTAGTAACAAACAAGAATGGCTGAATTTCAGTCTTCAGGGGCAAACGTTTTTGTGTGTTACTCTCAAACAATTACAATTATTAGACATATATCCTGACTGCTACATTGGATCCCATTAGCCCTCAGAATATCTCTGACCTACAGAGGGCTGAATGTCACTTCTGAATGCTTTCATCTGATGAGGTCAGGGCCAAAGAAATAATCATTTTTATTAACTAAAAATTAGCTTAATTCAGACTTTAATTATATATGCCAAATCCCTCATCTTTGGCCATATTTTACTGGCTAAAAGCAAATCACAGGTCTCACCCACAAGCAAGAGGAGGGCATTACACAGAGCATGAGCACCAGGAGATAGAGATCACAGGGGTCATTTTCTATTAATGCCTACCACAGAGGGAGAATCAATAGGAATTCCCAATAGATTAGATAAATGGTTCAAGTGAAACAGAGAGGAAAGGACAACCCCTTGATTTTTGCCTGAACAAAAGGAGGGATGATGAGTTATGCTAGTCCTCAGGTGGAGTGACTAGAGAACGGAAGTAAAAGAATTTCTTTTGGACATGTTACATTTAAAATGTCAGTTAAAAAATCAAATAGGATACTGAGCAAATCGTCTACCATGCAAGTCTGAAAAACAGGAAAGTCCTAAAGGAGAGCTCATTTTCAATTTTTACTGTCTTATTAAAAACGTATCATATAAAGCATTTCAAGGTAAAAAACAATCTAATACTATATACCTCATAATGATAGGTTAAACACACACATAGAGAAATATATGTGCTAACTGAATTTTCATAAGCTTTTCCTCAAATATTACATCTCAGAGTAACTGTATCTCTAAATATAATAACTTTATCCTTTATATGGAATTCTCTGGACTTAAAAACATAATATCAGCTTCATTATAAGTGATATAGATAGTAACATTCATATTTATTATTTCACATATATCTCTTTTCATATAATGTTATTGTCATTATCTCATCTATTTTATTTGGTTTTGAGAGTTACAATAATACAATATGTTTAGATGCATATTAAACACTGAGATTGTGAAACTGCTAGATTTGATTTGGATGACTTGCTATTCTGGGTGAATAAAGTCTTCATTTTAATTATTTTCTGAGAACCAATAACATGGTAGATGAGAGAGAAAAAAAACATTTATGTTTGCTTTATGTTTTGGAAAGAAAGAATTGCTATAACCAAGGTTTCTCTATTTATATTTTACATAATTAAAATGTTCCTGCTTAGAGAACAAATTGGATTCTATTATTAAATTAAGCATTGTGATGATGTAGAATTGAAAAAGAAGCATGTACTGCCAGTGGGCATTTCAAACTGCTAAGCTTTGATGACATTCCAGATAGTAAAAACATTCAGGATTAGAACTAGGTGGAAACAATGTATTTTTGGCAAGTGTGACTCAAATTAATGTGTTTATTTGCAAACTATAAATAAACATGTTTGTCATAATTTCATTTTTGTGCAGAACTGGTGCTGTATTGAAATTATAGTCTAGTCAACGCTCAGTCTACTCATATTCTAAGCCATTCAGTGGTGAACGGCTTAGAATTATAAATCTCTGAACACGTATGGAAGCCATATGGCAAACATATCAGGAAGTTTAAATTTTAAATTATGAGCAGGACTTTGCTAAAATTTCCCTGGATACTCTGCTCTGTGTGATTAATCTGAATTACTCTCACTTTTTCTAAGGATGTTAGTATTTCATTCAATATTGGCGAGAGACAGAAACAGACGAAGTAGTAAGCCCCTACCTTTTCTGAGCTTCAATAAAAAGGAGAGAAGGGAAACTGTAGCAATTTTTAACCTCATAGTTAAGATAATACTGTTTTTAACCTCATAGTTAAGATAATATTGAAAATGAAATAACATTCCAGATTTACTCTAAGTGTCATGCATATTTATGTGTTTCACAACTTATAAATTATACTTTCCTCCATATCTTACTTATATACTTCTCAAAATAAAGTTTCCAAACTATTTATCTTTTCAAGCTACTGTGGTTTATACACAGTAGAACCTTTTCTCTACTATTGCTATTCTATAAGATAAAAATTGCAATGTTTTTCCTAACACACAGTCATAGTAAATATTTTTTAGTGCCAGTTCTTTGGAAAACTACAATTAAATACTGTTAAATTCATCATCCTGGAAAGGAAAAAAAAAAAGTATGCTGTGGTTACTTTATTCAGAATTATTTATGTACTTTTGTTTGTAAAGTGCCACAATAATTTAATGCATGTATTTATTTGTTTAGGTCAGTAGTTTGCTGCTCATAAGTATTTGATAAGCATCTAATCTCTCCTGTTCTCCAGAATTTAGCTAAAACATCAATGTTGTAAAGATTAGAGTGAAACTGAGATATAAATATTCAGCAGAGAATAACCATTTTCCTAGAAATAAAATCCCTTTAAGTGTTATAGCACTGTTACAATGCGGCTTTAATCATATAAAAATGTATTTTTATAGTTTTAGAATCTATGCAACATACTGATATTCATATGGCTTTATCACTAAAGGACAGCCGCTTTTCTGATTAAAAGGACAGAATCACTAAAAAAAAAATCATTTTTTTTTCTTGCCAATTTTAAAGCATTATAATAACAAATTCTACTGAAAAAAAAAATCATCATGTAATGAAAATTCTTCCTAGCATTATTGCTAAGTGATTAGGGAAAGAGAAAAATTTACTATTTTAACACTCATAAAAATCTCTGTATCTGCTTAAAAAAATAAACAATTGCTCATGCATTTGAGTTTTCCATACAAATCTACACATAATGACTATTTCAGGCCAGTATAATTAAGACAATACTTTAATTTAGAAATTCTATATCGAATGAGGAATGGCCCTTCTACATAATATTCTTGTAAAAATACCAAACTTTCTTCAGAGAATCTTACAGTTTTTTATTTTTCAAACTTGCCCTGATGACAAGGTTAAATACGTATCCATAAATACACAGCCTTGCCTCTATTGTCTTTAATCACACTCCAATGAGTTTTCTTCCAGTCTTCCCACTGATACTTTGGATGGATTTTACAGCTTTCCAGATGCTTTTTACTAAACAAGATCTCCTATCTTTAGTTCTTAAAAAAACCAAGACAAGCCTACACTCAAGTTTTAATTTTGCATATAGTAGTTTAAATGTCTGCAGTCTGCCTAGCTCAGTTCTGACCTACAGTCTCAGGGCTAGGTGGGAGGAGAGAGAAAGGTGGTGAAGAAGTAGCTTTTTTCTTATTCTGACTTAAATTTATCAGATTACACTTTCCACATCTTGAGTCCTCTGTTGTAACTTCAGTTCCATTATATCCTTCTTGTGCCTAGCAAGTTCCACATCCCTTGGTAGCAGTTCAAGCCATTTTCATTGCCCTTTCTTCAGTTTTTATCAGCTCTCCTGACATGAGAGAAGTGTACTAGCAAAAGGGGAAAGTTTCTTTGCCATGGATGGCAGGGATGGTGGGTTTGGATATGGTCAGGTGATTTACTCTAAGCACATGTCTATTCACCCAACAAATATCTAAATATATTCCTTTTAATAAGATCATTTGTCAAATAATAGTTACTATTAATAATAACATGCTATTTCTTCAGGACGACTACATTGACATTATGATAAGTAAGCTTTTACCTCTTCCTTCCCTGAATTACATTGTAAAATATCACAGTAACTGAGAAATAATGGTTCAGTGCTTGAATTGCTCCTAATTCTCAGCATTCCTGACCGGAGAGAATTTTAGATTTCCTTGTTATATTTGTGAATCAGATAGCTAAAATAGCTTCAGGGACCCTACAGGAAATTAGATAAAGCAGGTTAGCTAAGAGTTAATAGAGAGGGATAGGAATCTGTCCAAAAGAGAGTATTGTGTTATACATGATAAAACAAACAAACAGCACTTCAGTCCCATACTCCACCCCCAGCCCACAAAAAACAAACACTTGTATACACCAATTAAATTTATCTCTAATGTGACTTTGTGATCACAATCCTAGAGGTATAATGCAAATGAGGTGCAACTTCATTTTTTTTTTACTAGCACTTACATGGTTTCAAATGTTTACATTTATATGGCTGATCTACATGCACATTTTCACAATATATTACGTGATATATAAATATATTATCATCTTCTTAGTTGCCTTAATTCAGTTTATTAAGGTTTCCATTTCTTTGCCAGTGATTTTGAGAGGCCAGATTTGTCACTCAGCATCATCCAGGAGGTGCTAGTGGTGGAGAACCTGCCTGCCAATGCAGGAGTCATAGGAGACACAGGTTCAATCCCTGGGTCAGGAGGAGGACATGACAAGCCACTCCAGTACTCTTGTCTGGAGAATCCCATGGACAGAGGAGCCTGGTGGGCTACAGTCCATGGGGATCACAAGAGTCAGACATGACTGAGAGACTTAACACTTTCACTTTCCCTTCACTTAACTTTCAATTCAGGTCCAACAGTAATATAACAATTCACGCACCAAAACCAAACTGTTTTAATTAAATCAACTTTATCATATATTTTAGTATATGACAGAGCTATCTCCACTTCCCTAATTTACCTCCATTATCAATGTTTTTGTCTTTCCTACTTATTTATTTTTCCAGATAAAAATTAACTTATCTAGCTATAAAAAACCTTTGGCACTTTTAGTTGGATGATGTTAAATTTCTATATGAAAAGGGAAAACACATTCTTTTGAAGTTGAGTGCGAAATAACGTGAAAGAATAGAAACTGGGAAATACTGACACAAAGCCAGTTTACACCTACTCACAGGACCTTTGACCAGGTGCTCACAAGAATGTCAGGTACAAAGTGGCCTCTGTTGGGATGCAGGCCCAGAGAAGGATACTACCACTGTTGCAGTATACTTTTGCTTAGAAACTTCCATCCAAAGAAAATAAGCCTTAAGCTCCTGGAGGCAAATGAATGAACTCTCAGTATGTGGAGAAACACTTTTGGCAGTGGGAAAATGGTAAAAGAAAACCAAAAAAAGAAAAACAACAACAACAACAAGAAAACCACCTTCCCTGTGGCTAAAATGTGACAAGCATCCTACACCAATGCTATTTTAAGCCTCCAACCTTTGAAGGACTAGCAGGAAATTCTCTACATAAACTTATTGAAGATATAAGACAGAGTTTGACTACCATGGGAAAGAGGCAAGATCACTGTGAAGGCTGAATCTTTGCGACCTAGAGACACAGAGCCTGCCTAGCAGTGAGGCTGAACAAGATAATAGAGAACATAGCTTGTTACCAGCATCAAGCCAGGAAACACCAGGATAAAAAATAGCAGACTGCAATGGAGAAGGGGCAAGAGGATGAAGAGAGACTTTCCACTGAAGTACAGGTACAAAGAATAATTGAAAAATTGAATGTAAGCAGAAACACCAAGAAAAGCCCTTCATCATCCTAGCTGCAAGAGAAATACAAAGTTACTTGTGCACTAAATTTAACTATAAACACTACAAAATACAAATGTGGTTTAACCCATCACTAGGTTAATAAGTCAAATCCTTACACTAGCAGCCTAGTATAAGAGAAGATGTGACATTTCCTGGCAAGAATCAACAATTATCACACACACATAACCACCATCAACAATGACAGGACCAGATTTATAGTGGACCTAGATGTTTGAGTTATTAGCTAGGAAATTTAAAATAACTATGATTTACATGTTAAAGGTTCTAAAGGAAAAGGTAGACACATTGCATGAACAGATGGGGAATTTCAGCAGAGATGGAGACTATAATATACAGTCAATTTTTCAAGTCATTTCAGCTAACTTGGGTTTAAGGACTTAACTATTAGCTCTGGGCCTTGTACTTTAGTTATAAAAGTAAGCCTGGCTTTGCTATTAAGTGGTTATCAATTATTTGCAACATGGTCTTAAATTGAAGTTCACATTGAAGCATCAACAGTATCAACATAATTAAAAATAAATAAAACCTCAGTCTCTTTCTTTCTGGGTGGTAACAACAAACAATAATTCAAAATTCCTGTGAAAGAAAAACACATGCATTTAAAATCTATCCCACACCAATGCAAAATATTAGCTTTTTTAAGATAGATATTAAAAGAATGCTATCAGCCCATTAATCACAAAATAACAATCTCCTTCAGCCTCTTGCACAGTTTGAATCAACCAACACTATTAGATGTATGATATTATTTAATCCTATATAGTGTACAATTAATCTCTAAGATCAATCAGTTTTTCTCATTGACCACATTAAACTATTAGATAAAAATATGTGCATATGAATAGACTTGCTTCTAGCATATCTTTAACTAAAGTTGAAGTTTCTGATTGTTAGGAATCCTAGAATAGTTTAACTTAGCCATCTGAATATGTTTAGGTAATTATAAATATTCTCATCTAGTGTAAACAATTAAAATGAAAAGAATATTTTCAGCTCATCCAGATTCACAGAGGTTGGTTAAGAAATAATCTTCCCTTCAGATTCATAGCATTCTGATGATACTTTCTTGTAAAAATTAGGCAGTAACCACACATATTAGAAAAAAAATCTACTGTATGTGTCCCACCTAAAATAGTCACAAGGAAAGGAGGTTTGTTCTTCCACTCTCATTATCATTGTCCTGAAGTGTATATGGCATGAAAAAAGGAATAAATATAGTACAACTCAAAATTTTTAAAAAGAAGCAAATTGTATTTATTCAAAAAGGCATAACTATATTTATACACAAAATATAAGTATAAAAAGCTAACAGAATAAGTTTAATAAGGTTGCTAATTTTAACATTTTATAAAAACAAATTGTACCGCTATAGCAATGAATAAAAGGAAATTGAAATTGATATATTAAGTACAGCCACATCATAAAATTAACAGCAAGCTGGCTCTATACTTTCAATGAAATATAAAGACTTTAGTGTAGCCCAAAGAACAAACCTGTAAGACTCCTACAAGTCTTGATTTTAGACTTATTATAAAACTAGAGTAATTAAGACACTGTCATATTGGCATAAAGAAAAATATATAGAAAATAAAAAATAGTGTAGAGAATATACAGATAGATCCATGCACATATGTTCAACAGATTTGGAAAAAGTGCCAAGACAATTTAATGAGGAAAGAATAATTTTTTTCAGCAAGTGGTGATAGAATATTGGATAAAGCCAGTGCAATTTTCTTGCATTGCTTTTAGGAACAGAAAATAGTATAATCACATTCTACCCCTAGGTGTTTGCGTAAGATAAATGAATACGTATGTCCACACAAGGTCTCACACTTGAATACTTATAACAAATTTGGGTATTACATGACACAAACATATCACAAAACTGGAAGCAAATAGATTAACAATGCAGTACCGCCTAGCCTTAAAGAAACAAGCAAATGGGACATGAAATGAATCTTAAGCCAGTAACATCAGATGAATGATGCCTGTCCAAGAAGCCTCCAAAATACTAAATGTTGCTTTATTTCATTTTTGTGAAATTCTATAAATTATAAACTAATCCACTGTGACAGAGAGCCTAGTGGCCATTTGGGATGGAGAAGTGTATGTTTCCCACGATGGAAATAGTATAGGGAAATCACCTTGAGCATATTATAAGCCAAATACCCTATGGACCTGAGATTAGGTGGTGAGTCTTTTGTGGGAACATGTCTCACTCTTATTTGGAAAGAGGGTAAGAGAAATTTCAGCATCAAATGAATTTTCACTCTGAACACAAATGAAAAATTTGTGAAATTTTCATGTTTATTTTCTCTTTTCTTCTCTCAGATATTCACTACCTCCTTTCCCATACCTTTATTTTTTCCTTTTAAGGTCAGTTATATTGCATTATGTCATTTTGAAAGTGATGTACATTGACCTCTTTGTCTCAATTATTATGGATTAAGTCGTACCTTTATACCAGGATCAGTTTATTCTTTCTTCCAGATATGCTCATCTGCCATTCTGACAAGTTTTAGTCAATTGCATTATTTCTAGGCCAAAATAATCCTTCCATTGGCTTGAGTCATCTCAGTGCTTGAAAATCGCCAGCTGCTTTCTGTTGCCACACCACCATAGAACTTGAAGCCCTCATACACAGTGCCAGCTGACAAGAGAGAATACTCTGCTTTCTCCCTGACCAAACTGCCTGCACAGAAGCTCTGGCTTCTTCAGTGGTAGTGGGAGGGCTGTGCAACAGAGCACAGAAGCGCCACGGAGGTTATGCCTCTTGGGGTGACTCTGAATAAGTGAGAAGGGAATCTAGGGCCATCCAGAAACTCAATTATGCCATAATACACCTCTGGAGACCTGGTCCTTGACTGCAAAAGCACATGTGTTGATTGGGAAGCTCTAGCCAGCTGGTCCACCACATTACATTTGACCTTCCCTTCTTTTCTTCCAATTTCTCAGTACATTTTCCTTGGGATTGCATCCTTCCCACAAAGTGTTATCATCCAAGCCTTGGCTTCAGGGCCTGTGTTTTCAGAGAGCCCAGTTTAAGTCATTCATTCATGCCACTTTTCTATAGCCTCTCCTCTAAATGTCAACAGGATTAATAGGTAATGGTGGTAATATTAAAATGGAGATTTTCTGTTTTAGAAATTAATCTACATAGTGATCGAACAGCAGTCCTTTTTGTTACACTAGTCACTTGTGTTAGGTAAGTAAGCTAGCGTAAGTTATGAATAAAATGTTAGACTGATGGAGAGATATTCCATGCTCCTGGGTTGGAAAAATCAATATTGTAAAAATAAATATACTACCAAGTGTAATCTAAAGACTCAGTGCAATCCCTATGAAATTACCAATGGTAATTTTACAGAACTATGACAAAAACAAAAAACAACACAATTCATATGAATAAAATGTTAGAAAACAAGATAACAATGAAAAAAGTCCTTGCACTTGGTAAACAATTATTTGGGGAAAAATGCATGAAAAATGAATGCCTTATCTTTTTTTTCTTGCTTGTTACATGTTTCCTAGTAATTTAACATTATCATTAACCATAGATTATCATATAGTCAAATATAATGTGCTTTATTACATAATGTACTATTTTTAGATTAAGCAGATTTTACTGGACAAATTTGGGTTAAGGTCTTAATTAATGATTTTTATTATACTGTCTTTTTTTAAGATTCTTAGAGCATTAAGAAAATGTGCTGACCTAGACAGAGGCAAATGACATAGGATCAGTGGCAGCTCACTGACATTAAGTCATTTATCAAACGCTGACAAATCACTGTTAATTTGTATTGATTCACTAGCTGGGCTTAGTGAATTGAAAAGACAAATCCAAATACACACTGAACAGAAATGGGAAACTTGACTGCTTTCATCAAATCAAAGTCAAGTCAAGCTGAAATTTTTCTTATTTTTGTTCATTTAGATTTTAGATTTTTCTATTAAGTTGAACAAAACACTTGGTATAATTGCTCTAGATACAAGGAAGATTTTGCTCTTAAGAACCAAAACTTTATCAAGAGTTTCATGAAGTTGTAGAGGGCTTCAGATTTGCATTTTGAAATGGAATCTTTCTACCAGGGTCAGAGTTTAATTGCTTATGAATAGAAAATTTCACTTGCTTCAGCATAATTTCAAAATGTACTTCTTAAAATCTTGTTACTTTTTAAAACTCATAGTATTGTGATATATTTGATATATTACATGATATACTGAAAAAGCTCACACACTTTGACCAATAATCTAGTATTTTATATACCATATAAGAATATACCTGTATTTTCTACGTTTGATCATGTGATATAAACAGATATACATTCTTAAATTCAATAGCCACTACATAAATCTATAAGAGAGATCCTCTCCACATTTAAGAGGGGAGTTAAGCTTATAAATTTAGCTTTATTTCTTAAAAATAAAAATTTGAAATACATATCTATTTCTAAAATTTCACCAAAACTTGTCCCTTTTCATCTCTACTAAGAAAAATATCAATATATTTCAGTTATATACCATAATGTATGATACTTGTAGCTATAGTTATTCTCTTCTGTTTATGAACTTCTCTGGAGATATATCTGAAAACATACTTTATAACTGAGAGGCATTAATTTTTTAGTGCAAATTAATTTTCTGACAATGATATAACAGCTGTGTAATTTGACTCTTTATTTCCTATTTAATAAATATATTCCCTTAGCACTCTTCTGTTTAAAATATCAGGCTTCCCTGATAGCTCACATGGTAAAGAATCACCTACAATGCAGGGGACCAGGGTTGGATTCCTGGATCGGTCTGGAAGATCAATCAGGGAAGGGATAGGCTACCCACTCCAGAATTCTTGGGCTTCCCTGTGGCTCAGCTAATAATGCAGGAGACCTAGGTTCAGTCCCTGGGTTGGGAAGATCCCATGAAGAAGGGAAAGGTTACCCACTCCAGTATTCTTGCCTGGAGAATTCTGGTTGTATAGTCCATGGGGTCGCAAAGTTGGACACAACTGAACGACTTTCACTTTCCTTTCCTGGCACTCTTCATTTAGGTCAGCAAGCATACTGTCAAAAATCTAAAAATAGTGACATTTAAAACACTAGATCAATAAAATTGTATTTCACAGGGATTTATTATGTATGTAAGAAATGCTTGAGAACTGGGAGCTTTCAAATCCAAAAGTGATATGATATTCTGTGGCATGATGTAACAGGATGGCTTATAAACTGAAAGGTTAGTTGCTTAAACTTTACAATGATTGATTATTAGAATGGGGTTTTCCAGACAGCAGGAGATTGGTTAAAAGTAATGGTCGCATACCATTTTAGGAAGATGATCTAAGATTATGATAATAATAAATATTTCTAAGAAATAAGCTATTTCACTTACACTATGAAATAAGTTAATTTGCTTACGTGGGTTAAATCATTTTCTCGGCTTGAGGGATTCTCAAGCTTGATCTCCATTTTCTGTTATTTTAACAATATCAAAAGGATGCTCGTTAAAACACTAGCTTTGACAACTGAAAATGAGATGCCTTTAATTTGTTAATCACTCTTTAAATCAGGTATTAATTCAGAATAGGAATTCTTTAAAAAAGTACAATATACTAACTTCTGCATTTTGAAAGTCAAAATATTTCAGCTGGTCTGCATCTTCCTACAATTGCATGTAGAGATGTGCTGTTGTTTGCTTTAAAGGCCCCCCAAATAAGGTAGTGTTTCCTTTTTAAATATTCACATAAACATAGTTCAGGTAGAACTCAATATGGTCTGACACCTCTTGGCAGGACATGTGCCCTCCACAGCCACCACTAGTCAGCTTTTCACATTGTCATTACTTGCATACACTCTTAGAGGTGTGTCCAGTATTGACTATCCTTTTACAAAGAGTAAAAACGGCTGTTATTCTCACAAGTTACTTGCATGTTTCAAATATTTACAGAAATATTTATAAAAAGTGTCTACTTGTGAAATGAAATTTTTACAACAGAGGTCTCTTCCTATGGTTTTAATGTCATTAAGAAGTTTAAATTATGTATTATTAACCTTTTTCACATGTTTAAACTCATGTTTTCCTTGAAAATAGACATTGTCTCAGAAAAGGATACTATGTATAGAATTAAGAAAAAATGTATTATCGTGGAAGGTGGGTCCTTTTAGGACAATTATCTGTCACACAGGATGTGGGCTTGGGATAAGGAACAGGGTTTTGGGGGAAAAGGAAAAAAAAATTGCAAGATCAACTTAGCAGCCTGAAGATCCCCTGGTTTCTCTACCAACTCATGGAAAGGGGTGCCAGGGTCAGGCCATATTTGGACCTGGTGTGGGTTTCAACATTGTGAGCACCCTCAATATGGTAATCAAAAGAATGCTGCTTTATATTTGGAGAATATATGGGCTGCTTGACATTGGGCAATATTGATTTAGGTGGCAGCTGTTTACAGGAATTGCTGGAAAAGCCAGCTGCTCGGTACCTGAAGACTATAGAGCAGACAGATTATTGGGGCCTGTATGTGATTACAAACATCTCTGCCAAGGTGAAGAAGCCAAGAGTGTTGTGAGAAATGAAGCTTCAACACCTCCCCTGCTGTTGGGAGAAGAGAAGCTGAACCCTCCTGTGAACTTGTGGTCTGGGCCACCCAGGATTCACGGGTAAGGTCATTTTTCAGAAAAGCTCGTTCCTCCCAAAGCATAATTTATTATACTTGGTAAACACAGACATCTTAAAAAGCTAAACAGACAAAACTAAGTTCTAGAGAGTTTTATGATGTATATTTTAATTGATTTATTTTGATCTTTCCAAATAGCTCATTATTCAAAACAAGATTTTTTTTTAAAAAGCATATATTTTGAAGTGTGATTAGCTTTGTTGTCTTAGAAATAAAGAGAAATAATACAGTTTATGGGAGCTGTTAATTTTGTGATTGAATGATACTATTTTACAAAAAAAAAATGTTTGTTAAAGAAAATTTTAGAAAGATATTCAGAAAAAGTTTCAATGATTTTTGCATTTGGATTAAAATATCCCAAAGACATGGAACAATTGACTTGTTCAAAATTGGGAAAGGAATACAACAAGGCTATATATCGTCACTCTGCTTATTTAACATCTATGCAGAGTACATCATGTGAAATGCTCAGCTGGGTGAATCACAAGCTAGAATAAAGATTGCTGGGAGAAATATCAACAACCTCAGATGCAGAGGATACCACACTAATGGCAGAAAGTGAAGAGGAATTAAAGAGACTCTTGATGAGGGTGAAGGAGGAGAGTGAAAAAGCTGGCTTAAAACTCAACCTTCAAAAACTAAGATCATCCCATCCAGCCCCATTACTTCATGGCATATAAAAGGGGAAAAAGTGGAAGCAGTGACGGATTTTATTTTCTTGGGTTTTAAATCACTGTGGATGGTGGCTGCAGCCATGAAATTAAAAGACACTTGTTCCGTACAAGGGAAGCTATAAGAAACCTTGACAGTGTATTGAAAAGCAGAGACATCACTTTGTAGACAAAAGGTCCATATAGTCAAAGTTACGATGTTTCCAGTTGTCATATACAGATGTGAGAGTTGGACCATAAAGAAGGATGAGTGCTGAAGAATTGATGCTTTTGAATTGTGGTGCTGGTGAAGAATCTTGAGAGTCCTTTGGAGAGCAAGGAGATCAAGCAATTCAATCCTAAAGGAAATCTATACTGAATATTCATCAGAAGAACTGATACTGAGGCTCCAATACTTTTGCCACCCAATGGGAAGAGCCAGCTCACTGGAAAATGCCCTGATGATGGGAAAGAGTGAAGCAGGAGGAGAAGGGGGCAGCAGAGGATGAGATGGTTAGATAGCATCATTAACAATTCAGTGGATATATATTTGAGCAAGCTTTAGGAGACGGTAGAAGACAGAGGAGCCTGGTGCACTGAAGTCCCTGAGACTGCAAAGAGTCAGACACAATTTGACAAATAAACAGCAACAATCTCAGAAATATTAATATTTTCATTAATTACTGGTATTTAAGATATAAAGAAGAAATAGCTGAGGCATCATCAGATTAAAATACCACTCTTATCAAATCAGGATTTATGTCTTCACCACATCCCCCTCAAAAAAGAAAATGTAAACACATATAGTCAGTCATCTGTTACACCCTGGTACATGTTCTCAAGGTCATTAGGGTCATTGTACTCTTTTAAGTCTACAAGATTATCCTTTAAAAATATGGAAAAATACTGCATCATCTTCATACTTCAATTCTTACATTTTTAATAGATAAAGGAAGAAAAGAGTCATCTTTGAATTTCAGTATTCAAATATTTATTAATATCTTTGAAATAAGATAGAGAAAATATTCAATACTTTAGCAACTTAGCTTACGGTTTGATTTTGCAACTAACTCTTATCTTGGTTTATAGGCAGTTTGTAATAAACAGTTTATGTGGCATTAAAATGAAGACAGAGAACAAAATGATTGCAGTGTAATTTTATAGTTAATTTTTTAGGGAGGTTTACCTATGTGTTTTAATTTGATGAATCAAACATTTGACTTATAAATTCACCTGCTGATAAAAGAGATCTTCTCTTTGAAATAGGTTGTGTTTTTTTTAATCTCTGGCCCAAAGCTGTATACCATCTCCTACAAAACAACAGCTGTTTTACTCATGAGCTTCTATATAAAATCCATGAGAAATGAAAGAGCCCTGACATTTGGGCAGAGTTCAGGCCAAATATATTTACATGGCCAGGACTCTTGCTTTCTGTTCCTGTAGACACCAACCCTGCAGAGGCACAATTTAGTCAGATTCCCTGAAATAGAACCTTCCTGTTTGTGGACTATCAAAGTCTATGTGTGGTCGGAACATTTCCATGAACTGAAGCCACATGTCCTGCAACCTGCTGCTTCAATAACTGCCAATATTTTTCAATGAGCAGAAAGTTCCAGGTGCAGATATGTTACACTGCTAATTCTGTATCAACCAGATTGAAAAAAAATATCCAAAACTCTTCCAATTACCTTGCATATATGACCCAGCAATAGCATTTCTTCTCTGAATGTCCAAGTTTACCTCAAGAGACTATGTATACATATATATATTTCTAATTGATATCTCCTGTAAACATATAAAATTCTTTGTTAGCTAATAAAGTAAATCCAAGACTAGACACTTAGTCTATTACAGAACATTTAACCAAGTCAGACATTCTACTTCTTAACTGTTAGGAAAAACTTTTCAGTATCTTCCGTGGAATTAAAGACACTCATATTTTCTGGGAAGCTGTTATTAAATTTTCTGTTGTAGTAGTTAAAACCCATCAAAGAGTAGAAAAATAGTGAAACATCTAACTCCTGGAAGCCTCATCTATAGGCTGAAGATCAGACACCCAAAATATTCTCAGTAGTGGATTTTAAGCCCAGTGTTGGAACTAAAGATCCAAAATCTGAGTTGTTACAGCTGAGTATTAGAAAAATTTTCAAATACTTTCATTTATATAATAAATTTACTGTAACAAGATTATGCTGCTGCTGCTGCTAAGTCGCTTCAGTCACGTCCGCCTCTCCATAGACAGCAGCCCACCAGGCTCCGCCGTCCCTGGGATTCTCCAGGCAAGAATACTGGAATGGGTTGCCATTTCCTCCTCCAATGCATGAAAGTGAAATCGTGTCCAACTCTTCTTGACCCTATGGACTGCAGCCTACCAGTCTCCTCCGTCCATGGGATTTTCCAGGCAAGAGTACTGGAGTGGGGTGCCATTGCCTTCTGAGATAAGTATAATTACCTAATGTGTTCAAAATAATGTTGATCTCTTCTCAGATCACAAAGCCTACTAGCAATAAGAAGGATAAAGAACCTAAAATTGTAACTCAAAGACCTTTCCTCTGCTTTTTTCCCACTGTCAGCTCTTTCGGATATTTTCCAGGCAAGATCCAAAAGTCAATTTCTTTAAATTACTGGCAGATATATTATCTCTGCTAGAATCCAAAGGAAATAATTCTATTTTCTATAAGCTTTTTTTCTTGAATTCAGATATTTGAAATTTCTGTTAATTCCCACTTGCTGCCTTTTAAAGTCACAGATTTCTAAACTCTACCTGGTCTACTTCTAAGGACGTGGCCTGGAGCTGGTGCAAAATATCTAGATTAGGATGATTCACTAGGATTTTCAGGTGCTGCCCTCTAGTGTACAGCTTCTTTGATCCATATTGCTTATTAATGTCTTTGATATTACTCAATTATATCACAAATACCTTTTAGAAAAGCATTAAATGATATTGACATTTCCAGAAACTTGTGTGGTGGTAATGAAACAGGAAGAATGCTAGCGTTCTCATTACTAGCCATTTACTTCTCAATAATATTTGTTAATTAAATATTTGCTGTTGTTGTTTAGTTGCTAAGTCTTGTCCAACTCTTTGCCACCCCATGGACTACAGCTTACCAGGGTCCCCTGTCCATGAGATTGCCCAGGCAAGAACACAGGAGTGGGTTGCCATTTCCTTCTCCAGAGGATCTTCCTGACCTAGGGATCAAACCCACGCCCTCCACCTCGGTAGGTGGGTTCTTTACCACTGAGCCACCAGGGAAGCCCAATTAACTATTTAGAGAGACACTGAAAAAAATTATGGAAAAATGGGAATGGCAATTTTGGTTGGAAAGGTTCAATTCAGTTCAGTCACTCACTCAGTCATGTCTGAATCTTTGCAACCCCATGGACTGCAGCATGCCAGGCTTCCCTGCCCATCAACAACTTCCGGAGACTGCTCAAACTCATGTCCATTGAGTTGGTGATACCATCCAACCACCTCATCCTCTTTTGCCCCCTTCTCCTCCTGCCTTCAATCTTCCCCAGCATCAGGGTCTTTTTCAGTGAGTCGATTATTTGCATTAAGTGGCCAAAGTACTGGAGCTTCAGCTTCAGTCCTTCCAATGGATATTTAAGACTGATTTCCTTTAGGATTGACTGGTTGGATCTCCTTGCTGTCAAAGGAGCAAGGACTCTTGCTCTCAAGAGTCTTCTCCAACACCACAGTTCAAGAACATCAATTCTTCAATGCTCAGCTTTCTTTATAGAGCCCAAGAATATAAAGTCTGTCACTGTTTCCATTGTTTCTCCAGCTATTTGCCATGGAGTGATAGGACCGGATGCCATGACATTAATTTTTGAATGTTGAGTTTTAAGTCAGTTTTTTCACCCTTCTCTTTCACTTTCATCAAGAGGCTTTTTAGTTCCTCTACAATTTCTGCCATAAGGATGATGTCATCTGCGTATCTGAGGTTATTGATATTTCTCCTGGCAATCTTGTTTCCAGCTTCTGCTTCATCCAGTCCAGCATTTCACATAATGTACTCTGTATATAAGTTAAATAAGCAGGGTAACAATATATACAGCCTTGACTTACTCCTTTCCTGGTTTGGAACCAGTCTGTTGTTCTATGTCCAGTTCTAACTGTTGCTTCTCAACCTGCATACAGATTTCTCAGTAGGCAGGCTAGGTGGTCTGGTATTCCCACGTCTTGAAAAATTTTCCACAGTTTGTTGTGATCTACACAGTCAAAGGCCTTGGTATAATCAGTGAATCAGGAGTAGATGTTTTTCTGGAACTCTCTTGCTTTTCTGATGATCCAACATATGTTGCCAATTTGATCTCTGGCTCCTCTGCCTTTTCTAAAACCAGCTTGAACATCTGGAAGTTCATGGTTCACATACTGTTGAAATTTGGCTTGGAAAGTTTTGAGCATTATTTTGCTAGTGTGTGAGATGAGTGCAACATACAGTAATTTGAGCATTCTTTGGCATTGCCTTTCTATGGGATTGGAACGAAAACTGATTTTTTCCAGTCCTTTGGCCACTGCTGAGTTTTCCACATTTGCTGGCATATTGAGTGCAGCACTTTCACAGCATCATCTTTCAGAGTTTGAAATAGCTCAACTGGAATTCCCTCATCTACACTAGCTTTGTTTGTAGTGATGGTTCCAAAGGTCCACTTGACTTCACATTCCAGGATGTCTGGCTCTAGGCGAGTGATCACACCATTGTGATTATCTGGATCATGAAGATCTTTTTTGTATAGTTCTGTGTATTCTTGCCACCTCTTCTTAATATCTTCTGCTTCTGTATTAGTAAAATAAATCACTATGAATTACCTCTATGTTCCCAAACAAGGGAAGCTAGTTATCATCTAGATTTCAGAATACTCTAGGCTGTCATACTTATTTGTCTATTTGATATCAGAGCACCTGTGTTTGGGCTTGAGTCAGTTTTTTTTTTTTTTTTTTTTTTCTGTAAAATCCTTTAGAACTGGATTCCCTTCTTGAGCATGGGACTTCAAATAGGCCTCATTGTCTCAAAGTCCTGCATGATTTTCTCATACAATCATCCTTTCTCTCTTTCACATGATGTGGTTCTGGTGTGGTAATGTAATTTACTTTTCTATGTGTGTTTTAAATGTCATTTTTTCTTCTTTTTTCATTAAAGATTATCCTAGAAACATATCAGCTTTTAGTAATGTTCAGTTCAGTCGCTCAGTCATGTCCGACTCTTTGTGACCCCATGAATCCCAGCACACCAGGCCTCCCTGTCCATCACCAACTCCCAGAGTGCACTCAGACTCACGTCCATCAAGTCAATGTGCCATCCAGCTGTCTCATCCTGTGTTATCCCCCTCTCCCAGCATCAGAGTCTTTTCCAATGAGTCAACTCTTCGCATGAGGTGGCCAAAGTACTGGAGTTTCAGCTTAAGCATCATTCCTTCCAAAGAAATCCCAGGGCTGATCTCCTTCAGAATGGACTGGTTGGATCTCCTTGCAGTCCAACGGACTCTCAAGAGTCTTCTCCAACACCACAGTTCAAAAGCATCAATTCTTTGGTGCTCAGCCTTCTTCACAGTCCAACTCTCACATCCATACATGACCACTGGAAAAACCATAGCCTTGGCTAGACGGACCTTAGTCGGCAAAGTAATGTCTCTGCTTTTGAATATGCTATCTAGGTTGGTCATAACTTTTCTTCCAAGGAGTAAGCATCTTTTAATTTCATGGCTGCAGTCACCATCTGCAGTGATTTTGGAGCCCCCCAAAATAAAGTCTGACACTGTTTCCACTGTTTCTCCATCTAGTGATGGGACCGGATGCCATGATCTTCGTTTTCTGAATGTTGAGCTTTAAGCCAACTTTTTCAGTCTCCACTTTCACTTTCATCAAGAGGCTTTTTAGTTCCTCTTCACTTTCTGTCATAAGGGTGGTGTCATCTGCATATCTGAGGTTATTGATATTTCACCCGGCAATCTTGATTCCAGCTTGTGTTTCTTCCAGTCCAGCGTTTCTCATGATGTACTCTGCATATAAGTTAAATAAGCAGGGTGACAATATACAGCCTTGACGTACTCCTTTTCCTATTTGGAACCAGTCTGTTGTTCCATGTCCAGTTCTAACTGTTGCTTCCTGACCTGCATACAGATTTCTCAAGAGGCAGGTCAGGTGCTCTGGTATTCTCATCTCTTTCAGAATTTTCCACAGTTTATTGTGATCCACACAGTCAAAGGCTTTGGCATAGTCAATAAAGCAGAAGTAGACATTTTTCTGGAACTCTCTTGCTTTTTCAATTATCCAATGGATGTTGGCAACTTGATCTCTGGTTCCTCTGCCTTTTCTAAAACCAGCTTAAACATCAGGAATTTCATGGTTCAGGTATTGTTGAAGCCTGGCCTGGAGAATTTTGAGCATTACTTTACTAGCATGTGAGATGAGTTTGTGCGGTAGTTTGAGCATTCTTTGGCATTGCCTTTCTTTGGGATTGGAATGAAAACTGACCTTTTCCAGTCTTGTGGCCACTGCTGAGTTTTCCGAATTTGCTGGCATATAAAGACCATTAATTTTTTTTTACTCTACTCTGATTTTACGAAGTTTCCTTTTAATTTTTCTTAATCTCTCTCCCCATCCCTGCTTCCTTCCCTCCCTCCCTCTCTCTCTCCCACAGTGCATCTAAATCTGCTGGAGGAAAATGGCCTAGTAAGAACAGACTCTACTTCTGACTCTGCCATGGCTTTTTATTTGACTTTTAACAAATCACTTCACCTCTGGCTCAGCTGGTAAAGAAACCGCCTGCACTGAGGGAGACCTGGGTTTGAACCCTGGGTTGGGAAGATCCCCTGGAGAAGGAAAAGGCTACCCACTCCAGTATTCTGGCCTGGAGAATTTCATGGACTATACTGGGGACTCTACAGTCCATGGGGTCAAAAGAGTCAGACAAATCTGACGGACTTTCACTTTCACCTCTGGATATCACATTTCTTCAAATCTATAAGAAGAAAGTTTTATCACTTTATTTTAAAAGTTTTTTCAAAGAATAACAAAAAATTATACCTACACAGCATAAGTAGAGTTGCAAATAATTATACTTGTGAGCCTTGGATTTGAACTATCCAGAATATTTTTTTCAAAATCAAAGTATGATGATTTTATGAAATTATTTTACTATACTGGTGAATAAAATTAATTATGAGATTTCTATATTAAAATAAGAAACTCTTAATATTAAGTAATAATATAACATTTGTTCATTGGCTTGCAGAGGCTCTATAGCAATGTAGACAGAAATGAAAGCTTTGGAATGAGAATTATTTTCAAATTCTAGTAGACCATTTTCTGTTTGACTTTGGAAATGTGACTTTACTTCTAAATTACAGATTCTTCATTTTTAAAACAAGCAAAGTTTTGCTTTAATATGAAAGAAAATAGGTGAATCATTTCTGATCATTTCTAATGATGTATTGCCATAATATCATGACATACAACCTGAAAAAAAAAAAAACAACCTCTGATGTCCTAAAAATAAATCTTACATTGAACTAAAATATTATCACCTTGAAATGTGGGTTTTTTTTTTTTTTGATAGACAGCACTCCTTGATTCTTGGGCCTGTTGGTAAAATTTGAGAAGCTACACTTGCATAAAATTTTTATTTTTCTAGTTTTTATTATTTAAAAGCCACATTTTAAGTGAGAATAACAAGAGATATTGCATTCATACTAGCTATATCTAGCATGGTAAATGAAGCCTGGCAGGTTTATAAATAGCCTCATCTATCTAGTTAAGGGTTAGTCCTATTTTCTTTAAATACCTATGTTGGCCGCCTAACAACCACCACAGCTTGGCAGAGTATGCAGAAATATAAATACTCAACAATTTAAAAATTCTCTTTTTTAACAAAGCAGTTAAAAAGTAATGTATGGAAGAGATGAGGTAGGGAATTAATAGAATAAATTTGGAGAGCTGAAACCATGTTCAGTAATCATTCAAATATAAAATAAGTTAAAAATAAAAAAACTATAATATTGAATTAAATATAAAAGTGTATTACATTCTCCATACCATATCCAATACGTCTATTATCAATTTTTTAAAATGTCTTTAAAAAGCCAGTTTTCTTAGAATATTCTTCATGTGCTAGAACAATGCTAAGTCATTTACCTGCACTACTCATTGAATTTTCATGTGGTTCATTTTTAGATAACAACACTTAGAAGATCAAAATAGGTATTGCTCCAAAGAAGTTACGCAATGGCCAAAAGGCACATGAAAGGCACTGATTATTGGAGAAATGCAAATCAAAATTACAATGAGGTATCATCACACACCGATCAGAATGGCTATCTTCAAAATGTTTACAAACAATAAATGCTGGACAGGGTGTGGAGAAAAGGGAACCCTCCTACACTGTTGGTGGGAATGCACAATGATTTAGCCACTATGGAGAACAGTAAGGAGGTTCTTTAAAAAACTAAAATAGAAGTATCAAATGATCTAGCAATCCCACTCCTGGGCATATATCTGGAGAAAAACATAATTTAAAAGAGACATGCAAGGGATTTCTGTGTGAAAAACACCAATACAGTGTACTAACACATATATATGGAATTTAGAAAGACGGTAATGATAACTGTATGTGAGACAGCAAAAGAGACACAGATGTATAGAACAGTCTTTTGGACTCTGTGGGAGAGGGAGAGGGTGGGATGATTTGGGAGAATGGCATTGAAACATGTATAATATCATATGTGAAATGAATCGCCAGTCCAGGTTCGATGTAGGATACAGGATGCTTGGGGCTGGTGCACTGGGATGACCCAGAGGGATGGTATGGGGAAGGAGGGGGGTTCAGGATGGGGAACACGTGTACACCCATGGTGGATTCATGTTGATGTATGGCAAAACCAATACAATATTGTAAAGTAAAAAATAAAAAGTAAAGTAAAATAGAATAAAAAAGATACATGCATCTCAGTGTTCTTTGCAACACTGCTTAACAATCCTTAGACATGGAAACAAACTAAATGCTATCAACAGAGGAATGAATAAAGAAGATATGGTACGTATACTACAATGGACTATTATTCAGCCATAAAAAGTATTAAACAATGCCATTTGAAGCAAATGGATAGACCTAGAGATTATCACACTACTTGAAGAAATTCAGATAAAGGCAAATATCATATGATATCATTCACATGTGGAATCTAATTTTAAAGGTGACAGAAATGAATTTTTACAAAGCAGAAGCAGACATACAGATTTTGAAAACAAATATGTGGTTACCACAGGGGAAATGTCTGGAGGAATAATAAATCAGGAGTTTCGGATTAACATACACACAGTACTATAGATAAGATAGGTAACCTATAAAGACCTGCTGTATAGTACTGGGAACTCAACACAATATTCTGTGATAATCTATATGAGAAAAGTATCTGAAAAAGAATGAATATATGTATAGCTGAAACATTTACTATACACTTAAAATTAATACAGCATTGTAAATCAGCTATACTCCAATAACATTTAAAAAAAAAGAAAAGAAAACTTAGCAGAAATCAGATAAAGTGATCCATGCTACTGTCCCATGTTACACAGCTGGTCAATGGAATATCCAGAATTCAAACTCAGGTCCATCTGAATCCATTGCCTGTTTCATATGTTTCATCCATGGATCAAGGGAATTTCAGAATTTGCATTAAATGGCCTTCCTATTGCACTTTCTGTCCATTACCACCAGCTCACAAGATTTTTGTGAAGCTACAGTTTCTGAAGTTTTGATTATGTGAATATCTTTGCAAAACTTATATCTTAGAAAATATTATAAGATTCAAAAATCTTTTTCAAATTATATATTCTTCCTTCACAGCATGCCCTTCTGTAAAGCACTCTGTTAATCTGAATGATGAGAATTATCATAGACTGCTTCTTTTAATCCACAAATGGGAATTTGCTGTATGACTCAAGGAACTCAAACCAGGTCTGTGTAACAACCTAGAGGGGTGGGATGGGGAGGGAGGTGGGAAGGAGGTTCAGGAGGGAGGGGACACATGTATATCTATGGCTGATACATGTTGGTGTTTGACAGAAACCAATATAATACTGTAAAGCAATTATCCTTCAATTAAAAATAAATAAATGCTTAAAAAAGGAATTTTAGATTTAGTTTCTCCTTATTTCATAAATTTTAAACCATACCCATTATACATTATGTCTCTAAAATTTGTACAATTATAAAGACAAATAGTCATTGAAGTACAGTTTGTAATCTTTCTTTTAAAAATAAACTAGAATATATTTATCATTCAAATCACACATTTAATATGACTCAAGTGAGTGAATGAAAGTCGCTCAGTCACGTCCAACTCTTTGCAACCCCATGGAGTCCATGGAGTTCTCCAGGCCAGAACACTAGAGTGAGTAGCTGTTCCATCTCCAGGGGATCTTCCCAGCCCAGGGATCAAACTCAGGTCTCCCACATTGCCGGCGGATTCTTTACCAACTGAGCCACAAGGAAAGCCATGTATACTTCTGGATAATATGCTCATTAGCTCAAGTCATATGGCAAAGTCATAGTAAATATCACTGACTTTTTATTATTTCTTATAAAATGCAACTCTAGCTCTACATGCAATAGCAATAATTATCATATTTGTTCCATTGTAATATTGTTGCAGTTTTAGGGAAAGAAAGGATTATAATACACAATTTGAGCTCAGTGGCCTTTTATTTAAGAAACAATTTGATATTTTTAGCTTAAATACACAGAAAGACACCTCAATAGACCATAATAGTTCAAGTTCACAAAAAACCAGACATGCAAACACTATCATCTGTGTCACAATGCTTTTTTTTCTTGTGTTCAGCTGCAGAGGAGAGGTACAGAGTAGACACAGCTGATATTATTCTAATAATCCAGCTGTAGGTCTTGTGAAGAATTATAAAGAGGCTCTACTCCTCAAAGTTCAGAGACAACAAACGACTTTATTTCTTGATATGAAATTGTATTTTGTTTAGGAATGAGACATAATTATTTGGATTTTGGATTTTCTGAATCCAAGTTATTTGCCTTCATATATTCAGATATAAAAATTATCATGAGGAAGTCCATGGAAATATATTGACATATTATTTGTTACATGTTCAGAAGTATAAATTTTTATTTTATTTACATTTATTATAAATAAATGTCTAGTATCATAAATAAGCCATTTTTACTAATATTATATTTTTTTAATATCACTCTTGCTTAAGGCACTCAAGAAAACAATTTAATGAAACTATTTTATATATAAAAGCTTCTAAAACATTTAAAATCCACAGAAAATGAGAAGTTAACCCTAAAGTTAAAAGGGATTTTTAAAATTTACCTTTGGACAACTAAGAATGTAAAAGAAGGCCATATTGCATTTTTTTTGTTTTTTTTTTTTTGGTTTGTTTTTTTTAGGAAATTGCTATACAAAAAAATCATTTTCTCATACTGGCTTGCACTGGAATATACAAGCTGTATTCATTTTCAAATGAATATAATGGATTAATATTTATAACTCATGATCTGTTCAGGAAATACTAAAGACCTAAAATATTAAGCATGATAATTTTAAAAGATTATACATACTGACAAGTAAAACATATCTTTTTGCTGTCTTCCTAAGGATTACTGATTATTGATAGGCAAGGATCTCAATGCATGTAAAAACATCTAGGAATATGTCTATGTTAAATATCATAGGTATGTGTAAGATTATCTCTTATCCTCCTTCACTTGCTCCATTTCTAATGGAACCTTACCAATAGCAATAATATATGCTCCTTTCTCTTCTATTTAAAATGACAAATTCCCCCTTGATCCCAGTTTTCCCCTCTAGAACTCTGCCACCCTTGCCTAACAACTCTTCTATTTCTTTTCTTTTCACTGATTCTGGTTTCTATGAATACAGTATGGAAGAGAAATAAAAGGAGAAATTATTGATGCTTTTGCTATTTCCTGCTTTGAGTAGATGTATAATGTACATATGCATGTACATAAATATATACGTATATTTTTTATTTAATTTCATTAAACCCATAAAGTCCACTTTTCTCAACTTTCTGTATTTTGCAAGGTTTTAACCACTAGCTGAAAATACCAGGGTTGTAACTTTTTGTTTAAAGCTCTTTTTCCAATTTCTTATCTCAAGAAGAAAAGAACCTTTATTATTCATAGTATTTGGTATTGTCTGAAGGATTGTTCTTCCTTCTCTTTCTTCTTTACATATTTATGGAATGCCCTCTGTGAACTACATGCTGAGGATGAAGAGCAAAATCTTTTATGTTTCTTGATGTATTAACTGGTTAAGAAAACTATTTTAAAGTTTCAAGCTAGAGTATGACTATTATTTCAGCAAGATTCTTCTGACAACTTTGTTGAGAATAGAGGCAAACCTGTCTCAGGGAGGCCAGCTTAGTGACTACTGAAAGAGTTTAGGAAAATATAATGCAGGGGGAATAGGGAACAGGATAATAGAGAAGCTAGAATGGAAGGGAAAAGAAGAAAATGGACTGAACTAACACTGACAGCTCACAGTAGCAAAAAGTGAAACTGTTAGTCGCTCAGTGGTGTCCCGACTCTTTGTGATTCATGGACTGTAGCCCACCAGGCTCCTCTGTCCATGGAATTTTCCAGGCAAGAATACTAGAGTGGGTAGCCTTTCCCTTCTCCAGGGGATCTTCCTGACCTAGGGATCAAATCCAGGTCTCCTGCATTGCAGGCAGATTCTTTATCATGTGAGCCACCAGGGAAGTCCAACAGTGGGCAGAGGGGTAATCAATTTCAGATAAAGACCTGCATTTAATAAAGTTGTTGGAAGGGAAATTTGATCAAGAAACATCCAGAAGCCAGTGGAGAAATGTCAAGAGAAGAAAGACCTATGGTGTTAACTTAAGGTAGGGTGAGTAAGGCAAGACAAGCACCAAAGGTGCAATTCAATAAAAAATATAACTTAAAGCTGCTTTCAATTTTTTCAGCGTTTAAATTAGAGGTTATTGTTGATTATTTTCAGAAGTGCTTGAGGTTGTTGATAGTTTAAGCCTGGTTACTGTGTTTTGAAGAGTAAATAGAAGATGAGAAAATGATGACAATGTAGCAGGTGCAGAGGATAAGCCAATAGAGAAATTAAAATGATATCCCTTCCTTGGCAATGAGAAAAATGGGCTGCTTATAAAATTTAAACATCAGCAAATGTTAATAGCTTTACACCATAAAGTATTAAATAGCTGCCATTCATTCAAAACCTTTTTCTTTAGGTTCTCTGATGTGTCCCACTCTGTTCTACTTGCTGGGAGCAACATTCATAGACTAGTGAATGACAGGAGAAAGTCACTGTTTTCATTTGGATAGTGAAGAATGAAAGAATGCACTAGATAATTTCAGAAGCTCCTAAGTGCCAGGAAAAAAAAAAATACTACACTAGATAATTTCAGAAGCTCGTAAGGGCCAGGGGAGAAAAAAAAGTACTAGAGCTTGACTGGGGAGGAGGAGAAGGCTAGTTCAGCTGGGTAATCTATATCAGGCTTATTGAGCAGGTAAAATGTAAGCTGATAGCTGAATGAGCAGGAGGCAGTCATGGTGAAGTTTTAGTGTGGGACATCCTGGGTAGCGGTGGCCACAGCAAATGCAGAGGCAAACTTGACCTGCTTGAGGGACAAATGCAAGTCAGTTCTAAAGAAGTAAGATATAGAGGCATAGAAATTCCTCTTCTTTTCTTAGTGTTTTAGTATAATTTTACCAACATGCATTCACCAAGATCTTTTTGTCAACACTGGGAGCCAGGCACAGCTTAGCTTAGCATCAGTTAAGTAAGTAACAGGTTTTAGCATTTGCCAGCCATACTTGTTAGTTTAATGACAGAACACATGTAAGAGTTTCCAACAAAACCCTTTTTCTTTCACTAAAAATATTTTTACCACTAAAGGGCTACTGGAGTAGAAGTATCTGTTCAATACAAAGGTCATTCAATCGCCAAATTCAATCAAAGAATTTCTGACCCCAAAAAGTGACACTATGAGGAAATGTCATTTCCCCATGGTTTCCAGTCCAGACCTATTGTCATTTTGGACAAAACCCACTAGCTCTTATTCCTGATTTTCTTCAAAAGATGTATATAATGAAAACCAAGAACTATTTACTGATGCATCTATTTCTTTAAATAATCTAGGGAAATTGTTGCAACTAAACGATCTTTCTTCTCAAAGACACTTTCCTATTAAATTGCTTTTGCGAATTTTCAGATGTTTTGGAACATTTCTAGGCTTACTATGTCTCTACTACGAATCCGTTTCTCAGTTTGATACATAAATCAGCTTGAATATATACATTTTCATACTTGAAAGAAACACATGGTGCTCGAAGTCTCCATTCTTCACCTTCTAGTCTTTCTCAAATCAGGATGAAAACCACTGATGAAGGCTGCCAATGACTTACCTCTCATTACTCCCAATAGTCACTTCTGTGTTTATCTCATTCCGTTACAGAGCATAATGTATCATGATTGGTCATTCCTACCTCATGGTAAAGGTGGCAAATATACCCCTCTGATGAAGGGGTACAAAAGAAAGGCTATTCCAGTAGTAGGGAAAGCGGCTAACAGCGTCCCACGGTTAGCTCTTTCTCAGCCATGGCCTTCTTAAATGATCCCTGGTCAACAAGAGAGGCAGCAGTATGCAGCTAAGCCAACTTTCCCCATATGGGACTCCAGTAACAGGAAATCCTTGCTCACTAATGGGCTGGCTGTGATTGTGTCAGGACCATACCTATCGGACAGCCCCTCTTGCAAAACCCTGCTTCCTCCACTTTTTCTTTCAAAAATATTAATCACCCCAAACCTTTTGAACTCCTTTTACCTCAGTATCTGTTTTCTAGAGATTCAACCTGTCCCTATAATTTACATGTATCCTGCCCATTGGTGTACTTTCTGGCTTGAACTGGCTCATTGGAGCTAATCTTTAAATTTTCATGCATTTTGTGAGCTGTTTACAAAAAAGAAATTATATAAATACAATAAATGATGTGAGGACTGATAATTGGAAGGAACTGATGCTGAAGCTGAAACTCAAATACTTTGGCCACCTCATATGAAGAACTGACTCATTGGAAAAGACCCTGATGCTAGGAAAGATTGAAGACGGGAGGAAAGGGAATGACAGAGGATGAGCTGGTTGGATGGCATCACTGACTCAATGGACATGAGTTTGAACAAGTTCCGGGAGTTGGTGATGGACAGGGAAGCCGTGCGGGATGTCCATGCTGCAATCCATGGAGCTGCAAAGAGTCAGACACGACTGAGCGATTGAACTGAACTGAATAAATTATATTAAAACAGTGAAAACTCAAAACTTATTAGTCCTAATTATTTTACACATTTTACTAATACTATGCTCTTGAGGGTATTTAGGTCTATTACACATGTATGGTGAAAATGCTCTACAGTATTCTACTGCACGTCTTTTCCTGACTCTGCCTCCAGGGACTCTGCTTTGATAGGCTGAGATAAGCCATAGTGGGAGGGCTGGCACTACAGGAACTGATGCACACTATAAAGTCACTCCCCTCTGCCCTTTGGCAAGTCCGTTGCTAAGCATTTACCAGCATACCACTGTACCTATCATTCTAATTGCTTCTTAATTTTTAAAAAACTCTTCTGTCAGAATTCTCAATGTAATCATAAGATTTTGGCTTTTGCTCTCCTCCCTCCCTAGCTCTGGAGAAGGCAATGGCACCCCACTCCAGTACTCTTGCCTGGAAAATCCCATGGACTGAGGAGCCTGGTGGGCTTCAGTCCATGGGGTCGCAGAGTCTGACACGACTGAAGTGACTTAGCAGCAGCAGCTCCCTAGTTCCACTACCTCGTTAGAGCTTTGATCTAGCTTTATGATATATAGATAAAGACAAAAATACGTAGATATAAGTATAATCAAACTTTTCAGCAGTGTGGGGAATGTTTTTGTCCTGGGAGGGTAGAACCTGAGTGATCTATTCCAGCATCCACTTTAATGTTTGTTGATAGGTCAGCTTTATTACCATATCATGCCCTATACAGTTACTTTCCTTTCTTTATGAGTTCTTTTCTCTAGATATCTACATGGTCACTTTTCCCCCATATTCACTCCTCATCTCAAATACCCCTCAGAAAAGATATCATACCTTTCTGGATCCCCCTAGCTAAATTAGCACCAGCTCCTCTTCATCTTATTTTAACTGCTTTTCATGTTACTTGTACATAGTGTCAAGTCATATAAAGCAGTGGAAACTTCATTTTCTGTTGCATTTCTATATAATATAGAAACTTTACAAATAGGGCCTGTAACTCAGTCACCATATTTTCCTAGTGCCTAGATGAATCCTTGGAAAATGTTAGGAAATTAAAACAATGTATTGTATAACTAATATATTAGAATGTTATAGAAGTATTTGCTTGAAAATTCTATTACTGCACAGTATAGACATCAGCCTATCTTTTTGAAAAAGAAAATTAAGTACATTGTCACTAACCCAAGAACCAAAGTAGATGTTGTGGTATTATCAATACAATTTGTAATACTTTTAAAATAGCAGTGTAACTGCTCTAGAGTTTTTCAGTACATACATGCAAACCCTGTGATTACACTTATGTAAAATTATTCATTGGGTTTTTACACAATGAAGAAAAGCTCACAGTGAAGAAATTCCTTATGTCTAGAGATTATTTTCTGCTATTCTCTTTGATTTTCTGATGAAATTAATGTATTTAGGCAGTTGAACTGGATTCCTGAGACTACCCACAAGAATTACTCTGATCAAATTTAGAGAAAAATTTCTCAGTATATGATAGTTTTTCTTCACCAGTTAGCTGCATGCCATATGAAGTAATGGGAAATGTTTCATAGTATTGGAGATTACTTTAATCACATAATGGTTATAGATTTGCCCTAACAGAAATACAGTTAATGTTTGAATAGTCGGATATGTTCTAACTGTTATAATTGCCTTGAAACTAGCATAGCTTGAAATGGTTATCAGGCAGTCAAATTGTTTCATTTGTGTTTTGCTATGCTCCATTAGGTATCCTACTACAAGCTTTCATATTGTCAACTTATAAATATGCCATTTACCTGTTCAAGGAAAGAAACAACTTTTAATGAAGGTTATCTTCAGGGAGAGAAAAAGAATTAGGGCACTAGATACCTTTAAAAATATAGCCTCTATAATAAAATACTGATTACATATGGGACTATTTTGATTGTAACATTTTTCATTATAGCAGTGTGCTGTGCTTAGTTATTCAGGCATGTTTGACTCTTTGCGACCCCATGGACTATAGCCCACCAGGTTCCTCTGTCCATGGGGATACTACAGGCAAGAATACTGGAGTGGGTTGCCATGCCCTCCTCCAGGGGATTTTCCTAACCCTGGGTTAGAACCCAGGTCTCCCACATTGCAGGCAGATTCTTTACCTTCTGACCCACCAGAGAGGCCCTCATTATAGCAGAGGAGTAGTAATTTGCTTAAAACAATAGAAGTATTTCAGCATGCCATACTGACACATATATGAATGTCTTAAGAAAAAAAACACCTTTATTTTATATTGGAGTGTAACTGGTCAACAATGTTGTGATATTTCAGGTGCACAGCAAAGTGACTCATCCATAAAGATATAATACAATTGAAAGACAAGATGTAGAATGAAGAGAAATTTATGCTAATGTTCAGTTCCTCATGCAACGCATTCAGTGTGGGGTGGTTCTACTGACAACATATTAGAATTTGGTCTAAAATTTTTGAATAACTTAAATGCCATTCTGTACATCATAGATATTATCAAGCTGTTTTGAGCACTGTAAACAATGGAAAGCTCCCTATAAATTCATAATTCTACAGGCCAGAAATCATGTTAATGTGGATACCTTTTAGAATACATTAAAATAATGAATTACTAAAACTAAAAAAGGCATTACTATTGAGCAAAATTCTACCTTATGGACTTAAAGCTTTGGTCTAAGGCTGCAATGGAAATAATTCTTCATAAAATTATATAATATCCATAAACATTTATTATTTATATTCTAAATATGTAAGGACGTCTAGCCTCATTTAAAGATATAAGAATGAAAATATGTGCATATATCTAACCAATAAATAATTTAAACTTCAGAAATCTTCATTCTTTATATTTCTGTGAGAATTAATTCTGTACTTTTATCTGTGAAAAAAAATTGGTTATAGATTCTTTTATTGAGATTTAGGAATGCTTTTGTTCTCCAATAGCCGTAACAGTCCACATCAAACTTAGAAATGCAGCAGTGGCTCTAGGACGACTGAGTCTTTGAAGCTACCGCCATTTGCTTCAGCAAATACTACCTCTGTCATTTTTTCACACTCCATCAAAATGAGACCGTTTAAAAGAAACAGTTATATCGGTCTCAGGTCCTCCCTTTGAGTTTCCAGCTCATCTGATGTAAAGATGTAACTTTTAACTTTTTTGAGCATTTGAAAATGGCAGTGTATATCTATTTTATTCTGTAGGAGAAAAAAAGAGGTGTGTATCTACATTTTTACACTCTAGGTTATTACTGGACTATAAGAAAGCCATAGATTTTTGTATTGATGTTTAAAGGATTTTTTTTTTCAGGTTTGTGTGTGTATGTGAGTTTTCTAACCTTTGAAATGATCAAAGGTAAAACAGGTGTTGGCCTCTGTACTAGGCTTTTAACCCTAGAAAATAGTGTTCATACTTTCCTAATCATGACGAATAGAAGCAATGGCGGCACTGCACATGCTAAAAGTGAAAAAGTCATTTTACACTCACAACAGAATTGAGATACTTTGATACTGATCAGCTCATTCTGACCAAAAAAAAATTTTATTTCTCTTGTCAAATATTATCATCCTAAATAATATTAAATAGTTAAGCCAATGTAAGATTAATCAGTTTATACCACCCTCACACACTTTAACACTAGCAATTCCTCTCTTAATGTCTTACCCGTCTAGGGGATGGTAATTTGAGAGCTACTTTGCAATACTAAATTAGATAATGAAAAGTAGAACTCATTCTGTTCAACTATTTGTTATTTTTATTTTATTTAAAAAATAATTGCTACACATTGTCTCTCTTTTTACCACTACATTTCCTACATCCTTCCCTCCCTTTTTCTTTCCCTCCCTCTTTTCCCCTCCCTCTCTCTTCCCCTGCCCTCACCACACACACAGAAACACACTACATTGTCCATGTAACATTCAGAATGTTATCCATTTGATGAACCAAAAGAAGTATGTAGAGTATAATTGCACAGTAATGAAATGCAGTTTTTTTCCTTTTCATTTCTTCTTCTCGTTCGCTTTACCCTGCCCCCTATTCAGTAATCACCTTGATGGGCTTGCATTTTGCTTTAAGTTTTTCTTGAATGTATTTAATAAATATTATTGCTTGAATCTGTAGGATTTGGTGCCTTCATTTTAACTGATCCAAGACTTAGGATAAACTAGTTCACAGACCATCTATATTTTTATTTTGATGTTAGTTTTAATAAATGTGGCTTGATTAATTTCAAAACAATGCCTGCACCTGCCAAGTATAAGAATACTCTTCTACTTATGCTTCTGGAAAGCATAAATTGTTTTTAATTGTTTCATTTTTTAGAGCCTGATATATTGAAAGAGTTATCAGTTTACAGTAATTTACTTATCTCTTACAACTAATGAATTTTCACCTTCCCACAATTTACTTTATTACATCTTTTGCTGCCATCCATATAAAAAATGTATATTTTACCATTTATCTGCACAGTATTTTATGGTATCTCTTGCTAAATATAAGTGATTTTAGAGATATAGATGTAACTATATATAGAAGAATGGAAATATGGCACACATTTTTTTAAATTTTTTTTAATTTTTTTATTTTTACTTTATTTTACTTTACAATACTGTATTGGTTTTGCAATACATTGACATGAATTCACCATGGGTGTACATGCGATCTATATTTTTTAAGAATATTTTTATTTCACCTAAGCCTTTGATTTCTGTAATAACAACCCTTGTGAATAAAATCACAAAGTGACCAAACCCCATTCTGGAGATCATCAGCATTTAATGATTAGCTAAGGGAATTGATGCTTTTGAACTGTGGTATTGGAGAAGACTCTTGAGAGTCCCTTGGACTGCAAGGAGATCCAGAGAGTCCATTCTGAAGGAGATCAGCCCCAGGATTTCTTTGCAGGGAATGATGCTAAAGCTGAAACTCCAGTACTTTGGCCACCTTATGCGAAGAGTTGACTCACTGGAAAAGACTGATGCTGAGAGGGATTGGGGGCAGGAGGAGAAGTGGACGACAGAGGATGAGATGGCTGGATGACATCACTGACTCGATGGACGTGAGTCTGAGTGAACTCCGGGAGTTGGTGATGGACAGGGAGGCCTGGTGTGCTGCAATTCATGGGGTCACAAGGAGTCGGACACGACTGAGAGACTGAACTGAATGGTTAAATTGCTTTCAAGAAAGACAACATTTGGAATTTTATCCTAGTTTTTAAAAATATATGAAAAATATGTTTAAACCCTAAAAAGAGAAAAATAATAATTATATATTAGTATTCAGTTCAGTTGCTCAGTCGTGTCCAGCTCTTTGTGATCCCATGAATCACAACACGCCAGACCTCCCTGTCCATCACCAACTCCAGGAGTCTACCCACTCATGTCCACTGAGTCGGTGATGCCATCCAGGCATCTCATCCTCTGTTGTCCTCTTCTTCTCCTGCCCTCAATCCCTCCCAGCCTGAGGTCTTTTCCAATGAGCCAACTCTTCACATGAGGTGGCCAAAGTATTGGAGTTTCAGCTTTAGCATCAGTCCTTCCAATGAACACCCAGGACTGATCTTCTTTAGAATGGACTGGTTGGATCGCCTTGCAGTCCAAGGGACTCTCAAGAGTTTTCTCCAACACCACAGTTCAAAAGCATCAATTCTTCAGTGCTCAGCTTTCTTCACAGTCCAATTCTCACATCCATATATGACCACAGGAAAAACCATAGCCTTGACTGGATGGACCTTTGTTGGCAAAGTAATGTCTCTGCTTTTTAATATGCTCTCTAGGTTGGTCATAACTTTCTTTCCAAAGAGTAAGCGTCTTTTTTTTTCATGGCTACAGTCACCATCTGCAGTGATTTTGGAGCCCCCCAAAATAAAGTCTGACACTGTTTCCACTCTTTCCTTATCTATCCCATGAATATTAATAAATTAATAATTATCTGTGTAAAGATAAACAATTATCTTTTAGATTCTCATTTTCAATGACATTATAAGAATTTGACTGATGAAAATACCCAGTATTGGCCAAAATAGTGAATACAACAACCTCCAAAATTATATCTGTTCAGCAGGTTTACAGCCTGGTAAATAATTCTCCAAATTCAGTAACAAATATCTATAATAAGTACACTGTCTTGAAAAAACAGTTAACTAAAGATAAATTGCTTAGATGAAGTTTTTACATCTGTACTTTTACTATTAAAGCAACGTGAAACAAATGCTCAGGAAACTATATGATATGTATGCTTTCTTTTTCTATGTAAAATTAAAAATGTGGCATGAAAAAGACTTTAATATGCCTGAAGCACATTTTAGTGTACAAGACTGAAAAATAGGTTGAGTTTTAAAATGTGATAATATTAAACTGCTGGTCAATATCATAAATAAAGTGACTCTAATTAGAAAAATTCATAATTAAAGCTGTAGTCTAACTCATTAGGATAGACTGTTATTAGGAATTTCTCTCACCCAAATGATTTAGATTCTGTTAATATCAGGGACTGTCATAAGTAACATTTCTTCATATTACAACCAGCTATAGTCAATTCTAATTCCTGCCTCTGCAGGTTTTCTTAAAAACTATCTTAAGAAATTATACTCTATGCCTACAGCAAAAACTTAATAAATAAAATAATGACTGAATTATATTTTCAGGTCTTATAATATTTTATAGTGGTATTATTATAAATCAATTATTGTGTTCATAGCATGTAATATAAATAGGTCAAAATAGCAATAGAAATCCATCTTTATGCTCATATACATATGTGTGTGTCTATGTATGTATGTATATATATGTAAATGATTATATTTCATATGTGTAGAGAAGGTTCAACACTGTTTTTGTCTATTTTCTGGTTATTAACTATGCTTCCTTGAACACACTTTATTGTTTTCAGCTATGACTAAATATGATTTTAATTAGGACTATTTATTGGAAGATTATAAAAAGTCAAATGAGAATGGGAAGGAAGGAAGGAAAGAAAGAAAGGGAGAGAAGGAAGGATGCATAAGACACTAGCCTTTTCAAAACTGAGTCCCTGGGAATATTGTCTTAAGGTATATCTTTTTCTTTTAAGGTATATCTTAATCAAGACATATCTTTAGCATCTCTTACCTAGACTTGAGTAATGCCTGGTACATAACAGATTTATTTGTTCTTTAGTATATTATTCCTGCGTACATGGTGCCTTTAATCACTGCCAAGCAGTGTCACCTTTGAATATATTGTTACAAATTCTCCAAACAATGATTTGAGGAAATCTTTTGACAAATGAAGCAACAAAGGCAGTGGTTGCTCTGAAAATTCAAGCAAATCTCAAAAGTTCACAAAGGTAGCAGTTAGTTGAGCTCAGAACTTAAGGTGTGATATCCTCATACAAAGCTTTTTATTCAATAATTTACTATATTGCTTATTCTATTAGGAGAATGGTTTCAAAATTCTAATGTCTGTATGAAGTAGATGGTTGGCCCTACAATAAGAAATGTGACCATAACAAATAGAGGTATCTAAAGCTCCAAAACATACCATGCCCTTCCTCATCTCCTAGCTGGTGACATTAGTACAAGGATTTACCTTTAAATGAAATGTTTCTGGGAAAGCAAGCACTCTCACTATTATTACACTATCAATCCTGAGGATAAAATAACAGCTTAAGGGTGATATGTGGAGACAAGAAAGATGGTTTGAGACAGCTGGACAAATTAGGCATGCTTAAGGCAAGAATGAAAGAAAAAAGACAAAGGCAGCTGGATTTAAATGTCAAGTTGTCCAACTTCAGATACTGATCACATAAATATTTTATAATTTAAAAAGAGTAGATAGATTTTATAAGTATGCTAAGTAGTATAGATTGAGGGGGAAAAGTGACCTCAAGGAATCTTCAATTGATTAAAAGATTTTGTAAACTCAGCCCCAGGTATGAAGTAGTTCACGAAAAGTAGAGTTTTAATCCCTCATCTAACTATGCTTTTATCCCAATTTCCCCATAGAGTAGTAGTACTCCCTTACTTATCAAGCCCTTTTTGGAAGTTGCACCCAGTGGCAATCACCAAAAATTATTCAGCTGCTAATTCAAAACATCAAAATTGTAGGGGTACTGGAATACTTTGGCTACCTGATGAGAAGAACCGAATCACTGGAAAAGACCCTGATTCTGGGAAAGACTGAAGGCAAGAGAAGAGTACTACAGAGGATGAGATGGTTGGAGGGCATCACCAACTCAATGGACATGAGTTTGAACAAGATCCAAGAGTTGGTGAAGGACAGGGAAGCATGGAGTGTTGCAGTCATGGGATCCCAAAGAGTTGGGCAGGACTGAGTGATTGAACTGAATTGAACTGAATGGTTGCAGAGCCATATTTTAACACTGTAACTTTGAGATTTCCTGAGCAATATACTTGGCATTAGTGAGACAAACATAAATGAGGTTTATATGTAAATCCTCTTCTTTGTCAATAGCCAGACATTTTGACTTATAAAATGTTGCAATTATTATCTCACAGGTATTGTTTTCATTTAGTCAGCGATAAGAATGGATAATAAATCTTAATTGCTTCTTTTGTCAAATGATTTATCAACATTCTGCAGGGAAAAAAATCTAAAGAAGAGTGCACCCAGTAATTTATGAATGATAGTTGATAGCACATATATTTCTATGTGTATTAAAAATATAAGTTGAAATTTGATAATTTCCTTAAGCTGCTTTTCTGGTTTTGAATTTGACAATATACAAAATTATTTAAAGAATACAAATGAAAATAATTTTGGTCTCATTAGGCCATGGCCTAATATACCAGTGCCAATAGCAGAAAATGAGTATCAAATTAAATTCAGATCTAACAATATTTAATTCTGTCTGAAAGCAAGACCACAGAAACCATAAGAAAAATGTCTGCAACAAACACAATATTTAGAGCTTTAAAAATTATACCAATTTATATTTCATTTGCTTCATTTTATTAGAATGCTGGCAAGTTAATGTGCAACAGTGATTCTGTAAAAATGATTTAGATTCTCTAATAATAATCTCAACTTAAAGAGATAAATAATCATAAGGAAGCAAATATTCCTATAAAAATACATGCCTATACTTCTTAAAACTTCACAGAAAAAAAGGCAAGATAATTATAAGACTTAAAACTAACAACTAGAACACCAAATAAAATGAATTGCTAACCTAGGGGAGAATATCCCTTGTTGTACAATACATTTTGCCAATTTGAAATTGAGGAAGATTTTTTTTTTAATGTGTTTGAAAATATTCCCTGTGCTTGCTGAAAAAGATCAGGCATAAAATTGTATAGGAACATCAAAAGTGAGATGAGAAGAAACTTGGGGAAGCCACTGGCATGCTCATAAATGGAAGGAGAGCAAAAAGCTATTGAAGTGTTTAAGGATATAGGAATAAAATGAAATCTAACAGGGAAGGGGAGAGAACTGTATTGAAAGGTGTTCCCAGCTGGAAAAAAATCATTTCCAGGTGATTTTTGTTTCCATCAAATCAAATCAGGACATGAAACTGGAGACTATCGCATAATTAAAAAAAAAATCGTTTCCACTACTTAAAGAGATTTGCTTTAGGGTTTTGGTAAGTATTTAAGGGCTATTTATTATCTGGTGATAGAAAGTGAGAAACAAATTTGACTCATTCCTTACAGACAGAGAAGGCAATGGCACCCCACTCCAGTACTCCTGCCTGGGAAATCCCATGGGCAGAGGAGCCTGGAAGGCTGCAGTCCATGGGGTCGCGAAGCGTCGGACATGACTGAGGAACTTCACTTTCACTTTTCACTTTCATGCATTGGAGAAGAAAATGGCAACCCACTCCAGTGTTCTTGCCTGGAGAATCCCAGGGACGGGGGAGCCTGGTGGGCTACCGTCTATGGGGTCGCACAGAGTCAGACACGACTGAAGTGACTTAGCACCAGCAGCAGCATTTCTTACAGAAGTAAAGAGAATAAATCTGCCACTCTAAATATTGTTTTGAAATATATTATTAATAGTATAATATGTGAATCTTCAATTATGTAGTATAAATCATACTACACTTAACCCCATAAGTTTTTTAAAATTTAAATGTCTGGCCTGTTCTCACTATATTTTTAAGTATATATAACACCTATTGTATATAGTAAGGCTTTGTTTCACTTTTAATTTGAATCATTATTGTTGAATGGTAAGCTGGAAATGAGTATTGTTGATTATACTTATTCATACATTTTTCTTTATAAATGACCTCACATTATTTTGAGCAACCTCATACTTTAACACTTATGTATTTCTAGCATAGTGTAGTACCTGAAACATAATTGTTACAAAAATACATCCTTTATTTAGGCCTGAACACAGTTAGGTATAGAGGAACACTAATGTTATTCTATATAATAATAATTTAGGTGTACACCATAGTTTAAAACAGTTGCTCTTCCTAGGAAGCAATGCCAGAAAACTTGGAAAACTCAGCAGTGGCCACAGGACTGGAAAAAGTCAGTTGTCATTCCAATCCCAAACAAGGGCAATGACAAAGCATGTTCAAACTATCTCACAATCGCACTCATTTCACATGCTGGCAAAGTAATGCTCAAAATTCTCCAAGCTAGGCTTCAACAGTATGTGAATGGAGAACTTCCAGATGTTCAAATGGGTTTACTATTTAGACCCAATAGTAATGTAATGTAATTATCTCTTCTCTAGTAGAAAAGATAGTAAAGGTTATGTATCCTATACTACATTAAATGTAAATTTCTTTATTAAAAACACCTTATTTCTGCATGCTATTTTAATTAAGTTATATGGTGGCTCAGACAGTAAAGCGTCTGCCCACAATGCAGGAGACCAGGGTTCAATCCCTGGGTTGGGAAGATCCCCTGGAGAAGGAAATGGCAACCCACTCCAGTACTCTTGCCCAGAAAATTCCATGGATGGAGGAGCCTTGTGGGCTACAGTCCATGCGGTTACAAAGAGTCAGACATGACTGAGCGACTTCACTTTCACATATGTATCTCAGCTCTTCAAGTGATATTTGAACCCGCTATACCCTCTCTCTCAGAGAAGGCAATGGCACACCACTCCAGTGTTCTTGCCTGGAAAATCCCATGGACGGAGGAGCCTGGTGGGCTGCAGTCCATGGGGCTGTGAAGAGTTGGACACGACTGAGCGACTTCGCTTTCACTTTCTTTTTAATTTTTTTATTTTTTAAATTTATTTTAATTGGAGGCTAATTACTTTACAATATTGTATTGGTTTTGCCATACATCAACATGGAGTGTACACTTTCACTTTCATACCATCACACTAGTCTCCTTATTAATGAGTTAGTTAAAAATGGTTGACATATTTTTATTTTTATCACTCATGCTTCTAACGGTTCAAAGTTTATATTTTAATATCACAGTTAGAGTTGATTTTTGTCTGTTCAGAAACTCACTCTTCCTTCTCCAGACAAGGACTCCTTTCCCCATCTATTCATGTGAAAGTGGTGGGGCTGCCTACCTAGTATATTTCTTCCTGGCCTTAATTTTAAGAACATGTTCTAGGACATTCCAGTTATAACATCATATGCAGCTGTGTAAACACAGTATTTGTTAAGTTAAGCCAGATCTTTATTCTTCTCCAGATATGTATTTTATCATTTTAGAAGTTTAAGGAAAAAGCAGATTTGGATAATACAGCTAGCACAATGTGAATCAGGAATTATCAACCACATTTTTTTCTCAGCACACCAAGTGGAAGAGAGAAAGAAAAAGAGGTCAAATGGATTTTGATGATTTCTCTAAATATCTGCATGAAATTATGTATAAAACCACATTTCTAATCTGCTGCTGCTGCTGCTAAGTCGCTTCAGTCGTGTCCGACTCTGTGAAACCCCATAGACGGCAGCCCACCAGGCTCCGCCGTCCTTGGGATTCTTATAAGTGAGGGGAAAAAATCATGTTTTTGCTTATAGGAGTTTGATTTCTCTGTTTCTTATACCAAAGAATCCTAGCAGAGGGTTAAGCAATGGAAATACTGTAATATAGATTTAGAAAACAAAATAGTGTATATGAACATGTTTCACATGAATTAACCAAACCTACAATTATAGTAAATTTTAACTATTATCATGATACTTTGAAGATATATTCAAAATTCATGTGTTTTATGGATTATTGATTTTTGACTGGATCTCTTCAGCTCAACAATAAAATCAGAAGTGATGAGGTTGCAATGATACAAACAATTCAGACATAGGATTAGAAAAATATTGAGAATTGTAAAACATAATTACAATAAAAGTCAAAATAAAGATCCTATAATAGTTGGTAGCTCAGGAATTTTTATGTTTGTTAAAGATCTTAAACTAATTTAAAGTAATTAAATGGATAATTTGACATTTTGAAAGAAAATTATGGAGTACATCATTTTTTAAAAAATGTCTATTAATTTGGTATGTAGGAGATACTTGAAGCTGTGGTAGTACAGATTTATAAATATTTTTAGTAGAGTACAAATAAAATTTTTTAAATATGACTTTAAAATTAGCATGAAGACATGTTTGGTGATGTTGTGGCCATTTTCCTTTTATTACAAAGCATTGGAGAGAGAACTGATGCTTGTATAAAGTTATTTGTACTCTACTTTTTATCTGAAGAAAAAAGGAATTGCAATTTGTATGTGAGAATGGGATTTAATAAGATTTTTTTCTTTAAAATGTTTTCTAGGTTGTAGAGCCTTCATAATTGCCTGTCATGTCCTCCTATTTGGACCATAAATGACTCATTTTTCCTTTGTTGCATCAATTCATAGATGCTGGAACTGTCTTACTTACTTGCCCTTAATTTATGCCTGTCTTTTACCGCATGTAATCTCCTGTAGACTTTTACTGGAGTGAGAACAGAAAGTGGAGGGTGAAGGAAAGGTTTCAATCACTGAAATCTTTATCTGTGTTTGTTGTCCTTTTTATTATTACCATAAAGTATGTGCAGATTGTTAATTCAAATTCCCTTCTCTAGGAATTTGGCTTTAGTATCTGTTAAAACATTTTAAGTGTATTATTGTGATTGCTTTGTACAGATAGCTTTCACTATATTCTTTCTGATTTCTGGAAGGCACAGATATTATTCATCATTTTTATCTGTAGGATAAAGTTCTGTGTTATAAAAAAGTTAAAGCTATTATCTACCTATACTTAATTAATATGATAGCTCCTAAACTCACTTTTCTATTGAGAGAGAAATATCTAAATAAATATCACCAACTTACATTTGATTCCAATGAATACTTCCCATTATGCTTAACACTTCCGTAGGCATATCATGCTACTGACAGACTGTTTATATGGTATTACATAATTTTATTATTTCTTAGGAATATATACATGTTTAACTCATTGCCATTCTGATACAGTTCTGAAAGGCTTTTCAACTTGTATCTGATAGCTGTAACAGGTGATGAGAGGGAGGCAGACATATTTGGCCTTGTAGACACTCTGACAGTTTGAGCTTATTAAACTTGTTTAATGCGGGCATTCTGTTTTAATACTGGAGTGGGTTACCTGTGGCCGAGGAAGATGGTGGCGTAGAAGCAGTGCACTCATCTTCTACTGCATGAACACCAGAATTACAAATCGCTGCTGAACAACTGTTGACAGGAGAACATTTAATCCCATCAAAAAAAAAAAAAAAATACCCCATGTCCAAGTGCAAAGGAGAAGCCCCAGCAAGAGAGTAGGAGGGGCAAAATCAGGTTTAGAATCAAATCCAGTACCCACCAGAGACACTAGAGGGACTCAAATAAACCTCGTGCACCAGGACCCAGAGACCCCACAGAGACTGAGCCAGAACTGTGTTTGAGTGTCTCCTGTGGAGGTACAGGTTAGCAGTGGACTGCCATGGGACAGGGGCTCTGGGTTCAGCAGACCTGAGTATGGCATAAGACCTCTTGGAGGAGGTTGCCATTAACCCCACCATAGAGCTGCCAGAACATACACAGGACTGGGAAAACAGACTCTTGTAGGGAACAAACAAAAATTTATGCCCACCAGGACTCAGGAGAAAGGAGCAGTGACCCCAAAAGAGACTGACCCAGACTTGCCCATGAGTGTCCAGGAGGCTCTGGCAGAGGTGTGGGTTGGCAGTGACCTGCTGCAAGGTCGGGGGCACTCAGTGCAGCAGTGTAAGCATGGGACATTTTGGAGGAGGTCTCAATTATCTTCATTACCTCCACCATAGTTTGGCCTTGGGTCAAATAACAGGGAGGGAACACAGCCCCACTCATCACAGAAAATTGGATCAAAGATTTACTAAGCATGGCCCCACCCATTAGAACAAAACCCAGTTTCCCCTTAGTCAATCTCTCCCATCAGGAGCTTCCATAGCTTCTTAGCCTTATCCATCAGAGAGCCAAGAGAATAAAAACCACAATCACAGAGAACTAGAAAACTCATCACATCAAACTCAAGGAACTCATCACAGCCTTGTCTAACTCAATGAAACTATGAGCCATGCTGTGTAGGGCCACTCAAAATGGATGGATCATGGTGGAGAGTTCTGACAAAACATGGTCCACTGAAGATGAGAATGGTAAAACACTTCAGTATTCTTGCCCTGAGAACTCCATGAAGAGTATGAAAGGCAAAAAGATAGGAGACTGAAAGATGAACTTCCCAGGTAGGTAGGTGCCCAATGTCCTACTGGAGATCAGTGGAGAAATAACTCCAGAAAGAATAGAGACAGTTCACTTGCTCAGTTACGTCCGACTCTTTGTGACCCCATGAATCGCAGTATGCCAAGCCTCCCTATCCATCACCAACTCCTGGAGTTCACCCAAACCCATGTCCATTGTGTCAGTGATGCCATCCAGCCATCTCATCCACTGTTATCCCATTCTCCTCCTGCCCTCAATCTTTCCCAGCATCAGGGTCTTTTCCAATGAGTCAGCTCTCCACATCAGGTGGCCAAAGTATTGGAGTTTGAGCTACAACATCAGTCCCTCCAATGAACACCTAGGACTGATCTCCTTTATGATGGACTGGTTGGATCTCCTTGCAGTCCAAGAGACTCTCAAGAGTCTTCTGTAACACCACAGTTCAAAAGCATCAGTTCTTCTGTGCTCATCTTTTTTTATACTCAAACTCTCATATCCATACTTGACTACATAGCCTTGACTAGATGAACCTTTGTTGGAAAAGTAGCAACAAATATGAACAACATGAACAAATATGAACAACATTCATATTCTTTTGAATATGCTGTCTAGGTTGGCCATAACTTTCCTTCCAAGGAGCAAGCGTCTTTTAATTTCATGGCTGCAATCACCATCCACAGTGATTTTGGAGCCCAGAAAAATAAAGTCAGCCACTGTTTCCAGTGTTTCCCCATCTATTTCCCATGAAGTGATGGGACCAGATGCCATGATCTTGGTTTTCTGAAGGTTGAGCTTTAAGCCAACTTTTTCTCTCTCCTCTTTCACTTTCATCAAGAGATTCTTTAGCTCTTATTCACTTTCTGCCATAAGGGTGGTGTCATCTCTGCATCCGAGGTTATTAATATTTCTCCTGGCAGTCTTGATTCCAGCTTGTGATTTCTCCAGCCCAGTGTTTCTCATGATGTACTCTGCATATGAGCTAAATAAGCAGGGTGACAATATACAGCCTTGACATGTTCCTTTTCTTATTTGGAACCAGTGTGTTGTTCCATGTCTAGTTCTAACTGTTGCTTCCTGACCGGCATATAGGTTTCTTAAGAAGCAGGTCAGGTGGTCTGGTATTCCCATCTCTTTCAGAATTTTCCACAGTTTATTGTGATCCACATAGTCAAAGGCTTTGGCATAGTCAATAAAGCAGAAATAGATCTGTTTTTTGGGAATTCTTTTGCTTTTTCAATGATCCACCCAATGTTCGCAATTTGATCTCTGATTCCTCTGCCTTTTCTAAAACCAGCTTGAACATCAGGAAGTTCACGGTTTACATACTGCAGAAGCCTGGCTTGGAGAATTTTGAGCATTACTTTACTAGCATGTAAGATGAGTGCAATTGTGCAGTAGTTTGAGCATTCTTTGAAGAGACAGAGCCACAGTGAAAACAGCACCCAGTTGTGGATGTGACCGGTGACGGGAGTAAAGTCTGATGCTGTAAAGAACAATATTGCATAAGAACCTGGAATGTTAGGTCCATAAATCAAGGCAAATTGGAAGTGCTCAAACAGGAGATGGCAAGAGTGAACATTGACATTTTAGGAATCAGTGAACTAAAGTGGACTGGAATGGGTGAATTTAATTCAGATGACCATTATATCTACTACTGTGGGCAAGAGTCCCTTAGGAGAAATGAAGTAGCCATCATAATCAACAAACGAGTCTGAAGTGCAGTACTTGGATGCAGTCTCAAAAAAAGACAGAATGATCTCTGTTTGTTTCCAAAGCAAATCATTCAGTATTACAGTATTTCGACTCTATGCCCCAGTCAGTAATGCTGAAGAAGTTGAATGGTTCTACAAGTCCTACAAGACATTCTCCAGGATAATCTCTGGGAGTTGGTGATGGACAGGGAGGCCTGGTGTGCTGCAGTCCATGGGGTCACAAAGAGTTGGACACGACTGAGCGACTGAACTGAATTGACTTACAAGAACTTCTAGAACTAACACCCAAAAAAGATGTCCTTTTCATTATAGGGAACTGGAATGCAAAAGTAGGAAGTCAGGACACCTGGGGAAACAGGAAAATTTGACCTTGGCGTACAAAACGAAGCAGGTCAAAGGCTAATAGAGTTTTTCCAAGAGAACACACTGGTGATAGCTAACACCCTCTTCCAACAACACACACACACAAAAACTTTACACATGGACATCACCAGATGGTTAATACTGAAATCAGATTGATTATATTCTTTGCAGCCAAAGACGGAGAAGCTCTATACAGTCGGCAAAAATAGGACTGGGAGCTGACAGTGGCTCAGATCATGAACACCATATTGCCAAATTCAGACTTAAATTGAAGAAAGTAGGTAAACCGGTAGATAATTCAGGTATGACATAAATCAAATTCCTTATGATTATACAGTGGAAGTGAGAAATAGATTCAAGGGATTAGATCTGATACAGTGCTTGAAGAACTATGGACAGAGGTTCGTGACATTGTACAGGAGGCAGGGATCAAGACCATCCCCAAGAAAACAGAAGTGCAAACAGGCAAAATGGTTGTTTGAGGAGGCCTTACAAATAGCTGAGAAAAGAAGAGAAGCAAAACGCAAAGGAAAAAAGAAAAAGTCTACTCATTTCGATGCAGAGTTCCAAAGAATAGCAAGGAGAGGTAAGAAACCCTTCCTCAGCGATCAACGCAAAGAAATAGAGGCAAACAACAGAATGGGAAAGACTAGAGATCTCTTCAAGAAAATCAGAGATACCAAGGGAACATTTCATGCAAACATGGGCTCGATAAAGGACAGAAATGGTCTGGACCCAACAGAAGCAGAAGATATTAAGAAGAAGTGGTAAGAATACACAGAAGAACTATACAAAAAAGATCTTCATGACCCAGATAATCACGATGGTGTGATCACTCACCTAGAGCTAGACATCCTGGAATGTGAAGTCAAGTGGGCCTTAGGGAGCATCCCTACAAACAAAGCTAGTGGAGGTGATAGAACTCCAGTTGAGCTGTTTCCAATCCTGAAAGATGATGCTCTGCAAGTGCCACACTCAATATGCCAGTGGAGAAGGCAATGGCACCCCACTCCTGTGAAAATCCCATGAACGGAGGAGCCTGGTAGGCTGCAGTTCATGGAGTCGCAAAGAGTCGGACATGACTTCACTTTCACTTTTCACTTTCATGCATTGGAGAAAGAAATAGCAACCCGGTCCAGTGTTCTTGCGTGGAGAATCCCAGGGATAGCAGAGCCTGGTGGGCTGCCATCTATGGGGCCACACAGAGTCAGACACGACTGAAGTGACTTAGCAGCAGCAGCAGCAGCAGCAGCAGCAATATGCCAGAGAATAAGGAAAACTCAGGAGTGGCCACAAGATCAGTTTTCATTCAGTCTCCAAAAAAAGGCAATGCCAAAGAATATTCAAACTACCACACAATTGCACTCATCTCATACGCTAGCAAATAATGCTCAAAATTCTCCAAGCCAGGCTTCAACAGTTTGTGAACCATGAACTTTCAGATGTTCAAGTTGAATTTAAAAAAGGCCAAGGAGTATATAAAGAGAAAAGACGAATTATACTTCAATATACTATTATCTTTTGCAACAATACTGAATACAAAAGTGTCTAAAGAAAGTTTGGTTTCTATTTAGATGTTTATTGTCAAAAAAATACCATTGAATGTTTCAAAACTGCTTTTAGTTGAAAAAAAGATGAAGCTGGGATAATTCAAGCAGATAAATAATTCTAATTCCTTGGAACTAGGAAATGCCCAAATGCAAAAACATATTTAGTATGAAACTGATGCCAAATGTTAATTTTATAGACAATAATAATAATAACAATAAAATTTTAAAAAAATAAAAAAATGAAAAAAAAAAAAAAAAAGGCCAAGGAATCAGAGGTCAAATTCCCAACATCCATGGATCATCAGAAAAGAAAGAGAGTTCCAGAAAAACATCTACTTCTACTTTATTGACTACGCCAAAACTTTTGACTGTGTGGATCACAACAAACTATGGAAGATTCTTCAAGAGATGGAAATATCAGACGACTGATCTGCCTCCTGAGAAATCTGTATTCAGGTCATGAAGCAACAGTTAGAACTGGTCATGGAACAACAGGCTGGTTCCAAATAGGGAAAGGAGTACGTCAAGGCTGTATATTGTCACCCTGCTTATTTAACTTACATGCAGAGTATAACAACAGAAACACTGAGCTGGAGGAAGCACAAGCTGGAATCAAGATTGTCAGGAGAAATATCAATAACCTCAGATATGCATATGACACCACCCTTATGGCAGAAAGCAAAGAACTATAGAGCCTCTTGATCAAAGTGAAATAGGAGGCTGAAAAAGTTGGTAAAACTCAACATTCAGAAAACTGATTCATAGCATCCAGTCCCATCACTTCATGGCAAATAGATGGGGAAATAATGGAAACAGTGAGAAACTTTATTTTGGGGGGCTCCAAAATCACTGCACATGATGATGCAGCCAGGAAATTAAAAGACACTTGCTCCTTGGAAGAAAGGCTATGACCAACCTAGACAGCATGTTAAAAAGCAGAGACATTACTTTGCCAACAAAGGTCCATCTAGTCAAAGCTATGGTTTTTCCAGTAGTCATGTATGGATGTGAGATTTGGACTCTAAGGAAAGCTGAGCATCGAAGAATTGATGCTTTTGAACTGTGGTGTTGGAGAAGACTCTAGAGAGTCCCTTGGAATGCATGGAGATCCATCCCTTCAATCCTAAAGGAAATCAGTCCCGAATATTCATTGCAAGGACTGCTGCTGAAGCTGAAGCTCCAATAGTTTGGCCACCTGATGTGAAGAACTGACTCAGTTGATAAGACCCTGATGCTGAAAAGATTGAAGGCAGGAGAAGGGGATGACAGAAGATGCGATGGTTGGATGGCATCACCGAGTCGTTGGACATGAGTTTGAGTAAACTCTGGGAGTTGGTGATAGATAGGGAAGCCTGACGTGCTGCTGTTCTGGGTTCACAAAAAGCTGGACACGACTGAGCGATGTAACTGAACATTTTATTATGTTTTTTCAATGTTTAATACTCTTCTATCATCTAGAAAAAAAAGGTATACTAAGAATTTTACCTCTTTTTAATAGTTTTATAACACCTATTTTTTTAGTTTTCTGTGGATATTAGTATTTATCATTTACTTAAAAATATTCATTATAGAAAAAAATACATTATCAAATCACAAAACTCTATGGCTGTTATAAAAATGAAAATATCATATTGTTTGACTGTTTCATATTATTATTTGCATTTATTTATCTCAGCATCTGTATTTGCAGAAATACATAGCATTTTATATCTTTAATTCACACACTTTCTACTAGTTATTGTTCATTAGTGAAAGTAAAAGTCATTCAGTCGTGTCAGACTCTTTGTGCCCCATGGACTATACAGTCCATGGAATTCTCCAGGCCAGAATACTGGAGTGGGTAGCCTTTCCCTTCTCCAGGGCATCTTCCCAAACCAGGAATTGAAACCAGGTCTCCAGCATTGCACGTAGATTCTTTACCAGCTGAAACACATAATATAAAGCAACCAATTATATACATTAGGGACTTCCCTGGTGGCTCAGACGGTAAAGTGTCTGCCTACAATGCAGGAGACCTGGGTTCGATCCCTGGGTTGGGAAGATCTCCTGGAGAAGGAAATGGCAACCCACTCCAGTACTCTTGCCTGAAAATTCCATGGACGGAGGAGCCTGGTAGGCCACAGTCCATGGGGTGGCAAAGAGTTAGACATGACTGAGTGACTTCAATGTCATATATATTAGCTCCTCACTGGATTTGTCAATATTCTTCTTGTTTGCTTTTAATATGTCAGTGTCAGCAATGACAATATTTAATAACACTAACACACGTGTAGGCTCTTCTAACAATAAGGAAAATTGGTCATATAAATGGATGTTTTTCTCTAAAGATAACAACAGATGTTAGTAGCTCCACTTCTGTTTTATAATTTCAAAGTGGCCACATTTTATATTTTAGGGGAAAAAAACCAGAATGAGAATCATGTTTTACATGAAATACCATCGAAAAATTAAGCTGTTATTCCTTCTGAACACAGATCCATTGGAGAATTTAGACAGTGAACAGATCTTGCTTTAACACAGTGCCTCCAGCACACAGGCTTTTTATAGGTGTCGGGGGATTCAGGTCCATGACGGATTTCACATATACACCTGCTCTTTATTGCAAATAATATAACATTTTAACATTGAGTAGATCTGGTGTTACACATAGGTAAGCCAAGTATCCTTCAAGTGAAAGCAATTTATTTAGATTTGTCCAAGGCTTTATTAAAAGCCACTGCTTAAAAAAAAATGTATTTCATCATTTTAGAAGCCTTAGAGCATCATATGTCTGTAGAGTAAGAAATCGGAGTCAGTTCTGTTCTGCCACTAGGTGTCACTTAGCCTCTTGGAACAAGTTCCTTTTTCTAAACACTTAAGATTTTATCTCTGTGATTCCCATCAGCATCAATGTTTATGATTATGTGTAGAGATAAGAAACAGAAAATGTGTCTACATGTTCATTTCTTTGGATAGATAAATGACCTTTTCCAGTAATCTTACTCTTCTCAATAAACCTACTCTCCACATACTGCTCTGGTTCTTCTTTCTTCCTGAAATTTCTCTCTTCAGATTATCCACCTGGCTTTCTTTGCTTATCAGCAACATCTAAATGACATATATTCCTGACTATTCTACACAAAACTCTGGCCTTCCCTCTGTCTTTTTAGACCAATAATCTTTATTCCCTTTTATTTTGATTCTACCTTTTCTTTTATCCTGGCACTTTTCTCCTTTTAACATATTGTATCATTTACTTATTTATCATGCTTATGGTGAAGTAGCCATACTCTTCCTGATGGACTATATAATGTCTCCAAGGGCAGAAGTCTTTGTTAAATCACTCCAGTATGTACAACACCTAGAACAGTGCCTATACTTAGTTGTAACCAAATATTTATGCAATGAATGAATTGATTAGAAATCAGTGCTGTCATATGTAACATTTTTAAATAATCTGAAAACAAACTATGCAACTTTAAAATAAATTCATGCTCTCTCAAACTAAAAGAGATTCAGAAAATTGTAGAAAACATATAAGCTGATGTGCACAAGTAGAAAGGAAGAAATTTATGGAATGAAATTTAAATTTTGAAAATAGACTCTTCTGGCACATAACATTGAGCAGAGTTGTTCCAGCCTGAATGGGAGGGAGTTTGGGGGAGAATGGATACATGTGTATGTATGGCTGAGTACCTGTGCTGTTCACCTGAAACTACCACAATATTGTTAATTGACTTTACTCCAATACAAAATAAAAAAGTTTAAACTTAAAAAGAAAAAGAAAATATAATCTTCCTTTTTACCCCAAAAATGTCCACAATAAAATTAGAGCAGGAAATGAGTAGGCAAAAATACAGAGTTTGGGGAAAAAAAAAAAAAAAAAAAAGCTATTTCTTTGGTTGGTGTGAGAGGAAGACAGGAAGTTAATCCAACCCATTCATAACTTTCACCCCACCCCAACCCCACCATACAATGGAGTCCTTTCCATTTCAGGGAAAAAAGCAAACACCAAAGATGCCAGGAAAGTTTGAAAAACGTCATCTTAAGGAAAGAATGACTTCTGAAGGCCAGAGTTAAAGTTAACTAAAGATAATGAAGGGATTGTTACCCAAAACCAGGTTCTGATGAGTCTACATGCTTGGTTCAGTGGATTAAGAATTTTTTTTACACAATGGAGTATTACTCAGCCATTAAAAAGAATACATCTGAATCAGTTCTAATGAGGTGGTTGAAACTGGAGCTGATTATACAGAGTGAAGTAAGCCAGAAAGAAAAACACCAATACAGTATACTAATGCATATATATGGAATTTAGAAAGATGGTAAGGAGAAGGCAATGGCAACCCACTCCAGTACTCTTGCCTGGAAAATCCCATGGATGAAGGAGCCTGGTAGGCTCCAGTCCATGGGGTCGCTGAGTCGGGCACAACTGAGTGACTTTACTTTCACTTTTCACTTTCATGCATTGGAGAAGGAAATGGCAACCTACTCCAGTGTTCTTGCCTGGAGAATCCCAGGGACGAGGGAGCCTGGTGGGCTGCCATCTATGGGGTTGCACCGAGCCGGACACAACTGAAGCGACTTAGCAGCAGCAGCAGAAAGATGGTAACAATAACCTTGTATGTGAGACAGCAAAAGAGACACAGATGTATAGAACAGTCTTTTGGACTCTGTGGGAGAGGGAGAGGGTGGGATGGTCTGGGAGAATGGCATTGAAACATGTATAATACCATATATGAAATGAATAGCCAGTCCAGGTTCAATGCAGGATACAGGATGCTTGGGGCTGGTGCCCTGGGATGACCCAGAGGGATAGTACGGGGAGGGAGGAGGGAAGGTGGGTTCAGGATGGGGAACACATGTACACCCGTGGTGGATCCATGTTGATGTATGGCAAAACCAATACAATATTGTAAAGTAATTAGTCTCCAATTAAAATAAATAAATTTAAATTTTAAAAAAATTTTAAAAAAATTTTTTTTTTTTACAAAGTGCAGGGAATTAGGGAAGTGATTTAACAAATGACAGGAATCCAAGTGTTTGTATATTCTAGAGGCATAAATAGCATTTTAAAAGGTTTTCTAAATTAATGAGGTATTCCTATAATTTAGGTAACATAGTTTACATAGAGATCACATATTGTATAATTCTAACTTGCCCAGATAAGATGCACAGAAGAGAACCACTCTTTCCCTTTAGATTTCCACTAACCAAGTCCTTTGTAAGGCTCTCTATCAGAGCAGAATAACAGAATAAAAGCAATAGACCTGAAATTTTATTTCAATTCTTTGGTTCTAATGTTATCAAATAATCCCTTGAGCCCTCTAAATCACTTTCAACTGAACTGACATATGTGCAGTGACCATTTTATTCTCTGACATTCCTATTATAGGTTGCTTAGTAATAAACATATACAAATGAGCTGTGACTCTGATAAACTATTCAGTTTAGCTATCTTAGTGGTCCATCTGGACCATAAAATGGTAAAGTTTCAAAACATTTATATAGATTAAGTGGAGTGACCAATATAAACCTGAATTACCTATTATGGTATCCAAGCAAAACAGCTCCAATGGGTCAACATCAGGTTATGCAAATTGTGCCATGCTTATTCATAGAAATATTGAAACATTATTCGTATTGATAGCTTTTTTAATATAATGTGGTACCAATGGTGTCCATGTTCACTCAACTTATAAAAATCACCAGGCTTTATGCTGAAATGAAAAATGTTAATGAGTAACAGTCACAAAGAATCTTCTCCAATTTATGTTCCTGTAAAGTAACTACAAAATGGAATACTGATGAGTGGAATTCCTTTGTTCCAGAAGCCTATTAGCTTCATTTTCACACTCCTTCAATGGCTTATATAAAACTCAAAACTCTTGTTTCTTGCGTAGTTCAAGTGCATAATATTGACACATACAACATTTCAATTAAAGTTGAATTTTTATAATACATATATTTATTCTAATTGGTACATCCCCATTTATTAATTTGACATAATAATTTTGCATATAGGTTGTTAATAGTAAAATAATTTTATATACACATTGCTTAAATTCAGAAAATTTCATGGCCAAAAACAGGGTCGGGGGACCCACAATGTCCAATAGAGGAATGGATAAACCAATTGTGGTATAAGCATACAAGGGAGATACCCCTTACATCTAAAAGCTGATGTGCTCCTCATAACACATGATGATGGGGATGAATCTCCATAGCTGAAAGAAGAAGCCAGGCAAAGAGAAAGCAGAATAATTTTATCAGAGTGAAATTTTACAAAAGGCAAACAACCTATGGTGAAATAAAGTAGATGATATTTTGCTTTGGTTGGTGGCTGTGTGTGTTCCGAGCAGGACTATGGGAGACCATTGGGATATAGGGATTTACTCTAAATAGCTTGAAAATTGTGTGAGTGGTCAGTGAAACTGTTCTATATCTTGATTTTGGTTATCATAGTATGGGTATATGAATTTATCAAAACTTTTTGAACTATACATTTAGACAAATTTTACTGGGTGTCAAACCTGAAGAATGATAACTATAATAAAAATAAACATGGCATTGTACTGAAGGTCCCTTGTGGATTTTGAGGAGTAGGTGGAGAATAACAGCAAATCTTGCCAAAAAAACCTTTCTTTTGTCTCCAAAGTTTCACTTTTTCTGACAGTTCCTCAAATCACTCCTTTTCTCTAATTTATCTTTACACTCCTGATCTATAGACAAGTATCTCTTTATTATTTGCCACTTTCCTCCAACCCCTACCTCAAACTGTCTCTAGAGCTCAAATTTTCAGTCTGAACTAAATTAGTGCTTCTTTAGTTTATTCCAATTGCCAAAAGGCAGAAAAAAATGCGAGGCTCAAAAACAGAGAAAAAGGAAAAGAGGGAAGAAAAGAGAAGAGAAATGAGTTTACAGTTTATTTTATTTTTAAGCCAATATCATTGTGGTATTTTCTTACTAATATTCTTACCTAGAATGTAAGATATATTCATTTTCTATTAATAAAAGATATAAACCTATAAAGATAAGAAACATGACAAGGGAATCATTTATTGTCACAACTTTCCTATATTCTTTCTTTCCCCTTTGCTGTTCAAATCTGGGATTCTTTTAATTGAGAGGAATCATGCTATTTATCTTTATCTCATCAAATCTTATAATCAATAAGTAAATCATAAAATGTTTTGCCCTGAGAATTAGTTCAAGAAGACTTCATCTCCCTCTCCTCACCCTCCTCCTCTAACACACATCTAGAAATAGTTTCACTTACTGTATCACTTACAACTCTATTATACTGCTAGTCAGAAGCTGACTGATCAAGATGATCATCTCCTCAATAGTTAAATTGGAGTAGTTGAAATCAATGTATTTTGTTTCCTGGTTTCACTGAGGCTAATATCTTAAAAACACTATGGACACAAATTTGGTCACACACTCTGCTTTGCATGGGCAAAAGGAAAGAATCCGACTCTACCTTTTTTCTATTACTCAAGTGTGTACAATTAAGACAGATTAGTGCAGTGGACTCTGAAATCCCCATGGAAAGAGGATTTCTAGAAGGATAATAGGATTCGTAAAAGAAAAACCACTCAAATTGAGAACTCTGGTATGGTTCAGAAGTACATTAAAAGAGATGAGATTGTTACAGATTTCCATCAGTATACAGGCAGTATTTGAGAATAATTGCAATGTAGATAGTGGAGCTAGGAGATGCTCTGTGAAATAGTGTCTTTTGAGTTAAGATCTGAAGTAGATGAGGGCCCTGAGGGAGACTCAGGAAAAAGTAGTAAAGGATGAGATCAAAGAGTTAGGGATAAGGTAGAGAAAGCACAATTTGTAGAATCTCATAAACCATTCTAAGAATTTTAGCATTTATCATGAGTGAAATGAATTTCACACTGGAGTATTCTCTTCTGAGAAGAAAAAAAAGATCTGACTTTGTTTTAAAGAATCATTCTTTGTGCAGTGTTGAAAATGAACTTAGCGGACAGGCACTAAAGCAGAAAGAGCTATAAGAGGCTGTTGTAATAATCCAGGTTTGAGACGACAGGGCTTTGGATCATAGAAGTAAAAGGAAAAGTGGTGAAAAGCACTCAAATGACACATCTATTTTCAAACTTGATATTCAAAAGCCAGGCCTACCTTACCTCAAAACCTTTGTGGTTTTTAAGTTTCTCCTTTTCTTGAAAATCTCCATTCCATTATCTAACATAGTACTCTTAGTGTAGACATAAATAGTTCAGTTGCTCAGTCATGTCCGACTCTTTGTGACCCCATGAACCACAGCACACCAGGCCTCCCTGTCCATCAACAAATCCCAGAGTTCACCCAAACTCATGTCCATGAGTGGGTGAGGCCATAAACCATCTCATATCCTCTGTCATCCCCTTCTCCTCCTGCCCTCAGTCTTTCCCAGCATCGGGGTCTTTTCAAATGAATCAGCTCTTCAGATCAGGTAGCCAAAGTATTGGAGTTTCAGCTTGAACATCAGTCTTTCCAATGAACACCTAGGACTGGTCTCCTTTAGGATGGACTGGTTGGATCTCCTTGCAGTCCAAGGGGCTCTCAGGAGTCTTTTCCAACATCACGGTTCAAAAGCATCAATTCTCCAGAGCTCAGATTTCTGTTTAATCCACTCTCACATTCATACATGACTACTCGAAAAACCATAGCCTTGACTAGACAGACCTTTGTTGGCAAAGTAATGTCTCTGCTTTTCAATATGCTGTCTAGTTTGGCCATAACTTTCCTTCCAAGGAGTAAGCATCTTTAATTTCATGGCTGCAATCACCATCTGCAGTGATTTTGGAGCCCAGAAAAATAAAATCAGCCACTGTTTCCAGTGTTTCCCCATCTATTTCCCATGAAGTGATGGGACCAGATGCCATGATCTTCGTTTTCTGAAGGTTGACCTTTAAGCCAACTTTTTCACTCTCCTCTTTCACTTTCATCAAGAGGATCTTTAGTTCCTCTTCACTTTCTGCCATAAGGGTGGTGTAATCTGCATATCTGAGCTTATTCATATTTCTCCTAGCAATCTTGATTCCAGCCTGTGCTTCTTCCAGCCCAGCGTTTCTCATGATGTACTCTGCATATAAGTTAAATAAGCAGGGTGACAATATACAGCCTAGATGTACTCCTTTTCCTATTTGGAATCAGTCTGTGTTCCATGTCCAGTTTTAACTGTTGCTTCTTGATCTGCATACAGGTTTCTCAGGAGACCAGCCCAGGTGGTCTGGTATTCCCTTCTCTTTCAGAATTTTCCGCAGTTTATTGTGATCCACAGAGTCAAAGGCTTTGGCATAGTCAATAAAGCAGAAATAGATGTTTTTCTGGAACCCTCTTGCTTCTCCCGTGATTCAGTGGATGTTGGCAATTTGATCTCTGGTTCCTCTGCCTTTTCTAAAACCAGCTTGAACATCTGGAAGTTCATCGTTCACATACTGCTGAAACCTGGCTTGGAGAATTTTGAGCATTACTTTACTAGCATGTGAGATGAGTGCAATTGTGTGGTAGTTTGAGCATTCTTTGGCATTGCCTTTCTTTGTGATTGGAAGGAAAACTGACATTTTCCAGTCCTGTGACCACTGCTGAGTTTTCCAAATTTGCTGGCATATTGAGTGCAGCACTTTCACAGCATCATCTTTTAGGATCTGAAATAGCTCAGCTGGAATTCCACCACCTCCACTAGCTTTGTTTGTAGACATACTTAGTATATAACAAACTGTATGTAATTTGTTGAGTTAATAATTGATGGTGAATTTCAAAATTCTCTGGTTAAATAGAAATAGCAGGCTTTGTCTCACACATACGCACATATACATTTGAACAAGTGATGAGAAAACTGGACAGCTACAAGCCCATTTTCACACATTACGTACAAAAATAAACTCAGCATTGATTAAAGATATGAAAATATGGCCTGAAACCATAAAATTCCTAGAAGAAAACATAGACAGTACACTCTTGACGTTAGTCTTATCAATATGTTTTGGCTATGTCTCCTCAGGCAAGGGCAACAAAAGCAAAAATTAACAAATGAAAACACATCAAACTAAATTTTTTACAAAGCAAAAATATCCATCAGCAAACAAAAGGGAACATACTGACAACAAAAGACATTTGCAAAGTATATATCCAATAAAGGGTTTATCCCCCAAGTATATAAAAGCACGTATAATGCAATATCAATTAAAATCCAATTTAAAAATAGGCAGAGGGTCTGAATAGGCACTTTTCAAGGAATACATACAGATAGTCAACAGGCACATGAAAACATGCTTAACATTGCTAATCATCAGGGAATACAAACAAAACCACAATTAGATAACACCTCACACTTATCAAAAAGACAATAAACTGTAAGATTTGCTGAGAATGTGAAGAAAAGGAAACCCTTGTGCACTATTGGTGAGAATGAAAATTGGTGCAGCCACTATGGTAAACATTTATGGGGGATCCTTGAAAGATTAAAAGAAGAACTACTATATGATCCAGGAATTTCACTTCTAGATATTTACCTGAAGAAAAGACAAATGTTAATTCAAAAATATATATACACCTCAATGTTCATTGCAACATTATTTATACTAGCCAAGATATAGAAGCAACCTAAGTGTTCATCAATAGATGAATGGATACAGAGAACAAACTTATGTTTGAGAGAGCAGAGGAGGGTGGAAGGATGGGCAAAACAGGTGAAGGGTGTAAAGAGGGCTGCTGCTACTGCTGCTAAGTCGCTTCAGTCTTGTCCGACTTTGTGCAACCCCATAGACGGCAGCCTACCAGGCTCCCCCGTTCCTGGAATTCTCCAGGCAAGCATACAGCAGTGGGTTGCTATTTCCTTCTCCAATCCATGAAAGTGAAAAGTGAAAGTGAAGTCACTCAGTCGTGTCCAACTCCTAGGACCCCATGAACTGCAGCCCACTGGGCTCCTCTGTCCATGGGAGTTTCCAGGCAAGAGTACAGGAGTGGATTGTGTTAAGAGGGGAAAACTAACAATTATAAACCAAGTCCCAGGAATGCAATGTATAGCACAAGGGAATATAGTCAATAATATAGTAATAACTTTTTATGGTGTATAATGTATATTGAATAACTATGTTGTACACCTGAACCTAACATTTAAGTTGACTATTTTCAATAAACAGCAACAACAGCTAAACATAATGATGTTTTGCAAATGTTAATATAAAATAATGATAGGCAAATGAGAAAGCAAACTAGTTGGAGACAACCCATGGAAGTGTGTTATGTTTAGACTACATAAATACTGGGCAGCAGAGCTATGTTTAGAGTACATAAATACTGAAATATTAAAGGATGAGTAAGTGTTGGGACTCTAGAGACAGAGAATAATAAATATTTAGGATCTAATGCCCTAAAATCTAAGAAGGAATTAAAGCAGTTGCTGGAAAGGAAGAAGATGCCACTCTGTTTATGTTTAGTTTATCCTCTGAAACTCATCTGCCATTATCTATAACAGAGTGAATAAAAGACTTGATCAAGAAGATCAGTAGGGGAAATGTGTTGTTTCTGTTTTTCAATAGGACAAAAGAGGATGTATGGTAAAGGTTTTAAAATATTTTAGTTGGTAGAAATAAAAACCCTCATTCACCAAGACCTTGAAGTTAGATGTGCCTAACAGTGGGCAGGGAGGAGCAACCCGAGGAGCGGTGGCTGCGTGGGCCTAGGAGGGCCTAGAGGAGCTATCCTACGCTGAAGGTCAGGAAGGGCGGCAGTAAGGAGATACCGCTTGTCCAAGGTAAGGAGGAGCAGCTGTGCTTTGCAGGAGCAGCCGTGAAGAGATGCCCCACGCCCAAGGTAAGAGAAACACAAGTAAGATGGTAGGTGTTGCAAAAGGGCATCAGAGGTCAGACACACTGAAACCATACTCACAGAAAACTAGTCAGTCTAATCACACTAGCACCACAGCCTTATCTAACTCAATGAAACCAAGCCATGCCCAAAGGGCAACCCAAGATGGGCAGGTCATGGTGGAGAGATCTGACAGAATGTGGTCCACTGGAAAAGGGAATGGCAAACCACTTCAGTATTCTTACCTTGAGAACCCCATGAACAGTATGAAAAGGCAAAATGATAGGACACTGAAAGAGGAACTCCCCAGGTCAGTAGGTGCCCAATATGCTACTGGAGGTCAGTGGAGAAATAACTCCAGAAAGAATGAAGGGATGAAACCAAAGCAAAAACAGTACCCAGCCATGGATGTGACTGGTGATAGAAGCAAATCCAATGCTGTAAAGACTAATATTGCATAGGAACCTGGAATGTCAGGTCCATGAATCAAGGGAAATTGGAAGTGGTCAAACAAGAGATAGCAAGAGTGAACGTCGACATTCTAAGAATCAGCGAACTAAAAATGGACTGGAATGGGTGAATTTAACTCAGATGACCATTATATCTACCACTGTGGGCAGGAATCCCTCAGAAGAAATGGAGAAGCCATCATGGTCAAGAAAAGAGTACAAAATGCAGTACTTGGATGCAATCTCAAAAACGACAGAATGATCTCTGTTCGTCTCCAAGACAAACCATTCAATATCACAGTTATCCAAGTCTATGCCCCAACCAGTAACGCTGAAGAAGCTGAAGTAAATGGCTTTATGAAGACTTACAAGACCTTTTAGAACTAACACCGAAAAATAATGTCCTTTTCATTATAGGGGACTGGAATGCAAAAGTAGGAAGTCAAGAAACACCTGGAGTAACAGGTAAATTTGGCCTTGGAATGCGGAATGAAGCAGGGCAAAGACTAATAGAGTTTTGCCAAGAAAATGAACTGGTCATAGCAAACACCCTTTCCAACAACACAAGAGAAGACTCTACACATCGACATCACCAGATGGTCAACATCAAAATTAGATTGATTATTCTTTGCAGCCAAAGATGGAGAAGCTCTATACAGTCAACAGAAACAAGACCAGGAGCTGACTGTGGCTCAGACCATGAACTCCTTATTACCAAATTCAGACTCAAATGGAAGAAAGTAGGAAAAACCACCAAACCATTCAGGTATGACCTAAATTAAATCCCTTATGATTATACAGTGGAAGTGAGAAATAGATTTAAGGGCTTAGATCTGATAGATAGAGTGCCTGATGAACTATGGAATGAGGTTCGTGACATTGTACAGGAGACAGGGATCGAGACCATCCCCATGGAAAAGAAATGCAAAAAAGCAAAATGGCTGTCTGGGGAGGCCTTACAAATAGCTGTGAAAAGAAGAGAGGCAAAAAGCAAAGGAGAAAAGGAAAGATATAAGCATCTGAATGTAGAGTTCTAAAGAATAGCAAGAAGAGATAAGAAAGCCTTCTTCAGCAATCAATGCAAAGATATAGAGGAAAAGAACAGAATGGGAAAGACTAGAGATCTCTTCAAGAAAATTAGAGATACCAAGGGAACATTTCATGCAAAGATGGGCTTGATAAAGGACAGAAATTGTCTGGCCCTGACAGAAATTGTCTGTCCCTAACAGAAGCAGAAGATATTAAGAAGAGGTGGCAAGAATACACAGAAGAACTGTACAAAAAAGATCTTAATGACCAGGATAACCATGATGGTGTGATCACTCATCTAGAGCCAGACATCCTGGAACGTGAAGTCAAGTGGGCCTTGGAAAGCATCACTACGAACAAAGCTAGTGGAGGTGATGGAATTCCAGTTGAGCTGTTTCAAATCCTGAAAGATGATGCTGTGAAAGTGCTGCACTCAACATGCCAGCAAGTTTGGAAAACTCAGCAGTGGCCACAAACTGGAAAAGGTCAGTTTTCATTCCAATTCTAAAGAAAGGCAAAGCCAAAGAATGCTCAAACTACTGCACAATTGCACTCATCTCACATGCTAGTAAAGTAATGCTCAAAATTCTCCAAGCCAGGCTTCAGCAATATGTAAACCATGACCTCCCTGATGTTCAAGCTGGTTTTAGAAAAGGCAGAGGAACCAGACACCCACTGGATCATCGAAGTCAACATCTGCTGGATCATTGAAAAAGCAAGGAGTTCCAGAAAAACATCTATTTCTGCTTTATTGACTATGCCAAAGCCTTTGACTGTGTGGATCACAATCAACTGTGGAAAATTTTGAAAGAGATGGGAATACCAGACCACCTAACCTGCCTCTTGAGAAATCTGTATGCAAGTCAGGAAGCAACAGTTAGAACTGGACATGGAACAACAGACTGTTTCCAAATAGGAAAAGGAGTACGTCAAGGCTATATATTGTCACCCTGCTTATTTAACTTCTATGCAGAGTACATCATGAGAAATGCTGGACTGGAGGAAACACAAGCTGGAATCAAGATTGCCGGGAGAAATATCAATAAGCTCAAATATGCAGATGACACCACCCTTATGGCAGAAAGTGAAGAGGAACTAAAGAGCCTCTTGATGAAAGTGAAAGTGGAGACTGAAAAAGTTGGCCTAAAGCTCAACATTCAGAAAACGAAGATCATGGTATCTGGTCCCATCACTTCATGGGAAATAGATGGGGAAATAGTGGAAACAGTGTCAGACTTTATTTTGGGGGCTCCAAAATCACTGCAGATGGTGACTGCAGCCATGAAATTAAAAGACGCTTACTCCTTGGAAGAAAAGTTATGACCAACCTAGATAGCATATTCAAAAGCGGAGACATTACTTTGCTGACTAAGGTCTGTCTAGTCAAGGCTATGGTTTTTCCTGTGGTCATGTATGGATGTAAGAGTTGGACTGTGAAGAAGGCTGAGAACCGAAGAATTGATGCTTTTGAACTGTGGTTTTGGAGAAGACTCTTGAGAGTCCCTTGAACTGCAAGGAGATTCAACCAGTCTATTCTGAAGGAGATCAGCCCTGGGACGGAATGATGCTAAAGCTGAAACTCCAGTACTTTGGCCACCTCATGTGAAGAGTTGACTCATTGGAAAAGACTCTGATGCTGGGAGGGATTGGGGGCAGGAGGAGAAGGGGACGACAGAGGATGAGATGGCTAGAGGGCATCACTGACTCGGTGGATGTGAGTCTGAGTGAACTCCGCGCGTTGTTGATGGACAGGGAAGCCCGGCGTGCTGCGTTTCATGGGGTCGCAAAGAGTCATACAAGACTGAGTGACTAAACTGAACTGAACTGAACTGAATAGTGGGATAATGTTTCTGTGTCTCAAAGCAAACACTGAGATAAATTAAGTGACTGATGTACTTTTCCTGTCTGATGCTTTCCTTTTCTTGCAATAAGATTTTGGTCCAAACAGCTTCTAATTATTAATTACAATTAATTAGTCGTTTACTACTTTTTTATAATTATATTCATCTATGGATCAAAATCCTCTTCCAAAACTCTGCCAATGTTTTATTTAACTCTTCTTATTCTCTCACAGAAGGTGGGGTTCATGCTGTTAGTGAGTTCAGAATTAAATATATGAAAAGTATGATCTGTTCTCTTCAAGTCAGATCCTGCAAATATGATACATAATTATATGATTAGCTAATATAAAATAATGAATATAATGCTACTCCTGGAAAACAATCTTTTTATTGCAAAGAGTACAATGGTAATTCATTTCATTGTATGGGATATTTCTTCTATTACATAAAGACAAATTTAGATGTGTAAAATTCATACTTCTTATTCCCAGGCTGCATCTTCTATTGTGATTCCAACTAAATTGTTGCTACATGATGATACCACTCATTATATTAATTATCTCCTGTATTTCCCAGTAAGTCTGTGTAAGTAATTCAAGGGAATCTGTATGTCAAATCACATTAGTGAAGTAATACATCAAACATCTCATAAAGCAAATCCGCAAAACACGTGGATTAACTTTTTATTATCCCAACTCAAGAAATTTGATAGCATGTATTATAGATAATGGTTATATTTATTGCTTATTTTGTGGCAAGCAGTTTCAAAAGCAATTTATATGTATTAATTTCCTTAATTCACCAGTGTTGGTTAATTTAATGTGTCAATTTGACTGGACTAAGGGATTCCCAGATAGTTATAAAATCATTATTTTGCATGAATAATCTATGAATCATGTATTGCATGAATCTATCATGCATTGTATGATCTATTGCACGAATGCATCTTTGAGGGTCTTTGAATCTGTGCACTGAGTAGAGATCACTCTCACCCATATGATGTGCAACATCCAATCCAGTGAGTGCCTGAATAGAACAGGAAGACGTAGGAAGAGTGCATTTGCTTTTTTCCCTTGAGTTGGGACACATATTTCCCACCCTTTGACATTGGTCCTGGTTCTGAGCCTTAAAACTCATACTGAGTTACATCACTGACTTTCCTGTTTCTCGGTTTTCAGGTATCAAAGGATAGGACTTTTTGGTCTGCATTATCCTTTGAGCCAAGTCTAATCATAGATCTCTTTTATATATCTGTTTATATATCCATCCATCCATCCACTTTATTCATTCTATTTCTTTGGATAGCCTTAATACACCTTCCAACAATCTCATAATAAATGTACTTTTATTATATTTATGTTATTTTTAATAAAACCAGGAAAAAAACATCTGAATAAATTGCTGCATGTCACCTAGCTGTTAAGTGATAAAGCTAAGGATGAGGCATAGGTTTTGATAGATATAGGCATATATTCCTTAAATAAATCTTTTATATTTATACTATAAATCTTTTATATGTTTATAAATGAGATTAATACTTTATAAAAAATTATCTATTCACTATATGAAATTTCATATTCACTATATGCTTACTTGTAACAACTTTCAAAGGGATATAATAGAATATTACCAAAAAAGTACAACTTTCAAATTCCTATTTTAGAGTATTTGAAAAATCTATTATAATAAATGGTACTTTAAAATGCTTTACAGTTTGGATCAAGAATACTTGGATTTAAAGCAAAGCCCATACATTTATTAATTGCATGAATTTGGTAAGTGTCATACCCATTTAAGCCTAGAAAAGAGATAATAATACCTAACAAAATTTTCTGATGAAATAAAATATGATAAAATATCAAAAATATAATTATTGGCTTAGAGTAAGTATATAATAAAATTATAATCATTTACTTTTATTTCTATAGACAGCTATATGTTTGAAAACACAAATGTCAGACATACAGGTGAAGATGGTTATAAATTTAGCCAAGGAAATTTGAGTATTGAATTGAGTGTTCTCGCGGTTTATGACAGGGAAGGCAATGGCAACGCACTCCAGTACTTTTGCCTGGAAGATCCCATGGATGGAGGAGCCTGGTGGGCTGCAGTCCATGGGGTCGCTAGGAGTCGGACACGACTGAAGCGACTTAGCAGCAGCAGCAGCAGCATGGTTTATGATGTCTGTACTTAACCAAAATGCAGTATCTTTTGCCATGTATATGAATGTATATTTTATGCTATATGCAAATGTGAAATGTAAAGATCCTATTGACCAATTTGTGAAAATAAAAATGACTAATGAATTGTATTATATCAACTTAGAAATTCAGCCGCAAAATATAAATTCTTGTGTAACCATGGTAGAACATTACTCTAATTTAGCAGTATAAGCTTAGTTCCTGAAGAAACACAATTTAGCAGGATTTCTGTATTGATACTCAGTATACTCAATAAGGGATTTAAATTTTATTTTGAACTTTAATTTTTTATGACTGTTTCCTTATTTGAATTCCAGGAAGACATTTAAAAGACTTTTGCTTTAATGTGTAAGTCCCATTATTTTGTTTACACAGTTAGAAGAAAGAACATTTATATAGGATCTGATTATCTTTCTTGGAATAACTCGTGACTAAGATGTTTCCTGGAATCCAAAATGAAACTTAGTTTTGTTTTGTTTTTCATAACCCAACAAGAATGTTTTTCTCCATCAATTTAACTGAATCAACTGCAAGCAAAAATGAGGCATATTGGAGAGTTTCTCCCTCAAAGCATGTGTCAGTAGTATATTTCCATTTGTTAAAATTATTTAGGACAGTGAGGAACACTAGGCACAACACAATGTCCACAAACTTGATATCTTAGAAAAATAGACCAATTCTTTGGAGAACTCATGCTACCAAAAGTCATGCAGGGAAAAATATATTAATAGGCCTATATATATTGAAGAAATTGATATAGTAATTAATTATTATGTCTAGATTATTTTACAGATCAGTTAAAGATCATTCAAGAAAAAATAGCAATTTTTCACAGCCTCTTCTAGAAAATAAAAGCATAGGGAACACTTCCTAACATAATATAAGCAAGAATCCATAATATACCAAAAACGTATGAAGCAATCTCACTGAAATGAGTAGGGTAAAAAAGTGCTGACCTAAGTTTAGAAAACCATAAAATTAAGGACAAAATAAATTGTATATAAGCAGTGTATTCTAGTTGATGAAGTTAAAAAACAGAGGGTATAGGTTAGCAATTCTGCTGCTGCTGCTGCTGCTAAGTCGCTTCAGTCGTGTCTGACTCTGTGCCACCCCATAGACGGCAGCCGACCAAGCTCCCCCGACCCTGGGATTCTCAAGGCAAGAACACAGGAGTGGGTTGCCATTTCCTTCTCCAATGCATGAGAGTGAAAAGTGAAAGTGAAGTCGCTCAGCCATGTCCAAGTTTTAGTGACCCCAAGGACTGTAGCCCGCCAGGCTCCTCCATCCATGGAATTTTCCAGGCAAAAGTACTGGAGTGGGGTGCCATTGTCTTCTCTGAGCAATTCTGATAGAAAGCCCAGAGATAAATCCACACACATATGGACACCTTATCTTTGACAAAGGAGGCAAGAATATACAATGGAGTAAAGACAATCTCTTTAACAAGTGGTGCTGGGAAAACTGGTCAACCACTTGTAAAAGAATGAAACTAGATCACTTTCTATCACCGTACACAAAAATAAACTCAAAATGGATTAAAGATCTAAATGTAAGATCAGAAACTATAAAACTCCTAGAGGAGAACATAGGCAAAACACTCTCCGACATAAATCACAGCAGGATCCTCTATGATCCACCTCCCAGAATTCTGGAAATAAAAGCAAAAATAAACAAATGGGATCTAATTAAAATTAAAAGCTTCTGTACAACAAAGGAAAATATAAGCAAGGTGAAAAGACAGCCTTCTGAATGGGAGAAAGTAATAGCAAATGAAACAACTGACAAACAACTAATCTCAAAAATACACAAGAAACTTATGCAGCTCAATTCCAGAAAAATAAACGACCCAAACAAAAAATGGGCCAAAGAACTAAATAGACATTTCTCCAAAGAAGACATACGGATGGCTAACAAACACATGAAAAGATGCTCAACATCACTCATTATTAGAGAAATGCAAATCAAAACCACAATGAGGTACCACTTCACACCAGTCAGAATGGCTGCGATCCGAAAATCTGCAAGCAATAAATGCTGGAGAGGGTGTGGAGAAAAGGGAACCCTCCTACACTGTTGGTGGGAATGCAAACTAGTACAGCCACTATGGAGAACAGTGTGGAGATTCCTTAAAAAATTGCAAATAGAACTATCTTATGACCAAGCAATCCCACTGCTGGGCATACACACCGAGGAAACCAGAATTGAAAGAGACACATGTACCCCAATGTTCATCGCAGCACTGTTTATAATAGCCAGGACATGGAAACAACCTAGATGTCCATCAGCAGATGAATGGATAAGAAAGCTGTGGTACATATACACAATGGAGTATTACTCAGCCATTAAAAAGAATTCATTTGAATCAGTTCTGATGAGATGGGTGAAACTGGAGCCAATTATACAGAGTGAAGTAAGCCAGAAAGAAAAACACCAATACAGTATACTAACACATATATATGGAATTTAGGAAGATGGCAATGACGACCCTGTATGCAAGACAGGAAAAAAGACACAGATGTGTATACCAGACTTTTGGACTCAGAGGGAGAGGGAGAGGGTGGGATGATTTGGGAGAATGGGAATTCTAACATGTATACTGTCATGTAAGAATTGAATCGCCAGTCCATGTCTGACGTAGGGTGCAGCTTGCTTGGGGCTGGTGCATGGGGATGACCCAGAGAGATGCTGTGGGGAGGGAGGTGGGAGGGGGGTTCATGTTTGGGAATGCATGTAAGAATTAAAGATTTTAAAATTTAAAAAAAAAAATAAAAAATTTAAAAATATATATATACTAGAAATGAGTAGTTAGGCAGGTGGATGTCAAACATCTGAAGTCAGATTTCTCACTGTTAGAGTGGGAAGTTATAGATAAGCAAGGAGAGGAGGACTAAAATGATACACTTGGTAATGGATTCACTAAAAGTTTGAAAAGTCACTATGAGATCAAGTTTCAGTACAGTTCAGTCACTCAGTCATGTCCAATTCTTTGCGACCCCATGAATCGCAACACTCCAGGCCTCCCTGTCCATCACCAACTCCCGGAGTTCACTCAGACTCATGTCCATTGATTCCGTGATGCCATCCAGCCATCTCATCCTTGGTCGTCCCCTTCTCCTCCTGCCCCTAATCCCTCCCAGCATCAGAGTCTTTTCCAATGAGTCAGCTCGTCACATGAGGTGGCCAAAGTACTGGGTTTCAGCTTTAGCATCATTCCTTCCAAAGAAATCCCAGGGCTGATCTCCTTCAGAATGGACTGGCTGGATCTCCTTGCAGTCCAAGGGACCCTCAAGAGTCTTCTCCAACACCACAGTTCAAAAGCATCAATTCTTCAGCGTTCAGCCTTCTTCACAGTCCAACTCTCACATCCATACATGACCACAGGAAAAACCATAGCCTTGAGTAGATGGACCTTAGTCGGCAAAGTAATGGCTCTGCTTTTGAATATACTGTCTAGGTTGGTCATTACTTTTCTTCCAAGGAATAAGCGTCTTTTAATTTCATGGCTGCAGTCATCATCTGTAGTGATTTTGGAGCCCCAAAAAATAAAGTCTGACACTGTTTCCACTATTTCCCTATCTATTTCCCATGAAGTGATGGGACCAGATGCCATGATCTTCGTTTTCTGAAGGTTGAGCTTTAGGCCAACTTTTTCACTCTCTTCTTTCACTTTCATCAAGAGGCTTTTTAGTTCCTCTTCACTTTCTGCCATAAGGGTGGTGTCATCTGCATTTCTGAGGTGATTGATATTTCTCCCAGCAATCTTGATTCCAGCTTGTGTTTCTTCCAGTCCAGCGTTTCTCATGATGTACTCTGCATAGAAGTTAAATAAGCCGGATGACAATATACAGCCTTGACGTACTCCTTTTCCGATTTGGAACCAGTCTGTTGTTCCATGTCCAGTTCTAACTGTTGCTTCCTGACCTGCATACAGATTTCTCAAGAGGCAGGTCAGGTGGTCTGGTATTCCTATCTCTTTCAGAATTTTCCACAGTTGGTTGTGATCCACACAGGCAAAGGCTTTGGCATAGTCAATAAAGCAGAAATAGATGTTTATCTGGAACTCTATTGGTTTTTCCATGATCCAGTGGATGTTGGCAATTTGATCTCTGGTTCCTCTGCCTTTTCTAAAACCAGCTTGAACATCAGGAAGTTCACGGTTCATGTATACAGACTTAAATATAGAATATTGATAGGTACATGTGTATATAGGGCTTCCCAGGTGTTGCCAGTGATAAAGAATCTACCCGCCCATGCAGAAGACATAAAAGATATGGGTTTGATCCCTGGGTTGGGAAGATCCCCTGGAGTAGGAAATGGCAACCCATTCCAGTACTCTTGCCTGGAAAATTGCAGGGACAGAGGAGCCTGGCCACAGAGTCACAAAGAGTCATACACGACTGAGCATACACACATATGGTATACATATACACATGGGTTAGTATGGAAGCATTTATTTACTTGCTCTGCCAGCTGACAACCAAAAGCAATGACAATACGCAAGAAGCACACCTAGCACCTATATCTTACTTTCTAACACCAATCTCCAATTTAAAAAAAAACTATGTTCCTCCGAGAAATGTTTGATTCTACGAAATACGCATGAGCTTGGAGGACTCATAATATCAGAAAGCAAGATGGCACCCAAAACAACACCCACAGTGACTCTTTTATTCCAAAGACACAAGAGACAACTGAGAACCTCCAAAAGGTCAAAGCTATTCTGTAATTTGAATGCAAAAATAATTTATTATGATTTAACTACATAATTATAACCCAAAACATAGATTAAGAACACAGAAGTCCATACTTATGTAAATATATAACTTGAATAAAAATGAGAGTAAATTCATAATGTAGACAAATTCTAAATAATTTATGTAGATACTCTGTCTTCAGAGAGGCAGAACTTAATTCCCTACTCCTCACCTGTGGGCTGAGCATAGTAAATTTCTTTCAACAAGTACAGCATGAAAAGAGGTAAAGAAGAGTTCCTTTACAACAAAGTTTTATAAACACTATGTCACCTAAATGCTCAACGTCATCATCAACTGTTAGAAGCCATGTTGATATTATGTGCCTTTAATATCGTGTGATAAAATGGCTCTTTACCTCTGTGTTCTTTCCCCCAAAAGCTCTAACCTTGGATTTACAGTAAGAAAAATGTCAGGCAAATATCTCAATAGCTGGACATTCTATAAAGTACCTGGTCAGCACTGCTCAAAGTTGTCAAGGTCATCAGAAACAAGGAACATCTGGGAAACTTTCTCAGCCAAGAGTACCTGAGAGAAAAATGATGATGAAATTTGAATGATGAGATGATTAATGATGAAAAATGAATGACGTGGTATTCTGGATAGAATCCTGGAAGCAAAAATGACATTAAATAAAACCTAAGGAATCTGAATAGCAGAAGGCAATGGCACTCCACTCCAGTACTCTTGCCTGGAAAATCCCATGGACAGAGGAGCCTGGTAGGCTGTGGTCCAAGGGGTCGCGAAGAGTCGGACACAACTGAGCAACTTCACTTTCACTTTTCACTTCCATGCATTGGAGAAGGAAATGGCAACCTACTCCAGTGTTCTTGCCTGGAGAATCCCAGGGACGGGGGAGCCTGGTGGGCTACTGTTTCTGGGTCTCACAGAGTCAGACACGACTGAAGCGACTTAGCAGGAGCAGCAGCAAAGAATCTGAATAAAGTATATTTAGCTTATAATAACGGAGAAGGCAATGGCACCCCACTCCAGTACTCTTTCCTGGTAAATCCCATGGATGGAGGAGGCTGGTAGGCTGCAATCCATGGGGTCGCTAGGAGTCGGACACAACTGAGCGACTTCACTTTCACTTTTCACTTTCATGCATTGGAGAAGGCAATGGCAACCCACTCCAGTGTTCTTGCCTGGAGAATCCCAGGGACGGGGGAGCCTGGTGGGCTGCTGTCTATGGGGTGACACAGAGTCAGACATGACTGAAGTGACTTAGCAGCAGCTTATAATAATGTATTTATAGTCATCCATTGTTTGTAGCAAATATATCATACACATATAATAATGTTAACAGCCAATATCATGTGGGGTTTACATGATAACTTTGTACATCTTCATATTTTTTCAATTAAAACTCTTCTAAGAAGTAAAGTTTATCTAAAATAAAACAAAAATATTCTACATAATTATTTAGATAGCAGAAAAGTGTTCACTAAATGGATTTCTCAAAACTTACTTAAACACTCAGCTGATATTAAACATTTCACATTTATGCCAAATTTTTACAATCCATGTATTCATTGCAACAAACAAATATTAAAAACTTTGTCAGATGCTATAGTAAGATTTGAGATTCAACAAAGAAATAAAAGAGAAATAAGCCCTATAATGCTATGCTAATAAATAGTGAGGGAGAGAGGCAAAATACAAGTTAAAAAAAATGAAGTAAAGACAATAAAACAAAAATAAAAGCAGGTATAGAGGTAGAGTACAGAAGATGGTGGAGGAGTAGGTGGATGTGGAGTACATTTCTTTTCTCGGATCCATCAGGAATACACCTTCAGATACAGAAGTGCATGCAGAACACCAGCTGAGAGCCATCAGGAGTATCTGACCAGTGGAAAAAATATACAGAACCATGCAAAACTCTGTAGGACAAAGGAACTAGGGGAAAAAACAAGAGTGTTAGAAGTACTGGACCTGCCCTCAGCTGGTGGGGGAACTTAAACAGGGGTCCAGTCCCTACACTGGGGCAATTGTCTGAGTCAGAGGAGAAACATTTAAGGCTGAGAGTGAAACAGCTGATCTGGCAGGCTAAATGAAATGAGAATCAGACAGTCCTTGCTGCAGCCAAACATACTGTGGACAGGAACGCTGGTCCCCTGGAAGGGGCAGCAGCTGAGAGCCGCAGTTTAGGGCTTGTGGAACAATCCCAGGGCAAGAGCTGCTGTTGACTGCAGAGAGACAGATCAAGGGGATGTGAGAGAGGAGATTGTAATGGGAGATGTCTGTGGAGGAAAGCCAGGCAGCCATGGAAGCAAGGTGTTATTGCTGAATCATGTGTAGGAGGTGGAGTCATCCCCATAGCTTCTTTCTACCCACATGACAGCATCTGCAGCTGAACAATAGAGAGGCTGGCCCATCAAATGCCTGATGCAATGAACTACAGAGTAGGACCCCACCCAGGGTGCTCCTTTAAGTGGCTAATGTGGCCATCTACAGAATATGACTTCAGCCAGGGGGGTCCCTCTATGTGTCTGAAGCACGGAGCAACAGAGAAGGACCCCAGGCAGGGGCTCTCTCTAAGTACCTGAATGGGTGGAGCTATGGAGAAAGACTGGCCAAAGAGGCCTTCTGATTGCCAGCTACAAGAGGCTCAAAAAGACTCTGATAGGACAATAACTCCTGCGATGGAGCAGTCAATGTCCCTGCACACTTGGCACAGCCAGGGTCCCTGCAAGCCAAGCAGCTGCACCACCTTCATGCTCAACACTCACTGGGGCAGAGCTGCCACAGGCAGAAAAAGTCTTGTGTCTATGCATATAGGGTCACTTTGGTTGTGTCTAACTCTTTCCGACCCTGTAGATTGTGGCCTGCCAGGCTTCTCTGTCAGGGAGGAGAGTTCTCCAGGCGAGAATACTGGAGCTTATTGGTCAATACTGGTTTCCATACCCTTCTAGAACACTATATTTCCTGCTGCCATCGCCACCAACTCCCCTATATACCTGCCAGAACCCCTGCAACCCAAGCAGCTGTACCGCCTGCACACCTGGCCCACACAGGGTCAAACCCAAGTCCTCCAGGGCAGCCTCAGGAGCAAATCCCAGTGGACAACCCACATGCAGAGGTGGAAATAAAGCCACAGTTGAAACCCAGGGGCAGTGTGGCTAAGGAAGAAGACCCAAAACCTTCCCATCTGCTGTGCAAGCTGCAGGTTAAATCCACAAGATCAACTAGGCAGACACTGTGTCTATGAAATATATAAAAGGTCATTGAGAGCGCCCACAAAAGAAAACACACTAGTTCTGATAACTGTGGACATTGGAGGCAAGAAACACAGGAGTAGGATCAGGTTAGAATCTGAGCTGCCCCTACAGCAGATCCAGAGCTCAGCACAGTGCTGGAGGGCATCCTAGAGAGGTGAGGTGGACTGTGACTCCCAGCAAGGGAAAGGACTCAGACAGCAATGACTCAAGAAAAACATATTATTATTCTTGTGTTTTGACTTCTGTAGATTCTTCGGATTTTTTTCTGCCCCACCCCAACAACTTTTTCCCCTGTCTGTTGTAGTTGTCAATTTTATTGGCACTATAAAATTCAACTAAGCGTTCAAGCCTTTTTTTTTTTCCTTTCTCAATCTCATTTTTCATTGTTGTTATAAACCTCTGCCTCTACGTTGGACTTTTGCAGTTCTGTGGAATTTTCATTTTTTCTTTTCTCTTTTTTTAATTTTAATTTTAAAACCTACTATTATTTTTCTATATTTATTCCTTTGTTTGCTTTTTCTACTGTCCTTTTCCCTTTGCAGTTAAGAAGACATGTATACACTGAAAGAGAAAGGATGGAAAAGGTATTCCATGCAAATGGGAAGCAAAAGAAAGCTGGAGTAGCAATCTTCATATGAGACAAAATAGACCTTGAAAGAAAGAAGATTACAAGAGATAAAGAAGGACACTATATAATGATCAAGGGATCAATCCAAAGGAAGACATAGAATTGTAAATATTTATGCACCCAACATAGGAGCAACTCAACACATAAGACAAACACTAACTGACATTAAAGGAGAAACTGACAGTAACACAATAATACACTAACACCTATGGACAGATCTTCAAAACAAAAAATTAATAAGGAAACACATCTTAAATGAATGATACATTAGAGTAGATGGATCTCATTGATATCTTCAGGACATTCCATCCAAATACAGAATACACCTTCTTCCCAAGTGCACATGGAATATTCTCTGGGATAGACCACATCTTGCGTCACAAATCAAACCTCAGTAAATTTCAGAAAATTGAAATTGTATCAAGCATCTTCTCTGACCACAATGCTATGGGCTGCTGCTGCTAAGTCACTTCAGTCGTGTCTGACTCTGTGTCACCCCAAAGACGGCAGCCCACCAGGCTCCCCCGTGCCTGGGACTCTCCAGGCAAGAACACTGGAGTGGGTTGCCATTTCCTTCTCCAATGCATGAAAGTGAAAAGTGAAAGTGAAGTTGCTCAGTCATGTCCGACTCTTCGTGACCCCATGGACTTCAGCCTACCAGGCTCCTCCAACCGTGGGATTTTCCAGGCAAGAGTACTGGAGTGGGGTGCCATTGCCTTCTCTGCAATGCTATGGGACTAGATATCAATTACAAGAAAAAAAACTATAAGAAGCACAAACACATGGAGAGTAAACATGTTTCTCAGTAAACAACAGGTTACTGAAGAAATCAAAAGGGAAATAAAAAAATTTCTAGAAACAAATGACAATGAAAACACAATTCAAAACTTATGGGATGCAGCAAAAGCACTTCTAAGAGGAAAGTTTATAGCAATACAATCCTACATCAATAAACAAGAAAAACACTGAATAGACAACCTAACTTTACACCAAAACAACTGGAAAAGGAAGAACAAAATCCCCCACAAAATTAGTAGAAGGAAAGAAATCATAAAGATCCAAGCAGAAATAAATGAAAAAGAAATGAAAGAAACAATAATAAAGATAAATAAAACTAAAAGCTGATTCTTTGAGAAGATAAACAAAACTGACAAACCTATAGCCAGACTTATCAAGAAAAAAGGAGAAAAGAATCAAATTAACAAAATTAGAAATGAAAAATGGGACGTTACAAAAGACAATGCAGAAATACACTGATTATAAGACACTATTATGAACAAATATATGGCAATAATATAGATAACCTGGAAGAAATGGACAGATCCTTAGAAAAGTTCAATCTTCCAAGACTGAACCAGGAAGAAATAGAAATTATGAACTACCCAAATATAAGAACTGAAATTAAAGCTGTGATCAAAAATCTCCCCAAAAACAAAAGCCCAGGACGAGATGGCTTCACAGGAGAATTCTATCAATCATTTAGAGAAGAGCTAATGCCTATCCTTCTAAAACTCTTTCAAAAAATTGCAGAGGAAGGAACACTTCCAAACTCATTCTATGAAGCCATCATCACCCTGATACCAAAACCAGACAAATACAACACAAAAACAGAAAACTACAGGCCAATATCACTGACGAACATAGATGGAAAAATCCTTAACAAAATCTTAGAAAACAGAATTAAGCAACACATCAAAAAGCTCATACACCATGACCAAGTTGGGTTTGTTCCAGGGATGCAAGAATTCTGCAGTATATGCAAATCAATCAGTATGATGCACCATATTAACAAATTGAAAGAGAGAAATCACATGCTAATCTCAATAGATGCAGAAAAAGCCTTTGACAAAATTCAGCACCCATTTATGATTAAAACTCTTCAAAAAATTGACATGAAAGGAACCTACCTCAACAAAGTAAAGGCTATATATTTTAAGCCTACAGCAAACATTATTCTCAAGGACAAAAAACTGAAAGCCTTCCCCCTACGATCAGGAACAAGTCAAAGGTGGCCACTTTTGCCACTATTATTCAACATAGCTCTGTAAGTTCTAGCTAGAGCAATCAGAGAAGAAAAAAATTAATAAATAAAAGGAATCCAGATCGGAAAAGAAGTAAAATTCTCACTGTTTGTAGATGACATGATACTGTACATAGAAAACCCTAATGATAGTATCAGAACATTACTAGCAAAGTTGCAGGATACAAACTCAATACACAGAAATGATTTGCATTTCTACATACTAACAATGAACAGTCAGAAAGAGAAATTAAGAAATCAATCCCATTCACCATTGCAACAAAAAGAATTAAATATCTAGGAATTAACTTACCTAAGGAGACAAAAGAACTGTACACAGAAAACTATGAGACACTGATGAAAGAAATCAAAGACAAAAACAGATGGAGAGATATTCCATATTCCTGGGTAGGAAGAATCAATATTGTAAAAATTAATATACTACCAAATGCAATCTACAGATTCAATGTGATCCCTATCAAATTACCAATGGCATTTTTCACAGAGCTAGAACATGTTCAGGAGCATGTTGTTTAGTCTTAATATTTTGTAAAGTTTCTATTTTGCTTCTTGTAATTAGTTTCTACTTTCATACTACTGTGATCAGAAGATGCTTGATATGATTTAAATATTCTTAAGATTGTTTTGTGTCCTAACATAAATTATCTTGGAGTATATTCCATATGCACTTGAAAAAAATACGTGTTCTGCTACTGTTGGATGGAACATTCTATGTTAAGTTTATCTAATCTAATCTGTGTGTCAGTCTTCTTAAAAGAAAAAAAAATGGGCAAAGGTATGAACTGACATCTTTCCAAAGAAGATATACAGATGGACAAGTACATGAAGATGTATTCAACATCAGTAATCATCAAGGAACTACAAGCCAAAAGCACAATGAGATATTATCTCATACCTGTTAGAGTGGATAGCATCAAAAAAGGAAGAAATAGTAATATTGGTGGGAAAAGAGAACACTGTTTCATTGTTTGTGGGAATGTAAATTTATTCTGCCACTCTGGAGAACAGTATGGAGGTTTCTCAAAAAATTTAGAACAAAACTCAATATTATCCAGGAACCCTGCTTCTGAGTGTAGTTCAAAAAAAAAATCAAATATTGAAGAGATATCATGTTCTCATGTTTATTGCTGCATTATTCTCAACACCCAATATATGGAAAATAACCTGTGTCAGATTAAATGTATAAGTTTATGAAGAAAATGTTGTGTGTGTATGTGCGTATATATTTCATTATTTAGCAATGAAAAAAGAACATCCTATCATTGACTAGAACTTGAGATCATTATGCTAAGTAAAATAGGCCAGAAATAAGTTATGTGTGATATCACTCATATGTTGTTGTTCAGTCATTAAGCCATGTCCAACTCTTTGCAAACCCATGAATTGCAGCATTCCAGGCTCCTCTGTCCTCCACTATCTCCCAGAGTTTGCTCAAATTCATATCCATTGAGTTGGTGATGCGATCTCATCATTTCTTCCTTTTCCACCCCCTTCTCCTTTTGCCTTCAATCTTTCCCAGCATCAGGGTCTTTTCCAGTGAGTCAGCTCTTTGCATAAGGTGGCCAAAGTATTGGGCTTCAGTATCAATCCTTCCAATGAATATTCAGGGTTGTTTCATTTTGGATTGACTGGTTGGATCTCCTAGCAGTCCAAGGGACTCTCTAGTCTTCTCCAGCACCACAACTAAAAAGCATCAATTCTTCATTGCTCAGTCTTCTTTATGGTCCAGCTTTTACACCTCTGTATGACTACTGAAGACACCATAACCCTGACTATACAGACTTTTGTCAGCAAAGTGATGTCTCTGCTTTTTAAAGGAGTAAGCTTCTTTTAATTTTGTGGCTGCAGTCATCATTCATGGTGATTCTGGAGCCCAAGAAAATAAAATCTGTCATTGCTTTCACTTTTTCCCCATTTATTTGCCATGAAGTGATGGGACCAGATGCCATGCTCTTAGTTGCTTTGTGTGTGTGTGTGTGTGTTGATTCTCTAAGCTAGCTTTTTCACTCTCCTCTTTAACTCACAATATCTTAAAAAGTCAGGTTCATGCAAATAGACTAGAATGGAGGTTACCGGGAGTTAGGGGTTGGGAAAAAGGTAGAGAAGTTGGTCTAAGAGTACAAACATTCAGCTAAAAGATAAATAAGATCTGGGCATCTAATGAACCATATAACGAATACACTAAAGCTGCAGATGGAGTAGATCTTAAATATTCTCACACACAAAAAAAGAAAATGGTAATTATTAATTTTGATGCAGGTATTAATAAATGCTATGGCAGTAGTTATTTTGCACGGTATGTCCATTAGATCAACATATTGTGCACCTTAAACAATGAACAATGTCATCTGTAAATTATCTCAAAAGGCTGGAGAAAAACATCCATAATCTAAGAAACTAAAGAGAAAAAAACTTCTTTTTTTGCATAAAGGTAATTATGCATGCACAACTCTTAAGTATTTTAAAACATTTGAGTAACTATCCTAAATACAGAAATAAAAAGTCCCACTAATGAGATTGTTTAATCTATTTCCCCAGAATTAGTGCATGCATTTGAATTAGGCAATTACATAAAACAAAAAGCCTAAAATAAAAGTGAATGAATATAACAAATATTTAATTTTTATATAAAGAAGTCTAGAAGTAAGTAATACAAGGGTTCTTTAGCCTCTCTAAGATTATCGGAGACTCGGGCTCTTTCTATTTCATTGCACCAGCATCCTACAATTGACTGATTTTACTACTCTGATAAAAGAAGACTGCTCTCACATATGTAATTCAGTTTACAGGAAGAAACAAAAAAAGGAAGGGCAAAGAGAATCATATTCTAGGAAATTTTGACAGTATATTTTCTTTAACAGGCTTACCTGAAATCTCATCACCACTATCACCTTCATACATCATTTGCTAGAATTGCATCACATGACCAAACCCAGATGTAAGCTACCATAGAACATAGTACTTCCAGTTAACAATATAGTATTGTGCACTTTAAAGAGGATGATATCACTTTAAGTGTTCTTACCACATATACACACAAACTGGAGAAAGTTTTTGAAAGTGATGGATATATTTAGTAACTTAACTGTGGTGATAATATCACCAGTGTATGCTTATGTCCAAAAGCATGTACAACAAGATATACACATTTAATGCATGCAATTTTTGGCATTTCAACTATACATCATGAAGGGAAAATTTTTTTAAAAAAGTTTCCTAATAGATTTATTGTTATTGATAAAAATGAAAACTTTTTTTCCTAAGGAGGAAGAAAAGTGTATCTTCAGTAGACATTTATCAGTATATACAGTAACAATTAAAATACAGTTGACCCTTGAACAGTGGAAGGGTTAGTGATGCCAGCACTCCAAGCAGTCAAAAATTCAATTTATAATTGTCCCTCCATATTCAATATTCCACCATATACATGCTTCCTCCTTATCTGAGGTTCTGCATCCTCAGATTCAACCAAACAGGGATCAGGTAGTACTGTAGTATTTACTACTGAAAAAAAAGTCTGAGTGTAAGTGGACTTGCAGAGGGAAACTCATGTTGTTGAGGGGTCAACTGCATATTTTAAAATATTTTAAATGACATATATCTGTTATGGTCTTATTATTTCCTAATTAGTTCAAAGTATAATACTTAATTGCATGTTTAATAGACATTAGTATTGTACATGTCAGTATTTACAAGTATAATTTAAGAAAGTTATAAGTTGAGAGACAAACCGAGGGCAAGAAAACAAAACAGGGCTTCCCTGGTGGTTCAGGGGTAAGGAATCTGCCTGGCAATAGAGAGGACACAAGTTCAGTCCCTGGTCTGAGAAGATCCCACATGCTGCAAAGCAACTAAGCCCACCCACCACAACTGTTGAGCCTGTGCTCTAGAGCCCGAGAACCACAGCTGCACAACTACTGAAGCCTGCATTCCCAAGAGCCTGAGGTCTGCAATAAGAGAAGCCACCACAGTAAGTAGCCTGCACATTACAACTAGGGAGTGGTTACCCAAGTGTATTTGACTCTCTGAGTTCTCTTTCTACCCGCCCCCCCCCAACAAAACTGATGATAAAGTTTCTATGAATGAAATAAATCCACAATATATGAAAATGTTGCTTGATTTTTACAACTAGAGAGTAGCCCTCCCTTGCCACAGCTAGAGGAAAGCCCATGTAGCAATGAAGATCCAGCACAGCCAAAAATAAAAAAAAAACTTTTAAAAAAGAAAAGCAATCTAAACTTGATAAATTCAAAAAAATCAAAATCATTCCAAGCATCTTTTCTGACCATATGCATTAAGATTAGATCTCAATTATAGGAGAAAAACTATTAAAAATTCCAACATATGGAGGTTGAACAACACACTTCTGAATAACCAACAAAACACAGAAGAAATCAAAAAAGAAATCAAAATATGCATAGAAACTAATGAAAATGAAAACACAACAACCCAAAACCTGTGGGACACTATAAAAGCAGTGCTAAGAGGAAAGTTCATAGCAATACAGGCATACCTCAAGAAACAAGAAAAAAGTCAAATAAATAACCTAACTCTACACCTAAAGCAACTAGAAAAGGAAGAATCGGAGAACCTCAGAGTTAGTAGAAGGAAAGAAATCTTAAAAATTAGGGCAGAAATAAATGCAAAAGAAACAAAAGAGACCATAGCAAAAATCAACAAAGCCAAAAGCTGGTTCTTTGAAAGGATAAATAAAATTGACAAACCATTAGCCAGACTCATCAAGAAGCAAAGAGAGAAAAATCAAATCAATAAAATTAGAAATGAAAATGGAGAGATCACAACAGACAACACAGAAATACAAAGGATCATAAGTTATATGATCAGCAGTTATATGCCAATAAAATGGACAACGTGGAAGAAATGGACAAATTCTTAGAAAAGTACAACTTTGCAAAACGGAACCAGGAAGAAATAGAAAATCTTAACAGACCCATCACAAGCACGGAAATTGAAACGGTAATCAGAAATCTTCCAGCAAACAAAAGCCCAGGTCCAGACGGCTTCAGAGCTGAATTCTACCAAAAATTTCAAGAAGAGCTAACACCTATCCTACTCAAACTCTTCCTGAAAATTGCAGAGGAAGGTAAACTTCCAAACTCATTCTATGAAGCCACCATCACCCTAATACCAAACCTGACAAAGATACTACAAAAAAAGAAAACTACAGGCCAATATCACTGATGAACATAGATGCAAAAATTCTCAACAAAATTCTAGCAATCAGAATCCAACAACACATTAAAAAGATCATACACCATGACCAAGTGGGCTTTATCCCAGGGATGCAAGGATTCTTCAATATCCACAAATCAATCAATGTAATTCACCACATTAACAAATTGAAAAATAAAAGCTATATGATTATCTCAATAGATGCAGAGAAGGCCTTTGACAAAATTCAACATCCATTTATGATAAAAACTCTCCAGAAAGCAGGAATAGAAGGAACATACCTCAACATAATAAAAGCTATATATGACAAACCCACAGCAAACATTATCCTCAATGGTGAAAAATTGAAAGCATTTCCCCTAAAGTCAGGAACAAGACAAGGGTGCCCACTTTCACTGCTACTATTCTACATAGTTCTGGAAGTTTTGGCCACAGCAATCAGAACAGAAAAAGAAATAAAAGGAATCCAAATTGGAAAAGAAGAAGTAAAACTTTCACTGTTTGCAGATGACATGATCCTCTACATAGAAAACCCTAAAGACTCCACCAGAAAATTACTAGAGCTCATCAATGAATATAGTAAAGTTGCAGGATATAAAATCAACACACAGAAATCCCTTGCATTCCTATACACAAATAATGAGAAAGTAGGAAAAGGAATTAAGGAAACAATTCCATTCACCATTGCAACGAAAAGAATAAAATATTTCGGAATATATCTACCTAAAGAAACTAAAGACCTATATCTAGAAAACTATAAAACACTGATGAAAGAAATCAAAGAGGACACTAATGGAGAAATATACCATGTTCATGGATCGGAAGAATTAATATAGTGAAAATGAGTATACTACCCAAAGCAATTTACAAATTCAATGCAATCCCTATCAAGCTACCAGCCATATTTTTCACAGAACTAGAATAATTTCAAGATTTGTATGGAAATACAAAAAGCCTCGAATAGCCAAAGCAACCTTGAGAAAGAAGAATGGAACTGGAGCAATCAACTTGCCTGACTTGAGGCTCTACTACAAAGCCACAGTCATCAAGACAGTATGGTACTGGCACAAAGACAGACATATAGATCAATGGAACAAAATAGAAAGCCCAGAGATAAATCCACACACATATGGACACCTTATCTTTGACAAAGGAGGCAAGAATATACAATGGAGTAAAGACAATCTCTTTAACAAGTGGTGCTGGGAAAACTGGTCAACCACTTGTAAAAGAATGAAACTAGATCACTTTCTAACACCGCACACAAAAATAAACTCAAAATGGATTAAAGATCTAAATGTAAGACCAGAAACTATAAAACTCCTAGAGGAGAATATAGGCAAAACACTCTCTGACATAAATCACAGCAGGATCCTCTATGATCCACCTCTCAGAATACTGGAAATAAAAGCAAAAATGAACAAATGGGATCTAATTAAAATTAAAAGCTTCTGCACAACAAAGGAAAATATAAGCAAGGTGAAAAGACAGCCTTCTGAATGGGAGAAAATAATAGCAAATGAAGCAACTGACAAACAACTAATCTCAAAAATATACAAGCAACTTATGCAGCCCAATTCCAGAAAAATAAACGACCCAAATCAAAAAATGGGCCAAAGAACTAAATAGGCATTTCTCCAAAGAAGACATACGGATGGCTAACAAACACATGAAAAGATGCTCAACATCACTCATTATTAGAGAAATGCAAATCAAAACCACAATGAGGTACCACTTCACACCAGTCAGAATGGCTGTGATCCAAAAATCTGCAAGCACTAAATGCTGGAGAGGGTGTGGAGAAAAGGGAACCCTCCTACACTGTTGGTGGGAATGTAAACTAGTACAGCCACTATGGAGAACAGTGTGGAGATTCCTTAAAAAATTGCAAATAGAACTGCCTTATGACCCAGCAATCCCACTGCTGGGCATGCACACCGAGGAAACCAGAATTGAAAGAGACACACGTACCCCAATGTTCATCGCAGCACTGTTTATAATAGCCAGGACATGGAAACAACCTAGATGTCCATCAGCAGATGAATGGCTAAGAAATCTGTGGTACATATACACAATGGAGTATTACTCAGCCGTTAAAAAGAATACATTTGAATCAGTTCTGATGAGATGGATGAAATTGGAGCCGATTATACAGAGTGAAGTAAGCCAGAAAGAAAAACACCAATACAGTATACTAACACATATATATGGAATTTAGAAAGATGGCAATGATGGCCCTGTATGCAAGACAACAAAAAAGACACAGATGTATATAACGGACTTTTGGACTCAGAGGGAGAGGGAGAGGGTGGGATGATTTGGGAGAATGGAATTGAAACATGTATACTATCATGTAAGAATTGAATCGCCAGTCTATGTCCGATGCAGAACACAGCATGCTTGGGGCTGGTGCACGGTGATGACCCAGAGAGATGTTATGGGGAGGGAGGTGGGAGGGGAGTTCATGTTTGGGAACGCATGTACACCTGTGGTGGATTCAAGTCAATGTATGGAAAAACCAATATAGTATTGTAAAGTAAAATAAACTAAAACTAAAAATTAAAAAAAAAATCACTACAAAAAAAGAAAAAAGAAAAGCAAAACAACTTCCATTCAACTTATAAGGGTTAGAAAAGTGCCAGTTATAAAGTCACAGTAGCTGTTGATTTGGGGGCATAGTTTGTGAAGAACAAAATTATGACATGACCCACTGTAATGTGGAAACTGTAAATCCTGTTACTGTCATTCATGTGGTGTGAACCACTATATCTCCAGAATGACCATGTTCTAATTATATTATCAGAGATAGAAAATGACTAGTACATTTGCATAAATTAATTTTTAAATAGTTATTTTAGAAAATGATGAGACTTTCAGGGGTTTTAGTAAGGTAAATCATGACAGATGAAAGGAGAATAAGATGTGGGAAACTCCTCAAAAGTCATAGATATTAGGGTTTTTCCCAGTTATACCAGGCTAAACTTCATCCAAGATTTATGTGCTTAAGAAGAGTGGGATCCTGAAGATAATAGAGGGATTCTGAAGATTAGTTTTCAAACTTTATTAAAATCATCCTTGAATAGAATATATTATAAATTCCTATCAATTTAACTTTTGATATGTTGACTTAAAAACATTCAAAACATACATGCATTGGTGGAATAAAGCATTACAAAAAATTGTCACTTAGTTTTTTCTGTAATAACTAGGGAATGTACAGATAATGACCCTGAGTATGTCCTCTTACTCAGTATCATCACAATATAATTTTGATTAACTGCACAAGGGGTGTGCAGGTATCAAGATATAAACTATTTTGACAGGTTTGGCTTTCCTAATAAAACTAATGCCTTTGAGATCTATTAATACTTTCTCTCCTTCTTCATGGTCTTAGTCCCAGTCACTTCGTTGGACTGTAAATTTATTCCTTTCTCCTACCCCTTAGTCATATTAGGTAAAATAGAAAAATTAAAGAAGGGGGGGGGTCAAACACTTGTGAGGGTTTTTTTTTTTTTTACTAGCTAATTTATTAATAAATTATGAAAATATTTTGAGCACTGGTCTATCTCCATAAAGGTAGGGGAATATTAAGAGATTCAAACAGGTATAAACCAGAACACCATAACCAAGAAATAATGAAAATCAAATGCTGTTACAAGATCATATGTAGTTAAGGATCAGAAGTTTGATCCAGAATCAAGACTGCCAAACTAAGGCAACAAAACAAACAAAAAATCCAGCAAAACTGGAAACGAGTACACACACAAAAAGCTGAGTCCCAAGAGAAATAGATCTAAAATCTAGGGTTAATTAAAGAGAGAAAGTGAGCCCATATAAACTGCAAAGTTAGGAAATGACCAATGTGCAACAGTAAAAGATGCCAGTAAATGAAAGGAGTATAGAGTAGAGTATATGCTGCTGCTGCTAAGTCGCTTCAGTTGTGTCCACTGAATATCCTATCACCTTACTATTGAATTGCTTTTATGATTAAAAAAAATGTATCATTGTTAAACTGTAAATGATTAATGAAAATAGAAAAATGATACAGATTAGTTTCAAAGGGTACCACATTGTAGCTCTGCTCAGTTGGTCAAATTGGAACAGTAATAACAACCTGGAAAATTATAAACAGTCATGAGACATAATGTATAGCATTGAGTGGGGATCAAAGGCCTAATGTTTTCAATCTTCAGTTGAGGAGTACACACAGAAAACACCTACTGCAATGAGATCTCCTCTATTAGGCGGCAACCTGCATTTACCCTAGGTCTGATAAGATTCTGGTAATTTACTTGGAAGGCAGGCTTTTGTTAAGGAGAACCCTCTGAAATATTTTTGAATGGTCACTTTTCGTTTCTCATGTTGGAAACATGAGCGATTATAGTTCAGTCTTCATTTTCAGAACCTAGTGGCAATCTTGGATTTAATTTACAAATGTGGGAGGGGCTCTTATGAATGACAAAAGAAAAGTGAAGTCACTCAGTCATGTCTGACTTTGCGACCCCATGGGCTGTAGCCAACCAGGCTACTTCATCCATGGAATTTTTCAGGCAAGGGTACTGGAGTGGGTTGCCATTTCCTCCTCTAGGGGATCTTCTCCACCCATGGATCAAAACCAGGTTTCGCGCAATGCAGGCAGAATCTTTACCATCTGAGCCACTAGGCAAGCTGTATGAATGACAAAATGAGCATTTAGAAAGAGAACTTTTAATAGCAAAAGGTAAAAAAGGTTTCGTGAAAATGTATAGTTTTTACCTTTTCCTTTTTTTTCCCCTTTTTCAACAGCTTTCTTTATGACCATGTTACAGAAATTAAATATGGATAGTGAATAATCCTGTAGCTCTTTTACTTCTATCTTTTCTAATTTCTTTCTCCAGCTTTCCTTAAACTCTTTGGTCTTTTTTTCCCTGAACAGAATGCTTAGTTCTGTTCTCATACCTTTTATTAAAAAGCTTTTAATGCTGCAAAACTACTACATGAAGCAACTTTGAATGTATCTCATACGTTTTTGTCCAATAAAGTTCTCGTTTTCGTGCGTGCTAAATCGCTTTGGTCATGTCCAGCTCTTTGCAAGCCCATGGACTGTAGCCTGCCAGGCTCCTCTGTCCATGGGATTCTCCAGGCAAGAATCCTGGAGTGGGCTGCCGTGACCTTCTCCAGGGGCTCTACCCAACTCAGGGATCAAACCCACGTCTCTAACATCTCCTGCATTGGCAGGAGGATTCTTGACCACTACCGCCACCTGGGAAGCCCTTCTCATTTTTAGTGCTTTCTATTAACTCAGTTATTCATGCAGCTACTTCCAAATATTCAAGTAATTTAGGATGTTTTTCTTTAGTATCTCAACATTAATTTTTTTGTATTTTTAAGATAAGAAAGTAGTAAAATTATTACTTTAGAAATACACTGAAAAACTTCATTAGAACATTATAATCAGTTATTGTAAGTGGTATATGATGCTTGAAGAGATACATTTCCTGTTCTTACAGTGTAACATTATATGAATATATAGATAAACAAACATTAAATAATTCAAGTATTTTATGTCTTTCAGCTCAGTTCAGTCAGTCAGTGGTGTCTGACTCTTTGAGACTCCATGAACCGCAGCACGCCAGGCCTCCCTGTCCATCACCAACTCCCAGAGGTTACTCAAACTCATGTCCATTGAATCGGTGATGCCATCTAACCATCTCATTCTCTGTTATCCCCTTCACCTCCTGCCTTCAATCTTTCCCAACATCAGAGTCTTTTCAAATGAATCAGCTCTTCGCATCAGGTGGCCAAAAAATTGGAGTTTCAGCTTCAACATCAGTCTTCCCAATTAACACCCAGAACTGATTTCCTTTAGGATGGACTGGTTGGATCTCCTTGCAGTCCAAGGGACTCTCAAGAGTCTTCTCCACCACCACAGCTCAAAAGCATCAATTATTCGGTGCTCAGCTTTCTTCACAGTCCAACTCTCACATCCATACATGACTACTGGAAAAACCATAGCCTTGACTAGATGGACTTTTGTTGGCAAAGTAATGTCTCTGCTTTTTAACATGCTGTCTAGTTTGGTCATAACTTTTCTTCCAAGGAGTAAGTGTCTTTTAATTTCATGGCTGCAATCACCATCGGCAGTGATTTTGGAGCTCCAAAATATAAAGTCAGCCACAGTTTCCACTGTTTCCCCATCAGTTTGCCATTTATGTCTTTAGTTAGTTATTTTTGTTTCCATAGCCTACCAGAGAATTACAGTAATGCATGAACTTTCAATACCAGTCACGTATCTACCTGTATTTCTAATGACTCCTGTTTTTCACAGAATGATGCTGCTTTCCTGTGCTTAGCACTTCATGACTCACAGGGCTTTACAATATGCAAGTAACCATTTTGTCCAATTGCTTTTGTTTTGTGGTAAGAACATTTAACATGAAAGTTGACATGTAAGCAAATTTTAGGTATATCATTGATAACCTTAGACACAAATTTTACGTTGATCACTAGAACTTATTCATCTTTCATAACTGAAACTTTATACGCAATGAATAACAATCCCCCTTTGTCCCATTCTCCTAACCCCCGGTAACCATCATTCTACTCTCTGTTTCTATGATTTAACTATTTTATATACCTTATATAAGTGAAATCATGCAGTATTTGTTTTCCTGTGACTGGCGTATTTCACTTAGTTTAATATCCTGAAGATTCATCCATGTTGTTGTATATGGCATAATTTTCTATTTTAAATGCTGAATAATATTCCACCATATGTATATATCATACATTCTTTATTTGCTCATCTTTAATAGACATTTATGTTGTTCCTCTATTGTGATTATTATAAATAATGCTGCAATAAATATAAGAATGTAGGTATATCCTGAATACCTTATTTCATTTCTTTTCAATATATATTTAGAAGTAAAATCACTGGATAATATTTTACTATTTTTTGAGGAACCTCAACAGTATTTTTCAAAATGTTTGCACCATTTTGCATTCCCACCAACAGTGTAAAAGGGTTCAAATTTCTCCACTTAATCACCAGCACTTGTTATTATTTAAAATGTAATAGCCACCCTGATAAGTATGAAATTTTGATTTGCATCTTCCTGATGATTAGTGATTTTGAATATTTTTTCATATGTCCAGTGACCATTTGTATATCTTCTCTAGAAAATTTCTATTTGGGACCTTTTCTCATTTTTAAGTCAGATTATTCGTTCACTTGCTATTAAGTGGTAGAAGTCCTGCAATATATATACATGAGGAGTTCTAAAATGTATTTTAAATATTAATTCCTTACAAGATATAGGTTTGCAAATACTTCTTCCATTCCTTAGATGGTCTTTTATTCTTAATACTTTTCCCTTACTATGCAGAAGCTTTTTAGTTTGATGTTGACTATTTTGGGTTTTCTTATTTGTGTTTTGCATGTCATATCCAAGAAATCATTGCCAAGACCAAGATTATGTTCCCCCCAATTTTTTTTTCAGGTAGGCATATAGCTTCAAGTCTTAAGGGTTGTACCCTGAAAACCTAAAATCAGATTTCAGAAGTAGAGTAGCTGTTGATAATAAAAAGGTCCAGTCAATGAACCAACTGATTACAAAATTGGAAAAGCTATCAGTGAATGGTTTAGGGATATAATGGGACATCAGTAGAGGCCAATCAAAGAAGATTATTGGGTTTAACAATTCTAATGACACATATTCTAATACAATCTTGGTGTCATTTTTTAAGTAACTTTGGGGACAAAAATTGGAATTCAATATTAAAATTTAGGATTAAGTATTCAATAATCATATTATCATCAGGGTGAAGTTTCTGTTGACAGCAGAGTGTTTCTAATTTGTATCTTACATTTTTGTGCAGAAATTTCCCTATATTTTCTCTTGGAAAAGAGAGCTGATTGATGAAAAGACATATGTGTTCTTGGGAAATGCCATTACATTATGTAATTTAAAAATCCGAGTCTATTTTTCACTTCTTAGAGTTTTCAAGCCTAATAATCCCTTTCCTTTGGGCCTCTCATCTGAGCAAAGTGATAGAAGAGCCAGAGAACTCCTTCCTTTGGCCCCAGGCTGCTTGTGCAAAAGAGCCACTAACTTAGTCCTATTCTCTAACTGCAGTCAGTTTCCAGTCAGTCTCCTTTCCTTGCCACTTCAAGCCATTTTCAGACATGCTAGGGAGTTAGCTAAAAGTCAGACTCGACTGAGCGGCTTCGCTTTCAATTTTCACTTTCCACTTTCATGCATTGGAGAAGGAACTGGCAACCCACTCCAGTGTTCTTGCCTGGAGAATCCCAGGGACGGGGGAGCCTGGTGGGCTGCCGTCTATGGGGTTGAACAGAGTTGGACACGACTGAAGCGACTTAGCAGCAGCAGCAGCAGCAGCAGGGAGTTAGCCTATTCCACCCAGGAAGCTTTATTATGTCAGTAACAGATCTTTATCTTTATCTGTCCTCTTGGTACATGAGTTGTATCATCAGTCTTGATATCTACACCAAATTTTGTGTGGTGTGACTATTAAAATTCTTAGAAATGATCACACCATAAGGTGTAATGTTAACCTAATCACAATCTGAAACTGAAAGTGTTAGTCACTCAGTTGTGTCCAAATCTTTGAGACCCCATGAACTGTAGCCCACCAGGGTCCTCTGTCCATGGGATTCTCCACTCAAGAATACTGGAGTGGGTAGCCATTTCCTTCTACAGGAGATCTTTCCAACCCAGGGATTAAACCCACATCTCTTTCATTGCAGGCAAATTCTATACGATCCAAGCCATCAGAAATCACACCCTACAAAACCTAAAAAACTAAGATTTTATTATATACATAAACACATATGATAATATTAATTCCTGAAATATCATTATATGAATTTGATAGTCTGCTCATCCTTGGCACTTTGCCATTCCTCATGGAAAATTAGGTAAATGGAATTGTAAATTCTCCCTTTTGAAAGGCCCCAAATGATGGCAGTTTGCTGAATAATGACTCCTAGAGATGTTTATGCTTCCCAGGTGGTACAGTGATAAAGAATCTACCTGCTAATGCAGGAGGCGCAAGAGATACGGATTTGATCCCTGGGTTGTGAAGATCCCCTAGAGAAGGAAATGGCAACCCACTCCAGTATTCTTGCCTGGAAAATTTTATGGACAGAGGAGCCTGGAGGGCTACATGGAGTTGCAAAAAGTTGGATATGACTGAGCACACACACACTCACACACACAGATGTCTATATCCTTATCTCCAGAACCATGAATATATTATCTTCCTAATTAAAGGGAGGTTGCAGGATCTTGAGAAGATTATCCTTCATTGTCTGGTCAGGACCAATGCAATCGCAAAACTCCTTATAAGAGAGAGACAGGAAAATCAGAGTTTGACTACATAAGAATGAAAATAGATGCCAAGAAAAGATGCCACTATATTGCTGACTTTGAAGGTGAAGAAGGGGCCATGAACTAGGAAATCTCTAGAGGCTGGAAAAGACAAGGAAACACTGTCTCTACTAGAGCCTGTAGGAAAAACACAGACTTGCAAATCTGTTTTTACTTCTGACTTCCAGAACTTTAAAAGAATAAATATGTGTTGCTTGAAGCCACTTAGTACATGGTAATTTGTTACAACTGCAGTAAGAAATTAATATTGTGGCAAAAGGAAGGAAATGAGCTGATTTTTTCCAGTGTTGCCTTTAGAAGAACATGTTGATTTGCCGCTGGAAACTAGGTTTTAAAAATCTACCATAGTTTGTGTTGTTTCCAAAGGGTGTCTGAATTTTTCCTTTAGTTCTTTAAGCTAGCTCATACCCTTATGATGAAACTCATTTTTAATCAGATCAACCATATTTGTATTGAATTTCCCACATTTAAATAAACATATAACTTACTTTCCTGGACAGTTTCTAAAAACAAATGAGATAAAGCAAGCAATTTGCTCAATAAAAATTTTATACTAACAAAGATGCTACAATGTAACATAGAAAAGGAATAATACAAAACCAGCATTTCTGAGTTTCGCTTCTTACATCCAATATTTACTATTTCCTCCTTCATAAAGTTAGTCACTAACCAGTTTTCAAAAACTGCATTTATGATTTTGCCTGTTCTAATGTTACATAAACTGAATTACATAATATACATCTATTGCATAGTTTTGTCACTCATCATTATGTTGGCAAATTCTTCCATGTGGATGTATGCAAGTAAATTTCATTTTAACACTGTGTAAAATATTTTTTATAAATAATAAATTGTTTATCTGTCCTTCCATCAATGTACAATGTAGCTTTTGCTAGCTTTTTCCCTGTATGAATAATGATACTATCCAGTCTCATGTGTATTTTGGCAAGTATATGTACGTATTTATCTTAGCTATATTCTTGGAAACAATTTTTTAGATCAAAGGATATTACTAAACTAACATTAGTAGATAATTACAAACAGCTTTTCCAGTTTAGTTCAGTTCACTGGCTCAGTCGTGTCTGACTCTTTGCAACCCAATGGACTGCAGCACGCCAGGCCTCCCTGTCCATCACCAACTCCCGGAGTTTACTCAAACTCATGTCCATTGAGTCGGTGAGGCCATCAACCATCTCATCCTCTATCATCCCCTTCTCCTCCCACATTCAGTCTTTCCCAGCATCAGGATCTTTTCAAATGAGTCAGTTCTTCCCATCAGGTGGCCAAAGTATTGGAGTTTCAGCTTCAACATCAGGCCTTCCAATGAACATTCAGGACTGATTTCCTTTAGGATAGACAGGTTGGATCTCCTTGCAGTCCAAGGGACTCTCAAGTGTCTTCTCCAACACCACAGTTCAAAAGCATCAATTCTTTGGTGCTCAGCTTTCTTTATAGTCCATCTCACATCCATACATGACTACTGGAAAAACCATAGCTTTGACTAGACAGACCTTTGTTGGCAAAGTAAAGTCTCTGCTTTTCAATATGCTATCTAGGTTGGTCATAACTTTTCTTCCAAGGAGTAAGGGTCTTTTAATTTCATGGCTGCAGTCACCATCTGCAGTGATTTTGGAGCCCCCCAAATAAAGTCTATTACTATTTCCACTGTTTCCCCATCTATTTGCTATGAAGTTGATGGGACCAGATGCCGTCACTGAATGATTAGTTTCCTGAATGTTGAGTTTAAGCCAACTTTTTCACTCTCCTCTCTAACTTTCATCAACAGGCTCTTTAGTTCTTTAGAACTTCTTTAGTTTAAAACTAAAGAGAACTGAAGAACTGAAGAGCTTTTCAAAGTGACTACATAAAATCTCATTTCTACTAGCAGTACATGAGAATTTTAATTTGTCCATATTTTCACTGATATCTCTTAATTGTAAGCATCTTAATTTAGCCTATCTGATGGGTAAGTAGTGACATACCATTATGGTTTTAAATTTGCAATCCAGTGATAAGTAATGAAGCTGAGTAAAATTAAGCCTGTTTAAGTATTTTGCACATTTTCTCTCTTGATTCATCACTGATTTTCAAATTTTTCATTAGGTACATGTTTGCCAAATACCTTCCCAAATCTGTGCTTTTCATTTTGCAAATGTTAACTCTATTTTTGATGAATAAAAATTATTAATTTAAACCCAATTTGACAGTCATTGCTTTATAGTTATACATTGTACTCCCCACTTAAGAAATCATTCTTGTTCTAAAGGAGATTTCTACTATTTTCTATAATTTTTTTACTTTGATTTTATATTTAAGTCTACTCTCTACTTATAATTAATTTTTGGTGCGATATAAGGGCCATGTAAAGAAACAATTAACGCAGTATGTCTGTGTTTCTCAGTCCTCACATGTCTTCTGTCCAGAACCATGGTGCATCCTTTGCCAACTCCTGAAAATGTGATCCTTGGAAGGTTCTTTATGTCAATGACTGATGATTCTTGACATCTGGAATAATAATTCATGTCATATCAACTTGTCAATATTGCTTGGCACAAACACCAAAGACTGATGATATGCTCTAGTTTAGTTTCAGTTCCCATAGTGGGTCACATAACAGGATATACTTTTATGACCTGCCTTCCATAGATGCCCTGGGCTCAGAAAGTCACAGGCCAAAGATAAATGAATTCTACTGAATACCAGAATTGGAAGAACATCAAAATGTGCATCTTATTCCTCAGAAATTCGCCCAATGCTTTTTTTTTCCTGTTTCTATTGTTCTTTGTCTGTTTGCTATAATAAGCCTTAACTTTTACATATATACATATATGTAAAATATATACACATATATGTATATTACACATATGCATATATACTACATATTACATGTTTTGTGTATATAAACATTACATATTACATATATGTAAAAAATATATAGAGATATATATAAAAGGACATACTTAATGTAACAAAGGTCATATATAACAAATTAATATTATGGTCAATGGAGAAAAATTGAAAGCCTTTCCTCTAATAGCAAAAACAAGACAAAGATGCCCACTCTCACTACTTCTGTTCAATATAGTACAAGAAATCCTGCTACTGCTAAGTCACTTCAGTCGTGTCCAACTCTGTGCGACCCCATAGATGGCAGCCCACCAGACTCCCCCGTCCCTGGGATTCTCCAAGCAAGAACACTGGAGTGGGCTGCCATTTCCTTCTCCAATGCATGAAAATGAAAAGTGAAAGTGAAGTTGTTCAGTCGTGTCCGACTCTTTGCAACCCCATAAGCTGCAGCCTACCAGGCTTCTCCTGGACTGCAGCCTACCAGGCTCCTCCGTCCATGGGATTTTCCAGGCAAGAGTACTGGAGTGGGGTACCATTGCCTTCTCCTAGCTAGAGCAATTAGTCAAGACAAAGAAAGAAACTGTATCTGAATTAGAAAGGAAAAAGTAAAATTGTCATTATTAGCTAATATAATTTTAGATAGAAGTTCTCAAAAAGTAGATCAAAAATTGGTGGTAACTTGGAGATGGAAACGGCAAACCACTCCAATGTTCTTGCCTGGAGAATCCCAGGGATGGGGAAGCCTGGTGGGCTGTTGTCTCTGGGGTCACACAAAGTCAGACACAACTAAAGCAACTTGGCAGCAGCAGCAGCAGTCAATGATTTTAGTAAAGTTGTAGGATACAAAATCAACATACAAAATCCATTAACTGGAAAGTTAATTTGTTGAACTACAATGGAAAATAATATGGATAATCCTCAAAAAGTTAAAATAGATCTATCATATTATCCAGCAACTCTACCAATGGGTATATACCCAAAGAAACTGAGAACAGAATTTCAGTTTAATGTATCCTCATGTTTACTGTAGCATTAGTTATAATAATCAAGATATAGAAACAACCGAAATGCCTATCAATGGAATCATGGATTAAAAAAATGTGGCAGAAATACTTAGTGGAATATTATTCAGTGATGAGAGAGAAAGATAACCCTGTCATTTGTGACAATATGCATGGACCTTGAGCACATTATGCTAAGTGAAGTCAGACAGAAAGGTAGAAAGATAAGTGTTACATATCATTATTATATAAAACTTAATAAAGTCAAACTCATGAAAAAAAAAATAAGAGGATAAAATGGTATTTACCAGTAGATGGAGGCTGAAGGAATAAGACTGGTGTTGTTAAAGGTACAAACTTTCAAGAAGTAATAAATAAGTCATCAAAATCTGATGCAGAGTATGCTGAATATGGACAATAATTATATATTACACACTGCTACAATGACAATCATATGTAATCTTAAATGTATCAAAGGAACATGTTGCACACCTTCAGTTCAGTTCATTCGCTCAGTTGTGTCCGACTCTTCGTGACCCCATGAATTGCAGCATGCCAGGCCTCCCTGTCCATCACCAACTCCTGGAGTTCACTCAGACTCACATCCATCGAGTCCGTGATGCCATCCAGCCATCTCTTCCTCTGTCATCCCCTTCTCCTCCTGCCCCCAATCCCTCCCAGCATCAGAGTCTTTTCCAATGAGTCAACTCTTCGCATGAGGTGGCCAAAGTACTGGAGTTTCAGCTTTAGCATCATTCCTTCCAAAGAAATCCCAGGGCTGATCTCCTTCAGAATGGACTGGTTGGATCTCCTTGCAGTCCAAGGGACTCTTAAGAGTCTTCTCCAACACCGCAGTTCAGAAGCATCCATTCTTTGGCGCTCAGCCTTCTTCACAGTCCAACTCTCACATCCATACATGACCACTGGAAAAACCATAGCCTTGACTAGATGGACCTTAGTTGGCACAGTAATGTCTCTGCTTTTGAATATACTATCTAGGTTGGTCATAACTTTTCTTCCAAGGGGTAAGCGTCTTTTAATTTCATGGCTGCAGTCACCATCTGCAGTGATTTTGGAGCCCCCCAAAAAATAAAGTCTGAAGCTGTTTCCACTATTTCCCCATCTATTTGCCATCAAGTGATGGGACCAGATGCCATGATCTTCGTTTTCTGAATGTTGAACTTTAGGCCAACTTTTTCACTCTCCTCTTTCACTTTCATCAAGAGGCTTTTTAGTTCCTTTTCACTTTCTGCCATAGGGTGGTGTCATCTGCATATCTGAGGTTATTGATATTTCTCCTGGCAATCTTGATTCCAGCTTGTGTTTCTTCCAGTCCAGCGTTTCTCATGATGTACTCTGCATATAAGTTAAATAAGCAGGGTGACAATATACAGCCTTAAATTGCACACCTTAAATTTACACAATTCTACATGTCCAATTTATTTTTTAAGGAAGTACAGTTGACCCTTGAGCAACAAGGGTATGAACAGTATAGGTCAACTTAAAAGAAGATTTTCCAAGTAAATACTACGATACTACACGATCTGTGTTCAGTTGAATCCATGAATGTGGAACCGTGAATACAGAGTAACCAAGGATATATAACCAAGCATGGCTGACTGGCTGTAAGTTGTATGCAGATTTTCAACTGCATGGAGGATTTCACCCCTAAGTCCTGCTTGACTCAAGGGTCAACTGTATTTGGATGCTTCCTTGCTTTATTCTCTATAAATAATTGAATGATTTCAGAATATCTGCTCCTTAAACATTTGCCAGAAATAATGGGTAAAATTATTTTGGTATGGGTTTTCCTTTGTAGGAAGATGCTTCAACATTCAAAACTATCAAGCCATTCAGGATTTCTATTTTCTCAGTTTTGATGTTACATAATTTCAGGAATATGCTCAAGTCTGAATGTTTTAAATTTGCTGATGTTAAGTTCTATCTTTTTAATATCTCTAGCATTTACAGTGTTCTCTCCTCTTTTATCTGATATTATATTTTTGTCCTTTCTCATCTTTTTTGATATGTCTTAGAGTGTAAAGACATTTTATTAATCTTTTCAGAGAGCCATTTTTTAATGCTGATTTCCTCTATTGTATCATTCGTCATTAATTTCTGTTCCTTCTTTATTATTCCCATTGTTCTGATTTCTGTGTTTAATTTGCATATTGTTTCCTTAAGATGGATGAATAACATTGATATTTTAGACTTTAAAATGTTTAGCCTGTGAATTTTCAGCCATTAATTTATCTTTAAAATTACTCTAGATGGATTCAACAAATTTTGTGTGTTTTTTCTTTTCAGGTACATATATTTTAAAATAGCCATTCTAACTTTTTTCAAGCAATATTTAAGAGCACGCCGAACAACTGCAGATACTGGTATTTGTTATCTGATCAAATACAATATGATGTAATAATTTAGCCCTTTGAAATGTATTGAGACTTTTTCTGTGGCTGAGCATTCAGTCAATTTGAAAAACCATCCCAAGTTACACTGCAAGAATTAGCATAGTATTTTATATGCTCTCTACTGGATCATGTTTGCTCCTTGAGTTGATTAAACTTTCATGTTTGCTGTTTTGTATGATTCTTATATTAATTACTGAGAGCAGTATATTAAAATCTTACATCACAGATTATTTTCTTTTTCTTTGTAGCTGCATCTTTCTGATACATGTGCCACTGTGCACATGCGTGCGTTCATCTGTGCATGCTAAGTTGCTCAGTCATGTCCAACTCTGCAGCCTTATGGACTACAGCTAGACAGGCCCCTCTGTCCATGGGATTCTCCAGGCAAGAATACTGGAGTGAGTTGCCTTAACCTTCTCCAGGGGACCTTCCCACCCAAGGATCAGACCTGCATCTCCTGCATTGCTAGTGGATTCTTTACCACTGAGCCACCAGGAAAAACATTTAATCATTATTAAATTGTCCTCTATTTAGTACTGGTGTTCTATTACTGTCTATTTTGTCTGGTATTATTCTGGCTTCATATTTTGCCAGAGGCTTTAACTATACACTTAGAGGTTTTCTCTAGCCTTTCTTCTCTACTGTAGTTTTTAGAGATAATACATGTACTACTTACACAAAAAGGGTAATTTTAATGAATGTGGCAATTTAAAACATTATACAAATAATATGAAAATATCCTTCCCAATTAGATAATATTACTTATTTATCCATTTTAGTTATGTTTATATATCAATTTCCCCAAATATTAACCTTATTCTTCATTGAACCATGTATAAGTTAATTGGTAAAATGCATTCCATAAATTTATGAAATATGAATACTTATTGCTAACATTTTGCACTGACTAGCAATTATAGAGAAAAGGAATCGGAGTTAAAATTTCAGTTTTTGAAGGACATGTTAATGGAATCTTGACTAAATAAGGAAACAAAGGTTGATGGAGTCTGAAAACCCCAAGTATGAGAGAAAGATATTGTATAATGTGATTAAAAGCTCACTGACGCAATGTAATCCTGATAAAGGAAGGCTGCTGCTGCTGCTAAGTCGCTTCAGTTGTGTCTGACTCTGTGCGACCCCATAGATGGCAGCCCACCAGGCTCCCCTGTCCCTGGGATTCTCCAGGCAAGAACACTGGAGTGGGTTGCCATTTCCTTCTCCAATGCATGAAAGTGAAAAGTGAAAGTGAAGTCGGCTCAGTCGCGTCTGACTCTCAGCGACCCCATGAACTGCAGCCCACCAGGCTCCTCCGTCCATGGGATTCTCCAGGCGAGAGCACTGGAGTGGGGTGCCAGTGCCCTCTCCTAAGACATAGTAAATCAAGAGAGGAATTCCACCAAGGTCTTAGGTAGGCTAAAATATTAAGCACTACTGATAATTTTGTTATCACCTTCCTATAAGCAGATAAAATAAAATAGAACAGAAATTAAGGGTTTCAAAGAACCCTGTGCAACAGATGTTGAGGAAAAAATTACCAAAACAAGTGCTGAATTTTTTTGAGAATAGTTTCTTGGCTAATTAAAAGCAAAGCAATGTGGTCTAAAATCTTTTTTGAAGAGAGATGTGTCTCTCACAGCATAGCAGGCAATCACAAGAGTAAACAGAGGAAAGTGGTTAGCCTGAATATGAGAGGAAAGAGCCTTTTGAAAAAGCAGAAGAAAAATGCTGAAGGACAATGCTACTTTGTTTAACACAAGAGGCAGGCTGTATTATTCACAAATCATTTACATAATTTCCCTTCAGTTTTTATGGAAGTGAATGTAGGAAGAGTCTTTGAAAGAACTGTCATTTTACTTTTTCTGAGAAAAACTATTCCCCTGCAGTGAAGATATGAAATACGACTGGAAGTACAGATTTTTTTTTTCTTCAAAACAGATTACATGATCCACAAACACAATAACTGAGTTTATGATGAGACAAGTTACAGCATTGTGAGGAAAGGTAAGACTTAACCATATTGAAATAAATGCACAGAGTGGCATTAGGAAAGAATGACATGGGCCTGAATATGGCTGGAGGTTGGAAGTCCCATGCAATAACCATGTGAGTGAAGGAAAAGAATGCGCTTAGTTTGCTGAAGTAACTGGCTCTAAAATTTTAACCATATCTTATATTGCAACTACTGAACCAAAAACAAAAATAAGTTCCTGGTGGTAGAGGAGGCAACATTCATCACATTTCAAAATATCCCTAAATAAAGCAGCCACATAATAAGATCTTAAATTTATTTCTGGGACAAAAAGTATCTCTGCATATAAATCTCCATTCTCCTTTTGTCAGCAACGATTACTATTTAGACCAGAATATTTCCTTTCAACTTAGTCAGCAGGAAATAGAGTGTTAAAATACATATCCATTTATAAGGAAGTTTTAGCTCATATTCCTCGAAAAACTGCTTTGAAGACTTCCAAAGCATATCTGTATTTTGCTTTCATTCTTTGCTAACCAATTTACCTTATATTTTATTTTATGCTACAGAAAATCCCTCTTGGAATGCAGAATATAGATTCAACAAATCACTTTCCAACAAGCTGTTTAATAGTTTGACAGTTTTTCTTTCTTTCCTCTGTTCTCAGCTTCTACAATATATACATATTTTAAAAATCAATACTTTGTTATGTCTATACCACTTGCTATAGTTTATGCATTTTTTTCTTGTTCAGTAAAATTAAGTGTTTATGTATACGTTTCTGCTAAGAGTCCCAGACTACCTATTGATTCTGAAGACAGCTTTAGGCAGCATAATAAGCAATGATGGTATAAAATTCAGTACTGGCAAAGACAAGGGTAGAAGGCAGAGTTGCAAAGCCTCTTTCGAGTATTTGTTTCAATCCTCCAGCCTCAGAAAGGAAATCAAAAAATGAACCAGGCAAATAGGACAGTGGAAATTGTTTATTTTGTCGAGTTTGGAAGTCCAGTTTTCAGATCTATGGATTATGTATAAATTACTTATAAGAAAGACAATTTTGTATCTAACATCTTCCCCACTAGGCTGTAGAAATAGAGTACAGTCAATCTCAACTACATTCTTGCTTTAACAACCTTCTCTGTTACTCTAATATTTGAATTCGAATTTAGAAACTATTGATGAATAAAAAGAACCTGGAAAATATTTTTTAAATAGATATTCAGAACTTACCCATATTAGGACTCCTAGTATAAATTTTATTCAATGTAGAAATAGAACTAGAAATATTAGAATGTTTTAAAATTGCTACTTGATTACACTAAACTTTGAGCATCTATTTTCTCATAGACTGTGGGCATAAACAGTCCTACAGTGCCCATTAAAACGAGGCTAAGTATTTGCAAAATATGTTGTCTTTTCCATAAAGGGCATCAAACACAAAAGCAATGATATGAGGTGTAATCTTAGTAAATCAAAGCAACATCCACACAAAAATTTTTATTTTTTGTGAAATTTATCCTGTGTTCTTTCAACAGATTCTAAGCAATTCCGTATGTATTTGGCATATTTTTCATATCCTTACAATTGCTTCAATATATACAATTTGCATGTTAAAAGAGAGAAAAAAGTTATTTATATGGAAATCATTAAAAGTTTCTATTGATATCTACAAAACACTCTGTAACCAGACCTACAGATTTCTAAACAAATTTCTCATGAACTTTTCCAACACTAAATATATTTTAAAGAAGCGTATATTGGATATGAAAATATGTTATGCTTATATTTATTTCTGCATCTCATAAATGTCTCTGCAGAGAGATTACACCCCCCACACACACCCCTCTCTTTATGAGAAAATATATATTTTGTAAGTTTTATATTTTATCTTAAAGAGGGTAAAACACTAGCATCTGTTTCTGATAAAGATTTGCCTTACTTTTAATTTTTGTAGATATTGTCACCTATAGAAGAGGAAATAGAAGTGCATACTGTTTGGACACACAGAGTAAGTTCTTACCATTTACCAGCTCTGTAGAATGTTGTAAAGGTATTGCATTGACCAATATAGCGAAGTTTCTTTTTTCTTCTCATTGTATTAGGCAAGATGTGATATCTCCTTATCTATGGATTTTTTTAAAAAGATAATTTTTTCAGACTACTACTTAAGAAAAGTTGTCCTTTTTTGTCACTAATCAGGCCATTGTTTGATGTGATCTTGAAAAACTTTTCCAGAAAGTTTTCAGAATTCCTTTCCTACCCTAGAGGCTAACCACACCCCCGAAACACACTCATATCACCAAAATCCTCTGTTTTCAAGAGTCTTCAGGTAGAGTAAGGCAAAAGAAGACATTGTCATGAGACCTGAAAGCAACCTTACTGAAAGGTCACGTATGTCCCACCCTCCCTCTGTGTCTCACTGAGATTCTGACAGTGGCTGCCTTTTTCATGGCTCCACATTCACTCTGAACTCTAAATACACTGTCCCCTTCCAGGAGACATTCAAATCAAAGGACAATAGAACTTTCAGTTCACTTGAGTCACTCAGTCGTGTCCGACTCTTTGTGACCCCATGAATCGCAGCACGCCAGGCCTCCCTGTCCATCACCAACTCCCAGAGTTCACTCAGACTCACGTCCATTGAGTCGATGATGCCATCTAGCCATCTCATCCTCTGTTGTCCCCTTCTCTTCCAGCCCCCAATCCCTCCCAGCATCAGAGTCTTTTCCAGTGAGTCAACTCTTCACATGAGGTGGCCAAAGTATTGGAGTTTCAGCTTTAGCATCAGTCCTTCCAATGAACACCCAGGACTGATCTCCTTTAGAATGGACTGGTTGGATCTCCTTGCAGTCCAAGGGACTCTCAAGAGTCTTCTCCAACACCATGGTTCAAAAGCATCAATTCTTCGGTGCTCAGCTTTCTTCACAGTCCAACTCTCACATCCATACATGACTACAGGAAAAACCACAGCCTTGACTAGATGGACCTTTGTTTGCAAAGTAATATATCTGCTTTTGAATATGCTATCTAGGCTGGTGATAACTTTGTTCCAAGGAGTAAGCATCTTTTAATTTCATGGCTGCAGTCACCATCTGCAGTGATTTTGGAGTCCAAAAAATAAAGCCTGACACTGTTTCCACTGTTTCCCATGAAGTGATGGGACCAGATGCCATGATCTTCATTTTCTGAATGTTGAGCTTTAAGCCAACTTTTTCACTCTCCTCTTTCACTTTCATCAAGAGGATTTTTAGTTCCTCTTCACTTTCTGCCATAAGGGTGGTGTCATCTGCATATCTGAGGTTATTGATATTTCTCCCGGCAATCTTGCTTCTTCCAGTCCAGCATTTCTCATGACGTACTCTGCATATAAGTTAAACAAGCAGGGTGACAATATAGAGCCTTGACGTACTCCTTTTCCTATTTGGAACCAGTCTGTTGTTCCATGTCCAGTTCTAACTGTTGCTTCCTGACCTGCATATAGGTTTCTCAAGAGGCAGGTCAAGTGGCCTGGTATTCCCATCTCTTTAAGAATTTTCCACAGTTTATTGTGATCCACACAGTCAAAGGCTTTGGCATAGTCAATAAAGAAGAAATGTTTTCTGGAACTCTCTTGCTTTTTCAATTATCCAATGGATGTTGGCAATTTGATCTCTGGTTCCTCTGCTTTTTCTAAAGCCAGCTTCAACGTCTGGAAGTTCACAGTTCTCGTATTGCTGAAGCCTGACTTCGAGAATTTTGAGCATTACTTTACTAGCCTGTGAGATGAGTGCAATAGAACTTTAAGTTGCTACATATTTTTGAGTAATTCACCAATGCTGTTATTTCCCTACTCTGTTCACACTTCAGGAAACGGTCTCTTCGTTAAACTCTCTTTCCCATTTTAACCCATTAAACAGTCCATTTCTTATGGGCAAGACCATAAATATGTTAGGATAAAAATATCTGTATGTATCTTAGAACTCTCCCAATGCTCAACAGAAAAGGAAGGGCTAAAGGAAGATATTTAAGAACAGTAGCTTATGTATTATTTGAGTTTATAGTTCCAGAAAGGAACATTTTATAGTATAGAAAATAGTGGTGAACAAGAGGCTTCCCAGGTGGTTCAATGGTAAAGAATCCACCTGCCAATGAAGGAGGTGCAAGAGATATCGGTCCAATCACAGAGTCACAAAGATTCCCTAGAGTAGGAAATGGCAACCCACTCCCAGTATCTTGCCTAGAAAGTTCCATGGACAGAGAAGCCTGGTGGCCCATAGTTTATGACACAGCAGTGCCACTTCTGGGTATTTTCCCAAATAAAATGAAAATACTAATTTGAAAAGATATGCACCCCACGTTCTTTCCAAAATTATTTACGATAGCCAAGATATTTAAAAAAAAACTAAATATCCATTAATGGATGAATAGATAAAGAAACTGCGGCATGCATGTACAATAGAATATTACTCAGCCATAAAAAAAATGAAATCTTCCCCTTTGCAAAAGCACAGTATAATGCCTTCAAGGCCCATCTAAGTAAAATAAGTCATACAGAAGAACAAATACCATATAATTTCAGTTCTATGTGCAGCATTAAAGAGACAACAACAAAACCAAAAAGAATTAAGCTCAGCTCATAGATACAGAAAACAGAAGATGGTTGCCAGAAGTGAGGGGTGGAGGGTGGGAGAAATTGGTGAAGAAGATCAAAAGCATAAAATTACAATTATAAAATAAATAAGTCATGGGATATAATAAAATTTAAAAAAAGAGACAAACAGCAAGCCCGAATGGAGTCACATATACTACATCCCACTCACCAAGCCAAGATTAACTACAGTTGCAGTCTCCTTAAAATAGAATCTTCTACCAGTCAATCAGGAATCATCTAGTGAGCACACATCAGATAATTTGTCTGATAGAAAATGCTATCCCCAAAAGAAAAGTAAACTTACAATAACCAATCCTCTACTTAACATTATATTACTTCCTGGTTCCTGCTCTCTTCTGCCTACAAAAATCTTTTATTTTGTACCGCTCATTGGAGCTCCCTGTATCTGCTAGACTGGGTACTTCCCAATTCATACATCACTGAAGATTCATAATATCTGTAAAATGTACTTAGTTGAATTGTTTAACAATGACACTTGAAGAGTATGACTAAATATCTATAACTTAAATAAATATATATAGAACACATTCTATCTACATTGATAAATATATTCATTTGTTTTATTCCTTAAATGCTGAATTAATAGCCTACGTGGGAAAATACCTATTAAAAAAAAAGAGTAGATATATGTATAACTGATTCACTTTGCTGTATACCTGAAACTAACACATTATAAGCCAACTATTTCAATACAACTTTTTTAAATGCTGCATTAATCCTTTTCTTTTCTAGTGATTTTTAATACCACTATTTGAATTTCCATCTTTTAAACTTCCCTGGTGACTCAGAGAGTAAAGAATCTGCCTGCAATGGAGGAGACCCTGGGTTGGGACGATCCCCTGGAAAAGGGAATGGCTACCCACTCCAGTATTCTTGCCTGGCGAATTACATGGAGGGAGGAGCCTGGTGGGCTACAGTCCGTGGGGTCACAAAGAGACGGACACGAGTAAGTGACTAATGTTTTCAGTTTCTTTCTCATTTTAAACTTAATAAACACATTCTTATTCAAAGATATAGTCCATTCTCTTTAAGTCATACCCTTCAGTGTGTTATTTTAAAAATGTTGTCTTTTCCTTGTTATAATCTTAAATCCATTGATTAGAATATATATGTCTTTCCTGGTGCTTCAGAGGTTAAAGCCGTCTGCCTGCAATGTGGGAGACCTGGGTTCGATCCCTGGGTCGGGAAGATCCCCTGAAGAAGGAAATAACAACCCGCTCCAGTACTCTTGTCTGGAGAATCCCATGGACAGAGAAGCCTGGTGGGCTACAGTCCACCAGGTCACAAAGAGTCAGACACTACTGAGCGAATTAACTTTCACTTACTTTTGAAATGTTCACTCAACAATTTTTGAGCATTTAAGAGGTGTATGGCATAGTGTTAACACTAGAAAATTAATCATGCATGAATCCTTTCTACATTTAAGCTTAGAGTATAAAAGAGGAAATAACACATTTGCCCAAGTAGCTAAAAAAGAGTAGAAAATGACTATTATAATAGCAATAAAGCTAATTCTTTGGAAGGAATGATGCTAAAGCTGAAACTCCAGTACTTCGGCCACCTCATGCGAAGAGTTGACTCATTGGGAAAGACTCTGATGCTGGGAGGGAATCGGGGCAGGAGGAGAAGGGGACGACCGAGAATGAGATGGCTGGATGGCATCACTGACTCGATGGACATGAGTCTGAGTGAACTCCGGGAGTTGATGATGGACAGGGAGGCCTGGCGTGCTGCGATTCATGACGTCGCAAAGAGTCGGACATGACTGAGCAACTGAACTGAACTGAATATATTTATAGGATATTATCACAGGAAATTTTAAAGGAAAAGACTGCTTCCACACAGAGACTTCAGTAAATAGTAGACTTGTGAGTTTGTCTTTCAATATCATGTAAGATTTGCCTGGAGACATGAGAAAGAGGCTGAAAATAAAGTTCACATATCAAGGAGATGTGAAAGCACTAGTTTTATTTAGATAACAGTTTGTTTACTGTAATATCATATATTGAGATTTTAGATAAATTGAGATATTAGAACAGAAATTAGGAAAGGCTGGACAATCTACAATTTCATTTTAAGGAGTTAACTCTAGATAATGTGGAACTAGCATTGTGATATGTCTGAACAGAAGGTGACATAATCTGAATGATACATTAAAAATAGACAAAACATAGAATGATGCTAAATATTTAACTTCCAAAAATTCTTTGGTAATAAATAAAGCAAAATAACCAGATTATATTTCCTCCCTTAGAGATGTCAGGATGTGAAGACTGAGGTCTGATAAGAGTTCACAAGAAATAATTTATAAAACACAGTATGGGATTTTTAATCTCCATAAACTCAATGAAACAAAGCAGAGAAATGAAATAAAGGAAAATGAATGATTTGGAGTGTTACAGTTTGAGATTGCATTTAAAAAATCAGTCAGTTGGAAATAGCACTCCAAGGAGGGAATTCAGTATTGGTTATTTCTAAAATTATGATAATCAGATATAATTGCACATGTTAGTTTCAAGTATGAAATCAGTAAAAAGAGATCAAATTTAGAGGGAAGGAGAATCGTGAGAGTGAAGGACCAAACATTAAGTAGGGATGTTAAGTGGGAATGAGTAAAATGAGTCAATAAGAAAAAAGAAAATCAGTAAGACAGTAGTATAATCATACCAAAAACTAAAAAATTTTTTAAATGTGAAGGTAGCTTAGAATGTCAGAGACATCAGAGAGATTGAGGGAGGTAAAAACAAACAAACAAAAACAACCTAATAGTGTATCTAGAACTGTAAAAAATGGACACAAGCAGCGTTATTAAAAATAATAGCAAAAATTTCGCTGAATTCTGATCGTATACCAGACATAGTGCAAAAAGACCCATATATATCAACATGAATCCACTACAATTTACATAGCACTATTTTCCAAAATACATAATAGGAAATATCAGGTGGATAATCCAATCCCAGGTTTCTCTGACCCAACGCTTAAACAATATTCCAAAGTATGAAACTATTTTTTGAATGAAGAATGGGGCATTTTGTGTATGTGAAATCATGGGCTTCTCTGGTGGCTCAGTAGGTAAAGAGTCTGCTTGCAATGCAACAGATCCAGGTTTGATTCCTGGTCGGAAAGATCCTCTGGAGTAGGGAACGGCAACCCACTCCGGTATTCTTGCCTGGAGAATCCCATGGACAGAGGAACCTGGTGGGCCTCCAGTCCATGGGGTTGCAAAGAGTTGTTCACAACTGAGTGACTTAACACACACAATCACGCAAATATATAAATAAGCTTTTCCATTGTATAGTTTATGTATACAACTTGAGATACCCATTTTCTCAAGTAACCTAATAAGCAAATCTTTGTTGAATCATCTTGATAGGCATACCTCATTTCATTGTGCTTGGCTTTATTGTGTTTTATAGATACTATATTTTTTGCAAACTGAAGATTAGTGGTAACTCTACATTGTCAGCCAATGGTTATTATTTTGAGCAATAAAATATTTTTAATTAAGGTATGCATATTTGAGATATAATGTTATTGCACACTTAAAAGACTATAGTATAGTATTTTATACTATATGAAAAACATAACTTTTTTATGTACTGTGAAACAAAACAGTTCACGTGACTCACTTTACTGTGATATTCCCCTTATTGTGGTAGTCTAAAATTGAACAGTCAGTCTCCAAAATATGCCTGTACTAATTCTTTCTACTGGTTACTGCACCAAGATTTACAAACCAGCTTTCACATCCTGTGCATTCTACTTTGTCTCATTATGTAAAAGCACTGTTCATAGAATCAAGAACTACTTTCTGCTAATAATTAACCAGGTGAGGTTTGATAAGCTACATATCTGTCATTGAATTAGGTTCCCCCTTTTTATTAAACATAGTGTTTTCATCTTTTAGAAACCACAATTTATTATTAAAATGTATCAGTTGAATTTCTTTTATTGTATCTTTCACTCAACAGTTTCTTTAGAAAGAATTAACATCTATTCTCACAGAGGCCATGGCATATACACCCAAATAATGCTCATGTATTTACTCTTCTAACAATAAAACCTAGGGGACACCTAATACATTTTATTCATACATAATTCCCAGGTTTATAAACATACACATGCACACATAGAGTGATAATAATGTAAAAATCATAGTTTGCATTCAATTAGCTTTTTAAAAAATTCAAATGATTTTCTTTAAAAGCTTGATAAATATTAAATCACTGAAAAATTATTTTACTGTAAGAAAATGAACTTAAATGAAATGACTTAATGCACATTTTCAGAGTTCATTTACTCTACATTATTATGCAACTTTTGTGACACTGAAATGATAACTCTAATTAAGTTTAATTGTAAAATCCATTTAAGCCATTTTAAAGTTTCTGGGATATCATATTAAATGGTTAGGCAAATTAAAGTTTGGTAATTTAATTTGCCTATGAAATAAGCTTGCTAAATTAATCCAGAACTAACATAATTCAAATAAATAAGAAACAGGTTATAAGTTTTAATATAATCAACTTAATGAAGGTTCATGTAATAAAAAGCTCAATCAGCAAAATATTGAATTTATTTTAAAAAATAGTCAGGCATCTCAGTTTTCTCTTAATCACTGATATAGTTAAGCCTTTTTATATGTAATAGGCCTTCAAACAAAAATGTTGAGTCTGAATCTAGAAAGGAGTCTTAGAATTGCTGTAGTTTATTTTTACTTGCTAAATTTAAAACTACTCTCCACACTCAGAGACAGCATAATCTATTCAGTAAAATCTATAAGCTAGCACAGTTGGGACTGAAATTCAAAATTTCAAACTTTATGTTTTCCAAATAAAATTTATTCTATATATTAATGAGAGGCAGAAGCAATAATTGTGTTTAACTTTAAGGCTTATGGAAGAACCTTTCAAACAAATGTATTTTGAAATGTCTAGGCAATTAAGGCAAACTGCAAAGAATTACAAATTAAAGAAATTTAAGGAAGATACTCTTTTAAGTATTTCATTCTAACATAGACCGAGAATTAGCAATTTACAGCTGTTTTATTTGATCATGTAATCTGTCAAACAAATATAAGTCCCTGATCTTATGGACAGTGAGACAAACACAACATTACAGAAAATGTCTGTAATGACATGCCAAAATTTCCTTGAATAACTTCCTCCGCAGTTATCTTTCCACACAGTGGAATCATTTTTTCAACTAGAAGCATTTCTCTAAAGGAAAATTCAGTCAAATTACACATGGCTTTTTGGCTCACTGAGTGGAAATGTAAAGAAAAAAGGAGTGTTAAGAGAATTTATGGAATATAATTTACAAACTTATTTTATAGTTATATTCAATCATTCATACATAAAGTAATTGACTTTGTATATCACTTAGGATAACTAGTTAAAATATATCAATCTGGCTTTATTCTGATCAAAACAACATCAACTCCACACATATAATTTCTAGGATCAAAATATGCAATTGCTATGTAGTTGATAAAAAGGGGGAACAAATGAAGTAACACTCTGCTCTTTGATGTATGACCTACCATGAAGAAATCAGATGAGTTTCACAGAGAACTATGATTTGTAAAGTATCAGTAAAGAGAGGAGTTTTATCACAGGGATGTAGCATCTGCTTAGCAACCAGAAACTCTGGTGTGAATTTCAGTTACACCAGTTGTGTGATCTCAGCAATGATTTCAACTTTTCTGTGACTGAGTTGCTCCAGTGAAAATGAAAATAATAATTATTCTTATCCTCTAAGGCATTATGAGGTTTCTATAAGTTGGTGCATAAAAATTGTTTAGAAGAGTGTCTGGTATTTAGAAAATATTAAGTGAGACTAGTCTTTATTAATTTGTATGAATGAATTCATGAAAACTGTAAGCTTGAGTGTGACCTTAATCCCTATGTCATGGGAAATAACAAATATATTCATGTTTTAATATATAATTCTCATTTGAGAAAAAATTATAAACCAATTAAGTTTAGTAATATTCACATGATTTATTGGAATACTAAGAAAGGTTGAACTTTGCCTATTAAAAATAGTGACTGTATTAGCTAAACCATATAAAGAGTTTTTGGATTCTGCAGAAGACAAACTGGGAATAACTGATGGATGTTGGAGGAGAAATGTTTACTAAAATGTAGAACTGGATATCTGGGGATAAAAAATCAGTTAGTCTGGCTGTGGAAGACCAGTTTTGTTTTTGAGACATTGATGTAGAGATACTAATTTCGATATTAAGGCCTTCCATGTAAACACATAACATGCATTTGATTCTTAGTTTCTATGTATTTAGTTATAACTGCATTCTTTTCAGTATAATTTAGATTACTATATTCTAGAGGAAACACTAAAAAATGTTTCTTTTTAAAAATTTATTCATTCAACTCAAGTGAAAAAGAAACATTGAACTGTTGGTGCCAGAATGCCCCTCAGATTCACATCAATTTTGTCCTTGTCCAAAGAGTGTATAATGCTATGACCCCTTAAGTTTCCTGTGGAAACATGCTTTTCACAGGCTGATTGGGTCAAAGTTCCTGAAGCAATCTTATTTCAGCATCAACTGGTCAGCAGTACAGGAGAAGTGGACTTCATTTAAGATTATCCTATTCAGGCAATACTAATGATCAGAAGTGAAACAAATGACTATGCTTTGCAGTAGCTTAAACTGAGACAAAGGTAAAACATTTCTAAATCTCTCAATTTACATCTCTAGGAGTTCTAAATTTTTAAACTGTTACTTAAAAGTCTTTCTCCAGTCATGCAGTTGAGAGACCACTTCTGAACGCTTTAGAATTAATAACTGTTTGATACCAAAGTGAAAAATAATGAAAATATATCATTAGTCTTGTGAAAGATGTCATTAGAATTAAGTCACCATGCTTAATTCTTTGCTCAAACATATGGTCTTGATTTTCCTTCATTAACTGTTAAGCATAAGGTCTTGGTTTTCTTCAAAGAGAGACAAAGACAGTATCTACCAAATGCATACAATTTGAATTAGAGAATAGGGACAACATTGCTGTGTAAATTGTGACGTCAAGATTCTACAAGATAAAGCCTGATGGTGTTTTTAAAGGATCTTTCTAGATAATCAATGGATAGAGATCCATTTATCATTGAAAATAGCACTATTATTTAATAATAGTTTACTTGACAGATGGCAGGTAGGTAGTATTCTTAAAGATTTTCTTTTTTTTATATACAATACAATGCATTTATTTACTTACTGAAAAAAATCATTCATTTGATTTTAATGAAATTAATTTTCAAATAAAATTTAAAACTTGATACTTATTCTATTCAAATGTGTGTTTTATAATTTAAAATTTTGTATTTCAGTAAAATGTTTGTATTTCAATAAAATATAGATACAAAGAAGAAAACTATATGCTTCTAGACTGAAGCAAAACTCTTGAATGGCATAATCAAAGAAAACTTTGAAGAAAGAGAAGAAATTTTGAAGAACAAAGAGAAACATAAGACTCTAATCATGCAGAAATACTGGATGTGAATAATCAATAAATAGAAATCTGAATAGGGAATATATGTTATAAGTGTTAACACAGTATTTCCAAATCAGAAAGGTTTAACACATCTTGTGAGGTCAAAAGACTATCAAATGGAAAGAGAGAAATAATTCCCAGAGTGAAGGATTGACAGTTGAGCTCTGAATAGTCATGGTAGAAAGTACTCGAAGAACTCCATCAACATTTAATAGAGGTCTCAGAGGGCTTATGCCTAACTAGTAAATATAAACCAGGCCAGGGTTAAGGCTACCTTAAACCATCCCTAAGAGATCATTACAAATAAACCTCAAAATAATAAAAATTATCTTCAAGAAAATTAACTCACTAAAAGAAAAATATCAAAATTGTTTAAATGAAAGAAATCAATTCCAGCACTGAATATAAAATTGTAATGTCTAGTATCCAGTTATATATTATCACAGATAATAATATATGAAAAAAGTAACTTATTGGAATGAGAAAGGTATATCAATAGAAAAAAATGAGAAATGACAGGTGCAATGTCATTAAATCAGTATTAGAAATATGTGTGATGGGATCAATGCTTTAAAAGTAAACAACAAAATGAAACATAAAAGGAATACTGCAAGGAAAAATTTTAGATATGGAGAATACAATATCTAAAATGAAGATATAATGGGATCAGACTAAGAACAAATAAGAATCTACAAAAGACTGGCAAACTTAAAAACCTGACAACAGAAATTATGCAAATTGAAGCATTGAGAAGAAAAACAGAAAAAAGAACTTCAGTGACTGATGAGACAATTCAAGTAATTTAATGTATGTGTGATTAAAGTCCTATAAAAGTTTGAGACAGAAAAGTTATTACATAAAATAGTGTAAAAAAATTCAGTACTTGATGAAATGCCTAAACTCAACCAAAATGCTCAAAAATCCCTAGGCAGAATAAATATAAAACACATACACTTTGGAAGATAAAATGTAATGTAATATGGAAACCAATGATAATGACAGAACTATAAAAGAAGTGAGAGGTAAATGTCATATCACATTCTGTAGAACAGAAAGATAATAATCACAATTTCCCATCAGAAATCAAAAATAAAATCAATGAAATGATACCTTTCAACTACCAACTTAATATATCATTAAAAAATAATGCAAAATAAAGATTTTTAAAATCAAACAAAAGAAAAAAATTTTCAGCAGTAGACTTGCACTACAGAAAATAAATCAGACAATTTTTGAGACTGAGGAAATATACTACAAGATGAAGTTTTTCCAAAAAGGTATGAAGAATGTCAGAAGTGAAGATCAATGGAACAAAATAGAAAATTTAGAAATAAATCCACAAACTCATGATTAATTAATCAAAGATAAAGGAGACAAGAATATACAATGGGAGAAAGAATAGCTTCTCTTCAATAAGTTATGTTAGGAAAACTGGACATATATAAGTAAAATAATACAATTAGAACATTTTCTCATAATATTTATAAAAATAAACCAAAGATGGACTAAAGACATAAATATAAGATCTAAAACTATAAAATAAAACTCCTAGAAGAAAACATGGGCTGCACAATCTTTGACATTGGTCTTAACAATATTTTTTTGAAACTTTCTCTCCAGGCAAGGAAAACAATAACAAAAATAAACAAATGGGAGCTGATCTTTGCACGGTGAGGGAAACCATCAACACAATGAAAAGGTAACATACTAAACAAAATAACCTATTTGCAAATGATATATCGGATGAGATTAACATATAAGGAATTCATGTAACTCAATATCAAAAAACCTGAACCTGGTAAAAAGTGGGAAGAAGACCTAAATAGGCATTTTCCCAAAGACATAAATATGGCCAACAGGAACATGGAAAGATGCTCAACATCACTACTTATAAGAGAAAAACAAATTGAGACCACAGTGAAATATCACCTCACATTTGTCACAATAGCTGTTATCAAAAAGACAACAAATGAGAATTGTTGATGACAACATGGAAAGAGGAAACTTAATACACTTGGTGGGAATGTAAATTGGTATAGCCTGTATGAAAAACAATATGGAGATCCCTCAAAAAATTAGGAGTAGAACTACCAATGACCCAGCAATTCCACTCCTGGATAGATACCGGAAGGAAAAAAAAAAAAACAAAACATTAATCTGAAAAGATATACATACTTCAATTATTATAATTGTCTATTTATCCATCTGAATTAAATCCTCCCATTCCCATCCATTTTAGTTCACTGATTCCTAAGATGTTAATGTTCACTCTTGCCATCTCATGCTTAACCATGTCCAACTGGACCTAACATTCCAGGTTCCTCTACAATATTGTTCTTTACAGCATAACACTTTCCTTTCACTGCCAGACACATCCACAAATGAACATCATTTTCACTTTAGCCTGGCCACTTCATTCTTTGCGGAGCTATTCATAATTCTTCTCTGCTCTGCTCTTTCCCAGTAGCATATTGGATACATTCCAACATGGAAGGCTCATCTTCCGGTGTCACATCCTTCTGCTTTTTCATACTGCCACATGGGGTTCTCATGGCAAGAACACTGGAGTTGTTTGCCATTCTCTTCTCTAGTGAACTACATTTTATCAGAACTCTTCACTATGACCTTTCCATGTTGTGTGGCCATGCAGAGTATGGCTCATAGGTCCATTGAATTATACAAGTCCCTTCATGCTGACAAGGCTGAGATTCATGAAGGGGATTTAACTCAGATGACCGTTATATTTACTACTGTAGGAAAGAATCCTTAGAAGAAATGGAATAGCCCTCAGAGTCAATGAAAAACTTTGAAATGCAGTGCTCTGGTGCAATCTCAAAAACAACAGAAAGATCTCCATTCGTTTCCAGGCCAAACCATCCAACATCACAGTAATCCAAGTCTATGCCCCAATCATTAATACTGAAGAAGCTGAAGTTGACTGGTTCTGTGAAGACATACTAGACCTTTAGAACTAACATGAAAAAAGAGGCTTCATTTTTATCAAAAGTAGGAAGTCAAGAGATACCAAGAGTAACAAATAAGTTTGGCCTTGGAGTACAAAATGAAGCAGGGCAAAGGCTAACAGAGTTTTGCCTACAGAACATGCTGGTCACAGCAAACATTCTTTTCCAGCAACACAAGAGACGTCTCTATATATGGGACATCACCAGAAGTTCAATATCAAAATCAGATTGATTATATTCTTTTCAGCCAAAGATGGAGACGCTCTATACACTCAGCAAACACAAGACTGGGAGCTGACTGTGGCTCAGATCATGAACCCCTTATCGCCAAATTCAAACTTAAATTGAAGAAAAGCAAGGAAAACCACTAAACCATTCAGGTATGGCCTAAATCAAATCCCTTACGATTATACAGTGGAAGTGACAAAAAGATTCAAGGGATTAAATATGATATACAGAGTGCATGAAGAACTATGGATGGAGGTTCTTAACACTGTTCAGAAGACAGTAACCAAAACCATCCTGAAGAAAAAGAAATGCAAGAAGGCAAAGTGGTTGTCTGAGGGTGCTTTACAAATAGCTGAGAAAAGAAGAGAAGCGAAAGGCAAAGGAGAAAGGGAAAGATATACCTAACTGAATGTAGAGTTCCAGAGAACAGTGAGTAGAGAAAAGAAAACTTTCTTAAATGAACAATGCAAAGAAATACATGAAAACATTAGAATGGAAAAGACTAGGGATCTCTTCAAGCACACTGGCGATATCAAGGGAATATTTCATCCAAGGATGGGAACAATAAAGGACAGACATGGCAGGGATCTAACAAAGCCAAAGAGATTAAGAAGAGGTGGCAAGAATACACAGAAGAGCTATACCAAAAAAAAAAAAAAAATGTAATGACCAGGATAACCATGATATTAGACAAATTAACAAATATAACAAAATTGAAACAGACTGATAGATAAAGAGAGCAAACCAGTGGGAAGGTGGAGAAAGGGCAAGATAATTAAAAGGGATAAAATAAATAAGATACAAGGGTGGAATGTACAGCACAGGGATTATAGCCAATATTTTCTAAGAACTTTATATGGAGTATACTGTTTAAAAATATTGAGCCATTATATGAATACATAAAACTATATAATATTATTATTGAAGCCAACTATACTTCAACTAAAAGGAAAAAAAAGAAGCTAATTTCCATGGAACCCCTATGGTGACTAATATTACTATATAAATAAAACTACATTTAAGAGCCTTACTCATTTAGATCTTGCCCATATATAACTCCAAAGTAAATTTATAGAATAAATACAAAATAAATAAATACAAACAATTCAAATTAAGAAGAATGTTAGATACAGTAAACAGATGGTATATAAAAGAATTATCTTAATGTGTTTAAGAGATAATTATTTTAAAACAATTTTAAATAGGGATTATGTGGAAGTAAAGTATATAGCAATAGTAACACAAAAAGTTGAAAGAAGGCAAATACAATTCTACAATTTTAAGATTTGCCATATTCATCTTTAAGGTAAAGATGAATATGGCAAATCTTAAACACTAAGAAGTAAAATATTTGTGTATAGGTCAGCTATGTAATTCTGATGTTCGTTACAAAATAAGAATTCTGAGTCCTTTTTAAAAACATTAATAAGAATTTCAAGATGGCAACATCAGAACATTAAACGGACCAGGCAGCTCTTTTAACGATGGGGTTTACATTACCACACAGACCACACACTCATAACATATATGCTAAGAAGCCAGTCAGTGATGGATAGGGAGGCCTGGCGTGCCGCAGTCCATGGGATCACAAAGGGTTGGATATGACTGAGTGACTGAACTGAAGGAGCCAGTACTGGAGATAAGAGAGAATGCACTAAAAATATTCAATCAAATAGAAATTATTTAAAAAAAAAAGACCAAGGAAACAAAACAGAGATAGAACCATAGAAAACAAATAGCAAGATGGAATATACAAACTAAACCATATCAATAACTACATCAAATGTAAATGATCTAAACTCTTTAAATTTTTGTAACAATATTTGCTAAAAACCTGAAGGATAAGGCAAATCCAATTCTCTAACAGTTTAAACACAGATAGGCCAAGCACCTAAAGAAAATGAATTAAAGAGACAAACTACATTTAAGAAAAAGAATTATTAACTGGGACTTTTCAAAATTATGGGCAAATCATCAAGAAGACACAAAAATATGAAATGTGAATTCACCTAAAAACAAGACTTCAAAATGTATGAAATAAAAACTGATAGACTTTCAAAAAAATAGACATATATGCAAATGTTACTGGAAATTATACCATTCCTCTTTCAGTAAACAATAAAAATGCATTGACAGAAAATCAGTAAAAATAAGAAAGATTTGAAGAACACTATCAACTAACTCGACCTAACTGATATTTGTAGGAAACTCCAGTGAAAAAGAGCAGAATAAAATTATTTTCAAGTTGTTACAGAATATTTGCCAAGACAAACTATATGCTGAGGCATATATCAAGCCTAAGTAAATGTGAAAGGACTGAGGAGAGTGATGTCAGCAAGATGGCCAAATAAGAAATCCCTTCCACCAATCTTCCCTTCAACAATAATAATTTGGCACCCATCCATGACAAAAGTGCCTTCATGAGAGCGTTGAGTTCCATGTAGGAGACTGTGAAGCCCTATGTAACTGAAGTCTGAGAGCCATCTTATGAAGACAGGTCCACACCTAAGTAGTTGACTCTGTGGGTATGATACTGACTTCAGAGACAGAAACAGTTTTGTTACCCCAAGAACTTGGTCAATGCTACCTTTGGATTTGGGTCTGTCACCAGCACTAAGGGATCTAGGAGGAGCCATGTCCAATTGTACAGCAGGAAGTAGATTTATAGGCCTCAATCTCAGTTGTGAATCCTGAAGTGCATTGTGAACTATCTTCAGTCCTTCTTGGCTACAGTCTGAGAACCTCTGGAGGTAAGCTCACTGAACTTGGTCAGACTGTAAATTCTCAAATGGCTGTGTAACTAGACTCTAACGCATCTCAGCCACAACCCAGAAACAAGAATCTTGCTGGAGACACTCTTGTCTTGCTGGCACAGGGATCCTGCAGGAGACATTCTCATGTATTTCTCTGGAGATCCTGAGAGGGTACCTAGAACTAGGTGGTGGTAGCCTGTGACCTGACAGAATGTGCTCCACTGGAGAAGGGAATGGAAAACCACTTCAGTATTCTTGCCTTGAGAACCCCATGAACAGTATGAAAATTCAAAATTATAGGATACTGAAAGAGGAACTCCCCAGGTAAGCAGGTGCCCAACATGCTACTGGAGATCAGTGGATAAATAACTCCAGAAAGAATGAAGGGATGGAGCCAAAGCAAAAACAATACCCAGCTGTGGATGTGACTGGTGATAGAAGCAAGGTCCGACACTGTAAAGAGCAATATTGCATAGGAAGCTGGAATGTCAGGTCCATGAATCAAGGGAAATTGGAAGTGGTCAAACAAGAGATGGCAAGGGTGAACGTTGACATTCTAGGAATCAGCGAACTAAAATGGACTGGAATGGGTGAATTTATACATGAATTTACAGATGACCATTACATCTACTACTGTGGGCAGGAATCCCTCAGAAGATATGGAGTAGCCATCATGGTCAACAAAAGAGTACAAAATGCAGTACTTGGATGCAATCTCAAAAACGACAGAAAGGTCTCTGTTCGTTTCCAATGCAAACCATTCAGTATCACAGTAATCCAAGTTTATGCCCCAACCAGTAATGCTGAAGAAGCTGAAGTCAAACGGTTCTATGAAGACCTGCAAGACCTTTTACAACTAACACCCCAAAAAGATGTCCTTTTCATTATAGGGGACTGGAATGCAAAAGTAGGAAGTCAAGAAACACCTGGAGTAACAGGCAAATTTGGCCTTGGAATATGGAATGAAGCAGGGCAAAGACTAATAGAGTTTTGCCAAGACAATGCACTGGTCAGAGCAAACACCCTCTTCCAACAACACAAGAGAAGACTCCCCACATGGACATCACCAGATGGTCAACACCGAAATCAGATTGATTATATTCTATGCAGCCAAAGATGGAGAAGCTCTATACAGTCAACAAAAACAAGACCAGGAGCTGACTGTGGCTCAGATCATGAACTCCTTATTACTAAATTCAGACTTAAATTAAAGAAAGTAGGGAAAACCGCCAAACCATTCAGGTATGACCTAAATGAAATCCCTTATGATTGTACAGTGGAAGTGAGAAATAGATTTAAGGGACTAGATCTGATAGATAGAGTGCCTGATGAACTATGGAATGAGGTTCGTGACAGTGTACAGGAGACAGGGATCAAGACCATCCCCATGGAAAAGAAAGGCAAAAAAGCAAAATGGCTGTCTGGGGAGGCCTTACAAATAGCTGTGAAAAGAAGAGCGGTAAAAAGCCAAGGAGAAAAGGAAAGATATAAGCATCTGAATGCAGAGTTCCAGAGAATAGCAAGAAGAGATAAGAAAGCTTTCTTCAGTGATCAATGCAAATAAATAGAAGAAAACAACAGAATGGGAAAGACTAAAGATCTCTTCAAGAAAATTAGAGATACCAAGGGAACATTTCCTGCAAAGATGGGCTCAATAAAGGACAGAAATTGTTTGGCCCTAACAGAAGCAGACGATATTAAGAAGAGGTGGCAAGAATACACAGAAGAACTGTACAAAAAAGATCTTCATGACCCAGATAATCACAATGGTGTGATCACTCATCTAGAGCCAGACATCCTGGAATGTGAAGTCAAGTGGGCCTTAGAAAGCATCACTATGAACAAAGCTAGTGGAGGCGATGGAATTCCAATTGAGCTATTTCAAATCCTGAAAGATGATGCTGTGAAAGTGCTGCACTCAATATGTCAGCAAATTCAGAAAACTCAGCAGTGGCCACAGGACTGAAAAAGGTCAGTTTTCATTCCAATCCCAAAGAAAGGCAATGCCAAAGAATACTCAAACTACCACACAATTGCACTCATCTCACATGCTAGTAAAGTAATGCTCAAAATTCTCCAAGCTAGGCTTTAGCAATACATAAACCATGAACTTCCTGATGTTCAAGCTGGTTTTAGAAAAGACAGAGGAACCAAAGATCAAATTACCAACATCCGCTGGATCATGGAAAAAGCAAGAGAGTTCCAGAAAACCATCTATTTCTGCTTTATTGACTATGCCAAAGCCTTTGACTGTGTGGATCACAATATACTGTGGAAAATTCTGAAAGAGATGGGAATACCAGACCACCTGACCTGCCTCTTGAGAAATCTGTATACAGGTCAGGAAGCAACAGTTAGAACTGGACATGGAACTGGTGATAGACAGGAGGCCTGGTGTGCTGCAATTCATGGGGTCGCAAAGAGTCGGACACCACTGAGCAACTGAACTGAACTGACCACTATAAGACATTGTTGAAAGATACTGATGAAAGCACAAACAGAGCAATATGTCATGTTTATGGACCTGAAGAATTAATGTTTTTAAAGTATTCATACTACTCAAAGCCATTTACAAATTAAACGTAATGCTATTAAAATTAAATGACATTTCTCACAGCAATGAGGTAAAAAAAGAAAAATTAAAATTCATATGGAACCACAAAGACCCAGAATAGCTAAAGAATACTTAAAAAATAACAAAGATGAATGTGTCTCAATTCCTTATTTCAACTTCTATTAAAAACTATAATATTTAAAAAACAATATGGTAATAGAATAAAAACAGACACATGGATCAATAGAACAGAATACAGATTGCAGAATACATTGGCATGTATATGGTGGTGCCACACACATGCCAATATTTAAGAAGAAAGTCAAGAATTCTCAAGTAAACAAATGGCTATCCCTCAAAACCAAATTAATAGACTTTTCCAACGAATAAAAGATCTACTTGTTCACTAGGATGCCATTAAAAGTTGCAAACATTTGAGTTTTTACAAAAAATGTGTTGAGACAATTTTGGCCCAAGATCAAGGAGATGTGAGAAGACTGACAAATAATTTTAAGTCTTTCTATAATTGCTTTCCACTCTACTTAAAATGTAACAATCACTGTGATTTGAGTTACTTGAGTCATTGTGTCTTGGCAGCAAATGAACGCAGTTGAGTAAAACTAGGTCCTTGCTGTGAAATCAGAACATGTGAAAAATCAAATACAGTTCTAATCCATGACTAATCCTAATGATTCTAAGTAATACAGGACCTATAATTTCAGGAAAATGATTTAAATTGGTAAGTGTAACCCAGGATAAGTAGTATGTAAGGAATGTTCCCTGTGCTAACATTAACCTGGATAGGAAATACCTTAACATTGATTTTTTTTTCTTTTATTCAATTATTGGTTAAACTTCTACTTATGGCATAGTTAGGAATTTCCATATGCTTTTCACTACCTCCCAGCATTTAGCATTTTTAAAATATTGAGCAAATTCTTTCTAGTCCTTAACTATTAAAAAATTGTACAAAGTTGAAGAAAGTAACTTTTGAAATATAGCAAAAACTTAAGTGCTGAATATTCAGTTATACAAGCAAATAGTACATGGAAAGTCACTGGGGAATTTCCTGGAGGTCCAGTGCTTAGGACTCAGCACTTTCACTGCCCTGGGCCTGGGTTATATCCCTAGTCAAGGACCCAAGATCCTGCAAGCCACGTGGAACAGCTAAAAGAAAAAAAAAAAGTCAGCAAACTTCTATGTCTTCTCCACTAATGATCTAAGTTTTCTTTATCCATTTGATTGTATCTGATTCTATAACCTTGTATAACCACAGTTTCATTAATGAACCCCAAACAAACAATATTATCAAAGTTTTTATCGTGATACATTTACCACCACTTACCAAACATTTATTTCCATTTAAATTCATCTCTCAGTGATTTGGAGGGCTTCCCTGGTGGCTCAGACGGTCATGAATCTGCCTATAATACAGGACACCCGAGTTCGATTCCTAGGTAGGGAAGATCCCTTGGAAAAGGAAATGGCAACTCACTCCAGTATTCATGCCTGGAGAATTCCATGGACAGAGGAGCCTGCTGGGCTACAGTCCACGGGGTTGCAAAGAGTCGGACACGACTGAGCGACTAACACTTTCAAGAATACTCAAAGGAGAAAGAACAGTTACTCCAATAAATGGCATTGGTAAAACAAGATAACCACAAACAAAGAAATGAAATCAGACTCCTAGCTAACACCCCTCACAAAAATTAACTTGAAATGAATTAAAGATTCAAATGCCTATATCCATAAAACTCTTAAAGGAAAACATAGGGGAAATATCCTTGATATTATTCTGGGCAAAGTTTTTTTTTTTTTTTGGAATGACACCAAATGCACAGCAGCAAAAGTAGAGATAAGAACTATAGCAACTAAAAGCTTCTAAATAGCAAGAGAAATAATCAACAAAGAGGCAACCTACGGGATGGGAGAAAATATCTATAAACTGTATACCTAATAAGGAGTTAATATCCAACATATATGAAGGCCTCATACTACTCAAAAAAATTAATTATCTAAGTTAAAAATTGGCAGAGGACCTAAACAGACATTTTTCCAAAAAACGTTTGGATAATTGATACCAGAGAAGATGTACATCACTAATCATCACAGAAATGCCAGTAAAAGCCACAATGAGATACTGCCTCATACCTGCTAGAAAGACTATCATCAAGAAAGAAGATAAGCGTTTTCAAGGATATAAAGAAACGGGAACCTTGTTCACTGTAGGTGAGACTATAAATTGGTACAACTATAAAAAGCAGTATGCTAATTCCTAAAAAAAATACTCCAGCAATTCTACCTTTAGGTATGTATCTGAAGGAAATGAAATAAAAATCTCAGTGAGGTTTGCACACCTGTGATTCTTGTAGCATTATTCACTATAGGCAAGACATGGAAACAATCTTAGTGTCCACTGAAAAGTGAATCAAGAAATGTGATACATATTTTAAAAGGGTATTATTCATCCATGAGAAAGAAGGAAACTCTGCTATTTGTGGAAACATAGATGGATGTACCTTGAGGTGATTATGCTGAGTAAAATAAATCAGAGAAAGATAAATACTATATGATCTCACTTTTATAGGAAATATTAAAAAAGGAAAACAACCAGAACACAAAAACTAGGAGTTAAACTAGAGGATGGAGAGTGGGGGATATGATGAGATGTTGCTAAATGGATATGAGATTTCAGTTATAAGATGGATGTGTTAGGAATCTAATATGAAGGAAAGTTGACTATAGTAAACAATACTCTGTCATACACTTGAAAGTTGCTAAGGGAGTATACCGTGAATGTTTTCATGAAGAAAAAAATTGTAAAAGTGTGATGTGATGGATATTGTTACAAAAAAACTTGTCACAAGCAAACTTATCATAAGCATTATGTGAAATATGAAAAGTGACTCTTTGCAACTCCATGGACTATAGCCTGCTGGGCTCCTCTGTCCATGGAATTCTCCAGGGACGAATACTGAAATGGGTAGCCATTCTCTTCTCCAGGGAATCTTCCTGACCCAGGGATCAAACACAGGTCTCCTGTACTGCAGGCAGGTTCTTTTACCCTCTGAATCACCAGGGGAGCCCCCTTGCAATATACACTTATATCAAATCATCATTATTGTACTCCTCAAACTTATACAATTTTATATGTTAATTATTTCTCAATGAAACTGGGAAAAATAAAAATAAAAAGACCAAACTTATTCAAAGTATGTTATTTGTAAAAAACAATGTCAAACTATTATTATGCATTAAAAACACCACAGGGAAATCCCCACTTGTTTGAAGAATACTGAAATGGGTAACCTTTCCCTTTTTCAGGGGATCTTCCCAACCCAGGGATTGAACTCAAGTTTCCTGCATGGCAGATGGATTCTTTACCAGCTGAGCCACAAGGGAAGCCCATTGAAAAATAAACATACTACTAAATCATTAGGAGAAGGCGATGGCACCCCACTCCAGTACTTTTGCCTGGAAAATCCCATGGATGGAGAAACCTGGCGGGCTGCACTCCATGGGGTCACAAAGAGTCGGACACGATTGAGCAACTTCACTTTCACTAAATCATTCATGGTGAAGTAAAAGAAAAAAAAATACAGAAAACAGGAAATGTTTTGTAGTAAATATGAATGGAAGCATAACATATTCAAATTTGAATATGTGTATAAAGCAGAGAAAGTTCATAAAAAACTATCACTCTTGTGGCATGGTGACGTGTGTGCTTAGTCATGTCTGACTCTGCAATCCCATAGACTGTAGCACACCAGGCTCCTCTGCCCATGGAATTTTCCTGGCAAGAATATAGAGTGGGTCACCATTTTCTACTCCAGGGAATGTTCCCTAACCCAGGGATCAAACCCATGTATTTTGCATCTCCTCTACTGGCAGGCAATCCTTTACCACCTGTGACCTTTACCATTGTGCCATGTGGGGAGGGTATCACTCTTGTAAATACCAACTATAAATTCTGGCTAAAATACAAAATTCAAGAACATGAGGGTTCTACAGGAAAATGAAATGCATGTGGATTTTGGAAAGGAAGCTATCATTAGAAGTAATGACTAGCAAAATTGAATCGCCCATTTCTTTGACTTGAATCTACAGGCAGACTGAATCATAGTTGTATTTTACTGAGTCAGGTAAAGCTTTGAGAGAAAGCTCACCATCTTTCAGGACGTAGTAATAAGAGAAAGAAACCCAGAAAAGAGCCATTTGAGCATGAGCGAGAATCACTGGGTAAGACATAGCTGCAAAAGGAGAACCACTAACATATAAGGAGGTTAAAGTCACTCTAAACTAGAATGTAAACAGCTCTTCTACACAGGTGTAACAAAATCTACATCTGGGTTGATTCTATGTTAATTGTCTATAAAAATCAAACACATCACCATTTGGAGGAATATAACAGTATACATAGTCCCCACAACATAATCTTTTACAATGATCAGGATTTAATCTAAAATGACTTGACATACTAAATATTACAAGATTCAAGAGATGTCAGCCCTGGTGTTACTTAGATGATGGAATTATCAAACAAAACTTTAAGCACATATTATAACTATGATTAATGAGGCAAAGAAATGCAAACATTTACAATACATAAAATGATAAAAAAATATAACAAAAAATAGATGTTTTTTAATTGAAAATTTAAAAATTGAAATTTCCAATGACTAACACTAAAATTGAGTAAATTTCAAAACAGAATAAAGCAAAGAAAGAAAGAATTAAAAGATAAATTGACCCAAATTATCCAATCAAAATGGGAAACAGTTCTAAAAAATGAATAAAACCTATGAATCTATAGGAGTATGTTAAAAAGAAATGTACATGTACTTTGAAAACTAGAGAATGAGAGCAAGAGAAAGGGGCAGAAAATTAGTTATTATGGCTAAAAACTATCCAAAATTTGTAAAAGGCAAAAAAATTATGGATTCAAGAATGTCAGGGAACCCCAAACAAAATAAATACCAAGAAAATTATTAGGCAAATTGTAGTCAAGCCATAGAAAATCAAAATGGAAAAAAATTCTTGAAAGCAGCTAGAGGAAAATGACATACATAGAAACAATTCAATTTTTTGTTGTTGTTGTTTGTTTTTTAGACAGAGTTTATTCTTAGCACATGGCTATCTATAGAGCCACACCACAATTTGTACAGCTGCACATGGGACTAAATGCACTCTCCCCTCCAAGACTGTGCCTCAGAATAAGACAACAATATCTCCATAACAATATTTTAAATAAATGAAAGGAAGGGAAACTAACACGTGTCACATCTACCATCAAGGTCTACACGTTTTTGAGAATTAAATAATCTTGTGAGGTCCACAGTGACTACTCGTTTATTCAGCTCAGTAAAAGCTTTTATGAGCTGCCTTAAGGAGGGAGGGGTAGGTAAGGAAGATAGGAAAAGGGTCTGTTTTCCTCTGCAGACTTCTCATTACAAACATGGTGGATCATAAAACAATGGAACATCATTAAAATATCTATCAACAAAGAAGGCAAAATTATGAAAATTTTAGGTCAGTTTAGTTGCTCAGTCATGTCTGACTCTTTGTGACCCCATGGTCTGCAGCACCCCAGGCTTCCCTGTCCATTACCAATTCTGGAAGCTTGCTGAAACTCATGTCCATCCTGTCGGTGATCCCATCCAACCATCTCATCCTTGGTCATCCCCTTCTCCTCCTGCCTTCCATCTTTCCCAGCATCAGGGTTTTTTCCAATGAGTCAGCTCTTCACATCAGGTGAACAAAGTATTGGAGTTTCAGCTTCAGCATCAATCCTTCCAATGAATATTCAGGACTGATTTCCTTTAGGATGGACTAGTTGGATCTCCTTGCAGCCTTTTAGGTAAAGGAAGACAAAAGCTACTATTCTCAATTGATTGACCTCCTAAGGAGTGAAGTGAAGTCGTTCAGTCGTGTCTGACTCTTTGCGACCCCATGGACTGTAGCCTACCAGGCTCCTCTGTCCATGGGATTTTCCAGGCAATAGTACTGGAGTGGATTGCCATTTCCTTCTTCAGAGGATCTTCCCGAACCAGGGATCAAACCTGGGTCTCCTGCATTGTAGACAGATGTTTTACAGTCTGAGCCACCAGGGAAGTGACTGACCTCTTAGGAATGCTAAATAGATTACTCCTGACTGAAAAGAAATAATACCAACAGGAAGCAAGAGCTTAATAAATGAAAATCTTAGGAATATTTACTGTATATATACTTCCCTAGTAGCTTAGTTGGTAAAGAATCCACATGCAATGCAGGAGACCCTGATATGATCCCTGGATCAGGGAAGATCTCCAGGAGAAGACTCTAGTATTCTTGCCTGGGAAACCCCACATACAGATGAGCATGGCAGGCTACCATCCTTGGTGTTGGACAGGGCTTAGCAACTAAACCACCATCACTATTGTGTGTGTGTATATATATATATACACACATACTATATATATAAGCAATTTCTGAACTATCCCTACAGTTTTAAAAATTACATTTACTGAGGTATATATATACACACAATATATATATATTTACAATATATATATTTATATATTTTAATATATTTTATATAAATATAAATATATATTTACTATATATATATATATATATATATATACCTCAGTAAATGTAACTTTTAAAACTGTAGGGATAGTTCAGAAATTACTTAAAGGGTAATCACAGTCTGACATAGAGTGTCAAAAGAAAAAAAAATTCTTATGAGTTTAAAGTACATCTGTTAAAAAATAATAATAGATAAAGTACATCTGTTAAATTGCCTATCTAATTTCTAAAGAGAATTTAGAGAGGACATGGAAACAAAAGATTTAAAAAATTTTTCTATCTACCAAGTGGATTTACACCCCTTAATATTACTGGAATTAAAGCTATAATCTAATGATATTTCAGATACTGTATTAGTCATCATACAGATGGTGTATACATTACAGCCTGAGTGAATAGGTCCAATTTTCTCCAAGTTCAATTTCTTTATAATAGACTTATAAGCAAGAATGTAATGACTACTACATGGATAAAATAGCTATATTACAAAGGCTATCACAACTTATGTTTTTGTAAGAAATGCTATCAAAAGAGAATGCTTGCTTTTTCTGCAAAAAAAAAAAGTCCATAATTGCAAGATACAAATTATTTAGTAGTATAATAAATTTGGAAATTCACTATGTCCCCCATGATTTTATTCTTTGAATCTTTATGATAACTGATTTATTAATAGTCTTCAACAGGGTTTATCTTTACAGCAATGTTAATGAATAACTTCTACCTTAGTTTTCAGCATTTTCAAAAATACTTTATCAAATTTTTTTGTCTTCATGGTTTCCAATAAATTATATTGAAGTGTATGACTTCTACCTTATCTATTTAAATAGCTGAAGTGGAATTCTAAGTTTTATGTGTTTCTATTTTTCTCTGGTTAGTCTACTTGACTGCAGATTTCATTAATGGTTTAAATGATGCTATATATTTAAATATCTGAAATACTGTTTAAGGAAAAAAGATTAGATATCTTTCATCATAGTGGAAAAACTTTCTCTTAGGCATCTCCAAAGATGGACTGAAACACCTTGGAAGACGTTGAAGTTACATCATTATAAATGATTTAACACCATCTTGAAAACACCTGTAAAAACTCTGAATATGATAGCATGTACCAAATAAAATATTTGAAGCTACTGTAGTACTGATTTTAAAGTCTTTTTAACCTAATAGTCTATAGTTTTATAATGTATCATTTGATATATCATTTTTAATACCTTCTAAAATTAAGGTGCTGGTTGAAACTCTTATGTAACAATTCAAAGCAAAATCAATTAAAATATTTGATGCTATATCAAGTTCTTTCAGTTATAGTCTCATATCCTTTTTTACTTTATGGATTACAATTTTTTCTAGAATTTAATTTCTATTTCCTTATTATATCTTCCCTTTCTCTAAAGTATCTCCTATTTTTTATTTTCTTAATACCTTAAATAAAACTCCTAGAGTCAAACATTTCTGTCAGTATAACTCAACTGTAAGGCTGTCTTTGAGCCTAGTGGCTGGCAAATAGGGAATTATTAAATTTGTAAGTCTCATCCTTAAAGAATTTCATGATAGCTCTAATTTAATTCACCAAAGACTATCACTTTGTTCAGTAGGAAGCAAATTATGTTCAATAGTAAACAATTACTTATTAGAATATAGACATGCCCATTCATTTTCATATTATCTATGGCTGTTGTTCTGCTACAATGGCAGAGCTGAATAGTTGTAGCAGAGACACAGTTTACCCAAGGACTGAAATATTTACATCTGGACTTTTGCAGAAAAGGCTTGCCAACTCTTTCTCAAAAGTAACCAATGGCATCTACTCCTTTAAACCAATGGGCAGTGTTTGTTTTGTTTTGTTTTTTAAATTGTGCTTTATTTTTGACCTTTATTGTAAGACTAAAATGCAGTAAGGATTTGAGGATAAGCATTAGAATTCTATATCAAGGGGATATTCCAAACTCTGACACTTGCTAGCTAAGTTGTTTGTTGAATCAGTTCCTTACCTTCTTTAAAATTTATAGTTGATATTTAAAATAGACAGTAACAACATTGACACAGATGGTTTTGAATATTGATGAAATTATGATCCTTATTCAGCTCATGGCTTGGTATACAGTAAAATCTTGGGAAATGCTATTGTGTTGTTCAACAAGGTCCCGGATGTTTGCTGAGTTTAGATGAGACTACTGTAGATCTCTCAAGTAATGAGAAATTACTTGATTAGATATTGAAGAACAGACTAAATCCTGGGCCTTAATCTCTCAAGCCAATACAAAATCTACTATAATTCCAAACTTTCTAGATCCAATTGCTGTATTTGGGGAAAATCTCACATTGATAACATTGATATCCAATTTAGACAATACATCTTCCCATCCTTTAATTCAATCACCTCATACCTTTTGTTCTTTCTTGAAACCTTTACCCTCCCCTACTCTTTAACTCTTACCTAATGTCCTCTCTCGTAGTTCACTTAAACAAAGTTTTAAAAACTCATCTTCCCACCTAAATCCTAATTATTCACATGTACAAGTTTTGTGTTCATTTCAGTGGTTAAAGAATCCATCTGCAAAACAGGAGACATGGGTTCAATCCCTGGGTTGGGAAGATCCCCTGGAGGAGGGCATGGCAACCCACTCCAGTATTCTTGCCTGGAGAATCCCATGGACAGAGGAACAAGGTGGGTTACAGTCCATGGGGTTACAAAGATTCAGACAGTACTGAAGCCACTGAGAACAATACTCAATATGACCTGCCTGTGGCCAACCCTTCCCTTTGAAATTGCGATCCATTCCCTATCAACACAAGAATGTTGATACAGTGTTTAACACTCTCTCTATTGCTTTATTTTTTTCTTCTACATGAATCATTCCTACGAGCAGAGAAACATGGTGCGATTATGTCCCAATACAAGGAAAAACAAGTGTTTTAGTTCTCTATATCTCTTCACTATCACTTATTTTCTTCATAGTGCTTTTCATCCAAATCCCCCTAATTTTTATATATTCATCAACTTCAATTGTTTTGCCTCCTACTTTCTCTTAAACCCACTTCAATCGAACCTATGTGTCTAATTCCTATGATACATTTTATTGTTTATGATAACGTCCACTTTACGAAGTTCAATAAATAATTTGCAGTACTTAGAACATTCAGTTATGCAGCATTTGCTAGAGTTGATCATTTCCTCTTTCTTAAAGTATGTTTTCCTTCACTTTATACAACACTGTACTCTCTTGGCTTCTTCCTGCCTCATTATGTGTTTTTTCTCATTTATATTGCTGGATTACTTTCTTTTTAATTAGCAAGTAAAAGAATTTCCCCAGACTAACTCTTCAAGGACTCTTCTTGATTAAATATTTCTGGCTGCTTAATCTAAATAAGTTTCATGGATTGCTTTAAATACTAACTGTAGATTGAGTTTTTATCAAAAACTTTCTTATAGAGGGCAATGATTAGATGCTGCTTTAATGAAAACAAAATAATCTACACAAGTGATGGGAAGGGAAATTGTCACAAATCTATGCCATGTCTGCCATATTTAAATTAAGCATCTTCCTTCTGATATCAATGAGCAAATCCAAGCAGCATCTTCTCTAATATTTTCTAACTCACTAAATAAAAGTACTCAGTTACTCAGACCCCAAAGACCAAACAGAATTATCCTTGAATTGTCTTCTCTCATAGTCTATATCTCTCTGCACCTTAGCATGCTTTGTCATCCTAGTCTAGACTATATCCCTAATATTATCAGTTTTCTATAATTTTTATACTCTTATATTTGACCAAGCCAACATCACCTCCCATAATGATCTAAGACAGCAGTCCCCAAAGTTTTGGGCACTGGGGCTTGGTTTCGTGGAAGATAATTTTTCCACAAATAGGGGGAAGAGGAGATACGTCAGATGGTAATGCGAGCAATGGGGAGATAGCTATTGATTAAAAAATATTGCTTCAAAGAATAAAAGCTCTTTCATGACAAAAAGTATGGAGAGCATTCTGAGCACACTGTAATTAATGTTAAATATATCTGAAACATATTTTTTCAAACACCTCAGATTTAAGGGGAGAGAAAGCTTTAACTCAGCAGAGAAAATCAGACATTGGTAACACAAAACTGCGCAAAGATTTTTTTGTCTATTGTGAAAAAAAATATTATTTACTTAGTTTGCAAAATCTCTATTGGCAATTTAGTAAGACAATTTTAATACAAATAATTAAATAATTTATCTTTTTCTTAACCATGGTAACATAGTAATAGCATGCCTTCAGAATGATCATATTACTCGTCTGCATCGACAAAAGAAGTCGACAGGAAACCGCATTCTTTGTATGACATAAATGTCCTTGGCCCTAAATACCCTATTGCTTTCCACTGCCTTTTGTACATATATATTCAAAATGAATCTTCCTGTGACATAAATTCCTTCATTAGTGTGACATATTGTTTAATATTCCTAATTCATCTTATTTTCCTTTTCAACATTTTATCTACTTATAGGAGACAAGATGTCAAAGTATGTAATCCCTATAAGCCTTATTCTTCTGAATCCATCATGCATGCCATTACTGTCAAGAGTGTTTATAATAATACTTGATTATTGTAATCGTAAAAATAAACCTGCTAAGACCTCTGAAAAGGAAAGTAGGTCACCATATTTCATTATCTTAAAAAAAAATTAGTTTGACCTACTGAGATAAAGAAAAATAAGGACATTTACAGGTATATAATCAATCACATCCTTGAATTTTACTTTTACAGCTTGTAATAAGTAACTAATGAAAATAAAACTATAAGTAGGGATGTTCATGTATAATTATATAATTGTATATAGTTCATCTATTCTTTAGGATCCTACAAACTATTCTACATGTTCTAGTTCCACATTTCCAATTCTTTACCAAAATATATCATTGCACAATCTGTTGTGCCCTCCAGTTCAACACTTTTAAATTAGACTCATATTGAATACTCATGGCCAGAATCTCTGACCTTCCTCCTTTATGGAATTATTATATGTCTCTAGTCAATCAAGCTCAAAATTATAAATTATTCTAAAATTCTTTCATCTTAATAGCTAATATTCTACTAAGTAACATAAAATATTTGAACTGTATCTATTAGCTCTGCCTTGTTTCCTATTCCTGTGGCTAATTTTTCAATCCAAGCTATTTTCATATTTCTAGATTAATGCATGAAGAGGAACTAAAAAGCCTCTTGATGAAAGTGAAAGAGGAGAGGGGAAAAGTTGGCTTAAAGCTCAACATTCAGAAAACGAAGATCATGGCATCTGGTCCCATCAATCCATGGGAAATAGATGGGGAAACAGTGGAAACAGTGTCAGACTTTATTTTGGGGGGCTCCAAAATCACTGCAGATGGTGACTGCAGCCATGAAATTAAAAGACGCTTACCCCTTGGAAGAAAAGTTTTGACCAACCTAGATAGCATATTCAAAAGCAGAGACATTACTTTGCCAACTAAGGTCTGTCTAGTCAAGGCTATGGTTTTTCCTGTGGTCATGTATGGATGTGAGAGTTGGACTGTGAAGAAGGCTGAGCGCCGAAGAATTGATGATTTGAACTGTGGTGTTGGAGAAGACTCTTGAGAGTCCCTTGGACTGCAAGGAGATCCAACCAGTCCATCCTGAAGGAGATTAGCCCTGGGATTTCTTTGGAAAGAATGATGCTAAAGCTGAAACTCCAGTACTTTGGCCACCTCATGCGAAGAGTTGACTCATTGGAAAAGACTCTGATGCTGGGATGGATTGGGGGCAGGAGGAGAAGGGGACGACAGAGGATGAGATGGCCGGATGGCATCACTGACTGGATGGACGTGAATCTGAGTGAACTCCAGGAGTTGGTGATGAACAGGGAGGCCTGGCATGCTGCGTTTCATGGGGTTTCAGAGTTGGACACGACTGAGTGACTGAACTGAGACTAATGCAAGTCTCTAATTGTTTTCTTGCCTCTAGCTTTCCTCCAACCTTCTCTGTACAATAATAATAATTTAAAAAAAAAACAATATTTCTAAAGGGCAGGTTTTTATTTCATATTTTTTCAACTAAGAGAATATAATGAATAAATAAGGTTCAGACTCTTCTAGCTGAGAGTAAACTGCCTTTATATTTAAAATTTTTTTTTTCTAAGTTTTATTTGTAACCAATGCGCTTTCACCAACAATACTATCTAGGTCAACATGCTCTCCTAAGCCCTTAATACTTCTTGAAAGCCATCTATATTTAGTATCATGTTTTTCAGTGATTATTAGAATATAACACTAAAATAAACCTCAGAAAAATACATTCCTCTTATTCACTAACACTTAACATCCTTAACATTTGGAAATTGGCTGTGTTTCATAATATTATGCACATCACCCATCAGAGTTCTTTGAGCATATTTGAAAACTGAAATTTTGTTAGGTGAGAAAAAATGATATATAAGTGATATTAGAATTTGCTTTTAAATATTTTGAGGAGTTTTGATGTTTAACCAAAGACTAGATTTCTTTAAAGTAAAACTATGGACACTGTGGATTTGTTAAAATTATCTGATGGAGAAATTATATGTCGAAATATAGTAAGCCTATATGAAATATTCTTTTCATTGTGCCCATATTAGCATATGAAACAGAAGCTACACTGTTAAAACTAGAATTTTTAATAAGAAAACTAAATTTTGAAACATATACTATCACATTTCAATCATGTGTTATTATATCCCAGTAAATTACTGTTTCTAAATATAATTTGTGTACATATAATTTTGGAGAATATATAGCACAGTATAATATGCCATATAAATGGAAAGTTAGAATATTTAATTGCTAGAATTAAGTCTATTTCATCAATTGCTTGGTTTCTAGCAATATATAGCTTTTTAAATAAAACTACTAAAGTAGGGGTCATTTCAAAACATAAGTTTTTTCTATTGAATTTACAAAAACTCTTGGAGCTATTTCAGATGCATATCTGAGACACAAGAAAATTATTTTTGCTTATGTAGGTCACATTATTAGATTTAAATTTAATTTTTAGAATATGTTCTAGAAAATGGAAACAAAGTATTTCATTATAAAATAGTATATGACATACATCTTATCTGGGAATTATTACAAGTCTGAGATGTATAAAACAGACAAATATTCTCAAAATAGAATATCACCACCAGGGATGGGATCACTTGGTGTTTTTTAGTGATAGTGAAGACAATTTCATGTTTTGATTATGATCATTTTTTAACATCCTAAATATTTCAGTAAAAAATATATTATCTTCTCTTACTACCTATGAGAATATCCATTAGATGATAGCAGTATGTTTTCTTCAAAAGTATGAAAAACTGCCAGTTTTTTGAGAAACTGACCTTTCAGTTTTATAAGGATCAGAGACTGTATCTTTAGGCCACTTTAGTAAATGAGCCCCAAGCACAAAGTATAATGTTAGTAAGTGCTAAATAAGTATGTGTCAAAATATGAATGATCAAAAACCCAAATGACACTAACAGAATTGATAACATATATAAATAAATGCATAAATAACTGACATAGATGGACTTGTTTTAAATGCTGCTATTACCAATAATACATTTTTCTTCTTATTTCATTTCTGAGTCTATGATCTTAGCATGTCTAACCTCATTACAACTCCCCTTCCTAATTCCTCTATTCTCGCCATCACCCTTAGTCTGATCGATTGAAGTGAACTTTTTTCCCACCAAATATTCAGCAAGACATGAAATATATATTCCAGAAGTTCCCCAAAAGTAAAATTTCAACTTGTTCCACTCTGGCAACTTGCTACTTTAATATTTATAACTACTTATATAGGATTATATATAAATAGTTTATATATTTATATTATAAATTTAATATAAATTTAATTTTAAATATTATAATTTTAATATTATTATATATTATATATTATATTATTATAATTATATATTATATAATAAGATTATATTATATATTATAAATAGTATATATATATATAGGATTATAAATAGTTATAAATATTAAAGTAGCAAGTTGCCAGAAGGGAACAAGTTGAAGTTATACTTTTGGGGAACTTCTGGAATATATAAGTAATCTATAGCTAAATTAGGGGCTCCCCTGTTGGCTCAGATGGTAAAGCGTCTGTCTGCAATACAGGAGACCTGTGTTCTATCCCTGGGTTGGGAAGATCCCCTGGAGAAGGAAATGGCAGCCTACTCCAGTATTCTTGCCTGGAAAATCCCATGGATGGAGCCTCGTAGGCTACCGTCCATGAGGTCGCAAAGAGCTGGACACGATTGAGCGACTTCACTTTCACTTTCATAGATGAATTAAAGTGTACCAGGTTACAGGCAAGTTGTCATTTTATATAAAGGTCTTGAACATTTACAGATTTTGGTGCATGTGAGGGTGGTCCTGGAATCAATCCCTCGTGAGTACTGAGGGATAACTATATGCCCTTTTAAATTATATATCCTCTTCTAACATTAAAATTGTAAATTTAAGCAATTTTAAAAACAACTGAAAAAGCAACTACTAGAAAACTGTACATATTGTAATATTACAATGTAGAAAGATGTAAGTTTCATGATAATGATAGCGAAAGGAAAAGGAAGAATGGAGCTATATAAGAGAAACTTTTCTTATACTACTGAACTTAATTAATATTAAACCAACTAAATGTTGCTGCTGCTGCTGCTAAGTCGCTTCAGTCGTGTTCGACTCTGTGCGACCCCATAGACGGCAGCCCACCAGGGTCCCCCGTCCCTGGGATTCTCCAGGCAAGAACATTGGAGAGGGTTGCCATTTCCTTCTCCAATGCATGAAAATGAAAAGTGAAAGTGAAGCCGCACATGTTAATTATAATCCCTAAGTAAGCACTACAGAAATAACAAAAAAATACTAAAGAAGAAAAAAATTATATATGGGATAATAAGAGGATTCAAATGATATTGGGCTGGCCATAAAGTTCATTTGGGTTTCTCTGTAACACCTTATGGAAAAAGTCAAATGACATTTTTGGTCAACCCAATATGTTAGAAAAGATCGATATAGCAAAAATAAAACAGTATTGGAAGAACAGAGGAACAAAAAAGACATTAAAATATATAAAATAATAGTAAAGTAACAGAAAAATTGTAACATAATTACATTAAATGCAAAAGGATTGAGCACGTGAATGAAAAAAGTAGAAAACTGCTGGAATCGGGATAAACAAATATGATCCAAATATAAACTATTAAAGATGCAGTTTACATCCAAAAGTAAAAATAGGTTGAAAAGAATGAAATGTCCCACAAGTTTGTAATTATCATGAGATTAAAATACATTCATCAGATGAGTACATTTTTCTCAACCCTGTATGCTTTTATACAGCAGATGTACTGTTTCCAAACTTACGCTATTTCTATCTCCAAACTTCCACTCTCCATTTTATTAAAATATAATTCCATTAGAAACAATATTAAGAATTACAATGATTTAACTACATCGTATTTTTTCAAAATAATTGTAATAATTTCTAAAGAAAGTCTTCAAACAAACTTCAACATCACTCATTCTGACAGCTTCTTTCTAAATCATACGTGTATACAGAGAAACTTCAGAGAACTTCTGACTACCAACCCACATTTCAATGGACTTCATACTAAAATGATCTTTTAAGGATTCCAAATGACAACTAGCACTCTACCAAAACTATACATATACTTTACTTCTTTGATTCTTTTGAGAAACAAGTTATGTCAAAACCTTACTCATCACTCCTGTTCAGTTCCTGCATAGAGTTGAACCGGCAACTGGCAATACATACTAAGTAGATAATTATCAGAATACATTTGTGAGTGAATCAGTAACGATTTCTCCCCTGGTTACAATCTATCGATGATTTAAAACCGTTATAAAACAGAGTCCCCGTATTTATGGATTAAGGGAAATGAGCTTGCTTACTTATTGAAATTATTCTTTCTGTTTATGTTCAGTGAAGGAAGTCTGCTGTCTTTGTTCTTTGGAAATAACAAAGCTTGAATTCTACATATGACTTTATAATTGTGAGCTGATACTGGCTTGGTCTCAAGCTGCTTCTCTTTTTCTTGGAAGCCACAATATAGGTCACTTTGCCTGTGCACATTTGTATTTGAGCTCTCTCAGTTTGAAAACTTTTATTCAAAACACTCTTCTAGACATGGAACATTTTAACTCCTTCCCTACTGGAGGAAGTGTGAAACGTTTGTTGAACATAGATTCAGACATTGGCATACATTTCTTGTATTCTACTTATGAATCCATCCTTAATTGTGTTTTATAACTAATCTGCTAGAGTTCATTTTAGTTATGGAATTTCAGCCTCTTACAATGATAGCAAAAATTTTTTAAAAATATAAAACATATATATTTCCTGAGCCAAACAATTTCAGGTCACAGGTTAAAAATATTGATTAATAATGTCTGAGTTTCAAAAACTTTTTTAGTATACAGCAAAACAATATAAATTATTTAAGTTCATTTTAATCAATAAACTTTCTTCTTCAATCCTCTTATTCAATGTTTTAGTTAAAATTTCTAGATAGAACATATAAACACTAAAGGCTGAAATATTTCCTCACAGAAACTGTCATCAGTATGAAATATTTATGACACAATAATTTTTCTTGAAAATCATGGGTAATAAAAAAAACAGTCTAACTTTCAAGAATTAAAAAAGTACACAGCTTTAATTTTGACTATGAACATGTTTTTGACATATTTCAACATTTTATCTTCACTGGTGTAAAGTAGAATATATGAAGTTAAACTCAACTTTCAAAAATATGATTTCAAATGTCTAATATTTTTAGAAATGTTTCTACATGATTATCCTATCCTAAAAATGTTGAGCATAATTAAAGGTGTTGAGGGATAATGCAAATACATTCTGTGTTTACCTTGAATTTTACATGAAATTTCCATGCAACATACCCTGAGTGTTTAAATAGTGCCATTCTCAAAATAAACCATATTGTGACTGTTAGTTCCCTATTCCTATCCAATCTTTTCCACTTTCTATGGTAAGCCTGATTTTGTTTGTAAAGTGAAAGTCACTTAGTCATGTCAGACTCTTTGAGACCCCATAGACTACATACACAGTCGATGGAATTCTCTAGACCAGAATACTGTAGTAGGTAACCTTTCCCTTCTCCAGGGGATCTTCCCAACCCAGGGATGCATTTCAGGCGGATTCTTTCCCAGTTGATTTTGTTTGGGAGACATTAAACACAAAAATAACATTTTTTTAGCCTCACTTATAGTTAGTGATGACTACATGTCATATTTCAAGACAGTGGCATATAGCAGTGATTTCTGATTTCTGGTATAACTTTCTAGGAAATATCTAAGAGAGATAGGTAAATTACAGTTTATAGCACCTCCAGATGCAATGCAAATGCAAATTCTTTCTAGGGGGAAAAAAAGTCAAGCAAATCCATTAGATTGAGTTTAGCTAAGTATTATCTAAACACAAAACAAAACAATAACTCTACAAACACAAAACTAAGAGCAAGTTTCAAAAGAAATTATTCAAAATCCTGTCTCCAAAGACATCAAGTATTGGACTTTAAAAAACAAATAAAATATAAATGACCATAAATATGCATTATCTAGATAAATAAAATATGATTAAAATTGACAAAGAAACGAGATGTCATTATACATAACCAGGCAGACTCCAAGAAGGCAATGGCACCCCACTCCAATACTCTTTTGCCTGGAAAAATCCCATGGACAGAGGACCCTGGTAGGCTGCAGTCCATGGGGTCGCTAAGAGTCCGTCAGGACTGAGTGACTTCACTTTCACTTTTCACTTTCATGCATTGGAGAAGGAAATGGCAACCCACTCCAGTGTTCTTGCCTGGAGAATCCCAGGGATGGGGGAGCCTGGTGGGCTGCCATCTATGGGATCGTACAGAGTCGGACACGACTGAAGCAACTTAGCAGCAGCAGCAAGCAGACTTTTGAAATTAATTTTTGGAAATGAAAAATATAAGCATTATCATTAAAAAGTTGAGGGATGCCTTATATAGCAAAATGAACCCAACTGAAGAGAATGTTTATAAACTTGAAGATAGATTGGAATATGTTGCCCATAATGCAGCATAGAAAGACAGGGAGATATAAACTATGAATAGACAAATATGATTCAAAATTAAATGCCAGAAGACAACGGAATTTTAGTCAAAATCTTACGGTTAGCCATGCAGTCCTTCAAATGTAAAGGATAGGGATAAGAATCTGACCTTAGAGAACTCTGAAGGCAAGAGTATGTGACTAAAATTGCCTTCCCTGATGTCAGAGGAAAGAGAGAGAGAAAATAAAAAAAAAAAAATCCTTTTACAAAGAACCTGTATTTCCAAAATTGGGAGAAAGATGGTGGAGTTAGCTTCTCATAGATGAGTGTGGAGCCAACCCAAAAAAAAAAGAGCTGAAACAGATCCATTTAGGGAAAAAACTGAAAGGCAAAAACTGCTGGAAGAACAAGATAACCCTTGAAAGGAGTAAATCTCTGGAGACCAATAGTTAAAGAGGAAATTTTAAGTCTGAGAAGGCTTTACTCTACATGAAGGGAACTTCTGAAGAAAAAGTCTGAATGGAGTAGGTATGTCCAAACAAACAGAAGAAAGAAAGAATCAAAAACTGTGAAATGAAGGTACAGAAGGAAGCAGCAGATTAAGGTAATGTACACCCGTGGTGGATTCATGTCAATGTATGGCAAAACCAATACAGTATTGTAAAGTAAAATCAAGTAAAAATAAAAATTTAATTAAAAAAAAAAAGAATGCTCTGGCTTTCTTCTTGCTTCCTCTCTTTTTGAGCTCTAGCTCTCAAGGGTCTAAAACAATGATAGTGGAGAAAAATGTGGAGCATGCAAGTCTTTCCCACTGCAAGTGTTTCAGACTTGAGGTAAAACTGAACTGGAAAAGGTTATAAGTTATAAAATGAATGAAAGTTTGAAGTTCTGTAATTGTTCTGTTTAGACTGGAGTTTTATTAAGAGCTTATTATTTGAATATTGTTAAATATTTTTTCAACAAAAGTCAGGGAAATATTTTTCTAAAAGATGCCAATAGCAACTATAGAAAAAGAATCAACTACTTTCTGCCTATCCCCTATCTAGTCAACCTGCTGTAATAAGCTGGTTTTATTGCACATCGCCCATACCTTGTTGGGCTTACGAAGCTGGTGGGAGTGCAGAGAGTGGCTGGGGCAAAAGAAAGGAACAATCCAACCTCTCTTTAGTCTTTTAAAGTTAGTAACTGTATTTTAATCATTTATTTACTCTGTGACTACAGACTCTTCTGCTTTAATTTACACATTCTAACAAAACAGCAGTGGCATGTTTTAGTCAATTATTTCTGTTTAAACTTTATCACAACAAAAGCAAAAGAGCTGTTATTGAAAATGAATGAAATATCATTATTTCTCAAAATTACTTTTAATGATTTTCTTTACCATTCCACAATTTAGAATTGTTATTTGAAGGAGAATTTTAACGATTTTTTTACAGCTATCAAACTGACATATTTGTGGTAGAAAAATTGGAAAGAACTGAAAAGCAAACAGTTGTAATTTCCCACTGGTTTTAATTTTACCCACCAGAAATATGCAACCTTAAGGGTCTCAGAATAAATGCTCCTCAAGTTTGAAGAGAACATTATTTTGTACAGTCATATAAGAGTATTGTCGGGCTTCCCGGGTGGTACTAGTGGTAAAGAACCTGCCTCTCAATGCAGGAGATAGAAGAGACTCGCCAGGCTCCTCTGTCCATGGAATTCTCCAAGCAAGAATGCTGGATGGGTTGCCGTGCCCTCCTCCAGGGGATCATCTCGACCCAGGGATTGAACCCATATCTCCTGCAGCTCCTGCATTGCAGGTGGATTCTTTACCACTGATCCACCCAGGAAGCCTGGCCTACATCCACTGTGTTTCAGAAAGTCACTTTTCATATATTACAAAATGCTTGTGACAAGTTTAGCTAACAATATCTATCCCCAAACTGATCCATGCAAAACTGATCTTCCTGCATTTGCTGTTTCTATTGATGATACTGCCCTCTACTTGGCTGCCCTTATCTGCAAATTTAGATATCCTCTACTCCATTCTTCCAATGCCATATTTAATTAATTACCAAGTTCTGTTGATACGTAACTATCTCTCAGATCATTTTTGAATTTTTGTTCCGTGTCAGTTTCCAAACAATCATTTTGCTTCCTGTCTCTGGTTAGCAGCCAAAATCAGCAATAAGAAACTACTTTGATTTCCCATTAACATCCCTTTGCATATACTGTTGCTCTTCCTAAACTGCCCTTCCTTTTTCTACCTGTTGGTTTTTGTTTATCTCCAATTCTATTTCAAGCGTCATTCCCTCCACCTTTCACTTACAAAGAAAACTGATGACTTTTCCCTGTTATCTTTGGGCTTTTCACATACTCTCAGAAAATGCAACAATAGAGGATAGTAGCATATTCAGTGACTTCATGATCTATGTTTCCTTATCTCTCTGACCAGACACAGACTGAAAATTTGGAAGTCATAGTGTATTTTCCTCCCAACTGCTACCATACAGAAGCATATTCTTATAGGCTAGCACTGGATTTCAATCTACTGCTTTTTTTTCCTTTACAAATTGTATTTGTCCAGGTTTAAAAGCTGAATCAAATTTTTTAGGTAACAAATAAATATACGTGCATTTACAAAGTTCTTTCACTCCTTTCTATTCCATTTGCTAATATCTAGCTCAACACCAAATTTGATGAAAACTAGTAGTAACATATTTTGTGAAATATGATCCCAAATATATTGTCAAATAGCTGCTCTGAAATCAGACATAAGTACTGTATTTTCTTATATTTCCAAGCACTATTTCTCCTAAACTTATGAAGCATTCTGTGATGTTTCCTTGCTTGTTATTTTAGATCAAATATATCACTCTGTCAGAAATAACAGAACTCTAGCAAATCCCTGCAGATATCTAATAGTTTCAGTTTAGTTAGTTTAATTCAGTTATAATTGACAGGCTTAATTTCTTTTAAGCTTCAGCTTTTGCACCTTCTCTTTTCTTTTTAAAATAATGTTTTGCATTTTATGTGGTTTAGAGTTGTCAAACATTTCCACTTATATTTTGATTTTCTCTTTCTCCAATATTAAATCACATTGAAAATATTGCCAATGGTTAACATAAATAGCTAGGAAAATATTAAATTTAGTGAAGTGTTCCTTCTTCCTTTGGAATATTTCAAGACATTCTCTAATTCCTGAGGATCTATTATTGCTTTCAAAACTATGAATGTTACAACTTAGAAGGAGGAAGCCATGTCATGTCAACAGAATTCCCCAAACTTCAGTTTTCTGCCTCCTTCATTTTCAGTGATTGAACTGAGAAATACAGTTAATGGCATTTACCAATTTCTGGACTGGTTTTGACATGCCTATCTTTCAAAGCTCCCTTGAATCTGGCTTATTTTACTGTAAGAGTAAACATGTAAAAATATTTTCCTCATTCAATGCCCAGCTATGTTTAGAAAGTTTATTTTTTAGTTACACTGATTATTTTTGACCTTATTTTTTTTTCTTGTAACATCAGGCTAACCTCTGTTCCTCATAATTCTATTTAAAAATCTAATTCAATATCTTATGGCTTTCCTTATTCATTTTCATAGATCAAGACATACTTTTTATAGTATACAATTGTGTTTCTGACAGTCTTCTGTTACTAATTCTTTCACTGTTAACAGGTATTTTTTCATTTCATTTTCTCTTCCATTTTCACACAGTTCCTCCTATAATACAGTCTCAAATGAAAACTTTCTCTCTTTTTAAAACCTAACTGCAGCCATTTCCAATGCAGGACCATTTTCACTTCCTTTCCCACCCACCACCATCATTTTTAGTAAGACTCAGGGCAGAACTTTTCACAATAGACAGACAAGGTCAATGAAAACTAAGAGGACGAGTATTTCCCCAGCTGTATTTCTCACTCACCAGTTAGAAAAGAAAAAAAAAAAAAAAAAAAGATTGCTAGAAGAGAGATTAGTCTTTCCTCAAGGTATTGGTTATCTACAGCTTTGTTACAAAAATGTGACAAATTTAAGCACTTAAAAACACATGTGTTATCTCATAGTATCTGTGGATCAGGCTTCTGGGCACTGTTTACTTCAGTCCTTTCTTCCAGATCCCACCAAGTTGCAATCAATGTGTCCATCAAAACTAGAGTCTAATCAAAGGTTTGATTTGGGAAAGAGTTGCTCCTTGCTGGGCAAAGATGATTTCCTTCTTCCTGGCTGTTGGTCATAGGCTATCCTCAGTTCCTTGCCATAGGACCCTTTCCATATGGATGCTCACATTAGGCCAGTTTGTTTCTTTTCTTTTCTTTCTTTCTTTTTTTTCTTTTTTTTCAGGCCAGTTTTTTTCTTAAAAGCAGGTAAGGGAGAAAGGTTTTCCTTGAAACATGGGTGACAAGCTCATGTACTGTAATCCAGTTCACATCATCACATACATCCTCTTGTCTTCACAATATTCTATTATTAATAAAAACAATACACAGGTCCTAATCATGACAGTGTGATCACTCACCTAGAGCCAGACATCCTGGAATGTGAAGTCAAGAGGACTTTAGGAGGCATCACTATGAACAAAGCTAGAGGAGGAGATGGAATTCCAGTTGAGTTATTTCAAATCCTGAAAGATGATGCTCTGAAAGTGCTACACTCAATATTCCAGCAAATTTGGAAAACTCAGCAGTGGCTACAGGACTGGAAAAGGTCAGTTTTCATTTTAATCCCAAAGAAAGGCAATGCCAAAGAATGTTCAAGCTACTGGAGAGTTGCACTCATCTCACACATTAGCAAAGTAATGCTCAAAATTATCTAAGCTAGGTTTCAACAGTGTGTAAACCAAGAACTTCCAGATGTTCAAGCTGGATTTAGAAAAGGCAGAGAAACCAGAGATCAAATTGCCAACATACACTGGATCATAGAAAAAGCAAGAGAATTTCAGAAAAACATCTAATTCTTCTTCATTGACTATGCTGTGTTATCTCAACAAACTATGAAAAATTCTTCAAGAGATGGGAATACCACCTCACCTGCCTTCTGAGATATCTGCATGCAGGTCAAGAAGTAATAGTTAGAACTGGACATGGAACAATAGACTGGTCCCAAATCGGGAAAGGAGTACATTAAGGCTGTTTATTGTCATCTTGCTTATTTAACTTATATGCAGAGTACATCATGAGAAATGCTGGGCTGGATGAAGCACAAGCTGGAATCTAGAATGCCAACAGAAGCATCAATAACCTCAGATAGGCAAATGACACCACCCTTCTGGCAGAAAGCAAATAGGAAATAAAGGGCCTCTTGATGAAAGTGAAGGAGGAGAGTGAAAAAGTTTGCTTAAAATTCAACATTCAGAAAATGAAGATCATGGCATCTGGTCCCATCACTTCATGGGAAATAGATGGGGAAACAGTAGAAACAGTGAGAGAATTTATTTTGGGGGGCTCCAAAATTACTGCAGATTGTGACTGTAGCCATAAAATTAAAAGATACTTGCTCCTTGAAAGAAAAGCTCTGACCAACCTAGACAGCATATTAAAAAGCAGACACACTACTTTATCAACAAAGGTCTGTCTAGTCAAAGCTATGGTTTTTCCAGTAGTCATGTATGGATGTGAAAGTTGGACTATAAAGAAAGCTGAGCGCCGAAGAATTGATGCTTTTGAACTGTGGTGTTGGAGAAGACTCTTAACAGTCCCTTGGACTGCAAGAAGATCAAAGTAGTCAATCCTAAAAGAAATGTCATAAATATTCATTGGGAAAACTGATGCTGAAACTCCAATACTTTGGCCACCTGATGAAAAAACTGATTCATTGGAAAAGACCCTGATGCTGGGAAAGATTGAAAGCAGGAGGAGAAGGGGATGACAGAGGATGAGATGGTTGGATGACATCACTGACTCAATGAATGTGAGTTTGATCAAGCTCTGGGAGTTGTTGATGGACAGTAAAGCTTGATGTGCTGCAGTCCATGAGGTCACAAAGGGTCGGACACACCTGAGTGACTGAACTGACAGGTGCTATCAAAGCTCAGGGTGAGAGAATTTCACATGAACTTCAAGACCAAGCAGTAGAAGGTGCTACTACCTTCTACTGGGGACCACCTTTGAGCCTATCCACCACAATGGATACAGTAAAATTTCTGGGTATTAATACTCTGGGCTTCCCTCCTAGCTCAGTTGGTAGTAAGTCTGCCTTCAAAGCAGGAGACCCGGGTTCAATTCCTGGTTGTTTCCTTTGGAGGAGGAAATGGCAACCCACTCCAATATTCTTACCTGGAGAATCCAACGGACAGAGGAGTCTGGCAGGCTATAGTCCATGGGATCACAGGAACAGACACAAGAACAGACTTAGCAACTAAAATGAACCACCACCAAAGTTCTGGGATTTTAAAAATAGTTTCTCTTTGATTCTGTTTGCCTATCTGGTGATAAAAATAGTGATTCACAGAAATATCCCTGGAATTTGGGAGTAATACCTGCGGGCTCAGATGGTAAAGAATATGCCTGCAATGCAGGAGACGTGGGTCTGATCCCTGGGTCAGGAAAATCCCTTGGAGAAGGGAATGGCTCCCCACCCCACTGAAGCCTTCTGGGCTCTGTCCAAAGAAGTCCATGGAGAGAGGAGCCTGGCAGGCTACAGTCCATGGAGTCACAAAGAGTCGGACACTACTGAGCAAATAACACTCACTTTTTCACTTGAACAAGAGCTGGCTCATTCTTCCTATAGAGATTTCAGAATGTAAGAGGCTTGCTGCTCTTGAAAGAACACTACCATTCTGGTCCTTCATGGCTCAAAGAGAGAAAGAGAAACAATCCCTGATAATTCAATGGAAAGGAAGAAGACATTAGCTAAGAAGGAAGAGTTTTAGGACTTGCTAGGCATTTGCCTGAGAAAGCAACGCTAAATGTATTCAGAGAAGACAGAATATGTATCCCTATAGCCATTATCATCAGTATGGAAACCCCTCCAGCAGTTGGAAAACCAAAGTAATGTCCATCAAAAGCCACACAAGTCCCTGATTCTTCCATGAACCATCATCTTAGTTAAGAAGTTTCTTCTACTATTTTATTATCCTCATTGCAAGAATCCTTCTGGGGCTTGAGGGTCAGGAATAATCAGAAGAGAAAATGCTTGGAAGAATGAATGGTAAGAGTATAAGAGTTGGATACATTTCACTGAATAGTTGCCAAATTAGATTTGAAAATTAAAATGAAATTTTAATAAGCATAGTGGTTTAAAATTGCTGTACTGAGAACATTTTACCAAACAACAACATTAAATTGTGGATAATTTCACCCCTATTAAACAGGAGGAAAAAACTTAAGGGTTTGTTAAAGAATGGAGTTTTAAGAATAAAAAATATTCATATTTATTTTAAGTAGTTCTTTTGATCAATTCTGATACAAATCTATGACTTTCAAATTAACCTATGATTTAGTGATCATATATTTGTTTTCTCTGTTTTTCAAAGCCACAAATTTATGCTGATATAAAAATCTCTTTGGTGTAATCTTCCTTAGACACAGATATACATAAGTATAAAGAATATTCATTTGACTCTATGTATTCATAGCTGCTCTCATCCACAAATATACTTGTGATAGGCTTTCTTTACTCCAAAAAATATAATTAATTATGAGATATTAATAACTTTATTATATTCAGCCTTATTTCATATTCAAATAATCACACTGGAAATCTCATGAACAGCAATGAAGTTGATCTCTTTAAATAGGAAGTTGTCATCAGAGGAAGTGACAAAATTCTAAATATGTTAAGATACTTTACTTTCATCCTCCTTGATAATATTAAGCCAATGCAGATAGCCTGGAATAAAAAAGAAAAATACAATACTGTATTTCTTGAATTCAATCATGTTTCTTCCAATACTTCTTTTAAATATATCCATACATTTCTAGAATTTTCAGCATGTTCTCCCATACCTAAACACTTGTGAAGGCATTACTAATATCCATCAAATCATCCAGAGGTTCACTCATTATTATTTCCCCTGAATGTGGTCAGATAAAGGATTGCCTTTAGATGTTCTAGTGACTTATATGTTCTCCCTGTATGGCTATTTTTCTTTCTCAAGTTATCTTTTTCACCTCTTTGGTTAGAAGAAAATCAACAGATAGCTAAGGAATCATCAGAAAGATCAGCTTTCTGTTTATTCTATTCTACATTTTCACACATTCACACTGCCAGCTGTTTCCACATCTTACTTCTTAGTTTGGATTTTTACTATAATGTGCCTACAACTGTTGCAGGAAAATGAGTCCCAGGTTCTATCCTCTCCCTCTTGAACAGGAGGATTTGCCAATGTTCCTTCTCAACTTCTCCATCTCACACCTTTTTCTTTTCTTCCCAAAATAATCTTTCAGTGTTTAAATATTATTTACTATTACTGATGGCTATTATTTATCTTTTTTTATTTATTTTCTCACAGGTGGTACTTAAGTCTTTCCAAAAGAGTAACAGAAAATTTAATTCCAATATTTTAAAGAAGAACAATTTAGGCATAGAAAAATAGTTTATTCTACAATGTTTCTTAACTAGCAAGACCAGGTGCAAATCATAGATTCTTGAATCCTCAGTTCCATTCAATTTTTATTTGTCAGGGCTAGTTCCTTCCTCATGATACTTCACAGCATTCTGTGAGAAAGCTGGATTACAAGCAATATGACAGCAATTTCCAAACAGAGGAGTTGAAGCAAAGGAGTCAATTAACCTGTGATTGGAGAAACCACAGAGAATAGAATATTCAATCAACCAAACCATACCATCATAGTAGGTAAGAGTGAATTCTGATTAGCAAGAAAATTGGAATGAATTTTATAGCAAGAACCTCATTAATTCATACTAATTAGAAGCCAAAAAATAAAGTTTTTTGAACAGTGTGAATATATAGAATGCTAAGATTAATTAAGGCTTATTTATGAGCATTATTGCACCAAAAGGAAACACTTGTCTAATGAAGGTCAGCAGATTTAGGAAGCCAAACAAACACATCTTTCTTTTTTGTAAATTGAAATAGGAGAAACATGGATTATGTAATTAGGTACTGAACTTGTCAGGGTATGTAACATAAAGGTCTACCCTGGCACCACTGGCAAGTCAGAGCACTGAACAGAGAAGGTAGAACAGAACAGAAATAACAAATTAGTCTCAAAAAATGAAAAAAAGTAAACTTCTTCCCTAGTTTCTTTTAGTATGAAAATGTCAAGAGTGATTCTTTCCTTAACTAATACGTTTTGTTTAAGCACTAATGATATAATCTTTAGTCTTTAAAATGGGGCAGGGGGGAGGTGTTTAGAGTCATCAAGAATGTTTTTGTATAAACCACTGGCCAAATTTCCAAAATACAGTAATTTTCCAAAACATGGTAATTTTTCTCCCTTTTATTGTTATAAATAGATTTTTTTCTCTTCTTGCTTCTCATTCTTTTTCCTTTTAGTCAATTATATAAATTGTACATATCTGAATGAGAGAATTTAATTGATATTTCTTCCAGATGTTGATGATACTTAGGAAGAATATTGGGTTATCTCTGATTAAATACAGAATAAAGTTTATTTCTTCCATGCAATATTCTGCCTCCACCAAGCTGTCTTTATAAAATTGCTAAATTTATACGCAAAGTAAAAAAAAAATATAATTTCAAATTTAGCTGCTGCTAAGTCACTTAGCTACGACCCCATAGACGACAGCCCACCAGGCTCCCCCATCCCTGGGATTCTCCAGGCAAGAACTCTGGAGTGGGTTGCCATTTCCTTCTCCAATGCAGGAAAGTGAAAAGTGAGCAATTCATACTAAAAATCAATATCCAACTAAAGAAAGGAAGAAAAAAATGTGTTAAGCATCACATATCCAAATATGATTCTAATATCTAAAGAAAAATCTTTATATGTCTTTCATATATGTCCCTGAAGGTCTATTTTATCGATCTGAAGGCATTTATCTTGATCTCTTACCATATCAGATAAAATTTAAGCAAACATGCTTTGTATTATGTTGGCTTGCTAAAGAATTTTTGCTGTAGAGAAAGATTGCTTGTTTGTGTACGCAAGTATGAGAAGAATGTAAGACGAGCATAACAGCAAGATGAGAATTTTTAAAAATATAATTAAATCATTATTTTTGAAAGGTTATTAAATAGTCTTCTGTTAATACAAGGACTTCAAATATTTTCAACATATATTCTGTCCACTAGTATTTTACAATCAACAAAGAATAATGTGGACATTTCTAGTGTGATGATAATTTTAAAGGTCATAGTGATGAATAGAATACATTAAATTTGTATACATAGTATATGAATATAAGAGCAAGTCTGAAACACATAAAAAACAAAGAAAATAAAACATAGTTGAAACATATTTCAAAGAAAATACATCTAAAATAAGTAAATTATGCATGAAGGAATAAATATTAAGTGACGGACTGAGAATTTCCATGTTCAGAAATACTAAAGAACAAGGAAATCTATTTGGAACAATTAAAGTTGTCTTGGTACCAATTTGTGAAGTACCTGGCTTTGAACTCTTGAAAAGTGAAGGTGTTAGTTGCTCAGTCGTGTCCAACTCTTTTCAATCCCATGGACTATAGCCTACCTGGCTCCTCCACCCATGGAATTGAATACTTGCTATAAATATACAAAATATTCAGGAATTATGTTGTATTGAACTATGCTTTTATATGAGATAATCCCTCTTATTCCAATTTGCAAGTACTCAATGAATTAAAGAATGTTTTCTGAATCTCATGGATATTTTGCTAGACTTAGTTCAAAGACCTCAAAAATAACATCCCATGGAGCTTTAAATTAAATATCAATGGTTTTGTAAATTATTGATTGGGACCTCGATGAAATTTATCGCAATGAATTGAAGTCATCCCTGGTGTATTTGCTTGGATGATTTTCTTTAGTACTCAGAGACCTGGATATTAAAAGACAGTTGTAAGACAAATGCTAACAAGCATGAAAGGGGAAATCAACAATAACACAATAATAGTGGGAGACTTTAATACCCCACTCACACCTATGGACAGATCAACTAAACAGAAAATTAACAAAGAAATGCAAACTTTAAATGATACATTAGATCAGTTAGACCTAATTGACATCTATAGGACATTTCACCCCAAAACAATGAATTTCACCTTTTTTTCAAGTGCTCATGGAACCTTCTCCAGGATAGATCACATCCTGGGCCATAAATCTAAACTTGATAAATTCAAAAAAATCAAAATCATTCCAAGCATCTTTTCTGACCATAATGCATTAAGATTAGATCTCAATTACAGGAGAAAAACTATTAAAAATTCCAACATATGGAGGTTGAACAACACACTTCTGAATAACCAACAAATCACAGAAGAAATCAAAAAAGAAATCAAAATAGGCATAGAAACTACTGAAAATGAAAACACAACAACCCAAAACCTGTGGGACACTATAAAAGCAGTGCCAAGAGGAAAGTTCATAGCAATACAGGCATACCTCAAGAAACAAGAAAAAAGTCAAATAAATAACCTAACTCTACAACTAAAGCAACTAGAAAAGGAAGAATCGGAGAACCTCAGAGTTAGTAGAAGGAAAGAAATCTTAAAAATTAGGGCAGAAATAAATGCAAAAGAAACAAAAGAGACCATAGCAAAAATCAACAAAGCCAAAAGCTGGTTCTTTGAAAGGATAAATAAAATTGACAAACCATTAGCCAGACTCATCAAGAAGCAAAGAGAGAAAAATCAAATCAATAAAATTAGAAATGAAAATGGAGAGATCACAACAGACAACACAGAAATGCAAAGGATCATAAGAGACTACTATCAGCAGTTGTATGCCAATAAAATGGACAACGTGGAAGAAATGGACAATTTCTTAGAAAAGTACAATTTTCCAAAACTGAACCAGGAAGAAATAGAAAATCTTAACAGACCCATCAAAAGCACGGAAATTGAAACTGTAATCAGAAATCTTCCAGCAAACAAAAGCCCAGGTCCAGATGGCTTCACAGCTGAATTCTACCAAAAATTTCAAGAAGAGCTAACACCTATGCTCCTCAAACTCTTCCAGAAAATTGCAGAGGAAGGTAAACTTCCAAACTCATTCTATGAAGCCACCATCACCCTAATACCAAAACCTGACAAAGATGTCACAAAAAAAGAAAACTACAGGCCAATATCACTGATGAACATTGATGCAAAAATCCTCAACAAAATTCTAGCAATCAGAATCCAACAACACATTAAAAAGATCATACACCATGACCAAGTGAGCTTTATCCCAGGGATGCAGGATTCTTCAATATCCTCAAATCAATCAATGTAATTCACCACATTAACAAATTGAAAAATAAAGACCATATGATTATCTCAATAGATGCAGAGAAGGCCTTTGACAAAATTCAACATCCGTTTATGATAAAAACTCTCCAGAAAGTAGGAATAGAAGGAACATACCTCCACATAATAAAAGCTGTATATGACAAACCCACAGCAAACATTATCCTCAATGGTGAAAAATTGAAAGCATTTCCCCTAAAGTCAGGAACAAGACAAGGGTGTCCACTTTCACCGCTACTATTCAACATAGTTCTGGAAGTTTTGGCCACAGCAATCAGAGCAGAAAAAGAAATAAAAGGAATCCAAACTGGAAAAGAAGAAGTAAAACTCCCACTGTTTGCAGATGACATGATCCTCTACATGGAAAACCCTAAAGACTCCACCAGAAAATTACTAGAGCTCATCAATTAATATAGTTAAGTTGCAGGATATAAAATCAACACACAGAAATCCCTTGCATTCCTATACACGGAATAATGAGAAAGTAGAAAAAGAAATTAAGGAAACAATTCCATTCACCATTGCAACGAAAAGAATAAAATACTTAGGAATATATCTGCCTAAAGAAACTAAAGACCTATATCATAGAAAACTATAACACTGATGAAAGAAATCAAAGAGGACACAAATAGATGAAGAAATATACCATGTTCATGGATCAGAAGAATCAATATAGTGAAAATGAGTATACTACCCAAAGCAATTTGCAAATTCAATGCAATCCCTATCAAGCTACCAGCCAACATTTTTCACAGAACTAGAACAAATAATTTCAAGATTTGTATGGAAATACAAAAAACCTCGAATAGCCAAAGCAATCTTGAGAAAGAAGAATGGAACTGGAGCAATCAACTTGCCTTGACTTCAGGCTCTACTACAAAGCCACAGTCATCAAGACAGTATGGTACTGGCACAAAGACAGACATATAGATCAATGGAACAAAATAGAAAGCCCAGAGATAAATCCACACACATATGGACACCTTATCTTTGACAAAGGAGGCAAGAATATACAATGGAGTAAAGACAATCTCTTTAACAAGTGGTGCTGGGAAAACTGGTCAACCACTTGTAAAAGAATGAAACTAGATCACTTTCTAACACCGCATACACAAAAATAAACTCAAAATGGATTAAAGATCTAAATGTAAGATCAGAAACTATAAAACTCCTAGAGGAGAACATAGGCAAAACACTCTCCAGACATAAATCACAGCAGGATCCTCTATGATCCACCTCCCAGAATTCTGGAAATAAAAGCAAAAATAAACAAATGGGATCTAATTAAAATTAAAAGCTTCTGCACAACAAAGGAAAATATAAGCAAGGTGAAAAGACAGCCTTCTGAATGGGAGAAAATAATAGCAAATGAAGCAACTGACAAACAACTAATCTCAAAAATACACAAGAAACTTATGCAGCTCAATTCCAGAAAAATAAACGACCCAATCAAAAAATGGGCCAAAGAACTAAATAGACATTTCTCCAAAGAAGACATATGGATGGCCAACAAACACATGAAAAGATGCTCAACATCACTCATTATTAGAGAAATGCAAATCACAACCACAATGAGGTACCACTTCACACCAGTCAGAATGGCTGCGATCCAAAAATCTGCAAGCAATAAATGCTGGAGAGGGTGTGGAGAAAAGGGAACCCTCCTACACTCTTGGTGGGAATGCAAACTAGTACAGCCACTAGTGGAGGAACAGTGTGGAGATTCCTTAAAAAATTGCAAATAGAACTACCTTATGACCCAGCAATCCCACTGCTGGGCATACACACTGAGGAAACCAGAATTGAAAGAGACACATGTACCCCAATGTTCATCGCAGCACTGTTTATAATAGCCAGGACATGGAAACAACCTAGATGTCTATCAGCAGATGAATGGATAAGAAAGCTGTGGTACATATACACAATGGAGTATTACTCAGCCGTTAAAAAGAATCCATTTGAATCAGTTCTGATGAGATGGATGAAACTGGAGCCGATTATACAGAGTGAAGTAAGCCAGAAAGAAAAACACCAATACAGTATACTAATACATATATATGGAATTTAGAAAGATGGCAATGACGACCCTGTATGCAAGACAGGAAAAAAGACACAGATGTGTATAACGGACTTTTGGACTCAGAGGGAGAGGGAGAGGGTGGGATGATTTGGGAGAATGGCATTCTAACATGTATACTATCATGTAAGAATTGAATCGCCAGTCTATGTCCGATGCAGAACACAGCATGCTTGGGGCTGGTGCATGGGGATGACCCAGAGAGATGTTATGGGGAGGGAGGTGGGAGGGGGGTTCATGTTTGGGAACGCATGTAAGAATTAAAGATTTTAAAATTAAAAAAATAAAAAACTAAAAAAAAATAATAAAAAATAAAAGACAGTTGATCAACTTTCTCAGCAGATGAAGAAAGGGTAAGGGGAAAATAGAGTTGGGGCATTTATATCCTCAAAAGAAGTTGAAGATGAGGAGGGCACTTTACATTGGGAGGAACTCAAGACATCAGATAAGTGGTGGTTGATGGACGATGAAATAATAAGTGCAGCTGAAGTAGACTGTTAACAAATAGGCTGGACAGGCTTACTCTGGAGATAAGTAACTGTTGGTGCTGTTATGCTGGACAGGCTTACTCTGGAGATAGGTAACTGTTGGTGCTGTTATGTTTGGGTAATATGACTGTGTGTTTGAGTAGCTGGAATGAAGTATAACTGAAATGTTTCGGACTTAAGTAAAATTGGAATTTACCAATGCTGTAGGAGTTTTTGTAAGGGCACACAAATCAATGGGGACAATATTACAACTTGAGATAGAGAAGTATAATTATACTATGTATCAAAAATTTCCATAAATATATTAAAATTTACACATGCCAACAAAATTGATAGCCAAATTTTATATGCCAGGAATAAGAAAAATTCTTACAAGAACATAATATATGTAATATAAAAATAGTATGCTGGGCTAGATGGATGTAGTCTCTACTTCCACGCCCTGTGTAAGAAATCCAAGTCACCCTCGAGAAGACTGAGGCAGAAATGATAGACATGTGAGGTAAAGGACCCTTGGGAGTGACTGAACTGTAGTGGAAATTTGATTTCTTATTAAATATAGGACTTGTAGCATATCGCATAAAATTTTTGGAAAATAAAGGAAGTAGTAAAATGGAGAAGAGGATGACAGAGGATGAGATGGTTAGATAGCACCACTGACTCAATGGGCGTGCATCTGAGCAAACTCCAGGGGACAGTGGTGTGCTATAGTCCAAGGGTCACAGAGAGTCGGGCAGGGCTGAGCGATGGAAAAACAACAAACTTGTTTTAGAAAAAAGTAAGAATAGGGAAAAATCAAGATGAGAGAAAGAATATATGACCTGAAGGACTTACTTTGGCACAATGTTTGCTTATATTTTGGTCAAAGCTTGTGGAGAAATGGCAACATTAGCTTTGCACTTCCTCCTACTAGCCTTACTTCCAAATAGTTACATTCTTTAAAGCAATTCTACTTACACCTTCATGTCAAAGCACTCAAAGACCCTCTATCAGCCTTAGGGCCAACTCTAAACTATTAATATTTAGTCTCTTAGTGTGTCCTACAGTGCTATGGCTGGATGTCTTTTCAACATAATCAGCCAAGGCATTGTGTCTATATTCCAGTCACACCCAAAATTATTACTCTGTTTTAGGTGGAATGTGTGTACCCTTTGGCTTCCCATGTGGCTCAGTGGTAAAGAAACTGCCTGCAATACAGGAGACATGGGTTCAACTCATGAGTCGGGAAGATACCCTGGAGTGGGAAATGCAAACCACTCCATTCTTGCCTGGGAAATCCCAAGGATGGAGGAGCCTGGTGGGCTACAGCCCATGGGGTCACAAAGAGTCGCACATGACTGAGTGACTGAGCCTGCGCACATGTGTACCCTTCATCTTCTTTCACAAGCCTCAAGTTTTAGTTTTTCTTTCTTCTATAGAGTCTGTCCAGAATTGTCCTATTTTGAGACATAATTCTCCACAAATCTCTTACATTTCTGTACAACTAGGAATTAACAATCGGTTTGCTCAGGCTTACCAGAAAGAGAACAACTCCATTCTTAGAGATAGTCAAGGTTAGTAAAGATAAAGAACTTTCTCTTCCCCTTCTACAGAAAAGCGAAAAATAATGTCTCTTTCCAGAGGGGACGGCTTAAGTTTCCTAGAAGCCCTCTTATGAGATTTGGGCTTTCCTAAACTCAGTGATCTTCATTTGTGACACAGACCTATAGCGTGCACAGAATCCACCTGCTTTGTCTCAGTGGAGCTTGGGGACTAGGGAAACAATGCAGACGAAAATGTCATACTACCTGTTGTGCCACAAGTAATAAACTATATACATTCATTTGAGCATCTTGTCCTTTATAAGCCAAATCTATGGAAGTGTGGTGAGCCAACCCTTCAGCTTCCACCAAGTTGCTGCTTAGGAACTGCATGACACCTGGACACAGAAAGTATGTCTCTTTTGTGTGTTGTCACTACACACTCCATATTAGTTATCCCAAACATTATATCCTTTCCCACTAGTATGATAATGCCTTAAAAACAGAATTCATGTTTACTTATTTTTGTATTTGTTAATGTATGTTCCTAGACAAAAATGTTCAGTTACTGCAATACAACATTTTCATTTAATTATAAAGAAGTACTACAGCAAATATAAGAAGAAACTAAAATGCTTAGTAATTTATATTTGGGCACTGCATTCATAATATTTTAGTTTTAGTACTTAAACTATAGTCCATGAGGTCACGGAGAGTCAGACACGACTGAGTGTCTAAGTGCACACACACACACAGCCGATGAGAAGCAGAGAATCCTTGGTTTACTGTAACCCTCCCAACTTCCTTTTCCCCTTTATAAGAGTTCCCTTTCCCTAACTGCATGGGAATTTGCATGTGGCTCATCCTGGTAGAAGATCCCAAACTGCAACTCTCTGCTGATCCTAAATGAAACAATCTTTGCTGAAGACATACCTGGCACTCTATTTTATTTCAGGTCAAACACATAAAAATTTCCCAATTAGATAATATAATAAGGGCTATTTTTAACTTTCCTTTTTATAAACTTGTCAGTATCACTCCAGGTCTTCAGAAGTTAAAAAATTATAAATCAGTATCAAAGCTTCAGGCGAAAAACATTATGGAATCTGTTCATGCAAATACTAACAACCCCAGAGATAACACTGTTTCTCTGAGATTTTACAGAGATAGTGTAGGAATAGAGTGGATTTATCTCTAGCCTTCTGTGCAGTCTGTTAAATATTCTACTTTTTTGTAAGGCTAGATAAGTTTCTACCTCTTTTCCCACTATGTAGAAAAAAAAAGCTGAAGGAAAGAATAAAGTTATTTTCATAGTTTGCATCATTTTGGTTTCATATTTTGTGTTTGCAGATCCAGCTTTATATTGCTGGATGTAGAATTTTAGTAAGAATGAATTCCAAGGTAACAGAAAGGGTTGTCATTAGCATTTAAAAGTTATCAAGGTGCCTAAGGTATTTTAGTACTTCTCCTATTATCTTTACAACCATCTAAGCCCTCAGGATTTTATTACTCATACTGAAAATAAACTAACTCCAAAGATGATAACTAGAATACCATCTCCTATTTTTAAATATTTTTTCTAGATCAGTGTTAGGTTCACAGCAAAACTCAGGTGAAGTTCAGTGACTTCCCACACACCAATTACCCCTCATATGCATAGCCTCCCCATTGTCAAGATTCCACATCAGAGTGTTATGTTTGTTACAACTCTTTTGGCACATCATTATCACTTCAAGCCCATAATTTATGTGGGTGTAAACCTTAAGACTTTTAGTAAACTATGAATGCTAAGTTGGTTTTCCTTGAGAGATATATTTTTTTTAGATCTCCAAAGTAGTAACTGGTGATAAGTTTTAAAAGAAAAATGCATATATAAAATAAGAGTGGTTATATTTTAATGATGTTTTTTATTTCCAATAACACATAATATTTGGAGTGAATTGGTCACGATACTCGGGTACTTTGGTCTAGGTAAAAACACTTGTATCAACTTGCTCAGTTCCTCAGCAAATGAATATTAGCAGAAATACATGTATAGATACTTAAAAATATCTCACCTTGTATACTGCAATAAATGAAGTAAAAGCAAATATGTATTAATGTGGCTCTCCACTTTCCTTAAAATACATTTTCTGGGAATATAAGACAGAGGTGATGTGTGTCCATTTAAAAACATTAGTTTTACTATGAATTTAATATGCTATCCTCAGTGCCAAGTCTACATAACCAGCAAAAATTACAAAAATTAATTTTTCCTATCAAACCTAAAAACCAATGCCTGAGTGACAGAAAAAGATATTTTATGGAAATAAGAATGATAAGAAAGTGAGGGTAATGATACTCATCTAAAGCACACTTTATAGCAAAGGTTATAACAAAAGACAAGGAATGTCATTATATGATGATAAAGGGATCAAAACAAGAAGAGGATGTAACTCTCATTAACACATAGGCACCTAATACAGGAATACCTAAATATACAAAGCATATTAACAGACATAATAGGATAAATTAGCACTAATACAATAATAGCAAGTGACTTTAACACCCCACTTACAACAATGGAGAGCTTATCCAGACAGAAGCTCAATAAGAAAGCAGTGGTCTTAAATGATATATTAGACAAGCTGGCATTAATGGAAACCTATAGGACCTTCCATCCAAAAAGAGCAAAATACACATTCTTCAAGAGCACATGTAACATTCTCCAGGATAGATTACATGCTAGACTGTGAAACAGTCTCAACAAATTTAAGATGATAGAAACTACATCAAGTTTTTAAATTTTTTTTTTAAACCACAACAGTATAAGACTAGAAATCAAATATGGGAAGGCATGTGGGGAAAGCACAAACACTTGGATAATAAATAACATGCTCCTTACAAAAAAAGTGGGTCGTGGAGAAATAAAAAAGAAATCATAGAATACATTGAGACAAATTAAAATGGATACGTAACTTTTTAGAATTTATGGAGAGAGCAAAAGCAGTTCTAAGAGAGAAGTTTAAAGAAATACAGGCCCACTCAGAGAAATACGAAAAATCTCAACTAACCTAAATGACCATCTAAATGAATTAAAAACAACAACAACAACAACAAAAGCCCTGAGTCAGGAGAAAGAAGGAAATAATAAAGATTATGGAGCAAATGAAATAAAATGGAGACCAGAAAAAAAGAAAAGATTAATAAAATGAAGAGCTGCTTTTCTGAACAGTTAAAACTGATAAGCCTTTAGCCAGGCTCATCAAGGTAAAAAGAGAAAGGACCCAAATAAACAAAACAAGAAGTAAAAGAGGAGAAACAAACAGTATCACAGAGAAATAAGAGATCATAAGAGAATGCTACAATTATATGCCGACAAATTGGATAACTTCGAAGAAATGGACAAATTTCTAGAAAGATACAACCTTCTAACATTGAATCAGAAAGAAACAGACAATTTGAATAGACTAATCATTAATAGTGAAATTGAATATGTAATAAAAAAAAGTTCTCAATAAACCAAAGTGCAGGGCTGGATAGCTTCACAGAGAAATTCTACTTCACATGTAAAAAGAGCTTCTACCTAAACTCTCAACATATTCAAAAAACGTAAGATGAAACACTCCCAAATTATTCTGAGAGTGCCACTACCTTGATATCAAAACCAGACAAAGATACTGCAAAGAAAGAAAGTTACAGGTCAATATTTCTGACAAATACAGATGCAAAAATTCTCAATAAAATGTTACCAAACTGAATTCAACAATATATAAAAATATACACCAGGAGCAAGTGGTATTGATTCAGGGATGCCAGGATGGTTTAACACTCACAAATCAATGTAATACAGCATGTTAACAAAAGGAAAGATAAAAATCTTATGATCATCTCAATAGATACATGCAGAAAAAGCATTACACAAAATTCAACAACTGTTCATGACTAAAAAAAACCCTCGTTAAAGTGGATATAAGAGAGCACATCACAATAAAGGCCATTTATGACAAACCCATGTCTAACATACTCAACAATGAAAAGTTAAAAAACTTTGCTCTAAATTCAAGAACAAAGCAATTATGTCCACCCTCACCACTTCCACTTAACATAGATTTGGAAGTCCTAGTCATAGATATCAGACAAACTAAAGCAATACAAGGAATCCAAATTTGAAGGGAAAAAGTAAGCTTGTCACTGTTTGTAGGTGACTTGATACTATCAATAAGTAGAAAACCCTAAAGTCTCCACCAAAAAACTATTAAAGTAGGTGAATTAATATAATTGCAGAATATAGGGCTAATATACAGAAATCTTGCTTTTCTATACACTAATGATAAACTATCAAAGCAAGTAAGAAAATAACCTCATTTAAAGTCACATCAAAAAGAATAAAATACCTAGGAATAAGCTTAACCAAGGATGTAAGCCCTAAAGTCTGAAAACTATAAAGAATTGACAAAGGAAATGAAGATGATACCAAAAAATGGAATAATATCCTGAATGATTGGTTTTGAAGAATCAGTATTGTCAAAATGTCCATACTACCCAAAGCAGTTTACAGATTGAATGCGATACCTGTCAAAACATCCACCTACTTTTCACAGAACTAGAACAAATTAAACTCAGATTATGTGGAACCACAAAAGAGCCCCACTGTGAAGCAACGTTGAAGGAAAGAAGACAAAGCTGAAGGTATTATGCTCCCTGACTTCAGAATCTTCCACGAAACTCATCAAAATAGCATGATATTGACACACATATTCACAGAAGACTTACAGATTAATGGAACAGAGTAGAGAGCCCAGAAATAAAGCCACATACCTAAGGTCAATTAATCTACAACAAAGGTTGAAAGGCTATACAATGGAGAAAAGACAATGTCTTCAACAAGTTGTGTTGGGAAAACTGGACAGATACTCACAAAAGAATTAAACTAGAACTTTCTTTCATATCATTTAAAAAGTAAACTCAAAACGGATTAAATGCTTAATGGAAGATATAAAGCCATAAAACTAGAAGAAAACATGGGCAGAACACTCTGCCATAAATTGCAGCGGTATTTTTTGGATTTGTCTCCTAAGGCAAAAGAAATAAAAGCAAAAATAGACAAATGAGATTTAATCAAACTTTTTTTTTTTTTCACAGCAAAGGAAACAATTGACAAAATAAAAAGACAACCCACTGTATGGCAGAAAATGATAAGGGGTTAATTTCTAAAATACATAAATAGATCTTACAATTCAGTTTTAAAAATAACTTAATTTAAAAATGAGCAGAAGAGTTGACATGCTTCCAAAGAAGACATTCAGATGGCCAAGAGGCACATAAAAAAATATTCATCATTAATTTCCAAAGAAATGCAAATCAAAATCACAATGAGATGTTACCTCACACCTGTCAGACTGGCTATCATTAAAAAGTCTACAAACAGCAAATATTGGCAAGGATGTGGAAAAAGGGGAAACCTTGTATACTGTGAGAATGTAAACTGGTAAAACCACTATGGAAAACAGTATGAAAGTTCTTGACAAAACTAAAAATAGAACTACCATATGATCCAGAAATTTCACTGTTGTATATACACAACCCCAAACAAAAACATGAATTTGAAAAGATACATGCACTCCAATGTTCATTGTAGTGTTATTTACAATTGTCAGGTATGGAAGCAACTTAAGTTCCATCATCAGATATGGAAAAAGATGATGCTATCTATACATACAAACATAAACACACACACAATATTACTCAACCACAAAACAAGAATGAAATTCTGCCATTTGCCACTATGTAGATGAACCTAGAGCATATTCAGTTCAGTTCGTTCAGTCTCTCAGTCGTGTCTGACTCTTTGCAACCCCATGAACAGCACCATGCCAGGCCTCCCTGTCCATCACCAACTCCCGGAGTTTACGCAAACTCATGTCCATCGAGTCAGTGATGCCATCCAGCCATCTCATCCTCTGTTGTCCCCTTCTCCTCCTGCCCCCAATCCCTCCCAGCATCGGAGTCTTTTCCAATGAGTCAACTCTTTGCATGAGGTGGCCAAAGTATTGGAGTTTCAGCTTGAGCATCATTCCTTCCAAAGAACACTGATCTCCTTCAGAATGGACTGGTTGTATCTCCTTGCAGTCCAAGGGACTCTCAAGAGTCTTCTGCAACACCACAGTTCAAAAGCATCAATTCTTAGGTGCTCAGCTTTCTTTATAGTCCAACTTTCACATCCATACATGATCACTGGAAAAACCATAGCCTTGACTAGACAGATCTTTGTTGGCTAAGTAATGTCTAGAGCATATCAGTCACACAAAAATTCTTGTGTTATTTATATCTAGAATCTAAAAACTAAAACAAATGAATGAAAATAATACACAGAAACAGTCACAGATATAAAGAACAAACTAGTGGTTAACAGTGGGAAGAGAGAAGAGGGTAGGAGAAAGATACGGTTATGGAAATAAGAGATATAAACTACTAAAAAGAGAATCAATAAGCATCAAAGATATACTACTAAATCACTTCAGTTGTGTCCGACTCTGTGCCACCCCATAGATGGCAGCCCACCAGGCTCCCCCGTCCCTGGGACTCTTCAGGCAAGAATACTGGAGTGGGTTGCCATTTCCTTCTCCAATGCATGAAAGTGAAAAGTGAAACTGAAGTCGCTCAGTTATGTCCGACTCCTAGCGATCCCATGGACTGCAGCCTACCAGGCTCCTCTGTCCATGAGATTTTCCAGGCAAGAGTACTGCCATTGCCTTCTCCAATCAAAGATATACTGTGCAGCAAAATATAGCCATTATTTTGTAATAACTTTAAATGGATACACCTGAAACTAATATACTATTATAAAATTACTATACTTCAATAAAATATTATTTAGAAATATAACAGATAATGTAAATGCATAAAATCTATACTGGTTTTAAATAAAAATTTAAATATAGAAAAAGCCCATGTGGTTCTCACTTTTAGCTACATTAATAAGTTGATATGATTATTGGCTCTGAGGAAAAATATGAAAATGTTTTCTTATGAATCATTAAAATAAATCATAAAGAATGTACTATATTTAAAAACATTAGTTTAAATGATTATGCAATATTAATTTATTTGTACATTTTACACATTTGAAGAATATATAAATCCAACCTGTGGGGACCTAAAACATATTAAGATTCACAAGAGTTGATATCTGCTTTAGTTCACATGTACCTCCTCAGTTTAAGTTTCTGATTTGTTGATATGAAGGTGAATATATACCGATTTGCATAGCATCAATGTGTTTCAATGCCCAATAGTTTATTATATTTCTAGTGATTAACTTACTAGATATTTCACTACCACATGTCTATTTTCTGGCCTGAAGATATGGAACAAAGTTCAATACCCCTGTAGCTCTGAACTTCTCAGAAGAAATACACATATTTACTTATTCAGTAAATATATATTCAGCAGGGTTTTTTTTAATTTTTACTTTTACTTTATTTTACTTTACAACTCTGTATTGGTTTTGCCATACGTTGACATGAATCCGCCACGGGTGTACATGAGTTCCCAATCCTGAACCCCCCTCCCACCTCTCACCCCATATCATCTCTCTGGATCATCCCTGTGCACCAGCCCCAAGCATCCTGTATCCTGCATCGAACATAGACTGGTGATTCTATTCAGCAGTTTTAAGTACTAGAATCAATACTCAGAAATTTAAAAGTAAGTCAGAAACTCAAATTTCTCTCAGAGTGAGTTTAGCAGAAATAATAATAATAATGGTATAATTCTTATATAATCTACAGTAAACAAAATATTCTGAAAGCTGTGTACTGTTGAAGAAATAGAATTTTAAAAAAAAATCCTCAAAACCTACCAACAAAGGTAGAGGGGAAAGAAAAAATATATATTTTTAAATAACCATTAAAAACTGGCTTCCCTGGTAGCTCAGTAGTAAAGAATCTGCCTGCCAAGTGGGACGCATGGGTTTGATCCCTGGGTTGGGAAGATCCCCTGGAGAAGGAAACGACAGCCTACTCTTGTGTTCTTGCCTGCAAAATCCCATGGACAGAGGAGACTGGTGGGCTAGAGTCCATGGAGTCACAAAGAGTCAGATGTGACTTAGTGACTAAATAACAGCAACAAGATAAGAGCACTATCTTCCTCGAAGCTCACATTTCAAACTGATGGTATCCCAATCATCAGAAGAGAGTTTGCTCTCTCCATGTTTCACTGTCTTCAATTCACAATCCCGAGGAAGGAAATGGAGTACCAGAGGTCTTAGCTGCAACAAATGCTGTTTTTCTTCCCCTAATCTCCCTGGATTAAGGATGGTTTTGACCAGATACTAAGAGTTCTGTGGGTTGACAGCCCACGTGGGATCCAGTGAAGAGATCTGCCTTACCCAGATCACGATCCATGCTCAGGACAGCCTGAATCCAATACTGGGAGAGGGGAAAGTATAAAGGCCTGGCCCCCTCATTCCATATCCAGGAAAATTCTACATGCAAATGCAGGCCTTCAGAGCTCTGCAGGTGAAGAGCTGAGTCTCACTTGTGATGGTACCTTCTTTCTTTTCCCAATTCTGCTTCTCCCTCTTCACAGATATTGGTTATAAAAGCTCTCCCTAATAAACTTGGCACAAGAATGTTCCATCCCAGAGTTGACAAATACCACTCTTTTAGTCAGAAACCTTTGAGTCCCTACTTTTTGACTAGACCTCGCCTTTGACTTCTGACCCTGGCCTATTAATCCAATTTTAGCTATAATTCTGCTAGGTCCATTCAGCTAAAATCCAGCCTAGTTTTATATAGGCAAATTCTTCATCCTCTCACTCCTAGTATCTTACTACCCTATCGTGTCTTCAGCAAGAATCTTGTTAGATCAGTTTAAGAAATAATTATCCTAAAGCCAGAAATTTTAAATTGAGTTTCAATTAGTAAAAGACTAAAAGTTTCACAAATCTAAGAGTGATCATAATCGTAACTATGCTTCTAGCTCATTACCTAAATGGCATATGTAAAATGGCCCAGATGAAGGAGCAGTTGAATGATATAGAGCTACACACACATAGAGGTGAATATGTCGATACCTACAAAATATAATTTTGAAATCGGTGGTAACACGTTCTGATATTAGAATATTTAAATCCACAGAGCAAAATTATCTCAGTTAACAATTCAAATTGACAATAGTACAATCAATAATATTAGTCTGAGTTCACTAGTTCTACATGTGTAAGCGTATATGTCCGTGTCTGCATTTGCACTGTCTGTGCAAACTTTTTTACTGTGTTATAAAAATACAATATAAGATCTACCATCTTAACAACACTGTATTGTGCATTTAAATATCTGTTCACTATATGCAAAACATTCTGTCAGTTCAGTTCAGTCGCTCAATCATGTCTGACTTTTTGCCACCCCATGAACTGCAGCACGCCAGGCCTCCCTGTCCATCACCAACTCCCACGGTCCACCCAAACCCATGTCCATTGAGTCGGTGATGCCATCCAACCATCTCATCCTCTGTCATCCCCTTCTCCTCCCGCCTTCAATCTTTCCTAGCATCAGGGTCTTTTCAAATGAATCAGTTCTTTTCATCAGGTAGCCAAAGTATTGGAGTTTCAGCTTCAGCATCGGTCCTTCCTATGAACATTCAGGACTGATTTCCTTTAGGACAGACTGGTTGGATCTCCTTGAAGTCCAAGGGACTTCAAGAGTCTTCTCCAGCACCACAGTTCAAAAGCATCAATTCTTTGGCCCTAACTTTCTTTATAGTCCAACTCTTATATCCATACATGACTACTGGAAAAACCATAGCCTTGACTAGATGGACCTTTGTTGGCAAAGTAAGTTAATACTTCTGCTTTTGAATATGTTGTCTATGTTGGTCATAACTTTTCTTCCAAGGAGTAAGTGTCTTTTAATTTCATGGCTGCAGTTACCATCTACAGTGATTTTGGAGCCCCCCCAAAATAAAGTCTGTCACTGTTTCCACTCTTTCCCCATCTATTTGCCATTGTGTAGATCTCTAGAATGTATTCATCTTACATAACTGAAACTTTATACCCACTCTATAACAACACCCACATCCCACTTATCCCAGACCTTGACAATTACCACTTACTCTCTGTGTCTATAAATGACTATATTAGATACTGTATATGACTAGAATCATACAGTGTTTTTTCTTCCATAACTAGCTTCTTTTGCTTAGTATAATATCTTCCTTCTTCACTCATATTGTCACATATTACTGGATTTCCTTTTTAGGTGTGAATAATATTCTGTATATGTGTGTATATAAATTTTGCATTTTCTTTATCCATTTATTCACTGACAGAAATATAGATTGTTTCCACATCTTGGGATATGAAAGAACACTCCCAGCATAAATCTCACGTTAAATCCTAAAGACAGCGATTGGAAAACAATATAACAAAGATTGTAGCAAGCATGTCTGTGATCATAAACAAAAATAAGTATCCTAAGCCCAAAATAAGCAATCTGAATCCAGCAAAACATCAAATATATAATACATCTTGATGAAATTATATTTTATTTAGGAAGGCTTAATTTACTTAATATTTATAATTGTAATATTGCATTGTAATAATAGAATTAACTAAACAGAAGACAACAATGATTATTTCCTGATTATCTTGTTTCTGATTACTTAAGAATTATTTGCTAATCAATCTCTATTTATGATTTTAAAAACTTTAATCTGACCAATAATATAAAGGAAATTAGTCTCTTTTTAAAAATCTACAAAGAACTTAGAGCAAGTATCACTTATTTCTGAAATATCTGAAAGCTATCTTTGTGAGATCATAAAAGAAATAAGGATGTTCAACCGTCATGATTTTCATGAAATAGTTTGCCACAATGATAGATAATAACTAATGAAGTACATTCTAAAACTTTAAAAAGAAATTTTTATATTGTTGAGATTAAAGAAAATCTGAATCTAAGTAGGGAATAAGCCATGCTCATGTATTTAAAGAAACAGTGTGTAAAGCTATTACTTCTTTCTGTATGAATATATAGATTCAGTGTGATCCCAACAAGATATTGATAATGTTCTGGGTTATTTTAGTGAAAATGACAATATAATTCTAATGTACACATTGAAGAGAAAAAAGCCAAGTAGGGCCAAGGAAACTTTTGAGAAGTCACAGTTGGAGAAACCACATATCAGAAATCTAGTGCTATTGTGAAATGACACCAGGTAAAAATGTGCTGTAATAATAAAAGGAGGGGCAGAAAGACCAACACAAAATATAGAATCCTGAAATAAAACACACAAATAGTCAACTCATTTGTATATAAACTGATGCTACAGAGCAGAGACAATTATTTTCAACTAATCCTGATTTAATTAGATATTCATATGTATAAAAATAAAGCTTAAATTATACTTTATGCCATATTAAATAAATTCTAGATGATGCTTTAAACATGAAAGATTATAAAATTAATCTTCCAGAAGATAATGATGAGTACTTTCTTAAGGAGAGAAAAGTTCATTTAAACATGATGCAAAATTTATTTGCAATAAGAAATGCATCCATAATTTGGACTATTTAAATTATACATTTCTCTGTTAGTCAAAAAAGATCCCTCCAAGAATGAAAAAGCAAGCACAGTGTGGGAGTAGTCTTCTGCAATACACATGGCCAATGAAAGCTTCAAACTGAGCAAATATGCAAAAGACTAACAGGGCAGGAGAGTATCTAAATGGCTAACTTTATTAGAGATCATTAGCGATTCCCAGGGACAGGGAAGCCTGGTGGGCTGCCGTCTCTGGGGTCGCACAGCGTCGGACACGACTGAAGCGGCTTAGCAGCGGCAGCAGCAACAGCAGAGATCAGAGAGATATACATTAAACCACAACGTGACACTCTTACCCACTGCTGCTGCCGCTGCTAAGTCGCTTCAGTCGTGTCCGACGCTGTGCGACCCCAGAGACGGCAGCCCACCAGGCTCCCCCGTCCCTGGGATTCTCCAGGCAAGAACACTGGAGTGGGTTGCCATTGCCTTCTCCACTGCATGAAAGTGGAAAGTGAAAGTGAAGTCACTCAGTCGTGTCCGACTCCTAGCGACTCCATGGACTGCAGCCTACCAGGCTCCTCCATCCATGGGATTTTCCAGGCAAGAGTACTGCAGTGGGTTGCCATTGCCATCTCCCACTATAAGGACAAATTTTTAAAGTGGTAAAAATCAAGTATTGTTGAGCCTATGGAGAAACTGAATGTTTCATGTACTGCTACTGGCAATACAATTTGTTACAACCACTTTGAAAAAATCCTTGGCAATATATATTAAACTTTAATACATACATATGCTATTACACAGTGGTTCTCTCCTTGAAATATACCTTTCAGAAATTGTTTAGATGTGCAGAATTTATCTATTGTGGTAGAAATCAAAACAGATTTCTACAGAAATCAGAACAGAAAGTCTTACTTTTTAGAGGAAGACTTAAAAGGATGATGAAAGGATGATTCTTGTGTCCAGTTGATATTCTATTTCTCGGGTAATAGTTGTTTACGTAAAACAATTCGTTACTCATTTATCAAGAAAATGGAGATGAAAATTTAAGAGACATTTAATAAATTCAGTGTGTGAAATTTGGGTCATAATTTGAACAAATCAACTGTTGAACATTTATTAGATAACCAGGATACTTAGAATAATAACAAATTTAAATAAAGAGATGTTGATTTATAAAGTGTGAAAAGGTACCATGTACGTTTAAGTTTGTTTGTTTTCATTTTTGGAAGCATACTAAAATAATTCAGGTTAGATTATATGATGCTTGCAATTTCCAAAGTAATTCAGTTGAGGATTTGGAGTCGGAGGGGAGGGGTGGAAAGGACAAGAGATTGACCAAGAGTTGGCCACTTCTTATACAAGGAGGTTCATTATCATTCTATAATTTTATATGTATTTTAAATATACCATAATAAATTACAAACAAAATGCATATGAGGAAATAACATCAGTGACAATAAAACTAAATTTTGGAAAATTATCATCTCAAATTTGGGACTACCAGTAAAGTTTCCTAAGTAGAACTTTCCAAATACCAACTTTCAACTTGAGGGATTCTTTTTATTCTCATGACTCTATTTCATACTTAATTTCATGTTTATTGTTTTGATATACTCAATACTTGTATAGAGATAGGGAATTGGTGCATGTCAGTCTGACAGAGATAGTGAAAAAGTTTGATATGCCACCTTAAAGGGAGGAGGAAAAACTAGTCTTTTGTCGAGTCTTAAAGCAATACATTCAAATGTCATTAGCACTGGCTAGTGCGACTAGCTGGCATATATTCCCTCTAGTCTGGAGAAAAGGCATTCACAACTCAAGTTAGGCATTTAATCTTTTTATAGAAGCTCCAGAGACGGGGCCACTAAAGTGTGTTGCAATATTTACTAGACCTCAGCCGCAAAAGCTATCAAACCAGCGTCCCTATGAGGATTCAGTTTACAAATAATCCTAACATGAATGGCAGATGCATAGCCTCACTTTGTGTCTCACTGTTGTAGCTGGGAACAACAGACCACCAATGTGAAAAATCATGAAAGAAAAATCAAACCCTTATTCTGAACCAGTAGATACAGATAGGTATAATTACTTGAAACTGGTAAATGGGAAGATTTAGCATAAGAAAGAGAGATTCCTGATTCCTGAGAGAGAGATAAACAAAGGAATTAAAGTTCTTAAGAGAGAGGAAAGTGGGGAGAACCAGAAGAGCTTGCTTTTGTTAGCAGATGAGGGATTTCTATAACTAAAGGAGCAGATTTATAACAGATGTATTTTAAGACTGTGGAATTAATGGTGTGAGGATAATTTTCCATCCAGTTGCTTAGTTTTCCTCAATGATTTGTGAGGCTGAGACTAAGTCAGCTTGATGAAGTACCAGGGCATACAGATTGTTTGCTCCCCACTCCCACTTCATTCACTACCTAATGTAAATATCTCAGAGTATGACCTGTGACTCTAAATTTGTAGGGGGAAAAAAAAAAAAGATGGGTGGTATTCCCATTAGGCTATGGGTAGACTGTGCATTGGAAAAAGCTTTATATTGCAAAAATCAATGTATCACTAAATTTTCATCTGTGCATTTCACCTAAAAATGCAAGAGAAAAGAATAGGACTACAAGCGCTGATGTGAACTAAAGGCAGGTAGCTTAGGGGTTCTGAAAATCACAGCACAAACTATTGAAAAAAATGGCAAAGTATATTTTTATAGGAATTTAAATGAAAATGAGGGTTTAAGAATACATTAATGAAAGGATACCTTTGTTCTAGCTGGCCTTGTGAAGGTAACATCTGCCAGTGAGGAGTGCTCAATTATACAAACTCACTGTTTGTATTGACATGTATCTTCTTAGGACTTCTCAAGTGGCACTAGTGACATAGAACCCATATGACGATGCAGGAGACTAAAGTCACAGTTCGATCCCTGGGTTAGGAAGATCCGCTGCATAAGGGCACTACAACCCACTACAGTATTCTTGCCGGGAAAATCCCATGGACAGAGAAGCTTGGCAGCTCTATATGATCACAAAGAGTTAAACATGACTGAAGTGACTTAGCACACATATTCAACATTACATAATTTATAAGTTTAAATCCAAATTTTGTCACCTAATCATTGGAAACAGTGACAGATTTTAATTTAGGGGCTCCAAAATCACTGCTGAGTTTTCCAAACTTGCTGGCATATTGAGTGCAGCACTTTCACAGCATCATCTTTCAGGATTTGAAACAGCTCCACTGGAATTCCATTACCTCCACTAGCTTTGTTCATAGTGATGCTTTCTAAGGCCCACTTGACTTCACATTCCAAGATGTCTGGCTCTAGATTAGTGATCACATTATCATGATTATCTGGGTCGTGAAGATCTTTTTTGTACAGTTCTTCTGTGTATTCTTGCCACCTCTTCTTAATATCTTCTGCTTCTGTTAGGTCCATACCATTTCTGTCCTTTATCGAGCCCACCTTTGCATGAAATGTTCCCTTGGTATCTCTAATTTTCTTTCTAGTCTTTCCCATTCTGTTGTTTTCCTCTATTTCTTTGCATTGATCGCTGAAGAAGGCTTTCTTATCTCTTCTTGCTATTCTTTGGAACTCTGCATTCAGATGCTTATATCTTTCCTTTTCTCCTTGGCTTTTTGCCTCTCTTCTTTTCACAGCTATTTGGGATTTCTTTGGAAGGAATGATGCTAAAGCTGAAGCTCCAGTACTTTGGCCACCTCATGCGAAGAGTTGACTCATTGGAAAAAACTCTGATGCTGGGAGAGATTGGGGGCAGGAGGAGAAGGGGACGATAGAGGATGAGATGCCTGGATGGCATCACAGACTTGATGGACGTGAGTCTGAGTGAACTCCGGGAGATGGTGATGGACAGGGAGGCCTGGCGTGCTGCGATTCATGGGGTCACAAAAAGTCGGACACGACTGAGCGACTGAACTAACTAACTAACTAAAATCACTGCAGATGGTGACTTAAGCCATGAAATTAAAAGATGCTTGCTCCTTGGAAGAAAAGCTATGACCAACATAGCATATTAAAAGGCAGAGACATTACTTTTCCAACAAAGGTCCATCTAGTCAAAACTTTGGTTCTTCCAGTAGTCATGTATGGATGTGAGAGTTGGACTATAAAGAAAGCTGAGCACCTAAGAATTGCTGCTTTTGAACTGTGGTGTTGGAGAAGACTCTTGAGAGTCCCTTGGACTGCAAGGAGATCCAACCAGTCTACTGTGAAGGAAATCAGTCCTGAGTATTCATTGGAAGGACTGATGTTGATACTGAAATTCCAATACTTTGGCCACCTGATATGAAGAACTGACTTATTTGAAAAGACCATGATCCTGGGAAAGATTGAAGGCAGGAGGAGAAGGGGATGACAGAGGATGAGATAGTTCAATGGCATCACCAACTCAATGGACATGAGTGTGGTAAACTCCAGGATTTGGTGATGGACAGGGAATCCTGGCTTGTGTGCTGTAGTCCCTGGGTCGCAAAGAGTTGAACGCAACTGAGCAACCTAACTGAACTGAACTGAATCATCGGTTTAATCATTGGATTTTAGATCATGAAGGGACAGAGAAAATTTAATTGGCCTCATTAAACAGATAAAATCCAAGTGTTGAGATGAGTAAAAGATGAAGCCTGAGGTCTAAAGTTTTTTAAGCCTCATACTTGTGTTCATTCCCAAACTATAATATTTAGTTCTAAAATGGAAAGAGTGAGGATGTACAGACTTAAGGCATTTTTATTAAATCTTCACCAGTAATCAGAAGGTCTGCTCTCGTTCTTATCTGTGCTGTTCTAGTTTTGTACATTTTACAGAGGAGAAGAAAAATAGTTTTATTTATGTACATGTAAAAGTAATAGGTATACTTGATATACAAAGAATTGCAACACATATTTAACATGTAAAATTTGGCAAGTTTAGATAGAAGCAAACACCTCCAATATCATCACCAAAATCAAGGTTAACAGACCTAAATAGACCTAGAAGTCATTTCCAAATTTTCACTGTGTCTGTTTTATTGTGTGTGGTAAGAATCCTTAACATGAAATTCATCCTACTAGTAGATCTTTAAGAGCATAATACAATATTGTTCAGCGCATGCGAAGTGTTGTACAGCAGATCTCTACAATTTATTCACTTGACTCATGAATTGATACTCTATGCCCTTTTAACGTTTCTCTTTGCAAGTTTGTACTTATTACTTTGCTTATAAAAGTAAATTAATCATAAAATAAAGACAAAATCACACCTTTGAGATTTTGGGAAAATTAAATGCTTCACAAGCAAGAGGTAATAAACTAAATTTTACAAGAAGTAGCTTCTGTTAAAATCCCAATATCTGTTTGAAAACTACATTTCTGTCTTTGGGAAGAAAAAAAGCATTATGCTAAGTGAAATAAGTCAAGTAGACAGACAAACACTGTAACATCTCTCTTATATATGAAATCTAATTTTTTTTTTTTTTAAGTTCATAGATACCGAGAATAGTTTGGTGGTTGCAAGGTGGAGTAAGGAGTAGTAGGTGGGAGAAATTAGCAAACTGGGTTTTTGGTTATTATTTCTTTAAAAATACTTATAATTATCAGTAAGCAATGTCATAAGAATAAAATTGATTTTAGAAATGGCAAGATAAGATGAATTTTAGAACCTGTATTACTTCCAACCAATATTTATTCTCAGTACCTTCTATGTGCCAGGCACTCTACCAGATTTTGTGGACACAACAGTGAATAAATCAAAAAGAAATTTTTTTTTGATAGGGATTATTATACAGAGGAGGAACAGAGAAAATAAACAAAACTTAACTAAAATAATTGACTCCCCCAAACATATTACATATAATACATTATTTCTTTACCCCATGGACACAGTATATAATATTTAGTCAGATAGCATTTGGGATAAAATCACTGGAATACAATAAAATACTTGATCCTTGGTAACCTGCTGTTCTGACATTCTTAATTATACAGGTTTTCAGCATCCTTCAAATATATCTGGGTCCTGGCTATGGTGTTACTTCACTGGCTGGCAGTTGCTCACTGCAGTTTAAATACTGATTGGGAAGACTGAATGAGGTTACCGTATAATTTAATGCCAAATCATGAAAAATTTTTATAATGAAAGGATAGGAATTGGGATTATTAATAATTTTATACCAAGACAACTAACATAATCCAAGATTCTATAGAAATCTATAGTCACTCTAATTCTTTCCAGAGATTGACTAGTATACCATTACCACTAGTATGGTTCCAAGAACTCAGTCTCTTCAAGATGGGGCACCTATTTTGAAAGACCCATCCTAGGAGATTAGGTCAGAGGATTTGGGGCTTATGGGGACTCAACTGATACCCAAGAAAAGATTGCCTGTCATTTTCCAAGTAACTCAAAAGCAGTTACTTAGAAAGTTCCAAAAATAAAGTGTTCTTTCCTTTGTTACATGTATACATCCAAGTGAATGATATAATATTTATTGTAAGTTTTATTTTGTAGTAATAGAAAAATTACAAACCACTCAAGTTTCGCTCTAACAAAAAATCTTCTAGGTTGCTCTAACCTACTTTCTATTCTCCTTTCCTTTTTGTATTGTCCTTTAAATCTATACAATAAGATTTATCTGAAAAAAACATTTCACAGACTATGATTTATAGAAAATATCTTCAAAATTTTAAGAAAGGGATACTTTTCCTTCATGAAAAACTGAGTAAAGAGGAGGCATCACCAAAAGCTTATTTCAAAACTTGCCACAGAGCAAATGGTATCTACATTAAACTAAAAGCCAAATGCCTAAAGCTTGCCAAAGCTGCCTTTTTTGTTTTCTAGTCCCTAAGAAGCTGGCTACATGCTACTAACAGAAGAGAGGGGGCTGCATTGGAAAGGAGTTTCATTTTTCCCTATAACAGGTGAGGATGTTGGCTGTTGTTTATTTAAAAAGGGATTTCTGAGGAGAAGCATCAGCAAAAAAAATAGCTTGACTGACTTTCACATCACAAGAAGAACTAAAACTGCTCAAGAACAAGAAATCACTAAGAGCTTTCTAGAACCAGAGATGAGGCTGAAGCAACCCTCTGCACTGAAGAGCCAAACACAGAGCATCTCAGAAGAGTAAGAGAAATGGCTTCATCTTGACTCAATGGCCCCTCTCTCAGGCAAGCACAGTACCACAGAGAGGTTTCGCCAGATCCTCCAGTTTCTAGTGAGAAAAGACAACCTGGGAGGGAAACCAGCCACTAAAACAGCATTATGGGTGACTCTGTGGGAGTCCCTACTCTGATGCGGCACTCAGGGATCACAGGGAAGTCCATGGGATTCAGCCACTGGAAATATGACTGTGAGAAAGAAGGGGGGAGTGGTGTGCAACAACCAGCATCCAAATCTTGGCTTATTGAGTCCACACCTACAGTGGCCAAGTGGTACTTTTAACCAGCACCTTTGCTCATCTACAGAACCATGTCTGGGGCACACTCCACCTTGGGAACTCAGCAAGGTGCAGATCTGCCTGATTTGGATCCTCGAACAAAATATCCTGCCAACCCTAGAGCGTAGGGAGCCTATGACTAATCAAAAAGCTGACTCATAGTCATCCCACCCCTGTGGCTAGTGTCTTCCAGTTGCATCTGACAAGAAAGGCTGGAGACAGCTCTTAGAAAAAGTTCCACTGGCACTCAAGCTTAGAGATGGGCAAGTAGAGCTGATGATCACCCAGAACAAAGTCATCACGCTTCCTGATTTCTAGCTATGCTATAAAGCTATAGTCCTCAAAAGAGTAGCATAACACTGGCATAAAGACAGACAAATGGGACAGAATCAAGAGCCCAGAAATATATCCATGCATATACAGTCAACTACTATTTGAAAAGGAAGCCAAAAATACTCAATGGAGAAAAGATGTTCCCTTCAGTAAGTGGAACTGGGATAATTGGATATTCATTATGTAAAAGAATGAAACTAGACCCACAATTTCTACCACTAACAAAATTGAACTCAAGATGTATTAAAGACTTAAATGTAAGACCTGAAATCATAAAATTTCTAGAAGTAAAAATTGAGAAAAACAACTCCTTGATGTGGGTCTTGATTTTTGAAGGGTATGACACCTAAAGTACAAGCAATAAAATCAAACACATTGGTAGAATTTCAAGATTAAAATCCAGATAAGCTTTTTTTTTTTTTTTGCACTATGATATTTGAAAATAACTGAATAGCTGGAAGATAAAAAACAGTTGAGGAGGCATGGCATACATATTTCAATGAAGAGTATAACTACAAATAAATAAATTACAATAATCTTAAAATGGAAAGAATGATGACTTATGAATAGCCACAGCAACAGCAATTAGCAATTATTTTATTTTGTTGTGTGTTAATCTACACAAAGGGACCAACAGGGAAAAAAAATATTGTTAAGAGTGCCTACTTGAAGCAAAATTGAGAAATGAAGCACCTCTTACCCTAATTCAACATAGCAACACACTATTTTCAAAGAAGATTGCAGATCATTGAGAATACTTTGTAATAATTATCACTATACATGCACAAAAATGCATTTAAAAGGATGTTATTTTACCATTGTCTGACAAATTTGATAAATGCAGGACAAAACTGAATGACTTACACATATAAATATAGTAAAGCAGCAACATTTTAGACTGGAATAATTTCTAGAGATCACCTCACGCAACATTATTTTACAGATGAGAAAGTTCAGCCCAGAAATTTTAAACTACAGCATTTTCAATGCATAAGATGAATGAAGAAACCAAGTTTTCCCAGCATGATATTCGTTCTAGAAATCTAAACAATGAATTTTTCCATTTCAAGGAATTAATTTATCCAAGTTATAATCTGCTAAAGCAAAACAAACTACAAAACAGCACACTAACACACCCATTTGCTCCCTGTAGTATTAGACTGGTTATCAACGATTTTAGTACTTACAATATAAATACTAGTTAGGCAAAGTCATACTGATAGGCAGAGTTACAGGTCAAAGAAAGTAGTTAGTTAACCCACTAGAAGTTTGTAAGTAAAGAAAAAGGTATGGAAGACTTCTGTAAGTTAATGATTACTCAAGAAAGCAGGTTTGCTTAACCACAAAACCAAGAAGGCCTGATTAGCAACAAAACCGTGCAACAGAAGCATGAGCCATGCTCCAAAATAATAAACCAACGGTGACATGAGCCACATCCTGCCCAATGAGTGAGTCGTTGATTCCTAGGAGATCTTTGATGAAGTGAAAGAGGAGAGTGAAAAAGCTGGCTTAAAGCTCAACATTCAGAAAACTAAGATCATGGCATCTCATCCATCACTTCATGGAAAATAGATAGGGAAACAGTAGAAACAGTGGCTGACTTTATTTTTTTGAAGATGGTAATTGCAACCATGAAATTAAAAGATCCATACTCCTTGGAAGTAAAGTTATGACCAACCTAGACAGCATATTAAAAAGTAGAGACATTACTTTGCCAACAAAGGTCCATCTAGTCAAGGCTATGGTTTTTCCAGTGGTCATGTATAGATGTGAGAGTTGGACTATAAAGAAAGCCGAGTGCCAAAGAATTGATGCTTTTGAACTGTGGTGTTGGAGAAGACTCTTGAGAGTCCCTTGGACTGCAAGGAGATCCAACCAGTCCATCCTAAAGGAGATCAGTCCTGGGTGTTCACTGGAAGGACTGATGTTGATGCTGAAACTCCAATACTTTGGCCACATGAGTTTGGGTAAACTCCGGGAGTTGGTGATGGACAGTGAGGCCTGGCGTGCTGTGGTTCATGGGGTCACAAAAAGTCAGACACAACTGAGTGACTGAACTGAACTGAACTGAGGAGATGTTCTCTGAATACATATAAAATTGTAAAGCAAAATAAAGTAAAAATAAAAATTAAAATAATAATAATAATAAATATTAATAAATGAATGAATGCTTAAAAAAATATTATGGAAGGTAACATTTCAAACCGAAAGAGCCTTACTGATTGAGACATGAAATAATTTCTCTACAGTGCCATGACAGCTGTCTTGACTATGCAGGGACAAGGAAACTCCCTCACCTGACACTGATAATGGAAGTGTGACATCTACTCAAGAATGAGAAAGAAGGTGGTCTTCTCCCCATACCCCTTTTCCTTTGCAGCCCACTAACTTCTTGGGGTGCGGCACCCTCTCACCCACCCACTTGTAAGCCTTACAAGCATCCGCTTCTAATAAAGCACTTCTTATCTATCACTTTGCCTCTCACTGAATTCTTTCTGTACTGAAACGAAAAGCACCAGAGCTCCTTGGAGCCCCCTCATGACACGCCACCTAGTGGTTTCAATGAAAATTTAAGAAATTCTCCATATGTGGAATCATGCTATAAAAATAGATTTTTATAATATTGTAACATGTATAATTTCACATATTGAAAAGAAACAAAGTTATAGAATAATTAACAGTAAATAGCTGCTCTAATTATTCTAGTAGTAGAGGATATGCTTTTTATGAACATGATTTATTTATTACTGTGGTACATTACATTAAATATTATTTCAGTTATTTCACTTCTTTTTTCCAGTGCATGTACTCTGCTATGTTTCTAGCACTCAGGATATTATATAATGTGGACATTATTGACATAAACCTAAAAGATACGAAAATTTTAATGTAAATTATTTTGGTTAAATATCCTTAAGGAATAACCTTGTCAGAGAGGAAGAAATTTTCATCTACTCTCCTGGGTTCTTCTGGTTACTCTAAGAATTAAATTGCCATTAGGAACATTAGCAGGGAAAAAAACAAACAAAAGTTTAATAATATGAAATTTGAGTAGTTTGCCTAAGTAAAACCCTCATCCTAAAGATCATTCAGATGAAGACAAAAAGAATGTTGTCATAATAGTTTGGGGCGTCAAAGGAGAGGAAGGCAATTGACATGGAGATAGAAAAGCAATTGTTTGGTAAACAAGTGTTTACTGAGCCAAGCAGAGACAATTGGGCTTCCCTGGTGGCTCAGCAGTAAAGAATCCATCCTCCTGTAATGCAGGAGAGCCAGGTATGACCCCTGGGTCTGGAAGATCCCCTGGAAATGGAAAAGGAAACCTACTCCAGTATTCTTGCCTGGGAAATTCCGTGGACAGAGGAGCCAGCCCAGCAGACTACAGTCCATGGAGTCACAAGAGGCAGACACAACTTATACCAACTTACACAACTTACACCAACTCAACCACCAAGACCACAGAGACAATGGGACACAGAAAGGAATTTTAACAAATGGGCTTTGTTAGGTTCCCGTCTGCAACACTTAGTTCATACTGCTGCTATCCATGGCCATAATCCCTTCCTGGAACAGGCCCCTTATCTATTGATTCTAGCCAACAAAATGTGGCACTACTATGGGGATATAGGGATGTCACTTCCTTGATTACATGACATGTAAGACTTCAGGTTAGAGACTACAGTGAAAGATTATACTTGCAGGTTTGAGGAAATAAACAACTAAGTTGAGGAAGTTATTTGTGGCAAAGAAAAACTGAGTGGGGCCACAAGGACCTAAAAGTGGCCTCTAGGACATAAAGGTGACCTGTAGCAATTCAGTTAAGTCAAGTTCAGTTGCTCAGTCGTGTCTGACCTTTTGCGACCCAATGGACTGGAGCATGCCAGGCCTCCCTGTCCATCACCAACTCTCGGAGTTTACTCAAACTCAAATCCATTTAGTCGGAGATGCCATTCAACCATCTCATCCTCTGTTGTCCCCTTCTCCTTCCGCCTTCATTCTTTCCCAGCATCAGGGTCTTTTCACATGAGTCAGTTCTTTGCATCAGGTGGCCAAAGTATTGGAGTTTCAGCTTCAACATCAGTTCTTCCAATGAATATTAAGGACTGATCTCCTTTAGGATAGACTGGCTGGATCTCCTTGCAGTCCAAGGGACTGTGTAGAGTCTTTTCCAACACCACAGTTCAAAAGCACCAACTGTTTGGCGCTCAGCTTTCTTTGTACTACAACTCTTACATCCACACATGAATACTGGAAAAACCATAGCCTTGACTAGATGGACGTTTGTTGGCAAAGTAATCTCTCTGGTTTTTAATATGCTGTCTAGGTTGGTCATAGCTTTCCTTTCAAGGAGTGTCACTTAATTTCATGTCTGTAGTCATATTCTGCAGAGATTTGGGAGGCCCCTAAAATATATTCTGTCAGTTTTCACTGTTTCCCCCTCTATTTGCCATGAAGTGATGGAACCAGATGCTATGATCTTAGTTTTCCGAATGTTGACTGTTAAGCCAACTTTTTCACTCTCCTCTTTCACTTTCATCAAGAGGGTCTTTAATTCTTCTTCGCTTTCTGCCGTAAGGGTGGTGTCATCTGTATATCTGTGGTTATTGATATTTCTCCTGACAATCTTGATTCCAGCTTGTGCTTCTTCCAGCCCAGTGTTTCTCATGATGCACTCTGCATATAAGTTCAATAAACAGGGTGACAATATACAGCCTTGACGTACTCCTTTTGCTATTTGGAACCAGTCTGTTGTTCCATGTCCAGTTCTAACTGTTGCTTCCTGACCTGCATACAGATTTCTCAAGAGGCAGGTCAGGTGGTTGGTATTCCCATCTCTTTCAGAATTTTCCAGTTTATGGTGATCCACACAAAGGATTTGGCATAGTCAATAAAGCAGAAATAGATGTTTTTCTGGAACTCTCTTGCCTTTTCGATGATCCAGCAGATGTTGGCAATTTGATCTCTGGTTCCTCTGCCTTTTCTAAATCCAGCTTGAACATCTGGAAGTTTATGGTTCACGTATTGTTGAAGCCTGGCTTGGAGAATTTTGAGCAATATTTTACTAGCATGTGAGTTGAGTACAATTGCGCAGTAGTTTGGGCATTCTTTGGCATTGCCTTTCTTTGAGATTGAGTGAAAACTGACCTTTTCCAGTCCTGTGGCCACTGCTGAGTCTTCCAAATTTGCTGGCATATTGAGTGCAGCACTTTCACAGCATCATCTTTCAGGATTTGAAAGAGCTCAACTGAAATTCCATCACCTCCACTAGCTTTGTTCATACTGATGCTTCCTAAGGCCCACTTGACTTCACTTGACTTCACATTCCAGAATATTTGGCTCTAGGTGAGTGATCACACCATCGTGATTATCTGGGTTGTAAACATCTTTTTTGTATAGTTCTTCTGTGTATTCTTCCCACCTCTTCTTAATTTCTTCTGCTTCTGTTAGGTCCATACCATTTCTGTCCTTTATCGAGCCCATCTTTGGAATGTTCTCTTTGTATCTAATTTTCTTGAAGAGATCTCTAGTCTTTCCCATTCTGTTGTTTTCCTCTATTTCTTTGCATTGATCACTGAGGAAGGCTTTCTTATCTCTCCTTGCTATTCTTTGGAACTCTACATTCAAATGGGTATATCTTTCCTTTTCTCCTTTGCTTTTTGCCTCTCTTCTTTTCACAGCTATTTGTAAGGCCTCCCCAGACAGCCATTTTTCCTTTTTGCATTTCTTTTTCTTGTGGATGGTCTTGATCCCTGTCTCTAGTACAATGTCATGAACCTCTGTTCATAGTTCATCAGGCACTCTGTCTATCTGATCTAGTCCCTTAAATCTGTTTCTCACTTCCTCTATATAATCATAAGGGATTTGGCTTATGTCATACCTGAATCATGTAGTAATTTTCCCTACTTTCTTCAATTTAAGTCTGAATTTGGCAATAAGGAGTTCATGATCTGAGCCACAGTCATCTCCCAATCTTATCTTTGCTGACTATATAGAGCTTCTCCACCTTTGGCTGCAAAGAATATAATCAATCTGATTTTGGTGTTGACCATCTGGTGATGTCCATGTGTAGAGTCTTCTGTTGTGTTGTTGGAAGAGGATGTTTGCTATGACCAGTGCATTCTCTTGGCAAAACTCTATTAGCCTTTGCCCTGCTTCATTCTGTACGCCAAGGCCAAATTTGCCCTTTACTCCAGATATTTCTTGACCTCCTGCTTTTTGATTCCAGTCCTCTATAATGAAAAGGACATCTTTTTGGGTGTTAATTTTAAAAGGTCTTGGAGGTCTTCATAGAACCATTCAGCTTTTTCAGCATTACTGACCTCTAGCAGGCAGAGAGCAAAATGCTGGAGCCCTCAGTCATTCAAACACAAAGCTATGACCTCTTGCAGTAATCTCAGTGCTTAAAAGTGTATTTTTCCCAGTGCTAGCCTCCAGATGAAAACTCAGCTTGGCAATGCCTTGACTGAAGCCTTGTGAGACACTGAGCAGAGGATGCAAAAATACTAATGCAAGACTCCTGATCAGAAACTGTGAGATGATAAATCTATGTGTTATTTTAAGCCACAAAATGTGTGGTAATGTGTTACTTATGCAGCAATACTAAGCAGCTTATCAATACATCCTTTTAGGCAGTTAGGGAGAAGATCAAAGATTTGTTCGGAGTCTTTAGGGTCTTGATTATTTTCAGCTTGAAATAATATGTATGCCAAAGAGACTTTTTAAGTGGTACACTTTGCTTCCCTGCAAACTCAGCTCTAGCACAGTTTCTCTAATACTAGGGACACAACCAGGTAAACCAGGCCATTGCTTTTTCTACTTGTATTTCACATTAGTCATGAAAGTGAAAGTGGCTCAGTTGTGTCCAACTCTTTGTGACCCCATGGACTATGCACAGACCATGGAATTCTCCAGGCCAGAATACTGGAGTGGGTAGTCTCTCCATTCTCCAGGGGAATCTTCCCAACCCTGGGATCGAACCCAGGTCTCCAGCATTGCAGGCGGATTCTTTACCAGCCGAGCTAAAGGGAAGCCCAAGAATACTGGAGTGGGTAGTCTATCCCTTCACCAGGGGATCTTCCCGACCCAGGAATCAAACCAGGGTGTCCTGCATTGCACGCGGGTCCTTTACCAACTAAGCTATCATGGAAGTTGTGAAGACCACAATATTATCTCCATGTTTTTAAAGCAAATTTTTCCTGTAAAGGAGCAGCTTTAAATTTCGGTCTTAATTTCCTCTCTTTTTCCTTCAGAGGAAAAGCAGCTTTTTTGTCCCTTTCCTACTTACTTATTTCTGTCCCCCTCTGAACTTTAAAACCTAATTATAGGAATGACATCACTAGGCAATTTAACCTAACTCCTAACTTATGCTATCCTGAATGTGTGCCATGCCTTGTCTAACTTGTTGATTCTTTTCCTAGATAACAGGAAGAAAGAAAGAAGCTTTAGTAGTTAAAGAATGATTAGCTCTTTACCCTCAACAGCCCCCTAAGGAGACCTGCAGGAGGTTCATGCTGGCAAGATAACATCTGTAGGGGGAGTCAGCCTGTCTGGATGCAACTAGAATGATGCAGAACCCAACCTCCTGCCTCTATGATTCACGTGTTGACTAAGAAATTATTCACAACCTAAAAGTTGAGAGTCATGTTTTATTCAAAGGAAATTTTTAGAACTTCAAGCCCAGGAGGCAGCATCTCAAATAACTCTGAGAGAACTGCTTCAAGGAGGTTTGGAGGGTGGAGGAGGTAGGGGAGCCAGGATATACAGGAGTTTTGCAACAAAAGGCAGATAGTAATAAAAAGATGACTTTTAATAGAAAAAAAGAAAAACTTAAAAATATCTCAAGTTAAAGAATTTGGCACTTTTCCATGTATGGGAAGATGCCAGTCTGGGCTCACAGAAATCATTCCTTTGATATGCACCTCAGCTATCTGGTGGCAGTACCTCTGCATCCTGAGTTTCCTCAGGTTTTACTGTTAGTAGTAGCTACAGTCTTTAGACTCCTAGATGGCTGGTATTCCTTTTCTTCCAGAGTTTTCTCAGGGCTTACCAGCTGGGGAGGGTACCATTCTTTGTTTACTGATAAGGCAGGTAATATTCCATTTCTCAACTGAGATTCTTCCCCTCCAATTTTCTGTTTAAAAACTGTTGTGGCTGAGCAGAATGTTTGGAAATGGCCTTCCCTCTGCCCATATTGCCAGCTTTTCTGATTAACACACCTATCCTTTCTACTGACACTTGTTTCTCAAATTATTGGCTTTTAAATGGTGAGCAGCCAAAGCTGAATTCCATATAAACAGCATTTACAACATGAAATGACATGATTCAAAGCATACAACATATTCAAATACCTAATAAGTAAACTGCAACTGCCTGTAGTAGTCAGGATTTTCCAGAGAAACAGAAACACCAGGAGATACAAAGAGAGCTATATCTCACTCTCTGTATGTGTATTTTGTGTTTCAGTGGGGTGAGGAGGGTGGGAAAAAGAGGGAGGAAAAGAGACTTACTTATTATGGTTCAAATCTGAAGACAATCAAGGCAAATGAATTCTCTTATACTCAAAGGAAGGAAGACTTTTGCTCTATTTATGACTTCAGCTGATGGGATGAGGTCCACGCACATAAAGGACATCAATCAGTATTGCTCAAGCTAGCAATTTAAATGTTAATCTTATCCAAAAAAGAAAGAGAGAGAGAAAAAGTCCTCATAGTGTTGTAGCCACATGTTCCAGGAAACAAACTCACTCAGAAGGACAATGCAGATAGTGGAGTACAGTTTATTACACCGGCGGGCCCAAGGCAGAGTCTCCTCTTAGCCAAGGACCCCGACCAGCATTTGCGAAAATCTTTTATACCTCATGTGTACGTGTCTGAACCCACCACTCCAAATTCCTTGAGACTTACATAAACCAAGGAAAATACAATCCCAATAACCCCATCATTCAAGTGCTATGTGCTCATGTGCTCAAACAGTCAAACAGTTAGCCTATAATCAATAAACCCGAGGTTACACTCGGATAGATACAGAAAAATTTATGGCCTGTCTGGAAGAAGGGGTGATTAGTGTATGTTTTCTCTTAGGCAATGAGTAACCTAGATACGATCTTCAAGGTTCCCCTGTCTGGAGGGGGTCTTATTCTTCTGTTGTCTTCTTAGGCACGAAACACAGAGTTCAGAGTCCACTGGAAAGGTGGCCGAGCATGATCAGCATGAACAGGCCTAAGATGGAGTCCAGGCCCTATGAATTCCTTCTTCAACAGAAACTCTAAAAATAATTTTGACCAGAGGTCTGTGTATCCCAAAGCCCATATGAGTTGACACATAGAATTAACCATCATACGACTTAAAAGCCGAAGTTGGAAAAGGAGGATACGATACTGGAATTTCAATAAACCATAGACACAGGAGATCTTTCTAATAAGAGAGTTCACCAATGACTTTACACTAAGAAATTATATATGGTCTAAAATTATATCATCGCTGTACTGAAGAAAATCTGAGATATATTTAGGATCCATTGTCTTTGAAGGCTCTTTTCAATCTTAAGAAAAAATTTTTTAAACATTTTTTTAAACTTTATTCACCTGCTTAGTTTTGGTAACAGTAAAAGAGTAAGATTGGGACAAATGAAAATAAGAAACAGCTAAAACGTTACGCATAGAATTAAGGGACAAAGAGCATTTATATTCTTAAGCTTTGAAGTGAACATTTTTTCTCGCATAGATTGTTCTGTCCATATCTATTAAGGAACTTTCTTCTCTGTATAAAGACAAAGTGATTTCCCAACAGCAGTGAATCCAAATGAATGACCTTTCTGATAGTCATAGCCTCGTAAAGCAAAGTCAAGTACTCTACAAAGAGATACAAGCACTTGCGCAAATGGAAGTAGGAATCCTTGCACATAATTAATCTTGCAGTGTAATCACCTAAACCCTGAGAGGATGAGCAAAGACTTCTCATAGAAGAACAGGGAAAAGCAGAAATGAAATATACAATTGCCATTTACCTTATAGAACTAAAAGGAAGGTGAAAAGATTATATGATTAACAGGTCCTATTTCATCAAGGTAACATTTTTAAAATAGTGATGAGTATCCAGACACCAATATAGTTGGCTTTTGTGCTTGAACTTACTGAAAAGATTAGAGTTGTAAAACAGAGATTTCTATAACTTTCAGTGACTCACAGTGCTTTTTGAGGTTTATTATATCTCTGATTTGGGAGATGAAGCTCAAAAGTAGCATAGAAAAACTGAAGAGATGCATAGAGAAGATTGTGGTGTTATTTAATTTATTCACCCAAAAAGTATTTATTGATTGTATATTGTTAGGCACTACACAAGAACTAATGATTCAAAATAACAATATTGCCCTCTTCATGGAGAAAACAAATATATAAATAAGAATTATAATTCAAAGTTATGAATACTATCATAAGAAGATGACCAAAGGCTATTAGATTTTGGAGAAGGTGACATTAGAGCTGGGACAAAATGTTTGGGACTTTTCTGAACAGTCACAGAAGATGTGTAATTTTGAAGAAATTAAATGGGAGTGGTTTACATTCAGGATAATGGAAATTTGAGAACAAGATGAAAAGAGGTAGATTAGGGTTAGATTATAAAACACTTGAAGGCTATGTTTTTGTTTATATTTTTTAAAGCAATTTTTTTCTCTCATAAGTCATAGAAATGAAATATTGAAAACAAATAGTTGTTACAAACAATGTTCTGATGTAGCCTTAAAAGATTCTACCCGTTATATTTGTGAATGTGTGAAACAGCAAACAGCTGAAAGAGGTCACTGTACTGCATATGAGTCAAATCTAAAGTTTAAACTATAATTGCTTACAGTTATCTTACAGTTTCACTCTAACTTAATTTTCATATCCCAAAGTCTTCCTAAGTTTTCTCTCCACTTCTCTAGAAAAAAATTATTTTAATGAAATGTATCATTCTGTTATGGGAATAAGCCAATCCTAATAATTTTTTTAAAGTTTTCCATTTCACATTTCTTATGTATTCCCCCTTTATCTTTCTGCATAAATATTTTTTTCTACTTATTCCACTATATTTATTAATAAATCCTAGATGGTCATTTTAATTATTCATTGGGTGATAGGAATGCATGAATGATTTACAGAAGCAGATTACCTGAGGAGGAGAACGTGCTAAGAGCTTCTAGGAATATTATTTTTTTATACACTGAACTGTTATTGCACATTCTAAATGCTATGGGGAGGTGGGGAAAGGTCAATTTTTAATAGTTCTTTTCCTTACATTTTTTTAAATGTGAACAAGCAGAGAAGGGCAAAACCAATAATGTACATAGATTTTGAATGAACCAGAAAGCTTCCTATGGGAATATCTTGGGAATAACAAGAATGGCTTTGGCTGGACTTCTTACATCATGTATGAAAGTGTTAGTCACTGAGTCATGTCTGACACTTTGCCACCCCATGGTCTGTCCATGGACTTCTCCAGGAAAGAATACTGGAGTGGGTTGCCATTCCCTTCCTCAGGGGCTCTTCCTGACCCAGAGTTCAAACCTGGGTCTTCTGCATTGCAGTCAGATTCTTTACTGTCTGAGTTAACAAGGAAGCCCTCTTATATCATGTATATATACCTATATAACATTTTAAAATAATTTGTTTGATCACAAATGATCATGAGCTTTAGCTGATCTGGCTAGGTGCTTTTAATACAATTTCCTGAATAATCGATATAACATGAGGATTGAATTGGTCTAAAAAATACTAGGAATCAGACTTCAAGAAGTGTCCCTAAGAGAAAATAGCTAAGAATGCAGCTACATTCTACCTACTACTTAAATCAAGTAAATCAATACTGAATTAAGTTATTAGTTTCCCAGATTTACTTTTTAGTGTGTTTTAAATGAGACAAATGTTTCCCACCAACCATCATTCTACCATGATTGGAGATGTTAAAAAAAAAATCCATAACTACTATTGGAAATGCACGGAATTATATCTCAGATCTGACTTTTGCTTTGGCCCAATCTCATTTATACCCTCAACTCTCGGTAATAATTCAGCAAGTAAACTAAAGAGTTGAGCATATCTTATGAATGTCATTATTTTTTATGCAACTTTAGGACAAAGAAACATTAGCTAGGAAATTCATTGGTAATTCAGTTTTCTGAAGCTTCTAATCCCTTTCAGAAAGGATGAAAAAAATAATACTCTTTATCTACATTCTATAAAGATGAATTCTGAACTGCTACTAAAGGTATTCATCTTTTTTACCATGGGGCAGGGCAGGGAATTGAGGTTACCTGACCTTGTTTGGGATGTGCATTTGTTTGTTTGTTTGTTTTTAGTTTCATCACTTGTTATTTCTAGGAGCCAGTGATCCTTTTATTCTGCTACAGTCTTTAAAGAACTAAAGAAAAAAAAAAAAAAGCAAGGGCTGCCAAAACTTAAATCTTTATGATTTCCTATTTCATTCTTTAATGGTTCGTGATTCCAAATATATATGTGTGTATCTTTTCTGTCTCTTGGATAAAAAATTTTACGAAGGATCAAAAGAAGAAACCCTAGAATTTAAATGGGGAATCTATATATCACAGTGGATTTCTTCTCAAACTGACAATGCTTAGGTTTTAGGCAAACTAATGTGCCCGTTAATGTGAAACTCAATCACAAAGACTTGAGAGTTTTGATTTATGAAAACAGAGAATTGAAATTCTTTTATGCCATAAATGTGCATTCAGAGTCCATGAACCATGCTCTGCTTTTATTGAGGGATAGAGTGTTTTCCTGTCAGACCCCATTCTTCCCATTTCTTGATAGAAACTCGGTATGGAGCGCATCTCTTGGCTTCCTGCTGGTGCACAGCACACCGCTGCACAGCCCACCGCTGCACAGCCCACTCGCAGTGCCCACCAGCCCTGCTCCAGAACATGATTTCTCCTGGTTCTGTTCCTCACTTACTTCATATCCTCTGCTTGATGGGAGTGTGTGACATGCTGCTCCGACACTATTCAATTAGTTTGTCTTTATACTGGTGTCCTTGCTTACTGCGTATATCTCTTACGGCAGCAGTTTAAACAGCTCTGCAGGGCTGGAGAAACCATGCATTCAGGAGGCCTGTGTGCAGTTGGTAACAGACCAGTTACATGCCTAATGAAGGTAGTCAGGAGACAGACCTGGAGGTTTGCTTCTCCACATTCTGATACCATGAGCTAATGGAAACAAGGTTTAGCGGGTCTTAGTGTGTAAAAAGGAAATGGCAACCCACTCTAGTGTTCTTGCCTTGAGAATATCAGGGATGGAGGAGCCTGCTGGGCTGCCGTCTATGGGGTCGCACAGAGTTGGACACGACTGAAGCAGCTTAGTAGCCGCAGCAGCAACAGTGTGTTAAAGGGCTTCCCAGGTGGTTCAGTGGGTAAAGAAACTGCCTACAATGCAGGAGATCCCCGAGATATGGGTTCGATTCCTGGGTTGGGAGAAGGAAATTGCAACCCATTCCAGTATTCTTGCCTGGAGAATCCCTTGGACAGTGGAGCTTGGTGGGCTATAGTCCATAGATGGCAGAGTCGGACACGACTGAAGCAACTGAGCACAGCCTACATTCTATAGCCAGTACCTCATCTCTACTACCAGTAGGTGTTATAAAATTAAACATCAAAAACTAGACTGGGGAGAACAACTACTTTAATAATCTACAATATTTGTTCCCTGTTGATGATCCTGAAAATTCTAACAGCTATTTTCCCTCTTTGAGATCCATTAACAGTTTAAATTTTTAGTATTGTCAATACAAGGTACATTAGATTTCCATGATCTCTAAGTATTTACAGGCAGGGAAAAGTAAAATTACCTTTGGAAGTCAATATGTTTTCAAACAAATGCTTTGCCTATAGTAAATACAACCTTTATACTACTTTCTTTTGTTACTTTCAGGAAATTTCCTTTTAATATCTAGGCACGCCCAGCTCCTTGTGAATCTTTTCCACTTTACTTCATCGCCATCTTTATTGGCAACCTCATTTTTAGCATCTATGCATTGCTTTCTCAAATGTCCTATTGTTTTTTTCTTTTTTTCTTTTTATTTTTTTAACACCCAAAACATTTTGTATTCGGGTATAGCCAATTAACAATGTTGTGGTAGTTTCAGCTGAACAGGAAAGGGGACTCAACCATACAAATGCATGTATCCATTCTCCCCCAACCCCCACTCCCATCCAGGCTGGCACATAATATTGAGCAAAGTTCATGTGCTATACAATAGGTCTTTGTTGGTTTTCCCTTTTAAAATATAGCAGTGTGTACGTGACCAATGCAAATGAACTTACTTACAAAACAGAAAGAAACTAACAGAAAATGAACTTAGAGTTGCCTGGGGGAAAGGATAGTTGGGGACTTTGGGAAGGTAATGTCCTTATTATCTTCAGTTAATATTCTTTAAAAGCATGTTCACATGATGAAAATTAGGTTCCTAGAAACTTGCCTAAATCTTAATGTAATAATTTTGTATAGTTATAAGGTGATAATTATTCTTGTAACTGCATTTCAATTTCTTCTCATCTATGGATTCATATTTTCCAGTACTTAAAATATTCTTCAACCTCAATGTTTTGTTCTATCCCTAATTATCCTCTAGCCTGAGAAAATAACACAGTAAATATAATCTAATAATATTTTAATATTTTCTCTCCCAATGCCATTTTCAGAAAATTATACATTCTATTTTCTAACTGCAGAAGTATTATTGTAGACACAAACAACAGGTTACAAAAAACTAAAATTGACAAATTTATAATGCTATGAAAATGTAGTCCTAAGAGCTTTGCTCTATTTTATACCAATGTCAAATATTGACATATTTAACAACAATGATGACACAAATTTGAAAGAATAACCAATAATCATAAAACTTAGCTCTAACACACATAAAACAAATAACATAAAAGATATTATTACTTTGTACTTTCTTCCATCAATCAAATATTCTGACATATTTACTAAAGATTATACATATATTTTGGAGAAGGCAATGGCAACCCACTCCAGTACTCTTGCCTGGAAAATCCCATGGATGGGGGAGCCTGGTAGGCTGCAGTTCATGGGGTCATGAAGTCGGGTGCGACTGAACGACTTCACTTTCACTTTTCACTTTCATGCATTGGAGAAGGCAATGGCAACCCACTCCAGTGTTCTTACGTGGAGAATCCCAGGGTTGGGGGAGCCTGGTGGGCTGCAGTCTATGGGGTCGCACAGAGTCGGACATGACTGAAGCGACTTAGCAGCAGCAGCAACCTTGGGTAAATGACTCTCTCTGCTTTGTTCCTAAAGTGCCGTTAGAGATACTAAAATATCAATGCTAATTAATTTACTGAAAATTAAATCTATCTAAATTCACATTTTTACATATTTCTAATCCTAAGGCTTCAAGGTTCCTCAAAAGTGGGTGGTTTAAAACAGTACAAATTTATTATCTCATGGTTCTAGAGGATAGATGTCCAAAATCAAGGTGTCAGGTGACAGGTCAGTTTTTTCTAAGGGCTTGGTGGGGTAATATGCTCTGTGCCTCTCTCCTGGCATATGGTAGCTCCAAGCATTCTTTGGCTTATAGGTGTATCATATTGATCCTTCATCTATACATGATGTTATCCCTGGGTCTCTGTCTTCACATGACCATCTTCTCATACGGACACCAGTTACATTGGATTAGGGGACCACTCTACTTCAATATGACTGCTTCTTAATTAATTATATCTGCAATAACCCTATTTTCAAGTAAATCACATTCTAAAGTACTGGGGTTTAGAAGTTCCACAGTTTTTGAGGTACAAAATCCAATACATAAAGCTGATTTACTGAATTTTAAATCTATCTTAATTTCTTTTGTATGTTTTACTTGTATTCTATTCTTGTCAGATCAAATTTGTCTATTCCTTTTTTAAAATAGGACCAGTTACTTGGTTGTATAAAATAATTAAGTGTCATTTATTGCAAATCTCCTAAAATTCTCTATATACTTCACCTCATTTTCTTCATATTTAACCAATTGTCACATCTCTGTTCAGAAGAAAAACAGTACTCTTCCTTTCCAGGGTTAATATTTTTCACCTGGACATTAACTCTATTCCCTCATAAACTCTCCAAGAGTTTAAGTCATCAATGATTTTTTTTTTTTCCCCACATCTTCATCCTTCTCTCCAAACTTCTACTTAGGCAAATTCTCAGCTCTCTCAAAGTAATATTGACTCACTGTTTCTATTCTTCTGTACATGTTAACAGAAAAATTCTATTAAGAAGAATCTGTAACAACTACTCAACAACTTAAAATGACCTCTGACCCTATCATTTCCTTTAACACATCACCATTACTCAAAATGAAAAATGCAATGATTTATTTCCATATATTTTATATTCCTGAAAATATCCCTAGAAATTGTTGTTGAAAAGTCCCTTTTCTAGAAGATCTTTTTATCTTGGGCATTATCTTGTTGATCACTTTCACCTATGAAATGTTGCCTTTTTTTTTTTTTTTTAAGTTTTATCCTTGGCCCTTTTTTCTTCTGTCACTAAACTCAATGCTTTGTTGTCATTTTTAGTTATACTCTTATTTAAGGACTATCATATGTAAAAAATCTTTTGGAAACTTGAGACTGACTGACTCTTTACCAAGATAATTCTTCATGTTTTATCTACTTATCTTTATTTGCTTGTTTATCTTTGCTTATTTTTTTTTCTGTACAGGAGCATGGGGCTTCCCTGGTGGCTCAGAGGTTAAAGCGTCTGCCTCCAATGCGGGAGACCTGGGTTCGATCTCTGGGTTGGGAAGATCCCCTGGAGAAGGAAATGGCAACCCACTCCAGTACTCTGTCCTAGCGAATCCCATGGACAGAGAAGCCTGGTAGGCTACAGTCCACGGGGTCGCAAACAGTCAGACACTACTGAGAGACTTCACTTTCACTTTCTGCTTCTCTAGAAGAATGCATTATTTTAAAATCAAGAGTCTTTGTGGTGTACATTTCCAACAGACAATTTTACACAGAGTAGGTACTTAAAAATACATGCCCTGAAATCTCTTGGTAAAATTTTCTGTACTAATCACTGGTCCTAATTTTAACTTCACATAATAGCATACTAACAAGAAAAACTGGATAAATTATATCTAAAGCCAGCATATTAATTTTAATACTCTGCTTTTCAATGGAGAGCTGTTATTCAGCTGGATAACACTAAAATAGCTTGAACAACTGAATGTTTAAAATACAGGGTACTGCTCATAAAGTATATGGCATATAGTTTATTTTCCAGAATATTATCAACATACAGGAAAATATAGTTAACAAATTATTTTCCATAAATGAAAAGTTAATCCAAACCTCATTATGTTTTATTTTTAATAATGTTGCTGTTAAATATGTAGGGAAAATATTGTACCTTATTTACATATTTTGAATAATTTTATAATTTAAGGTCTAAAAATTTTTTAGTAAGGGGATTTTTGAAAATTTATTTTACCCAGCATTTTTCAAATGCCTTTAAACCAAGAAATTCTGTTTTAACTGGTCATCTCACTTATCAAAGAAATATTATTTGCTGAAAGATATTGACTATGTTACTTTATATAAAAGTCACAATAAAATGTGTATTCAACAAAATGGCTATTTCATGTATACTCTAATACTTATTCCAGAAATTTGTTATATGTGATAGACTTACAGCAATATAAATAAACTTATTCTTACAGGGCTAGTGAATTAATTCAATGTATAAGACTGCTTTGAACAACTGCTTTCTTGCCTGGATTTATTATCTAGTATTTTAAAGTAAATTTCATTTCAGGGAGGCATGAGAATTATATTTATGCCATTATTCTTTGTATATTTTCTGTCAGTTCCTACCTCAACTGTTATCACTTTTTATCCTGTTAACACTCACTCTTACATTCTACATCAGGCATGATAAATATATCCTTAAGGCATATTAAGAGCATGTAGTAGTAACAATAAAATGGAGCAGGCTCATTCTTTAAGAATTTATATTAAAGGTGGATCTGTAGCAAGTCTGAGAAATTAGATCATTTGAAAATGAAGAATAAAGCCATAGGAAATCTTCCTCAATGCATATTAATGTTACATTTTTTATGAAGCAAAAATCTTTAATAATCTTTAAATGGTAGGTTAAAAATGATAATTAGTTCCCTAAAGGAAAGGAATTTCCCTCCATTCTCTCCCCACCACCACAGGTATCAATTTGCAAAGAATTTGTAGGCATAGTCCACTTAGTAAAATAAAAGCAAATTTTGGGGGAATAAATTTATGTAATAGTGTTACAGGACTGAATCAGATAATGAATTCTGAAGAAAATGAATCCCAAAGAGTGAACACGAATGATGAACACTAATGATGACAAAATTAATTGCTTCGATTAAAAACAAATTCACTGTAAGAACACTAAAATAAATATTAAATTATTTTCCAGTCTAATTAAATCTCAACAAGATTGCTGAGGCTATGATGATGTTACTAAACTGTCTTTGAAACTCTTGTGTAAATTAGAGCTGGACCTGAACACAATATACTAATTCTGAACTGTGTCCACAAGAAAGACTTGTAATACAGTAACAAACCAGAATTGAACTTTTGCGAGGTCTCTGTTAGGCAGAAACACTGTAATATATGAAACACATCTGGAGAGTTAATTGTTTAATTTATGTATGCATGTATGTGTGTGTGAATAAAAGCTTTAGCACAGAAACATTCACAAATGTTACACATTGTCCTTTGTCTCAAATTCTACTTAAGTAATCCAACAATTTAACATACAAGTTCTATGTATACTTTGACATTATTCTGCTGCTATTCTAAATGTAAGAGATTCCAATTATGTGTGAGCATTAAATCAACACTCACACACACACACACATATCCATAGGCTAATCAGTGGTTCAATAATATCATTTAATATTTTCATTTTCTAATGACCTTAAAATTTTGTAGTCTTTCCTTACAAAATCTCTAAAGTGAATGACTGAATCATTACCCATTGCATATGGGCCAGAGAACAAGGGGATAGAGAATAAATGATATTCATTGATTCTTTAAGTAAGTGAAGACGTAATTACTTAAAGAACTTCCCTTGTGGCTCAGGTGGTAAAAAATCTGCCTGCAGTGTGGGATTGCAGGCAGTTTGATCCCTGGGTTGGGAAGATCCGCTGGAGAAGGGAAAGGCTACCCACTTCAGTATTCTGGCCTGGACAATTCCACGGATTATACAGTCCATGGGGTGCCAAAGAGTCAGACACGACTGAGCGATTTTCATTTTCTCTCAACTGGCAAATTGTTCACTCACTCAGATTTTGGTGCTGTTTACCTTGTTATTGGCTGACACTTTAGGAGATATTCACTTCAAACATTATTGTCAGTGACTTGAGACTCAGAAGTTTAATTTCCAAAGAACAACTTTTGATCAATGACTGACCATTATTTTTTTAAAGAAACTACAGAAATAAATCTGACTTAAAATGATCAACTAATTTATAAAATATGTAGGTAGAGTTTATGTGTCTGTAGACAGAAGATTTAGCCTAAAATCTAAAACAATATTGTGTTGGTTTTTTTGAAACTCATTTTGTTTATAGAGCATTCATCTCCATTAGACAAGAAATATAAAATTGCTTAAATAAGTTTTGAGGTTGAAGCAAAATATTTTCTACTTGCATCCCAGATTGGCATGAAGAATGAAGAGAACCAAAATAATTATATGTAAAAAATTTACATTATCATTTTTAAAAACCATTTGCCTGTTTAAAGTAAAAAATAATATATATATTATAAGCAAAATATAGAACAACAATCTCACAAAGTATGGGATGTGGTAAAGGAATTATACCTATAAACTTGTTACATTGCAGATTGATCAGGACAAGTTAAATATGCATAGTGTATCCTTAACAGGAAGGAGGTAAATATTTGTACACATATGTTTTCATATATATAATATAAAAGTGTGGCATATATTTGTGTATATACAGTGAATACACACCTTTATATATATATAAATAGAAATCTATACTAATGAAAATATATCAGTTCAGTTCAGTTGCTCAGTCGTGTCCGACTCTTTGTGACCCTATGGACTGCAGCATGCCAGGCTTCCTTGTCCATCACCAACTCCCAGAGTCTATCCAAACTCATGTCCATCGCATCAGTGGTGCCATACAACCATCTCTTATGTCATCCCCTTCGTATACATGCACACATATTTCCACACTAGGATGGAGAAATCTTTGAGGGAACATTTTTTTCATCTACCACACACACACACACACACACACACACACACCACACACACACGCAAATACATGAAATGACACACAACCATACACATATAGTTGGAAAGAGAAAGGTTCTAAGGATAAACATCATAGTGTTAATAGTAGAAATTGACAAGCTCACCATAGGTATACTGGAAACGTAGTAGACTTGAAGGGCCAAACCAATCTTAAAGACTTCTAAGAATGTCAGAAGACTAATAATACCATATTTACCGAACTTAAGGCTATAATTTTCAAGATAGTGTCATAGTTACATACAGACAGACAAATAGGGCAATGAAACAGAACAATGCTATTTACACGTTTAGTAAAGAGCAAGTTTAGTAAATTTACACATTTAGTAAATGTCTTTAGTCCAATGCTAAAGACATCCACTGTACTCTTCCTGACACAGGAAATTCAAGTTGTAGAAAAAAGTTAAAACCTAAGTATCATGAATAGTAGATTGGCAAAATAAGTTATAGTGTGTATATTACATCAGATTGTATATAAATCTTTAAAGGATGAAGCACATCTATAATCACAAATATTAAAAAATAATTTGTGGTGTATTATTGAGGAAGCAAAGCATATTTCAAAATGGTGATCAGTACTATACTAATTATATTGTACCGTGTGTGAACATGTCATGTATATGAACCCATTGTGTTCAAAAGGATGCTATCAAAGTGTTAAAAGAGGTCAGTTTAATTTCAAGTGAGACGATATCTGAGGTAGTTTTGTTCCTTTTGCTGATTATGGTTTTGCTTAAACATTTTAAGTATAGACTTCAGGAAAAATTAAGAAGTCTTCATTCTGGGTAAAAGCTTAGTGTTTAAATCATTATTTTAAATTAAGAAATATTCTTATTGATATAAGTATCACCAGTTGTTATAAACCAGTCAGAAGCTATTTGTACCATTTGTGACAGTATGAAACCAGTTTGGTCAGAAAGTATTTGAAAAAGATACAACGAAGTCAGGCTGCACCTAAGCTGGCCAGAATCAGCTGGACTAGAATTTACTTGCAACACAGATAAAAGAAACACCAAGTAAAAGTTTGCCTTGGAAACAAACAGAGATCATTCTGTCATTTTCAAGACTGCATCCAAGTACTGCATTTCAGACTGTTTTCTTGACTATGATGGCTACTCCATTTCTTCTAAGGGATTCTTGCCCACAGTAGTAGATATAATGGTCATCTGAATTAAATTCACCCATTCCAGTCCATCTTAGTTCGCTGATTCCTAGAATGTCTATGTTTACTCTTGTCATCTCCTGTTTGATGACTTCCAATTTGCCTTGATTCATGGACCTAATGTTACAGGTTCCTGTGCAATTTTGCTCTTTACAGCACTGGACCTTGCTTCTATCACCAGTCACATCCACAACTGGGTATTGTTTTTTCTTTGGCTCCATCCCTTCATTCTCTCTGGAGTTATTTCTCCACTGACCTCCAGTAGCATATTGGGCACCTACCGACCTGGGGAGTTCATCTTTCAGTGTCCTATTTTTTGCCTTTCATAGGGTTCTAAAGGCAAGAATACTGAAGTGGTTTGCCATTCCCTTCTCCAGTGGACCACATTCTATCAGATGACACCACCCTTATGGCAGAAAGTGAAGAAGAACTAAAGAGCCTCTTGATGAAGGTGAAAGAGGAGAGTGAAAAAGTTGGCTTAAAGCTCAACATTCAGAAACGAAGATCATGGTATCTGGTCCCATCACTTCATGGCAAATAGATGTGGAAACAGTGAAAACAGTGGCTGACTTTATTTTGGGGGGCTCCAAAATCACTGCAGATGGTGATTGCAGCCATGAAACAAAAAGATGCTCACTCCTTGGAAGGAAAGTTATGGCCAACCTAGATAGCATATTCAAAAGCAGAGACATTACTTTGTCAACAAATGTCCATCTAGTCAGTTCAGTTCAGTTCAGTCACTTAGTTGTGTCTGACTCTTTGCAACCCCATGAATCGCAGCACGCCAGGCCTCCCTGTCCATTGCAAACTCCTGGAGTTCACTCAGGCTCATGTCCATCGAGTCAGTGATGCCATCCAGCCATCTCATCCTCTGTTGTCCCCCTCTCCTCCTTCCCCCAATCCCTCCCAGCATCAAAGTCTTTTCCAATGAGTCAACTCTTGGCATGAGGTGGCCAAAGTACTGAAGTTTCAGCTTTAGCATCATTCCTCCCAAAGAAATCCCCGGGTTGATCTCCTTCAGAATGGACTGCTTGGATCTCCTTGCAGTCCAAGGGACTCAAAAGCATCAATTCTTCGGCGCTCAGCTTTCTTCCCAACTCTCACATCCATACACGACCATGAGAAAAACCACAACCTTGACTAGACCCACCTTAGTCGGCAAACTAATGTCTTGCTTTTGAATATGCTATCTAGGTTGGTCATAACTTTTCCAAGGAGTAAGCGTCTTTTGATTTCATGGCTGCAATCACCATCTGCAGTGATTTTGGAGCCCCCAAAAGTAAAGTCTGACACTGTTTCCACTGTTTCCCCATATATTTCCCATGAAGTGATGGGACCGGATGCCATGATCTTCGTTTTCTGAATGTTGAGCTTTAAGCCAACTTTTTCACTCTCCACTTTCACTTTCATCAAGAGGCTTTTTAGTTCCTCTTCACTTTCTGGCATAAGGGTGGTGTCATCTGCATATCTGAGGTTATTGATATTTCTCCCGGCAATCTTGATTCCAGCTTGGGTTTCTTCCAGTCCAAGGCTATGGTCTTTCCAGTGGTCATATATGGATGTGAGAGTTGGACTGTGAAGAAACCTGAATGCTGAAGAATTGATGCTTTTGAACTGTGGTGTTGGAAAAGACTCTTGATAGTCCCTTGGACTGCAAGGAGATTCAACCAGTCCATCCTAAAGGAGATCAGTCCTGGGTGTTCATTGGAAGGATTGATGTTGAAGCTGAAACTCCAATACTTTGGCCACCTGATGTGAAGAGCTGACTCACTTGAAAAGACCGATTCTGGGAAAGATGGAGGGCAGGAGAACAAGGGGACAACAGCGGATGAGATGGTTGGATGGCATCACTGACTCAATGGGCATGGGTTTGGGTGAACTCCGGGAACTGGTGATGGACAGGGAGGCCTGGCGTGCTGAGGTTCACAGGGTCACAAAGAGTCGGACAAAACTGAGCGACTGAACCGGACTGAGATAAAAGTTAAAATTACCACAGAAGTTGTCTAAGACCTATGTATGCTGGAAAGCAGAGGAAAATATTCCATTCATGAGAAGGAACAATGTTTTAAAGAAATAAGTTTGGGAGAAGCTTTTAGTAAAACATTGTACTTCAGTTTATATCATATATAAAACCTCTAGTAGCTTTTTTTTTTTAAACCAGTAGTTGTCATTAATGAAAACAAAAGATTTAAGCTAACTAAATATAAAAGCTAAATGCTGATTACAAACTTGGGTGCTTTTTTGTGAAGCATGTTCACACACTGTCTTATAGACCTTATTTGAATGTAACTGTTGAATATTGAAATAACAAGTCAATATTCCTTTTATTCACAGGAAGAATATGTAAATACTAGTTTCCATCAATTCTACGTTTTTCATAAGGGGAAAATTGTAACAAAGTTTCTTTGGTAGAAGTCTGTAAGAAAATGATTTTACTAGTGATAAAAACTCCAAAAACAATCTCAGGACATTCTGATAAGCCAGAAGTTTATTTAAAAGATTATGAAAGTTCATTTTATGTAGTAGATAACAGGAAACATACAGAGATGGCATAAAATTGATTCTAATTTCTGTTCTTTAATTTGAAACAAACATGGTCTAATTTTTAGTAAAAGGTTTATAAGAAATATTCATTTTGAATAAATGCTTTGTGGCCTGAGGAAATGAAAAAAGCACATTCATATCTTTCTTTTAACTAATCACTTTTATTCTGAGAAATAGAATTTCCACAAATGGAGTATAAGTATTATACCCAACATCTGTGCATAAATAGATAATTCCATTGACAGAAGTCTCTGAGTAGCTGAATAAAATAAGGAAATATGTAAATAATCAACAATATCATTGAGAAAAATTACTCCTAAAATTCAAGCACAAAATCACATCATTCTCCATATTGTATATCTCCTTTACCTCAAAATAAAAATAATTTCACAATGTTCTTATTTATACATATATAACACATTTAAACCTCTCAAATGTAACACTTTATGTGAAGCTTTCTGGATAAGCTAGATAAAACTGGATAAAATAGATAAAACTTTTCAAATATGCTTCTATGCAAAAAAAAAAAAAAAGGGATCCTTCTGCTTCTCAAATTTCTTTATAGAGACAAATAATAATTGACACTACCATACTGCTAGGAAAAGCTAAAACTGTAAGGGGTATGAAATCTTGTTTAAAATAAATATGATAAGTTACATTTTTATTAAGCTCATATTTCATCTATATTCAGAAAATAAGATTAATGTAAGATCACTGTTCCTGAATGAAGCTGTCCTAATTAAGTGCAAAACAAGATTAAAATGGATAATAAATAACATTTTCTTTGGCCTTTCCTCATCTGTTTCATTTATTTCTACTTTAATTTACTCAAATATAAGTTATGTCAATCAATTTGAATTGAAAGTAGTTCTTGCTAAGACTCTTTCATTCATTACTAGGTTAAAAGCATGCAACAAATGACACTGTGAGAGAAATAGCAATATGTATGCATTTAAAAACAGAAGATACAATGAAATGGTGTTTTTAAGTATAAGAAAAAATTTTATCATTAAACCTCAGAAAAGAATGAGAATTAACCTCTATTTTTATGGGCTTCCCTCATAGCTCAGTTGACAAAGAATCTGCCTGCAATGTAGGAGACCCCAGTTTGATTTCTGGGTCAGGAGGTTCCCCTGGAGAAGGGATAGGCTACCCTCTCCAGTATTCTTGGACTTCCCTTGTGGCTCAGCTGATAAAGAATCCACCTGCAATGTGGGAGACCTGAGCTCAATCCCTGGGTTGGGAAGATCCCCTGGAGAAATGAAAGGCTGCCCACTCCAGTATTCTGGAGGATTCCATGGACTGGAGAATTCCATGGACTATACAGTCCATCAGGTCACAAAGAGTCAGACACAACTTTTCACTTATTATATCCAAGTTATAAGCCTCATAGTGTAACGATTTTTTTCTTCATGAGGATATGTGTTTTATGAGAAACAAAATATAATTTGCAATTGAAAAAAATGCTGCAAAGCATTTTCTTACACTCTAATCAATAAATTCACTTTAGTGACTTCTACCTGTATTTAAAGAAATGAAAACATGCCTGCTCTGGAGAAGGAAATGGCAACCCACTCCAGTATTCTTGCCTGGAGAATCCAGGGACAAAGGAGCCTGGTGGGGTGCCATCAATGGGGTCGCTCAGAGTAGGACATGACTGATGCGACTTAGCAGCAGCAGCAGCATGGATAATGTTATATCACGTGTATACAGTCACATCATGCCAGATGTGGCCAATATAGAGGATTTCCCTCCAGCTCTTTTTTGAACTGACTTGGAGGCCAGGGGCATGATTTTCTCTGGGTAACAGAGACACTCTGGATATGGGGTGGGGGGCTTCCTTCCTCATGGTCATCTTGCAAATGTCTGAAATGGCCTTGCTACTTTCTCCATTGTAACAGTTACAATTTCCTGAAATCCTGTCGCTTGATGAATTTAAGCAATTAAAATTAATAAAATTTAAGCAATTACTTAAGTAAGTTGCTTGAGTTACTAAATGAGAGTACTAAATTAAGGGAATCCCTGAATGTTAATAAATATGTATTAATAGATGCCAGCCTTTGATTATATTTCCAAATATTCTTTCAACAAATCAGTCATAATTATATATTATAGTCCATATATACATTTATTAGATAGTACTGCAGAGAATTTTGGACAAAATTAAAATAGCTAAGGTTTATGGATGAGGAATCGAAATATTTGTTTATATACAATTCTTTCAAATTATGAGAAAAACTTCATTTAAGCAGTATATTTCATTTATGAAAAACAGTAAATGAGGAATCTAGCGAAGCCTCCCACTTGCTTCTTCAATAGTGCATCTCATAATGCAATGAATACTTTCTCACTATGAGCTCATTACAAAGTGGTCCAGTCACATGCCTACTCTGCTAAGCACCTGCCATCTATTTTCCTTTCTTATTCCCATTTTTGGAGAAGGCAATGGCACCCCACTCTAGTACTCCTGCCTGGAAAATCCCATGGATGGAGGAGCCTGGAAGGCTGCAATCCATGGGGTCACTGAGGGTCAGACATGACTGAGCGACTTCACTTTCACTTTTCACTTTCATGCATTGGAGAAGGCAATGGCAACCCACTCCAGTGTTCTTGCCTGGAGAATCCCAGGATGGGGGAGCCTGGTGGGCTGCCGTCTCTGGGGTCACACAGAGTTGGACACGACTGAAGTGACTTAGCAGTAGCAGTAGCAGCAGTATCATCTGAAACTCTTCTCAATGGGAGAATTTCACTTTACAATTTTTCAGGGCCACTGATGAGTGGTGCCGTAGTGAAGTGGCTATGGATGAAATAGATACATCTTTAGACTAGGGCTATTAATTACCCACTCCATCAACTGGTCAGAGGCCATGAGTCTACTTGACAGAGATAAATAGCTAAGTAATAGAACTAGATACCATTTCATGAACTACAAATTGTGCCTTCTGAGCCAGTTACAGAGGAGCCTCGTAGGCTACACTCCATGGGGTCGCTAAGAGTCAGACACGACTGAGCGACTTCACTTTCCCTTTTCACTTTCATGCATTGGAGAAGGAAATGGCAACCCACTCCAGTATTCTTGCCTGGAGAATCCCAGGGACAGAGGAGCCTGGTGGGCTTCCATCTATGGGATCGCACAGAGTCGGACACGACTGACGTAACTTAGCAGCAGCAGCAGCAGCAGCAGAGCCAGTTATAGCCTTCCATTTATGTAGCACATCCCTTCTATAATAAAATATAATTATACACATCCATTTTTATGGTTTGATAACTTATATAAATCCCATTCATGACAGCAGTTTGGGTTGCCTAGTCACTTAGTAGGCATGGTTGGCCATTCAGATTTACTAGGGCCCAGGAGCTAACAAGATGATATTTTTCACCCAGAAGTCAGTAACAGACAACAGAGGGCTTGGCCATATTCCAAAACTAAAAGGTGTAAACATTATTTTTCTATTGAGGTTGCAGAGTTTCCACAGATCACCTTGGTTTGCCCCAGACACTGGTACTGCCATCACATCTGATAGGAAAAGAGGTCCAGTTGACCGGGCAATGTGTCCCATTGATCTGGGATTCTTTAAAATGAGGAGATGTACAAGTTGTCAAATAAATAAATAACTGAAGTAGTTTGCCGTCATATGTTATTTGTAGCCCCAAATATGCAGACACCGAGCAACTTGTCTCACTTTAGAAGATACCCCCAAACATATCTCAGTTCTCAAGCACTTCATTAGTAATTTGGGCCAAACTTCCCCTAAGCATATTTTTTACATTCTGGCACATGTCTGTCTTTTTCTTTTTTTCCTTTCATGCGGACCACTTTTAAAGTATTTATTTAAGTTCTTACAATATTACTTCTATTTTATGTTTTGGTTTTTTTGGCCATGAGGTATGCAGGATCGTAGCTCCCTGACCAGAGATTGAACCCACACTCCTTTCATTGAAGGCGAGGTCTTAACCAATAGACCTCTAGGGAAGTCCTTGGCACACATCTTAATAAGTCAGACAGAGTATTTTCAACTTCCTCCTTTCCAGGTCCCATTACCACACTGAAATGGGTCAGCCTGATATTCTACAGTACATGAAGCTGACCAAGATGTCTGAACTATGTTACAACAAGGAGTAAACTTACCATGTAGTCCCATGAAGGATAAACTTCTGATTTTATGTCATCTGCCTTGCTCATTGGAAGTGGAAATAAGTTATTTTCCAGGCGAAAATCTTTATACAAATACCAGACATTATGGGGGTGGGGTCAACTATTGTATATATATACACCTGGGATCACAGCTGTAGTTAGCATCAACATCTCATTAAGTCTAGGATAGCCTACTGTGATTTTCTATGAATACATTGGCTTTTGAAGGTAAACACATGAGGTAATATGGGCTGTGGTAGCAGTCACCACACCTGCATCTTTCAAGACTTGCTGCTAGCACTAAATCTCTGTGATACAGGCAAATGTGTAGACTTGCTTTTGGTTGACATATTGGAAGAATGAGGAAGTTCCAGTAGCCCTATTTGCCCTTATTGTAAAATCTCTTCTAATGGCCAGGGAATCACTTGTGGATTATCTCTGATCCCAAGTATTTCTCTTCACAATATGTATTTCAGCACTGGTCAAAGAACCAAAAATTAAGCTATTGTCTCATTGAAACAATATGAAATCTAGAGGTCTCTGAGAGGCTGGATACTGTAAAACTCTTAGATGAAAGCACAGGCAGAACACGTTCTGATATAAATCACAGCAATATCTTATTGAATCCACGTCCTAGAGTAACGAAAGAAAAAACAAAAACAAATGGGACCTAATTAAATTAAAATCTTTTGCACAGCAAAGGAAACCATAAACAAAAGGAAAAAACCTCAGAATTGGAGAAAATATAACTGACAAAGGATTAATCTCCAAAATACACACACAACTCATGAAGCTCAATATAAATTTTTTTTTAATGGGTGGAGGATCTAAATCGACATTTGTTCAAAGACATATAGATGGCCAAAAAAAAAGCACATGAAAAGATGCTCAACATTGCTAATTCATAGAGAAACGCAAATCAAAACTACAAAGAGGTATCGTCTCACACTGGTCAGAACAGACATCATCAAAAAATCAACAAACAATAGATGTGGAGAGGGTGTGGAGAAAAGGAAACTTCCTGCACTGCCAGTGGGAGTGTAAATTCATACAACCATTTTGGAAAACAGTATGAAAGTACTTAAATATAAAACTACCATACAACCCAGCAATCCACCTTGGGCGTATATTTGGAGAAAGCCATAATTCTAAAAGATATGTGCACCCAACATACACTGCAGCATTACTTATGATAGCCAAGAGAGGCAAGCAACATAAATGACCACTTGCAGATGAGTGGATAAAAAAGATGTAGACATATATAGGGCGGAATTTTACTCAGCCTTAAAAGGAACGAAATAACGCCATTTGTAGCAACTTGGACAGACCTACACACTGTCATACAGAGTGAAGTCAGACAAATATATGCTATTGCTTATGTGTGGGATCTTAAAAAATGATACAAATGAACTTATTTACAAAACAGAAAGAGCAGAAAACAAACCTACAGTTACCAGGGGGAAAGGAGAGGAGGGATAAATCGGGAGATTGGGACTGATATATACACACTAATTATATAAAATGTGCTTGACTGCTCAGTCGTGTCTCACTCTTTGTGACCCTTTGGACTGTATCCTGCCAGGCTCCTATGCCCATGGGATTTTTTAGGCAAGAATACTGAATGGGTTGCCATTTCCTCTTCCCAACGGTCTTCTCCACCCAGAGATGGAACCGATAACTGTTGAGTCTCCTGATTTGGCAGGCAAATTCTTTACCACTAAGTCATCAGGGAAGAGACAGACAGACAGACAGACACGCACAGCACACACACACATGGCATAGGGCATGGCAAACCATTCCAATGTTTTTGCCTAGAGAATCAGACGGGTGAGGGAGCCTGGCGGGCTGCAGTGCATGGGTTCACAAAGAATCAGACATGACTGAAGTGATTTAGCATGCACAATACACACACATATATACAACTGATTCACTTTGCTGTATACCTGAAAATAACGCACTGTAAATCAACTATATGCTAGTAAAAGAAAAAAAAAAGAAAGAAAGAAAGAAAGAAAAATGTGAGATTAACTCGATTCAAGAATCCATTGCTTAAACTCCTTCAAGATTCATTTTGAAGTTGGAACACAATGGTGAATTAAGTCTTTACAGACTGTTATCAATTAGAGCCAAAATCAATTACTCCCAGAAAGTCAAGAAATTTTCTTTCCTAAAAAAAGCAGAAACATTACTTTGCCAACAAAGGTCCATCTAGTCAAGGCTATGGTTTTTCCAGTAGTCATGTATGGATGTGAGAGTTGGACTATAAAGAAAGCTGATCACAGAAGAATTGATGCTTTTAAACTGTGGTGTTGGAGAAGAGTCTTGAGAGTCCCTTGAACAGCAAGGAGCTCCAACCAGTCCATCCTAAAGGAGATCAGTCCTGAGCGTTCATTGGAAGGACTGATGCTGAAGCTGAAATTCCAATACTTCGGTCACCTGATGCGAAGAACTGACTCATTTGAAAAGACCCTGATGCTGGGAAAGATTGAGGGCAGGAGGAGAAGGTGATGACAGAGGATGAGATGTTTGGATGGCATTACTGACTCAATGGACATGAGTTTGGGTGGACTCTGGCAGTTGGTGATGGACAAGGCCTGGCGTGCTGCAGTCCATGGGGTTGTTCAGTCAGACACAACGAGTGACTGAAATGAACTGAAGGGTACTTTCATCCTAACAAGTGGCAACAGATTATGAGAAGATTTACATGCACATACTTCTGGATTAACTGCAGTGTTCTATTTCAAAGAGGTAGACCCCTTACCCCATCCTCCATTATTTGAAGGTCACAGGGTCTGCCGACTGTCCTGGCTTGAGCACTCTGAGTTTCCACTACAGAGCGTTATCTCAAGATAAGTTTCTTCCACCAGAACTGGAGTTTGAATTTGCTGCTTATAAATGTCAAATCCAGTTATTTCTAGTGGTCCAACAATCAAGTGTATATCACCACAGATTTTGCATGTAAAAATTCAATTCTGATCACCACTATTGTGGTAATTGCGCCGATCTTGTCTCTGAATGTAAATCACATCTACCTGGCTACTACTGCTTTTACACATCCCTTTCTCAGTGATACAAGGAAATCCACCTCCACTGCAGCATTCCCATCATTTGCATACTACACAGGACATTTACTTTAGAGATTTGTCAAGAAGGTTAGTGACACACACCCCAATGTATTTTTTAAGGAAATGAGTGATGGCTTGATATATCTACACGGGACTATAGTCTTTGGATCAAAAAAACTGTGCTTTCAGGAGTCAGCTACCACTAAATTAATTACAGTTATCACTTATTATTCACTGCTTGGTTAAGAATAATTTTATCTTTACAAAAGCGTGAATGTGCTGAGGCCAATAAAAACAACATGACGTGTATGTGAAAGTGGCAGGAGCTCAGAACATAGATTATCATTTCTTTGAGAATACAGACTCACTCAAAAGTTCATGGTTCTATCTTCTAAGGTTCTCAGATTGGTGATTGAAGTCATAGGCACCACTGATCTCGTGCAAGGATGTCCTGACATAATCACACTGGTCACAAATGAGTAATACAGTATACATCATAAGAGCAATTCTTAACTGAGAAACGCATTACTTTGGATGAATTTTGCAAACAAGCTTTTCACTTGTGAAATTGTTCTATATAACTAGAGGTTAATTTCTAGAACAAGATATATTTCGATGAAAGTTTTTCTTAAAAGTATTGCAAATTTCCTTGTTTTCTTACAGAGTATGTTAAATATAATTTGAATATTTCTTCATGGCTATGAATGAATAATATATTCATAACATGAATAACATAACATAATGAATAACAACTGTAACTTCTATAATTTTTACACAGAAGTGGTTCTTAAGTGTGATACTCAAACCATCATCATCAGCAACTGGGAAATTTTTGAAATGTTAAATCGTAGGCCTCACTTCAGATCTAATAACTAGAAAGTTGCTAATGATTTTGATGCCCACTAAAGCAGAACACAGATCTGTAGAAACATTTATGCTTCTGCTAGAGCATAGGGTCAGGCACGTTGAGGTTTAAATGTGAATCCTTAACCACATGACTTCCCTGGTGGCTCAGACGGTAAAGCGTCTGTCTACAATCCAGGGCACCTGGGTATCCCTTGGAGAAGGAAGTGGCAAATCACTCCAGTACTACTGCCTGGAGAATCCCATGGACAGAGGAGCCTGGTAGGCTACAGTCCATAGGGTCACAGAGAGTCGGACATGACTGAGTGACTTCACTTTAACCGTATGACCTTGGGAAAGTTATCTAACATACCCAAAGTGAAAATTCCTCTTAGGTAAGCTAAACTTTACAGAATCATGAGGATAAGATAAGCAATTAAATGTAAATGCCTTAGTGCAGTGCTTAATTCAGTAACAACTTAGTAAATGACTGAAACTTTAAAAAATTATAACATATAGCTATTTAATACAAATTCATCCTCATTTTTTAATGTACATTTAACACATTTATTAAGTTCTAAAATTATCTTCTTTCTTTTAATATGTAGTTTCTATAAATAAAGAGCTAGATTGGAAAAAAAATTGGTATCTTATCTAATTAGTATCTTTAAAGATTTTGAGCTTACTCCTAGATAACTGAGAAAGCCAGAAATCTTAACTCTTACCTAATTTTATTGAAAAAAAGTCTTCATATAGAATATCCAGTTTGTTTTTCTTTTTTTTACAGTTTTATAAGATCCCAATTAAGCATATAGGAAAATAATTTTGAGAGAAGTTTGATTTCCATGTATACGATAGTAAAGAAAGATACAATTAGACCTAAAATAAATTGAAGAATTATAATTGTTCCTTTACTACATTCTTTCAAATTCAAAATACTGGGAAACTTGGAAGGCTAAATAAAGAGAAATTATTTTGCAACAGCCAAGACTTTTAATTGGGTTTCCCTGAGGCATGCAGAGTTAAACAACTTAGCAAGCAAGTATAAATGTGATTCATTTTCAGAGGTGAGAATGCAAAGATACAATAGAAATATTAGATCTCAATGGTGAAAAGAAATTGAACTAATTTGAAATAAAAACTCAGCAGATACTGTTGCTTTGTTGTTTTCTGTCACTGAATGTCAAAAGAAAAGCCTTCCATCAGCACTTTTAGACTTGTAAGCAGTTTTTTCTTGTACCAGCCATACAACAAACACAGAAAGTAATACCTTTTGTAACCTTTCATAATTTCAGAACTGAGGATTGATAGTCATTATTCCTTTTCATATATGAATTAAAAGTCAATATATTAAATGTGAAGTATTTACTAAAATATCTTTTAACAATGACTGGTATTATACTGAACACTTAATATGTCCTTCAAAAAAAAAGGATACATGGTATCAAAAATTCATTCCAAACTTATTTCAACTTGTACTGAATTGATGTAGACTTGAAGAAAGTCTTATGTGGATATCAAGTTTGCTTTTATTTTTCTCTGGTCAATGTTGCTCTTATCTTTTACTTGAAAAGGAAAAAAGATGAAAATGAGTCTGAGCATGGAGTTGAAAATCATAAATTTGGCTATATTACCATCCTCATCTTTGGCTCCATGAAAACAGCAAGACTAAACTTCATTGCTGTTATATAACTGGCACAAACCAGCCTTTAAAAAAGTCACATTTAAACATCTATTTACAAAATTAAATTGCTCTATTACTTAAGGCAATTCACCATTCTCTTTTTCTTCAAATACTTTTTCAACTGTAGAGATTTTGTCCCATACATTGTCCTAAATTTATTACAATATTTTCTCTCTGATATATTAATATCAAAAAACTCATTCATATTTAAATTGCCTTTGCTTGGTCTACTCATAGTCCCATTCAATGAATTTTCTTTTCCTTATAGTCAAGTTTCTAAAAAAGGGGGGGAAAAAAAAAGATTTTATCCTACCAATATTTTCTTAAATTCCCACTGACTTAACCACTGCAACCAATCAACTACCAAGCAACAGAAATCCACTAAAATTATTTATCTAACAGTGAGCATAGGCTAACATTATGCTGCAATAACAAACAATCCCCAATACTCATTAGATTAAATTAATAGTAGTTTAATTATTACACAAAGTTGGTAGGGTCCCAGGTTGGAAGCCTCACTCATTTATAAAAGTAACTTCTCAACACAAAATTTCATAATGAAAATAGAAGAGCATGGATAATTTTACTGCTCTATTTGTAAGTGCATCAATCTAAAAGTGATATTTCTATTCACCTTTTGTGGACAAAGCAAGTGATGCCTTATTAAAATATGAGGGGAGAGTGATACATGAAGGAAAAGTTACTTTTAAACAAAAAGTAAATCTTGATTTTGAAAATTCAACCTACCCAAATCCAAACTGGGAAAGAAGTGCACCAAGGCTGTATATTGTCATCCTCCTTATTTAACTTATACACAGAGTAATCATGAGAAATACTGGACTGGATTAAACAGAAGCTGGAATCAAGATTGCTGGGAGAAATATCAATAACCTCAGATATGCAGATGATGCCACCCTTATGGCAGAAAGTGAAGAAGCACTAAAGCTCAACATTCAGAAAACGAAGATCATGGCATCTGGTCCCATCACTTCATGGCAAATAGATGGGGGAACAATGGAAACATGACAGACTTTATTTTGGGGGGCTCCTAAATCTCTGCAGATGGTGACTGCAACCCTGAAATTAAAAAATGCTTGGTCCTTGGAAGAAAAGTTATGACCAACCTAGACAGCATATTAAAAAGTATGAATGTGACAGTTGGACTTTAAAGAAAGCTGAGCACCTAAGAATTGATGCGTTTTAACTGTGGTGTTGGAGAAGACTCTTGAGAGTCCCTTGGACTGCAAGGAGATCCAACCAATTCATCCTAAAGGAAATCAGTCCTGAATATCCATTGGATGGACTGATGCTGAAGCTGAAGCTCCAACATTTTGTCCATCTGATGCGAAGAGCTGTCTCATTTGAAAAGACCCTGATGCTGGGAAAGATTGAAGATGGAGGAGAAGGAGACACCAGAGGATGAGATGGTTGGATGGCATCAACTCAACGGACAGGAGTCTGAGCAGGCTCCAGGAGTTGGTGATAGACAGGGAAGCCTGGCATGCTATAGTCCATGGGATTGCAAAGAATTGGACATGCCTTAGCCACTGAACTGAATTGAACTGAACCTACCCACATGACAAAGGAAACTAAATTTAAGAAATTCATTATTAAAGAGAAAGTTCTAGAAACAGTCAAGGATGTGGCTATACTACTCAAAAGAACAAAGTATTTAGTTATTTAAAAGGATCTTGAGAAGTTAAGTTTAAGAATCTCATTCCTTAATCTAACCAGTGATCTTGGGAAACTTGGGTTCATTATCCCCCAGTCACCTCAGTAAAAGTTAAAATAGAGATAATATGACATAAGAAATATTTTTTTGTTGTTTAATGGCATGAATCCCCATGACATGCCAGGAGAAGAACAAAGTTAGAGACTTGTATAGCAGCAGAAATATTGCTAACTTGGACTAAAAGGGGCAGAGACAGTACAAAATGAAAGATATTCAACACCAATAGGATGATGAAACCACTCTGCTACAAAACCCCTCTCTCTTTCAGTGGGGGGAAAAATATGACTAGGAAGATGGAGAAGAGTACTCTGAGAGCGGAATCAAGGACTGTAGAGAATTATTCCCAGGCCTTACAACCTAATGGGGTTTTCACATTAGATTTCAAAATGGCTTGAGAACAGTGACTCATTTTTTTCTTCCATTTTCTCCACTTTTGAACCAGAATGTCTATAATATTTTCATATTCCTGTCCTACCACTGCATTTTGAAAATGCACAATCTGTTTATTTAGTATCACAGGTCCAAATATAAATAGGAATTATAATCACAATGGATTATATCCAGAGCTTCACTCACACCTGATTTAGAGGACTGGTTAATAAAATTTGGGAATTTAATACTGGTAATACTTAGTTAAGATTTTGAAAATTTGAGTTGATATTATCATAGAGTGAAACCTTTAGGGCTTTTGCATTGGGGTGAATATATTTTTCATGTGCGTTGAATATGAATATTTGGTAGACTGAAATAGGCAGGATAATGATTCCCCAAAATGGCTATACCCTAACCCCTAGAGTTAGTGAATAAGTTACATGGGACTTTGCAAATAAAATTATGGTTTTAATCTTAATAGAGAGATTTTTCTGAATTATCAGGTAAACTCTATTCACCCCCTTGGACTCTAATGAGGAAGAACCAAAATCAGATAATATGTGAATATAGAATAGATATCAGGAAACAAAGTAGGAGAGGAATTAGAACCACTTTTTCTCACTCTGAAGACGGAGAAGGAATTATGAGCCAAGAGATGTGAGTGGTCGCAAAAGCTAAGCACAGTTCTCACACTGACAGCTGGCCAGAAAATAGGACCTCAGTCCTGTAAACACACGTCATAGACTTCTGCAAAAATCTCGAACTGCAAGGAAACAGATTCTCTCTTTGAGCCTCTAGAAAAGGAACGCAGTTGGTCAACACCAAGATTTTAGACTTTCAAAAACTATATAAATTTTCTGACCTACAGAAATGTGAGGCAATAAATCTGTACTATTTTTAAGTGGCTAAGTTTGCAGTAATTTGTAAATGGCAGTAACAGAAAAATAATGCAAATATACACACACATACACACTTCTGTGTATAGTACATATACTTACACATACACATGTTCTTATATATAGAAAATGTTTCCAGAACATTTTTAGGAAATGTTTCATTAGTAGTATATAATGAATAGCATTTTTACTATATCTGTTGTGAAAATAACTGTAGACTCTGAGGGTAGTAACTTGTTTAGATAATAAAGGTAGTAACTTTGTTAGAAACACTATAAGAAGTAGCCTCATCAGATGAAAAGGATTGATCACATTTAGGGCTATAGATAAACTATCATTAAATCTTCAGCACTTAGCCTCATTTCATTTCTCTCCTGTCTGCCTTATGGATAATGTTACTCTAGCATTTGAGCCTCTTACTTTCACTTAACTAATAATTTCCTTCTTTTATTTTTTAGAAAGGAATATGAATGGGAAGAAAATTAAAAATGATGGTATATGGCAGAATAGTTTCTGAGACCATTGTATCAGTATGTAAACTGGTGACAGTTTCAAAAACAACACTTTTTAACCATGTTAAATAATTGTCTTTTGTCTTTGTAATTTACTTGAAGATATTAAAGTCCATTTGCACCAATTTACTAAACATGAAACCATGTGGTATTATTTCACTCAGAAATAAAGGTACAAGATTATAAACTGTGCCTTAATCTTACTGAACACTCTCCAATGTGACATTTTTAGAGGGTATTTTTTTTTTTTTGTAACAGAATTGAAAGACAAAAGGTCAGTGGCAATCCATCACTAGAGTGAGAAAAATCTAGTAATAAAAAACTGCAATAAAGTAAGTATAAGAAAGCCTAAGAGTGCGGTCATATAGTAATAAAAATATAATAAATGGGCTTGGGAAAGATAAGAGTTATCTACTTTAGTAAACCAGAAATAGTCACAATTGACCAGAAAAGATAGCACTCTACATGGAGAATTAACCTCAAGTTTAACAAACAAGTAGAGAACTGACAAAGTTTAAACAATTGGAATAGAATTACAAAGCCTTTCTTCATTTTGTGTCAAAACAAGAATAATAATTGCCCTAGGATGTATTGCCTAAGAATATATATTTTTAAATCAAAAGTGACAGCTGAAGACCAAACATGCAGATACAATCTAATAAACACTTTATTTAAAAACACATTAATTTTGTTACAAAACATTTATCTTTCCCAAAATAATCACTTGTAGAAACTTTTACTATATACGTGAATGATTAAAATATTTCTTTGATAAATTGTTTTGAAATAAACTGATTTTAAAAATAAATGTTTTATCCAGACTTGGCCAAACTTACAGTTATTAAGCTTCCCAGTTTAAGTCATTCTGTCTTAAAAATAATATGAAAGTATTGACATACTTTTTGAAAAAGATTACCCTATATCCTTTATCTCACAGGGTAGCTATGTTTTACCAACATTTTTCAAGGGATATTCTATAAAGCCTCTTGAGAAACCTGTATGCAGGTCAGGAAGCAACAGTTAGAACTGGACATGGAACAACAGACTGGTTCCAAATAGGGAAAGGAATATGTCAAGGCTGTATATTGTTACCCTGCTTATTGAACTTCTATGCAGAGTACATCATGAGAAACGCTGGCTGGAGGAAGCACAAGCTGGAATCAAGATTGCCGGGAAAAATATCAATAACCTCAGATATGCAGATGATACTACCCTTACGGCAGAAAGTGAAGAGGAACTAAAAAGCCTCTTGATGAAAGTGAAAGAGGAGAGTGAAAAATTTGGCTTAAAGCTCAACATTCAGACAACTAAGATCATGGTATCTGATCCCATCACTTCACGGCAGATAGATGGGGAAATGGTGGAAACAGTGTCAGACTTTATTTTTCTGGGCTCCAAAATCACTGCAGATGGCAACTGCATGCCATGCAAATTAAAAGACGCATGTACTCCTTGGAAGGAAAGTTAGTGACCAACCTAGATAGCGTATTCAAAGCAGAGACATTACTTTACCAACAAAAGTCCATCAAATCAAGGCTATTCTTTTTCCAGTAGTCATGTATGGGTGTGAAAGTTGGACTATAAAGAAATCTGAGCACCAAAGAATTGATGTTTTTGAACTGTGGTGTTGGAGAAGACCCTTGTGAGTCCCTTGGATTGCAAGTAGATCTAACCAGTCTATCCAAAGGAGATCAGTCCTGGGTGTTCATTGGAAGGACTGATGTTGAAGCTGAAATTCCAATACTTTGGCCACCTCATGCAAAGAGCTGACTCATTTGAAAATACCCTGATGCTGGGAGGGATTGGGGGCAGGAGGAGAAGGGGACAATAGAGGATGAGATGGTTGGATGGCATCATTGACTCGATGGACCTGGGTTTGTGTAGACTCTAGGAGCTGGTGATCGACAGGGAAAGTTGGACACAACTGAGGGACTGAACTGAATGGATTCTATAAAGCAAAAATAAAACTTTTCTTCCTGATAAAATTATTTCACCTATTGATGAAATATACCTTCTATGGAGACTAAGAGAGGCACCATAGCATAAAAAAGTAAAAGAGAAACTGAGTTTATGCCAGTTTGCCAATTCTTAGTATGGTGATATGGTGTGTGTCATTTGAAAAGGCTACTCCACATACCCCCACAATGCAGATCCATAACCTCCTCCAAGAATTTGGTAAATAATTCACTTTCTCTTTGTGACCTTATTTCCTAAACTCTCTTTAGTCATTCTCTAGTCACAGTAGATATTAATTCACATTAATATCTGACATCACTTGATACAAATTATTTGGAAATCTTCCCTGTGGCATTCCAAAAGTCATATTTCTTTCTTTTTTTTTAATTTTAGGCTTATTTTCAGCTAACAAGAAGCTGAAAATCATAACAACTATATTTCAATGATTAAGACCTCTTTCCACATTCTCTATATTTTTCCTATTCAGGTTAGATAAATGCTTTCAGAATATTGTTGGAGCTAACTAGGCATTTCAGTATGTTACATTATCATCCCAAATCCTATGCAACACCAAAATTTTTAATCAGTCTCTTAAATAATATTCTACTTACTCAGATAACACTATCAGAAGGCAGGTTCAACCTTTTAGGTTTTGGCAGAGTCACTGCAAGGATGCAATGCCCACTGTAATAAATACAGAAATGGAGGTCATAATCCCCAAAGCTAACAAAGAACAAAATGTTATTTTGTTTATTGCTACTGTAATATAGTTTCATAGAGTTCTCTGGGAGAAAAATACTTGCATTTCTAGTTTATGATGGCTTAAACTCAATTTTCTGAATGCCATAACTAGAACTAAACTTTACTCCAGTGTATATAATAGAAAAAATATGCAATATTTTGGTCTGTAGCCAACTAATGAAAGCTTCCATGAAATGAGATGCCTATCTGTGTCTTGTTTATGAAATTCTGAACCCTAGTATATATTATAAAAATGACTATTTTTATATATTTATTTTAATCTTCATATTAGGCCATAATGATTTTTAAGTAGTTCAGTAATTAAGACTTTCTATTACCAAATCTTTCAATTTGGAATTATCATATTGTGGTATCAATTAAAAAACATTATTGATGTAATAATTTATAGCTCAAAATAAATGTATTATTCACAGATGCTGCAAAAATTTAATTTGTAATATATCAAAACTGTGCTTTTTCATGTTTACCATGGTTTTTAAACCTCAGCCAGACCAACCCACTTATCAACTGTTCCTCATTTTTGAGAACAGGTTGACATACTGTTATGTAACTGTTGCTTTTATATAATATATTTAAAGGATAGTCTTATATCCAAGTGTCAGACAAAGTAAAAAAGTACCAATTCATCTGTCTTTCAGAGAATGTAGAATTTTAACCAACTTGACATTTGCTGATCTATTTCCATTGTAGATTAGAAAATTGCACTAAATATAATAAAATATTCTGAGAAATTTAACATTCAAAGGGTTTATCAAAAACTGAGTTGTCAAATGACTACAGTGTCAGCATGGAATGATTTATATTTTCCATTTCATCTTTGAATGAAATTGAGCAGAGATTTCTTGGAAGAAAAAATTGGTTTCATTATAGTTGTACATGCTAATAATCATTGAGAATTCAGCCATTACATATCTTACAGGACACTTACTCATGGCAGTAAGGTGTCTATGTAACTTCAGGAACCAGATTGTCTAAAAGTGAGCTCATGGAATAGAGTCAACAAAATCTGGCTTGTGATTGTAGACAATAAAAATATATTCTAGGTCAGGAACTAAAATATTTCACAAAATAATCCAAAGGTGAGCATTATTATAGAATTGCATAAAAAAATGGAACACGCTTTTGGGGCCATTGATAGAATACAGGCAAATGTGTATTTCAAGAAATAGTACTGGTGTGTTGCTATTGTTCAGGACCAGTTTGACAAATGCATATACCAAAATATATGACAGAATCATATATTTAAATGAAAAGGGAATAGATGTAATCACTGAAATCAGGCCTGGGTTCAAATTTCAAATCTGGCATATAAATTTGTGAACTTGGGCAAGCTTTTTCTCTTTTATTAGTTTCAAGTTTCTCTCCTTAAAAAAAAAGTTATAAAAACCACCTCAAATTTATAAAACTGAAAATAAATGCACTATATATGCATTTATTTTGGTACTTGGAGGTATTGGTACTTGGAGGTATTGGTACTTGGTATTTGGTACTTGGCATGTCTGTAGATCTTCATGGATAACAAGAACTTCTATTATAAAAAGCACACAGTCAGGGATTTTACAATACTTTCTTTAACAACTAACTTTTTGAACTCTCTCACACCTCTGAGAAATTTCTCATTTCTTTTTCCATGACCCAGTTCACATCAAGCAGTTGGTAAGTTTCACAGTATGCTTGCCAATGTTTATGGTCTGCTGGGAGTATGTCCCTACAGCTAAATGCCCAGGTTATTGAGGCAAAGAAAGTGAAAGTGTTAGTTGCTCAGTCATGTCTGACTCTTTGCAACCCTATGAACTGTAGTCAATCAGACTCCTCTGTCCATGAAATTCTCTAGGCAAGAATACTAGAATAGGTAGCTGTTCCCTTCTCCAGGGGATCTTGCAAACAGCAGTTTAAAGCCAAGATCTACTACTTGTTAGATGTGAGATTCTAGGAAAATCATTAGGCATCTCATTCTTAATTTCTGTAATAATCTTATAAAGTCAAGCTGAAGATTACATAATATAATGAATGCAGGATGATCAGCCAATGATATTCCAGAAAAAGTTATCACCCAAAGTTAGTTATTGCAACCTATACTTTAGCAACATCCCCTGTGTGTGTTTCTGCACTGTGGCCCAGCAGTTTGTAACTGGAGGCATTTTCCCCCCAGGAGGTACTTCGCACGTCTGTAGACCTTCATGGATGACAAGACTAGAGAATGAGTATGGCTGGTAGAGATCTTGGAAGCGGCAACACATCCTAAAAGTGCATGCAAGTGCACGCAAAGAATTGTCTGATCCAAAATGAAAATGGAAACACTTAGCAAAAATGAAAAAATGTAATAGCCCCAATATCTTCTAAAGTGTTTTCTTTTTTGATTCAAAATATTCCTTCTGTGTAACAATTTCTTTTCCAACTTAATGCCATTGGAAATGTCCTCCTCCGCTAGTGGGAGGTCTGATTCAAATGCAATTTTATCAAAAAAATCTCCAAGAAGAAACCTTTTTATCATCAGTATGCTCAAAGTACTTGACACATTGATGGCAATTCTGCTTCAATATTACATTTGTATTTATTTACACTACCTGTGTAGTGATTTTTTGGTTATTAATTTGGGAAGTCCTTTAATCCAAAGACATGTCATAATTGTCTTTAAACATGTGCTTCTCGTTTCATTTCTTATTATAAAGTATTAAATTACCTAGACATTCAAACATATATTTTAATTTATTCTAGAGAATTAAACTAAACATTTAAGGTATATGATGAGAAGAAGATGGAGTTTGGGAAAATTATTTGAAAAACCTTAAGTATACAGTTTTATATAGATAATTTACTTCCACTATAAAATTGCGACTTACTATAATTTCAATATTGAGATGTTTTTGCTTTCTGTATACATCTTGGCACAAATCTGAAATTGATGAGAATTTGATACTTGAAATAGCTTTTTATCTGCTCAGAAAAATAATTTTTTTTTCTGATTGAATTTCTAGAATGCCTCATATAGAATAATTTAATGGCCAAATCGTTTACTAGAAGATACACAAATATCACAATCAAATGAGGAAATACTGACTTGGTGATTATTGAATTTATTTTTACTAATATGGAACTGGAATATTCATCTAAAAATAACATTTATTTCTGAGCACTGAATCAATTCCTGGAAGCCTAAAATGATTTAGGAAATGCTATTCAGCATGTTTCCAAATATGTTTAAATATAGTTGAAAGCAGAAAACTAAAGTTAGATTTAAAAATAACCTGGGAGGAGGAGATCAAATAGTGATCAGGAAAACCTTGGGCTCACCTCCCCCTATGAACACATCAAAAATATATCTACACATAGAGCAATTCTCAACAAGCTGTATACCAGCAGAAAGACCCTTATGCTGCAAAGTTATAAGGAATGATCTACATAGAGTCAGGCAGGACATGAAGACAAGCAATCAATTCAGGACCTGTACCTCTAGGAGAGGACAGAAGGGAAGAGGAATTCTGTGGGTTCAAACATCCTCCCTGGGAGAGAGTGGTTTGCAGCTGATGCTGGAAACCCCAGCCCTGATGTCCAACACCAGGAAGAAGAACTTCCTTACCTCACATGAAAACCAGTGGAACTAATAAGAAACCTAGCCCCTGCTCATTAAGAACATGCACATGCAGGCTTACTTCCAGGAACAAGTTAGAGGAAGCAGTTTGAGATTTCCCAAGGCTCTGGCCAGTTATTTTGCAACTGCCAAGTCCCTCCAACTTTGGTATTGCTCCCACCTAGGATGAAGGCTGCCACCGCAGAGGAAACTTTGCAGTCGAGGGAGACAGAATAGGCTCGGACCTGGCATTGCATCTGAACAGGGTGGGGGCAGTGGCTGCTGGCACTTACAGAGGTAATGGATTAGGGGCAATCTCAAGCTGTCACTGGTGTGCTGCGACCATCCCAGCCTGTGCACCAGCTGACACCCACTATCCACTCCAGCCCCTCTTGCTTTGGTACAGATTTCCATGAGGGTGAAGGCTATCACTGCTGATAATGGTGCATAATTGTGGGGACTAGTTCACTTCAGTCCAGTTGCTCAGCCGCATCTGACTCTTTGCGACCCCATGAATTGCAGCATGCCAGGCCTCCCTGTCCATCACCAACTCCCGGAGTTTACCTGAATTTATGTCCATCGAGTCAGTGATGCCATCCAGCCATCTTATCCTCGGTCGTCCCCTTCTCCTCCTGCCCCCAATCCCTCCCAGCATCAGAGTCTTTTCCAATGAGTCCACTCTTTGCATGAGGTGGCCAAAGTACTGGAGTTTCAGCTTTAGCATCATTCCTCTCAAAGAACACCCAGGACTGATCTCCTTTAGAATGGACTGGTTGGTTGTCCTTGCAGTCCAAGGAACTCTCAAGAGTCTTCTCCAACACTACCGTTCAAAAGAATCAATTCTTCGGTGCTCAGATTTCTTCACAGTCCAACTCTCACATCCATACATGATCACCAGAAAAACCATAGCCTTGACTAGAAGAACCTATGTTGGCAAAGTAATGTCTCTGCTTTTGAATATGCTATCTAGGTTGGTCATAACTTTCCTTCCAAGGAGTAAGTGTCTTTTAATTTCAAGGCTGTAATCACCACCTGCAGTGATTTTGGAGCCCCCCCAAAAAAAGTCTGACACTGTTTCCACTGTTTCCCCATCTATTTCCCATGAAGTGATGGGACCAGATGCCATGATCTTCGTTCTCTGAATGTTGAGCTTTAAGCCAACTTTTTCACTCTCCTCTTTCACTTTCAAGAGGCTTTTTAGTTCCTCTTCACTTTCTGCCATAAGGGTGGTGTCATCTGCATGTCTGAGGTTATTGATATTTCTCCTGGCAATCTTGATTCCTGCTTTTGCTTCCTCCAGTCAGCATTTCTCATGATGTACTCTGCTAAGAAGTTAAACAAGCAGGGTGACAATATACAGCCTTGAAGTACTCCTTTTCCTATTTGGAACCAGTCTGTTGTTCCATGTCCAGTTCTAACTGTTGCTTCCTGACCTGCATATAGGTTTCTCAAGAGGTAGGTCAGGTGGTCTGGTATTCCCATCTCTTTCAGAATTTTCCACAGTTTATTGTGATCCACACAGTCAAACGCTTTGGCAAGCAAAGAAGAAATAGATGTTTTTCTGAAACTCTCTGGCTTTTTCCATGATCCAGCAGATGATGGCAATTTGATCTCTGGTTCCTCTGCCTTTTTTAAAACCAGCTTGAACATCTGGAAGTTCACAGTTCATGTATTGCTGAAGCCTGGCTTGGAGAACTTTGAGCATTACTTTACTAGTGTGTGAGATGAGTGCAATTACGTGGTAGTTTGAGCATTCTTTGGGATTGGAATGAAAACTGACCTTTTCCAGTCCTGTGTTCACTGCTGAGTCTTCAAAATTTGCTGGCATATTGAGTGCAGCACTTTCACAGCATCATCTTTCAGGATTTGAAACAGCTCAACTGGAATTCCATCACCTCCACTAGCTTTGTTTGTAGTGATGCTTTCTATGGCCGCTTGACTTCACATTCCAGGATGTCTGGCTCTAGTTGAGTGATCACACCATCGTGATTATCTTGGTCGTGAAGATCTTTTTTGTACAGTTCTTCTGTGTATTCTTGCCAGCTCTTCTTAATATCTTCTGCTTCTGTTAGGTCCAGACCATTTCTGTCCTTTATCGAGCCCATCTTTGCATGAAATGTTCCCTTGGTATCTCTAATTTTCTTGAAGAGATCTCTAGTCTTTCCCATTCTGTTGTTTTCCTCTATTTCTTCGCATTGATCCTAAGGAAGTTTTTCTTGTCTCTTCTTGCTATTCTTTGGAACTCTGCATTCAGATGCTTACATCTTTCCTTTTCTCCTTTGCTTTTTGCTTCTCTTTTCATAGCTATTTATACGGGCTTCCCAGACAGCCATTTTGCTTTTTTGCATTTCCTTTCTATGGAGATGGTCTTGATTCCTGTCTCCTGTACAATGTCATGAACCTCTGTTCGTGGTGCTTCAGGTACTCTGTCTATCAGAGATAGTCCCTTAAATCTATTTCTCACTTCCACTGTATAATCATAAGGGATTTGATTTATGTCATACCTGAATGGTCTAGTGGTATTCCCTACTTTTTTCAATTTAAGTCTAAATTTGGAAATAAGGAGTTCATGATCTGAGCCACAGTCAGCTCCTGGTCTTGTTTTTGTTGACTATATAGAGCTTCTCCATCCTTGACAGCAAAGAATGTAATCAATCTGATTTTAGTGTTGACCATCTGGTGATGTCCATGTGTAGAGTCTTCTCTTGTGTTGTTGGAAGAGGGTGTTTGCTATTACCAGTGCATTCTCTTGGCAATACACTATTAGCCTTTGCCTTGCTTCATTCCATTTTGTAAGGCCAAATTTGCCTGTTACTCCAGGCGTTTCTTGACTTCCTACTTTTGCATTCCAGTCCTCTATAATGAAAAGGACATCTTTTTTGGGTGTTAGTTCTAAAAGGTCTTGTAGGTCTTCATAGAACCATTCAACTTCAGCTTCTTTAGCATTACTGGTTGGGGCATAGACTTGGATTACTGTGATATTGAATGGTTTGCTTTGGAAACGAACAGAGATCATTTTGTTATTTTTGAGATTGCATCAAAGTACTGCATTTCGGACTCTTTTGTTGGCCATGATGGCTACTCCATTTCTTCTAAGAGATTTCTGCCCGCAGTAGTAGATGTAATGGTCATCTGAGTTAAATTCACCCGTTCCAGTCCATCTTAGTTCGCTGATTCCTAGAATGTCGACGTTTACCCTTGCCATCTCCTGTTTGACCACTTCCAATTTGCCTTGATTCATGGACCTGACATTCCAGGTTCCTATGCAATATTGCTCTTTACAGCATCTGACCTTGCTTCTATCACCAGTCACATCCATGGCTGGGTACTGTTTTTGCTTTGGCTCCATCCCTTCATTCTTTCTGGAGTTATTTCTCCACTGATTTCCAGTAGCATATTGGGCACCTAATGACCTGAGGAGTTCCTCTTTTGGTATCCTATCATTTTGCCTTTTCATACTGTTCATGAGGTTCTCAAGGCAAGAATATTGAAGTGGTTTGCCATTCCCTTCTCCAGTGGACCACATTCTATCAGACCTCTACACCATGACCCGCCCATCTTGGATGGCCTCACACGGCATGGCTTAGTTTCATTGAGTGGAGGCTAATGCTGGCTTAAACCTAGTATTGCATCTAAATTGGGCAAGTAACCATTACTGGTGCTCTCAGTGGACAGGAAGTAGTCTGGAATTCTGATTGGTGGGCTGGGACCACATCAGTTAGTGCCTCAGCAGAACACTGAGTCAGACACCCTGTGCCCTAGCACCGATGCCCTCTGGAGTGAAAGTGCTGAGGCTGGGAGGAAACAGAGGAAACACTTTAGAGGGAACACCACCAGCTCAGACCTAACCCTCAGGTATTTTGCTCTTGCACTTTGGGACCTGCTTTTTACCTCTACCAGGGCAGTGCCAGCCAGTGAGCATGGAGACTGAGTCGCAGTTCACATCTGTTTCTTACTCTAGTCCCTCTATCTCCAGCTCCACCACCCAACAAGGGAATAGCTGTCAGCAAATGCTGGGGAGAGATGTGACCTAAGCTCATTTCAGATCTATTTCTTCCATCAAATTTTCCCATCAAATTGTGTCAATGGGCACAATTACACTGAACATCTCTTTTAAAAAAGGGTTGGTAACTGTTTCACTGAATTTCATAAAGACAGAGTAAAGTAAGCAAAATAAAGATTTTTTTTTCAACTAAAGAATAATGAAAAAAAAACTGAAAACATAAATAATTTACCAGGTAAAGAATTCAGAACATTAGTATAAGAATGCTAATTGAAATACGATAAAGAATAAAAGAATACAGTGAGAATTTTAACAAAGAACCAGAAAATACAAAAAAAAACCCATCAGCCAGAGTGGATTAATATGATAACTAAATTGAAAAAACATACCAGAAGGAATTAACAGAGGACCAGGTGATACAGAAGAATGCCCAAGCAATAGGTAAGATAAAATAATTGAAATCAATCAATCAGAAGAGCAAAAAAGAAAAGCAAATTTTTTAAATGAGAACATTTTAAGGAACTTGTGTGACAACATCAAATATACTAACATTCACATAATAGGGGTCCTAGAAGGAAAAAAAGAAAACATAGGCAGGGTACCCTGACATCAACCACAACAATATTATTTGGATCTGTCTCCTAAGGCAAAAGAAACAGAAGCAAAAATAAACTTAATGGAAGTTAATTAAACTTAAAAGCTTTTGCATAACAAAGGAAACCTTCAACAAAATGAAAAGATAACCGTGATGGGAGAAAACATTTGCAAGGGGTATGACTGATAAGTTGTTAATATCCAAAATATCTAAGCAGCTCTTACAACTCAACATCAAAAGCCCAATAAAAATGAGCAAAAGACCTGGATAGACATTTTGCCAAAGAAGACATACAGATGGCTAACAGGCATGTGAAAAGATGCCCACCATAGCTGAGCATCAGAGAAATGCAAACCAAAACCACAATGAACTGTCATCTCACATTTGTCAGAATGACTATCATTGAAAAGACCACAAATAAGAAATGTTAAAGTACATGTAGTTAAAAGGGAACCCTCTTATGCTGTCGATAGGATTGAAAATTGGTGCATTGGTATGGCCACTAGGGAAACCAGTATGGAAATTCCTGACAAAACTAAAAACAGGACGACCTGGATGATTCACCAATTCCATACCTGTGTATGTAACCAAAGAAAACAAAAACAGTAACTGAAAAGATAAATGCACTCCAACATTCATAGCAGCATTACTCACATAGCCATACCTTAATTATTATTTGCAATAGCCAAGGTATGGAGGTATCAGTGTCCATCAACATATGACTGGATTAAGAAGATGTAGCATACACACACTCACATACGTACATACAATGAAATATTACTAAGCCACAAACATAATGAAGTTTTTCCATGGATGGACCTGGAGGTTATTATGCATAGTGAAATAGATCAGGCAAAGGAAGATAAGTAGTGTATGTAAACATTTACATGTAAAATCTAAAAATAAAACAAATGAGCAAATATAACAAAACAGAAACAGGTTTACAGATAAAGAGAACAAGTAATTATAACAAGTTACAAATGAGAAGAGAAATGTGTGAAAGGCTAAGGGATTAAGAGGTATAAATTACCCTGTATAAAATAAATACATTAAAATATATATTGTACTGCACAGGGAATACAGCCAATATGTTATAAAGCTGTAAATGGAGTTTAATATTAATTATAAAAGTGTTGAATCATTATTTTGTAGACCTGAAACTAATTAATCTTATAAAACAGCTATATGTCAACAAAAATTACCTGAAAGAAAAATATTAGTCTCAGAGAAGTATTATATAACTTATCTAGATGCATTTTGCAGAACTTACTGCCTTAGACTGATAAAAAGATGATTTCTTTATTCCCTGGTGCAGAGTATAGATGAAAATCATAATAAAATGATTGCTTAGTACCCATACTGTTCTTACCTAATGGATACAGGCATGAGAAAATAGCTGTAAATTTAGTTATTACTCCTGAAAGCAACTCAATCAGAAATATTTGCTTAAATACCCTCTCCTGTTTGCAATGTATTCTTATGAAGAGGAGAGTTATTTTGAGTTTACTTGGTCACACATTTCTCCCTAATCTATAACTTATTTCTATTGAATTTTTATTGCATATACTTTTTTTTTTTTTTTTTTGCTTTTGAACTTTTTTAAAAAATATTCCCAGGTCTTTTTTAAAAATATATTTATTTTCATTGGAGGCTAATTACAATATTTTATTGGTTTTGCCATACATCAACATGAATCCACCATGGGTGTACACATGTTCCCCATCCTGAACCCCCCTCCCACCTCCCTCCCCGTACCATCACTCTGGGTCATCCCAGTGCATCAGCCCCAAGCATCTTGTATCCTGCATTGAACTTGGACTGGCGATTCATTTCATATATGATATTTTACATGTTTCAATGCCATTCTCCCAAATCATCCTACCCTCTCCCTCTCCCACAGAGTCCAAAAGACTGTTCTATACATCTGTGTCTCTTTTGCTATCTCGCATACAGGGTTATCGTTACCATCTTTCTAAATCCCATATATATGTGTTAGTATGCTGTATTGGTGTTTTTCTTTCTGGCTTACTTCACTCTGTGTAATAGGCTCCAGTTTCATCCACCTCATTAGAACTGATTCAAATATATTCTCTTTAATGGCTGAGTAATACTCCATTTCTAGTCAAGGCTATGGTTTTTCCAGTAGTCATGTATGGATGTGAGAGCTGGACTGTGAAGAAGGCTGAGCACCAAAGAATTGATGCTTTCAAGCTGTGGTGTTGGAGAAGACTCTTGAGAGTCCCTTGAACTGCAAGGAGATCCATCCAGTCCATTCTGTAAGAGATCAGCCCTGGGATTTTTTTGGAAGGACTGATGCTAAAGCTGAAGCTCCAGTACTTTGGCCACCTCATGCGAAGAGTTGACTCGTTGGAAAATACTCTGATGCTGGGAGGGGTTGGGGGCAGGAGGAGAAGGGGACGACCGAGGATGAGATGGCTGGATGGCATCACGGACTCGATGGATATGAGTCTGAGTGAACTCCGGGAGTTGGTGATGGACAGGGAGGCCTGGCTTGCTGCGATTCATAGGGTTGCAGAGTCGGACACGACTGAGCGACTGAACTGAATGATATCAGTTAATACTCTTTTATCTGTCATCTTAGATTTAAGCATATGGAAAATGGTTAACCAATAAAATTTATGAAAACAAATGTAAAATATCATGTAAAATGTTATCCATTATTATATAATTCATGTAACTGGTTGTTTTATGACTATAGACATAATTGATGGCAAAATTATCATATAAAAACATCTATACTTAAGGAGAGACCTGAGGTAAAAACTGTATCATGATACACTAAACATGGAAATGGATTACTTCCATGGCACACAGAATGTTTAACAAATACTTAATCCTATTCCTACATTTTCATGGTTTTACATTTATTACTTATTAAATTTTAATAAAAAATTGTAGTCTCCCAGACTGACAAATACCACCTTGAATATCATATCAACGTATGTCCTAAAATACACATTTCCATAAAATATATACAAAAGCAAGGTAGAAAGTTAAAAACAAATATATCATGTTATTGTGAATTATAAGTACCTACTAAGTGTTTAAATTACAACAGCAAATGAAAATAAAATAATTGAGGATTTTTTCAGAATACAGACAGAGAAGACCAATGTTTTTGATAGGAAATATAGAAGTTCCCTGGTGATTCAGCTGTAAAGAATCTGCCTGCAATGCAGGAGATCTGGGTTCAATTTCTGGGTCAGGAAGATCCCCTGAAAAAGGGCATGGCTACCCACTCCAGTATTCTTGCCTGGAGAATCCCATGGACAGAGGAGCCTGGAAGGCTGCAGTCCATAGGGTTGCACAGAGTTGGACATGACTGAAGTGACTAAGCAGCAGCAGCCATCAAAGTATAGGTCAAAATGTCATTAAACACTGAAAACAATGCTCAGTAATTTTTGTACCTTTACTGCACAAAGCAGAATATATCAGTGATCCAACTTTGAGCTACCATATGGGACTGCTAGATTTCAAACCTTCCTGCAGGTCTGCAGAATGATGGGCAGAAACATTAGAGTTTCTTTAGAAGACAAATACTTTCTTCAGTAAAGAAAAACTGCAAAAGATTCTCGTTTAAACTGAGGTGAACAGTCTAAGTAAAACCAATGTAATATGTTGGAATTTTTGTACAAAGTATTCAAACACACAATTACTTCCATATATGTGAAGTGAAGTGAAGTCACTCAGTCATGTCTGACTCTTTGCGACCCCATAGACTGTAGCCTACCAGGCTCCTCCATCCATGGGATTTTCCAGGCAAGAGTACTGGAATGGGTTGCTATTTCCTTCTCCAGAGGATCTTCCCGACCTAGGGATCGAACCTGGGTCTCCTGCATTGTAGGCAGACGCTTTACCATCTGAGCCACCAGGGAAACCTCCTCCATATATGTAAATATATGTTTAAATATGGAACACATATTTTGCCATCTACGTGTATATATATGTACACACACACACACACACACACACACATATATATCCATCCTAAAGGAGATCAGTACTGAGTATTCTTTGAAAGGACTGATGTTGAAACTGAAACTCCAATACTTTGGCCACCTGATGCAAAGAGCGGACTCATTTGAAAAGCCCCTGATGCTGGGAAAGATTGAGGGCAGGAGGAGAAGGGGACAACAGAGGATAAGATGGTTGGATGGCATCACCAACTCAATGGACATGGGTTTGGGTGAACTCCAGGAGTTGGTGATAGACAGGTAGGCCTGGCGTGCTGCGGTTCATGGGGTCACAAAGAGTCGGACACGACTGAGCAACTAAACTGAACTGAACATATACACGTGTATACATATATACGTTTACCACATACATAAAGCATAGAGAAACATTCTATTAAAACTCAACAGATATAGACTATTTGAAATTCTGCATAGAAGAGTTAATTTAATTACCCTAGGCCTAAAAATTCCTTCCCTATGATCACCTTCCCCAACACAGGCATACTTATAAATATACAGAGAAGCAGATTCATCATTAAAGTAACAAACAAACAAGCAAAAATATGCTCTCCCAGAAAGAACATCCAACTGGCCTACAAAAGAAAAAAATAAAACATATTATGAAATATATCCTCATTAAATTGGGGACTAATAGTGTGTTTTATTAAAATATTGTGCATTTATGATGTTTTGACATTAAAAAAAAAAAAATGTCTGGCTTTGGGAGAGTCTGCTCTCCTAGAGGCAAAGGCCCCCAGGAATATGCCTTTGATGAGCAACCTAACCAATGCAGAGCCACACTTCCTCAGTCTAGCCCATGCACCCCAAGTGCCAATATTTTTCTGCCTTATTCATTCCAGGCCCAGTGACCAGGCGACCATGGCTTAGAGCCTGCCAAAGTCCTGCCAGAATCATTCAAACTAGCCAATCATAAACTGCTAACCCTGCCCTTTTTGGCCTTTCCCTTGAAAACTCCAATGACAGCTCTGGCCTAATACTATCCCCTCCCTCTGTCTTCTGCCTCCTGACCACCCTGAGGTTTTCATGTGGTCTGAAAGTTGCATGGCACGTGGTACCTCCTGTCTTGAGGACCTGTATTTTAAACTAGGTTCCGGAGCCATTCTGTCTCATCCTGTGGCTGCATCTGAATGACTATCTCAGAATACAAAACAATATAGACACAGAGAAAATGTCAAAGGTGACTTCAAGAAAGAGAAAGAAGTATTGTCTGTCTTTCTATCCATTGAGGGAAGAGAGAAAGAGAAAAGTTTGGCACAGAAGATGCCAAGTTACTGTTAGATGAATCTGAAGAATATCAATCGCATTATCACTTGGCCTAGAATAGCACAGATATGCCAAATTCAATAAACATCTGTCATACATGAATAAATTCAGCTTGAAAGTAGTATGTTGAAGAGATTCTGATTTATATTAAAAAAACAAACTAGAATATTTTATTAGCATTACACAGAGCAGTAAATATATCATGAAGAAAATTTTGATAAGTTTGCTGGTCCAGAAAGAAAAATAGGGCAAAATGTTTTCAAAGTACTAAGGGGAAAATGCTGTATTTGAAAATATAAAGGTGCCTATTTCAAATGAATGGGAAGGATAGGCCGGTAAATGAATGCCTTGGGGACAGTCAGGTGTGTAATTTAAAATAAGCATCTCTATAAAACTCAAATAATTAACAGATTGCTGATATCATACACACAGATAAATCTATAAAAATATTGGAATAATGTAGAGAATTCTTTTATGATTAGACATTCCTACCCCCAAAACATACATAATATGTGTAGATAATTTATATATTATTGAAATTTTTAGAATATATATTTGCATTAGAATTTATTTTGGTTTAATACTATTATAAGAGCCATAGTAATAATTTATATACTTTTAAATATTTTCAATATTATCATAATAAAAGTAATTCCATTAAACCCACAGCTTTTTAAAATATATTATTCAAGGATAGTTGATTGACAATGTTGCGTTAGTTTCAGGTGTACAGTAAAGTCACTCTGTTTTATGTACAAATGCACCTGTTCTCTTTTATATTCTTTCCCATATAGCTCATTACAGAGTATTGAGCAGAGTTCCCTCTGCTATACCATAGGTTCTTATTAGTTGTCTATTATGCATGTATATATGTCAATTGCAATTTTCTAGTTTAATCCCTCCCTCCCTTTACTCCTTAGTAACCATAATTTTATTTTCTACCTCGGTAACTCTATTTCTGTATTGCTAATACAGATGAATCTGAATAATATCAATTGAGTTATCACTTGACCTAGAATAGCACAGATATTCCAAATTCAGTATTCCAAACTCCGTCATGCTAGATCAATAATACATTATACATTGATTGATCTTAAAGGTAAGTATGATGAAGAGATTCAGATCTATACAAATAAAACTGAATATTTTACTAGCAATAAACACAGTAGTAAATATATGATGAAGAAAAGTTTGGTAAATTTGCTGGTCCAGAAAGAAACGGTAAGCTAAAAAGGATATTTAAAATCTTAGTACAAAACAGCACTCTCCAACAGAATTGTAATACTTGCCACATAAGTAATTTAAAATTTTATAGTAGCCATAAAAATATAAACAAAAAAAGTGGAAATCTTGTTTGTATTTTACACTTACAGCACGTTTCAAATCAAATGCTACGTTTTCTTTGGAAATAATTGACTATAAAGAGTATTCTAATAACTCTCAGTTTCAAAATTTCAGAAGAAAAATCAGTGCTTCAGTCATAGTCACTTGGAATTGTTGATGAAGAGAGACACAACCCAGTGATCTGTAAAGAAGGAAGACCGAAGTGCTATGTAGGGAAAAAAAAAAAAAAACTACAATGAGATTTTGGAGCACATATGAGATGTTATCTCAGAATTCATGGCACTAATTTGGGATACATTAGGATGGTCTCGGAGGAGAATACTGAAAATGTCTTGGAATCAGGGCTTCTACAAAGTATTCTTTTCATGTCACTTTGTTTTCAAAGTGGTGTAGTGTAAATGACACAAATGTTAAAGCAACATTTTTTTTTTCTTTTGGAGTGAGAACTAGTAGAAACTGTGGGGGTGTCTAAACCAAGAATATAATTCATGCACATTCATCTGATCTTTCAAATAAATGCTAACATTAATAGTCCTGTAATGAGCTTACCGTCTGTTTTTCTGAAAACAATTATTATTCTGAATATGCTACACTTACAAAAATGTAGTAAAGAATTTGGAAGAATGATGTTGTTTAATAGTAGAGCACTTTACAAGTATAAATCTGTCTAAAGTATAGTAAAGGGAAAGATTAAACTATGAAGATATAACTCATAGTGCTATATTCAATACATGATTCAGAAAATCGCATACATTAAGCTCAAAAGTATTATGGTCAAAAGACTGATCTAACATCCCCTATTTATAAAGGAGAGTCTTTATAAAGGAGAGCAACATAAAAAATCAATACATAAATCTATCTCTATGGCCAGATAGTAAAAAAAAAAAAAAAAAAAAAAAAAAAAAAAAAAAAAAAAAAAAAAAAAAAAAAAAAAAAAAAAAAAAAAAAAAAAAAAAAAAAAAAAACAAAAAAAAAATAAAAAAAAAAAAAAAATAAAAAAAAAAAAAAAAATAAATAAAAAAAAAAATGACTAATCTCTAAATTTATTTTTTATTTTTTTATTATTTTTTTTTTTTTTTATTTTGTACTCTAATCTTCCTATGCAAATGGGCAACTTGAACCCATCTAAGGTACAGCTTTGTATTAGAATCTTCTTTATTCTCTATGGCACCAGCTGATAGTCATTAAGACAACATTGAAAACAAAAGTATCTGAAGTACTGTTAAACTGTGCATGCTGCTCCAGGGGACTGTACTAGTAAGCGCCCTACTCCTCTTCCTCAGCATAGCATATTTCTACGTGCAGTTCCACTTCTGACTTCAGCATCTGGGACTTTGCCTCAGGGTTCTCTCTTGGCCCACAGGGCAGATTTAATGTCTGGGAACTGATGCTATGAGGATAGACTCATAGAGTTCTACAGAGGGACTAGTCTACAGGTGCCCACAGTGGATATGTGTCCAATTATACATCGTATGTTGGCTTCCTGAAATTTTTTCTCACTATGTCCCAATCCACTACCAGCATTTCCCAACAAACAACTTGTTTCAAATCTTTGTCTCAAAGTACAAACTAAGGCAAAGAAATGTTCAGAGATCTGGAAAACTCAGACATGAACTTTATTCCTCTGGTCAATGAAATATCTTTTATAAAATCCTAAAGGATCAGGATCAGTAACAAAGCTAAAACCAGGCACTTAAAAGCATAATTAGTTAAGCAAAAATTTTCTTTTCTTTTTTTAAAAAAAGATATCAGTTATTGTTCTCATTCAGTTATCCACATAATTCAAAGTCCTTAGTAACTTTCTGTATTAGTTGATCAAGTGATAATGAGATCCAGTATTCTACAAATGGTATTCAGATAATTTAAATAAACAGAAAAATCACACTTATTCTATAATATTACATCAGGGAACTTTTTATCTTTGTATGTTTATTCTTTAGTTCTTCTAGGTCTTTGTTAATTGATTCTTGTATTTTCTCCATTGTGTTTTCAGGGCTTTTGATCATCTTTACTATCATTATTCTGAATTCTTTTCAGGTAGTTTGACTATTTCCTCTTCATTGACCTGAAGTTTGTTCCTTCTTTTGTGTAGTATTTCTCTGGTTTTCCATTATTTTGTTTGAGGTCTCCTTTTCCCAGGCTTCAAGGTTGAATTCTTTCTTCCTTTTGGTCTCTGCCTTCCTAAAGTTGGTCCAGTTGTTTGTATGAGCTTCCTATAGGGTGAGATTTGTGCTGAGTTTTTGTTTGCTTGTTTGTTTTTCCTCTGATGGGCAAGGCTGAGTGAGGTGGTAATCCTGTCTGCTGATGATGGGGTTTGTATTTTTGTTTTGTTGTTTAGATGAAGCATCCTGCACAGGGTGCTACTGGTGTTTGGGTGATGCCCGGTCTTGTATTCAAGTGGTTTCTTTTGTCTGAGTTCTCACTATTTGATACCTCTTAGGGTTAGTTCTTGGAGAAGGAAATGGCAACCCACTCCAGTACTCTTGCCTGGAAAACCCCGTGGGCAGAGGAGCCTGGTAGGCTGTAGTCCGTGGCATCGCGAAGAGTCAGACAGGACTGAGCGACTTCACTTTCACTTTTTACTTTTCCTGCATTGGAGAAGGCAATGGCAACCCACTCCAGTGTTCTTGCCTGGAGAATCCCAGGGACAGAGGAGACTGGTGGGCTGCTGTCTTTGGGGTCACACAGATTCGGGTATGACAGAAGCGACTTAGCAGCAGCAGGGTTAGTTCTCTGGTAGTCTAAGGTCTTGGAGTCAGTGCTCCCACACCAAATACTCAGGGCTTGATCTCTTCAACTTATTTGATCAGAATCAGCAAAATGGATCTCAGGTGGTGGTTTTTCACATACATTTTGAAACTCTTGTCCTTTTTCTTTTCCTTTGTGCTTTGTCTAGTTTCACTTACTCATAGGGTACCACAGGCAAAGGCCTTGGAACAAGCACTTCAGATAAAAGTTTCTCATGTGAAATGGCTGTGCAGACACCTCAACGTGTTGGGGCTAAGTCCAGGGAACATTTTAAAGTCAATAAATCTAATTATCATCTGTAGAACTGAAACTACTATGACCAGTACAAGACCAAAAGAAGGAAATTATTTAAAGTATTAAATTGTACATATTATTCTTTTTTTCCTTTTCTCAAAAAAATATGATGGAGTCATAATATCGCCCTTCCACAAGCATCAGGGATATCTCAATTTTTTAAAAAAACAAATCATTGCCTTTGGGAAACTTACATCCTAACAAAGGAAAGTGGTAAGTTCCAAGTAGAGTACTATATATGTACTATTTGGTAGGTAGGATTAAGATTTATGGGGTCCACTGGCTTTTGGAAACAGCAATCCTATCTTTGCTCAGTATTGTTAAATGGTAAATTATATACTGTGAATTTGAATATACCGTAAGGGGGCAATTATAATATCAGGGAGGTGAGTTGAGAAGCTGCTCAGCCATTCCCATTCAACAAATATTTATAAAGTATCCACTATTTTTCTAATTTATAATAAAGGGAATGACAAACATCCCCATCTTATTGAATTTAGTGTCTAAAACTGAGTGACACAGACACAAATATTAGGTGTGTAATAAAAAGGTATATTATAAAGTGACAAGTGCTGTGGGAAAAGTAGAGGTAAGTCTGAAGGGATACATATATGAATGATATAATTAAATGGCCCACCAATTTTTGAATTAAAAAAAGACATACACATATACAAAGAACACAAGACATAAGGATCATGAAATTTCATAATATATACCAAAAACAGAAAACATGAAAGCTTCTAGAGAAAAAATAATTTTACTTTCTATGGTTAATCAGAAGTATCTGACATTATAACTAAGATTTCTTAAAATAATTTAAGATTTTGAGTAAAAAAGAATTGAATATGATCTATATTAAGTCAAACTACAAATAAAGCAGTTGGATAGATGTTTTGTCTTAATTTCCCAAGGAAACAAATTTTACATTCCCTTGTTCTTAGGAAATCGAAAGATTGATTAGACTTGCTCTACCAAAATGAAAAGTCAATATAAAGGATTATAGGAAACAAGGAATCTAACTCCAGTGAGAGGAAAAGAAAATTTCCAGAACAATGACAGCTAAGCTGTAGACCCATAGACAAACCAGATTTAACAAAAGATAAAAAGGTTCTAGGAGAAATGGTTCCACAGGGAGAAATTAAATAGATTCCATCATGTGTTTTATATAACTTTTCACCAACATCATACATTGGCATTATCTATAATACATTCTTCACACATTCATCAACATCAACACAATTAAGAAATTTGAAAAACTGGAAAGAATATATGCCTATTTTCTACAAAATTTACATTAAATCATAGACAAATATTTTAGGGGTGTCTATCAAACATTTTTTTAATTCAGCAAAATAAAACTGGCTCAAAGCAGAAATTGAGATTTCAATTCAACTGTGTTTGTATTCACAATGCGTGAATACACATATTGTGTATTCTCAATTCAAATGTGTGTGTATACACACACATGTATGTAAGAATGTGTGCATATATACCTTAGCCCATTAAAAGAGGATGATTTCTTAATGAACCTTTCCAAAGAAACATATTGCTAGAAAAAAGAATAGAAATGAGAAAAGGAAAGATATACCCATTTGAATGTAGAGTTCCAAAGAATAGCAAGGAGAGATAAGAAAGCCTTCCTCAGTGATCAATGCAAAGAAATAGAGGAAAACAGTAGAATGGGGAAGACTAGAGATCTCTTCAAGAAAATTAGAAATACAAAAGGAATATTTCATACAAAGATGGGCTGGATAAAGGACAGAAATGGTAGGAACCTAACAGAACCAGAAGATATTAAGAGGTGGAAAAATACAAAGAAGAACTGTACAAAAAAGTGCTTCATGACCCAGATAATCATGATGGTGTGATCACTCACACTCACCTAGAGCTGGACTTCCTGGAATGTGAAGTCAGGTGGGCCTTAGGAAGCATCACTATGAACAAAGCTAGTGGAGGTGATGGAATTCCAGTTGAGCTATTTCAAATCCTGAAAGATGATGTTGTGAAAGTGCTGCACTCAATATGCCAGCACATTTGGAAAACTCAGCAGTGGCCACAGGACTGGAAAAGGTCAGTTTTCATTCCAATCCCCAAGAAAGGCAATGCCAACGAATGTTCAAACTACTGCACAATTGCACTCATCTCACACGCTAGTAAAGTAATGCTCAAAATTCTCCAAGCCAGGCTTCAGCAATACGTGACCAGTGAACTTCCAGATGTTCAAGCTGGTTTTAGAAAGGCAGAGGAACCAGAGATCAAATTGCCAACATCTGCTGGGTCATGGAAAAAGCAAGACAGTTCCAGAAAAACATCTATTTCTGCTTTATTGACTATGCCAAAGCCTTTGACTGTGTGGATCACAATAAACTGTGGAAAACTCTGAAAGAGATGGGAATACCAGACCACCTGACCTGCCTCTTGAGAAGCCTGTATGCAGGTCAGGATGCAACAGTTAGAACTGGACATGGAACAACAGACTGGTTCCAAACAGGAAAAGGAGTACGTCAAGGCTGTATATTGTCACCCTGCTTATTTAACTTATATGCAGAGTACATCATGAGAAACGCTGGGCTGGAGGGAGCACAAGCTGGAATCAAGATTGCCAGGAGAAATATCAATCACCTCAGATATGCAGATGACATCATCCTTATGGCAGAAAGTGAAAAAAAAAAAACTAAAGAGCCTCTTGATGAAAGTGAAAGAGGAGAGTGAAAAAGTTGGCTTAAAGCTCAACATTCGGAAAACTAAGATCATGGCATCTGTTCCCATCACTCCGTGGCAAATAGGTGGGGAAACAGTGGAAACAGTGGCTGACTTTATTTTTCTGGGCTCCAAAATCACTGCAGATGGTGATTTCAGCCATGAAATTAAAAGATGCCTACTCCTTGGAAGAAAAGTTATGACCAAGCTAGACAGCATACTAAAAAGCTGAGACATTACTTTGCCAACAAAGGTCCATCTAGTCAAGGCTATGATTTTTCCAGTAGTCATGTATGGATGTGAGAGTTGGACTATAAAGAAAGCTGAGCACCAAAGAACTGATGCTTTTGAACTGTGGTGTTGGAGAAGACTCTTTTGAGTCCTTTGGATTACAAGTAGATCTAACCAGTCTATCCTAAAGGAGATCAGTTCTGGGTGTTCATTGGAAGGACTGATGTTGAAGCTGAAACTCCAAAACTTTGGCCACCTGATGCGAAGAGCTGATTCATTTGAAAAGACCCTGATGCTGGGAAAGATTGGGGGCAGTAGGAGAAGGGGATGACAGCGGATGAGATGGTTGGATGGCATCACTGACACAATGGACATGGGTTTGAGTGGACTCCAGGAGTTGGTGATGGACAGGGAGGCCTGGCGTGCTGTGGTTCATGTCACAAAGAGTTGGACCTGACCTAGCAACTGAACCTATTTGAAAGTAGAATAACCGCCCCTTATCCATGGGGGATATGTGTCAGGAAATCCAGTGGATGCCTGAAACCACAGATAGTGTGTGTAAGGTTTGGTACTATGTTTTTTCTTTTACATGCATTTTTATGATAGATTTAATTTATATATTAGACATGGTAGCAGATTAACAATGTAATTGTTAATAAAATAATTTTACAATCAGTTAATAACGGCTATGTGAATGTGCTGTCTGAAAATATCTTATTGTGCAAATTTAAGGCTTTGCACTTATCACATATGGTGACTGTAGCTTTTACAGTTTTATGCTAAGAAAACTAGTACAAATTTATGTTTCCTTCTTCATAATTTCACAGAGAGCAGATCTGTTCTTACAGATTTTTAACAACCTCAGCGTATTTTTTTTCTGTCCTTATTAACATCAGAACTTTCACTTTTTCACTTAAAGGGATCTTTATCTAAGCTATACAGCTTCCTTTTGGCATATTCAAATCACCTGCATCACTACCCTTGCACATGGAGATGATTAAGTAAACTAAGGGTTACTTGTACACAAGCACTGCCATATCCTGACACCCAATCAGATAAATGCAATGGTTACTCAGTGAGTAATAGGTGGGGCTTACTGGACCGAAGAAATATTCACATTCTTGGGGGAACAGAGTGGGATAGCAAAATTTTCATCGTGCTTATCAGAACAGTGCACAATTTAAAATTGATAAATTGTTTATATCTGGAATTTTACATTTACTATTTCAGACCACAGTTGACCACTGGTAACCGAAACCATGAAAAGTGAAATTGTGGATAAGCAGAGATTACTTTATCTGTTCCAAAATATTAAGGGGTCTATGGTAACAGTTCATCATTTAAATGACGTTCCACTATAGTTGAGTAAGCATAGTCTACTAAGTTGAGGTATAAAAATAGGTGAAGAAAGAAGGCTTCCCCCACACAGAGAATACAGGATGTAAAACTATGACAGAAATATTTCAAAGCTAATATTCATAATTGGTAGTAGCTCATCAGTTTATCAGTTTCTTCCAGTTCAATCAGTCACTTAGTCATGTCCAACCCTTTGCGACCCCATGAATCGCAGCACCCCAGGCCTCCCTGTCCACCACCAACTCCCGGAGTTCACTCATTTCCTTTAGTCTTGTGAAATTAATATTGTTGCAGTCTGCTTTCACAATATTATTCATTTCTAAAGTAACAAGAATCCTGGAAATTTTGAGGCTATACTGTGGTACAGTCTGAGAGTTGAGTTTTATCACTTTGAACTCCAATGTCTGTACCCAAGAGTTTATTTCTTCAGTTATCAATAGTTAAGGATAACTAATGTAATCCATTGGAGACTGTATTACTTTAAGACTTAATTTCTAACCTATAGCTTTTAGCAGAACCTACAAGTATTCACAGTAAAAAAAAAAAAACTGATAATGATAAGACTTAATGACTCTAATTAACTCATTATAGTAATTAACAGTATCAGATGATGAAATGTAAAATAATCTTTTGGGATTTAATTCAGGAGGATTTGAACAATATTTATCTTGAGCACAAGAACATATTAAGATAGCAAGGACATCACCACCTCTCCAGGGACTGTCAATCCTTCCTGTAAGAGATTTATATTAATGATATTTTACCTGCATTAATTAGCCTAGGGAAAGCTGAGATTCTTTTTTGATTTGACATCTTTTTCCATAAAGATTTTGGCAATAATCTTGATTTCATGTGTGAGTAAGGAAACTACCAAACAAGTTGAACTGTTTATTTAAATACACAATTATGGAGATAAAAATACAAGCAGAAATAGACCATGGGCACTGAAAATGGGACTTGAGAGATGATGAGTGATAACCAAAATGATAGTTGATTTCAATTTATGATTTGTAGTAAAATATAACTGTCTTTGTTGTTTTGTTTTTAGCTGTTAAGTTAGTCTGTCTCTTTGTGACCCCATGGACTGTAGCCCACTAGGCTCCCCTGTCCATGGTATTTCCCAGGTAAGAATAGTGGAGTGGGTTGCCATTTCCTTCTCCAGGGGATCTTCCTAACCCAGGAATTGAACACACATTTGACTATGTTTATTGTTACTGTTTTTTAAATGTAAAAACATTAAAAATGAATAAATGATTGCACACTTTTTGAAAGCTTTAATTTATGAAAGAATAGACACATGTGAAGCTGAAAAGATAGTGTCAAAAGTTATTTTTTTTAATTTCAAGATGGAAGAGAATGTATCATGATTTTGTGAAGATAAAAATGTCATTGTGTTAGTCACTAGAGTTTCTGCACACAGAATTAAAAATAAACTAGATGAAAAAGGGGGTGGGGGAAAGATCATTTGGAAGGGCAAAGTTTTCAGTACATGGAAGAAGAAAAGATTCAATGTACAAGATGTATTGCACACAGGAGATGGTAAATAGTATTTGCCATACATAATTCAGAGAAATACAATTGTAACAGGTGCTGAAAAGTAATTTTATATAACTGAACATCCTTTCCAGAATAAAATTTTTAAAAGGTAACCAAGTAACAGTTATACTAGAAATAATATGTATAAGAAATAGGAATGGTGGTTTCAATTATAGTTACATATTTCTTTATCTGTATTTATCTAATCACATAACCTAGGAAGGCCCTAATGATGCAATTTGGCATGTGGCATTATAAAATTGGGCACTGTCACTTCCAGACAAACAGTTGCTTCTATGTTACTCTGCGCATCATTGTGGGTGAGAGGGTGATTGTTTTTCAACAGAGAGCCACCACTCAGTTATGTCTCAAGTTCAACATCATACTGGCCAGTGAGAACTAACTAAGTCCTCTCTATCTTGTATAGAATTGAGTGTTTTACTCTATCTGCAGGAAATAGGAGTGATTTAATTTTTAACAGTTATGTTACTTATCTCCTTGGAAACCTAGACTGGCTCATTGCCTCAGACAGTTCCTTCCAGGCCTTTTGCCAGTCCTTGCGCTGAGTGAGTCCTCAGCTCTGAGCATTGGTTAATCATTTGAAAGCAATTCTGGGGACTTTACTACTTTGATTCAGTACCTAACTATAAATGAATAGTGGCAATAATGGGAGAATGTTGGTGAAAAAGACAAGTTAGTGAAATGATGGACATCCTAGTAAATGGCACTGGGTCACATTGTTAACAATGTGTATGAAAAGAATTAGGTTATTTCTAGCATAAGCTAAATTTTAAAGTTTAGATATGCTGAGGAGTGGAACATAAAATTAAAATAGTAAGAAAACATAGGTGAATATTTATGAATAGTTACTGGTGTATATCAAAGGATATACTTTCCTAAGCATAAAGTCAGGGAAATTATTAATGAAACTATTGATAGATTTGTTGGCACAAATACACATTAAATTTTAATGTCAATTTTAATGATGAATAAAGGAAAAAATTCAACAAAAATAGCTTAACTGTGAATGTACTGAATGTATACACATTTCTAGCAAACATATGAAAAAGTTGGGCAGTCAATTGATATTTTATTAAAAGAATAAAGAATGAAAAATTCAGGTAGAGAAAAGAATACACATGGTTATAACATTTAGTCCATTAACAAGGATGAAGTATGAAACTACACATTGTTTTATTCCCTTTCAAGCAAACAATATTTTCTTCTAAGAAAAAAAAAAGTCCACTCTGATTTCTTAAACTTTGCCAAGCATACTTCATGGATTTCTCCTTTTTGCATACATAATTTATCAGTTTTCAATCACCTGATATCCCAGCACTGTCAGATTTTACTTTGGCTGCAAAATACCCTACATAGGATGACAAAAATGTCCTGCAGTACATTATCAATATCCTGGGCTCCAGGGATAGACGGACACAAACATGTAAATGCCACAGTGAAATAATTGGTAATTGTCTTTCTAATGCTTTTAGAGAAACAAGTGCAAGCATGCTGACAGCCTGTAGTGCTCAAGGAGAATTACAGAATCAATCTTCTTGTCTGAGAGACCACTCTTCCTAGTTCCTTTGCACACTCCAGGAACTGACACTCTCAGCAGGAATGCCATTATCAGTCTGGAAATGTTTCCATTTTTATAATTCTTTCTTGCTACATTCATTCAAGGCTGAGAGAAAGCTTTGCTCTTTTCCTCTTTGCTTTTGAAATACTAATCCCTCTCTAACCTCACCAGAGATGATATTTCTCTTTCTAAAAGACAGCTCATGATGTAACCATTTCAGGCAAAGTGCAGTTCACTGGTCTGGCTTTGTATCATGGAGTATATAGTCTTGCCTAGGTCAAATAAAGGCTTCCCTATTGGCTCAGAAGGTGTAGAATCTGCCTGCAATGCAGGAGACCTGAGTTCGATCCCTGGGTCAGGAAGATCTCCTGGAAAAGTGAATGACAACCCACTCCAGGATTGTTGCCTGGAGAATCCCATGGACGGAGGAACCTGGAGGACTATAGTTGGACACAACTGGCTGAATAACACTTTCATTTTCACAGGTCAAGTGAAACCTACTGGTGATGTGATTATCAGGAATTTTAAGTATGAGCTCTCAGATTCAAACAGAATTGTTTTACTTTTCCTGTTCCTCAATAATCTATTACTAATCTTACTTGATGAAAGTGAAAGAGGAGAGTGAAAAAGTTGGCTTAAAGCTCAACATTCAGAAAACTAAGATCATGGTATCTGGTCCCATCACTTCATGGGAAATAGATGGGGAAACAGTGGAAACAGTGTCAGACTTTATTTTGGGGAGCTCCAAAATCACTGCAGATGGTGATTGTAGCCATGAAATTAAAAGATGCTTACTCCTTGGAAGGAAAGTTATGACCAACCTAGATAGCATATTCAAAAGCAGAGACATTACTTTGCCAACAAAGGTCCATCTGGTCAAGGCTAGGGTTTTTTCCAGTGGTCATGTATGGATGTGAAAGTTGGACTATAAAGAAAGCTGAGAGCCAAAGAATTGATGGTTTTGAACAGTGGTGTTGGAGAAGACTCTTGAGAATCCCTTGGACTGTAAGAAGATTTAACCAGTTCATTCTGAAGGAAGTCAGTCCTGGGTGTTCTTTGGAAGGACTGATGCTAAAGCTGAAACTCCAATACACTGGTCACCTCATGCAAAGAGTTGACTCACTGGAAAAGACTTTGATGCTGGGAGGGATTGGGGGCAGGAGGAGAAGAGGATGACAGAGGATGAGATGGCTGGATGGCATCACCAACTTGATGGACATGAGTTTGGGTGAACTCCGGGTGTTGGTGGTGGACAGGGAGGCCTGGCGTGCTGAGTTCATGGGGTTGCAAAGAGTCAGAGACGACTGAGTGACTGAACTGAATTGAATCTTACATATGTGGGCAATCTTTTTCTGAAACACTATCATGGCATGGAGATTTCATCTCACATAAAAAGTCAAGATGAATTGAGACATACTTCCAGCTAAATTTGCTAAAAGCAAAGACCATAATTAGAAATAATTAGAATAAAATTTTCTACTCAACTGAATTTTTAAGCTTTAAGCACTAATGCCAAGTCCAAAACAAACTGATGAAAAATTTTAAACACTGCAGAAAGGTTGTATTTAAGCAAAATAAAAATTTTACTTTGACACATGTTTATATCTATAAACAATTTTATTTCCAGTTTTTCAATTTTTCAGTTATCTTATGGAATAACTTCTCTCAATTTGTTTTTCCTCAAAATGAATGAGAATATCTGCATATTTTGCCTTAAAAAGTTCTTATGGCCCCCAAATGGAAACTTCCTGGTGCATAATATCCACACAGTGAAAAAACTATAAAAAATTACTGAGATATAATGTACAATTTTGTCATTAGTAAAAGAAGCACACAAAACAGGTGACTTGTTGTCTTCTTAAACAGTTGTTAATCATGATTTAAACTTTAAATGATGCAAGATCAACAACGTGGGTTTAATGCTATCACATGTAAAGCATCCATGTTCTCATTGATCCGTTGATGACTATTTGCCTTTATTTTAAAGGCTGTTCAGTTTTGACTTTCTGACTTTTCCTCCCCTGCTCTTCCTGTCCTCCCCTTAGCTTTCACATTTTTCTATTATCAACCTGCTTTCTGTGACATTTCTTTTTCTTTTACTATACTGTGAATTATGGAAAAAAAAAAAACTAGTCATAGTTGTTAATACATAGAGAAGAAAAATTGGTTTCAGTGTTGATTCCGTCCATTAAACAAAAATGCATTAGACATTTGCATACAGATGTGTGCACATACATGTTATATATAAAATATGCTCTGGTCTCAAGAATATTTATGTTCCTGCTTTTCCTACCTAATTTATGAACAGCTAGCGGAGAAGGCAATGGCACCCCACACCATTACTCTTGCCTGGAAAATCCCATGCAAAGAGGAGTCTGGTAGGCTGCAGTCCATGGGGTCACGAAGAGTAGAACACGACTGAGCGACTTCACTTTCACTTTGCACTTTCATGCATTGGAGAAGAAAATGGCAACCCACTCCAGTGTTCTTGCCTGGAGAATCCCAGGGACGGGGGAGCCTGGTGGGCTGCCGTCTATGAGGTCGCACAGAGTCGGACACGACTGAAGCGACTTAGCAGCAGCAGCAGCAGCAATGTCAATTACCATATGGATACTTGATATATTTTTAAAAATTGAGATAAACACTGCAAATAAGATGAACAGAGTATTGAAGGATATCACAAAACATATTCAAATTATAAGAGTTAAAATTCTTAGTCTCATTTTTAAACTACTGCTTTCATTGTCATTGAGATAATTTATCAAACTTATAAGGATCTCACCAGTTAACCATGCACTCTTTTGTGTATACCATCTTACTTTGGCCTGTTACAATCAGTGGGAATCAGTGTGTTAAATGGCATAGCTTATTAACAGGTAACAGTTAATAGCTAGCAGTTCTTCACTCTTGGTTTCAAAAGCAAATAATTTTGGAGTGATTATTTCCCAGCTGAAATATGCCATATATTATGTTTTGATAACTAAAGACTTGGTGTTGGGATTGCATGCAACTGTTATTCTTGATCAAAAGTATCCTCACTGAAAGCCATTCACATCAGGGAGTTTGCAGAACTCTGATTGTGGTTTTCTAGTCATGTTATTAACTGATTAGGAGAACCATCCTACCCAAAATAGTTAAACATAGTTTGGTAAAATCCAGACTTGGAGAATTTTTTATTAGTAAATTTTGAGAGTCATATTTTCTGTCAGACTGAGCAAAATGACTAGCAAACGACTAGCTATTTTGCAAATGGAATATTTCCAGGTTTCACTAGTTTCAGTGTGGCAACTATAATTGAGATTAAAATGTATGTAAAGTCTATTCAAATAAATACATGACATGTCGAAATACATGGGATTTACTTGCTGGATATTAATGTAGAGGATATTTTGAATGTATTACTTTAAACCAATTCATGTTGAGTTATAGTTATTAACCCACTTTGTTATTTGTAGCACATTATCCCTACTGTTTACTAGGAAATTTAATATATTCGTATAATAAACACCTATACTCGTTCACAGAGAAGGTGATGGCACCCCACTTCAGTACTCTTGCCTGGAAAACCCCATGGATGGAGGAGCCTGGTAGGCTGCAGTCCATGGGGTTGCTAAAGAGTCAGATATGACTGGGCGACTTCACTTTCACGCATTGGAGAAGTAAATGGCAACCCACTCCAGTGTTCTTGCCTGGAGAATCTCAGGGATGGGGGAGCCTGGTGGGCTGCCATCTATAGGGTCGCACAGAGTCAGACACAACTGAAGTGACTTAGCAGCAGCAGCAGCATACTGATTCATCCACAAAATGTCAAGAGAAAAAGCCATAAATTTATTTTTCAAAAACCAGTATAAACATGATACCAAATCCTGACCAGCACATTCTGAAAAATACAGGTTAATGCAATTCACGAACATAGACACAAACATCCTAAATGAAATCAGCAAATCAATTCAGTATTCTCTAAACTAGACTACACAATTAATTTCAGCGTGAAAGAGAAAAGCAGCCTCTGACATCCAGGACCTGGCTTGACATTGTCATCTAAGATTTAATATGTCTAAAAGATAGATTTTTAGTTTAGTTTAAATATAAATAATTTCACAGCACACCAACAGCAGATAAGGCAACTCTGAAATCATAATAAATCACAACCAAGAAAAAAAAAAAACAAAACTCTATTATGTCTGACAGATACTTAACTCCAAACTCATCAAGTTTTATACATCAAATAGCTTTTTGTATGTCAATCATGGCTTAATAAAGTGGTTCAAAAAATGACAATTGTGCATATCACAGAATAGCCAAACATTCCCCTGGATAGGTAAATATGAGTTATTACCTTTCCATTACAATGACAACTTGATGGCTTTAGACTTGTCCCATTCCTTTCACTTTATAGATAATAAAATATCCAATTATAATACAGTCCCCTTGTCCTGAAAACAGCCAACACGTAACAAGTTCTGGCTTCCTGGTCCACTCCTGAAAAATCACCTAACCAGCCCAAATGATTTATGCTTCTTCTAATAGCACATTACTACAACATCCTCAATTCTCCACTGTGTTTATTCTTCTTTGCTGAAGGAATCAATAAACCCATACTGTCCAAATGACAGGTGTCTTCATGGTGGTCTTTGGCTCAAGGCCAATGACCCCAGAAATGCAATGATGATTTCATACCCTTGAATCAACTAGTATGACTTAATACATATGAAAAAATACATGATTATCTGAATATATGCAGAATTTGATGAAATCTAACATCTATGAGTTTTGAAAAGTCTTAGTAAATTGTACTTAGTCAGTTTTATTTATTAGATATACTTATTAAGGAGGGAAGGAAGTGTAAATTACTTCGTATGATAAAGTTCACATATAAACAAAAAATAACAAAAACCTATAATTTTTAAAAAACATATAGTAATTTTAAATATTAAAAAAATGCTAAAGGTCTTTTTGTGTGTCAAGTAATGGGTAAGATATGCTCACAATGACCATTTTTGGTATGTACTGTATTGAAGGTTTTATCCAATGACTGAAGAAAAAAATTAAATGAAAAGATTGTAAAGAAATATTATGGCAGTGGCATGACAGTGTGTGCTGGCCAAAATGTTTGCTTGGTTTTTTCCACAACATCTTTGGAAAAAATCCACAAGAATATTTTGGCCAGCCCAATATAAGTCCTATTAGACAAAATCAACTGCATTTTTATTTATACGCAATAAACATTTTCTAAGAGATAGCACACAAAATAGCTTAAAGGTGGCCCTAAAAACAAATGAAAGATGTACATGATTTCTATGTGTTATATCTTTTAAACATAAGACCACATTATAATAAATTAAAGACAGTGAAAAATAATAATATTTCTTTCTCTTGGATTGAGTTTGTTTAATATCAATTCTCTCCAAATTCTGATTCATTTGCAGACTAGATGATAGAATTTTTTTTCCAGAAATGTCAATCCTGTTCTAAGATTTATATGGAAATGCAAAAGACCAGGAATCGACAAGACAATATTGAAAAGAAAAAAGAACAAGTACCAGCAGCTTAAAGTGATAGTAATTAAGGCAGTGTGCTATCAGCCCAATGATAGCCTAGAGACACTTGACAAAGAAGTTAGACTTACCAACTCATGTTTGAGCACTTCAGTTATAAAGAATTCAATGCTACAAAGAAGTGAGGGAAAAATGATCTTTTCAATACCAGTTCTGGGACCACATTATGCCTAAGTAGGATAGCTATATTAATACCTACTTCACACCACATTTCCATGTCTACTGTTGATATAATTCTGAGAGGAAAAACAACAAATATTTCATGAAATAATGTAGGAGAACATCATAGCTAGCCTGAATTATGTAAGTATATTTGGGGGAGAAATTAACCAAAAAGATAGATTGATAAATTGAACCATGTCAAAATTTTGAACTTGTGTTAATCAATTGTCTCCAGTAAAGGGTGAAAAAAAAGTTGCAAAGTGGAAGTTGAGAATGTATTATACAACAAACACTCATATCTAAACAAAGAACTACAAAAAATTAATACAATGATCAGAAATCCTAAAGAAAACTACACAACAGATTTGAAGAGGTACTTCAGAAAGGAGATTTCCATATAGCCAGAAAGACATGAAAAAAATGAAGAATATATTTTAATTTGAGTAAACGGAAATTAAAAAATCCATTAAGAAACCGCTACACATTATGCAAATATTTAGTCCAGGATATCTATAGCTAAAATGACTGACAGTACCATGCCTTAGGGATGAAGTAGAGCAATAGAAATTCTCCTACGCTAGAAGCAGTTGGGACCATAAATTGGAACATATACTTCAGGAAATTCTTTGCTGTTAACTTTTGAAATTGAATCTAGATGTTATCTATGACACAGGAATTCTACTTCTAGGTATATTTCTAACAGAAATGCACACACATGTGACGAAGAAGCAAGCACAAGCACATTTACCACAGAATTTTCCATAATACCACTAAACTGGGAACAACCTGAATATTCATCAACAGCAGAATCAGTTATATATTCATGCAATGGAAAACGCCCCACCAGTGAAAAGTAACCAACTATATAAAAGAACATGATGATACAATATAATATTGAAATAATCTAGCTGCAAAAACACTTCGTATCATTCTAATACAGTGAGCTCCAGTAAAATAGTTCCAATTTTTCTCTTTGTTTGGGCTTTTTGTTTGTTTTATGTGTGTGTGTGTGTTTCGTCAGGCTGCTCAACTTGCAGGATCCTAGTTTGCTGACCTGAGATCAAACTTCAGTTCCCAGAAGTAGGAGCACAGTCTTAACCACTGGACCAGCAGTAATTCTCAGTATCAATTTAACTATGGTCTTAAGAGATGCATATAAAGTAATTTATGTGTTTGTAATCTTCTCAGAATCAAGTAAGATTTAGTTGGATAATTTTATGTGATATAATTGAAGTTAAATGCAATTAATAATGTTCTCAAAATAGTTTAACTTCTCTTTCAGTCTTATCATCTCATCTGTATAGTTTACAATGAGGATTATTTCACTTGTGTTGAATGAATGAAAGGAATGTCCTATATTTATCAAATATATAGTATGTTACTGAAATTATTACTAAAGTTTATCTGTATATATTAGCACATCATCATTTTTCATTTGCTTCATTTCATCAAGGATAGTGATTATAGTTTATTTCTTTTGCCTGGTAGGAAATCAATCTAAATCTTCAGTATAAAATTTAACTTGGCTTTTCTAATGCATAACAATCACATTAACATGGGCAAAGGCATGATTTTTATTGTACATTCTCCCAAAAAAGTAGGTCACTTTTTGAGTTGTCAGTTGCAAAAATAGTACCCTGAGAAATAAAGTAAAACGGTAGATATGAAGTGTTTCTCACTTTTTCAAGTTGAAAATTATACATGCTTTTAAGTCAGAAAGACAAAATTATACTTATTGCAATTTATTCTTTATTTGATGCAATAAAAAGTATTTATAAAGAGATTATATTTCACTGAATCAACATTTATGTTAATTTCACTAATATTAAGTAGAGAGTAAAGATATTGATTTTGTCACTTTAGTGATCATTTCCTAAGTAGGTTTCAATAGTTGAGAATATGCAGTGGTCTGTTATTTGCACTTTTTTATGTAGTTGTATAAAATCATAAAGTTTCAAAAGCTAGAACAATAGGTTTATGCCACAAATGGGGTCTACTCCGGCATAAAGAAGCTAGAGCAGCAACAGAATCACAATTATTATTCCTAAACAGGGAATTCTTAAAAATAGCACTGAGTAATTAAACAGCATATTGTATTGCTAATAATGTTAACTTACAAAAAAAATAAACATTTTAGGTAAAGAGTTAACATAAGATAGAAATAACAACTTATTTCTGTACAAATTATTTTAAAAAGATCCCCCAGCTTTGAGTTATAGTTGACAAGTACTATATATATATGTGTGTGTGTGTGTGTGTGTGTGTGTGTTTATATGTATACATGTGATAACTGAACGTACCTATACATTGTGAAATGACTACAACAATCAGATTAATTTAATACATTCATCACTTCACGTAATTACTCGGTGTGTGTTGAGAATGTTTAAGATTTACTCTCAATATGTTTCAAGCATTCAATGTTATATTAACAACTCTGGTAACCATGTTCTGTGTTAGATACTCAGAACTTATTCGTCTTCTAACTGAAGCTTTGCATCCTGTGATGAGTATCTCCCTAACTTTCTCATTCCAGTCCCACAAATAATTGGACTAATAGCAGCAATTCAGCTCTGTTTCTATGACTTTTTAAAAAGATACCACATACAAGCAAGATCATACACTATTTGTCTGTCTCAGTCTGGCTTATTTCATTAGCATGATGTCCTTTAGGTTCTCATCCCTCACCTTCTATCTCTATGAATATTTTTACTGTGAACATTTTATTTAAAATATTCATTTGATTTCAAGTCTCTCAAATCGTCCTTGAAACATCTACTTCTATCAAATTGTTTTCAGAGAATGATTGTCCATCATGTAAATGATAATATATTGTTAAGTGTGTTAGTTGCTCAGTCGTGTCTGACTCTTTGTGACCCCGTGTACTATAGGCCGCCAGGCTCCTCTGTCCACGGAATTCTCCAGACAAGAATACTGGAGTGGGTAGCCATGCCCTCCTCCAGGAGATCTTCCCGAATAAGGGACGGAACCCAGACCTGCTGTATTGCAGGTGGTCTCCTACATTGCAAGCAGATTCTTTACCATCTGAACCACCAGGGGAGCCCAATATATTGTTAACAGAGGTAAATAGGAAATTTGTTTTTTATTTGAAAAATTACTTTCATTTATTTTCTGGGATACGTATGCAAATACAGGATATTTTCTCATCTCCTGGACAAATGAAGGTGAATGAAGTGCTGCTCACTGTTCTACAGTTAGTTCAATGCTACATTTCCCTGCAGTCTTTTGGGGAATTTTTAAAAACCAAGTCAGCAAGCAAACTCTGGGAGATGACGTAGGACAGGGAAGCCTGGCATGCTGCAGTCCAGGGACTGCAGAGTGGAACATGCCTGAGTGACTGAACCACAAGAAGCCAATTGAGACATAGTTGGTCAGTGACATTAAAATTTCCTATTACACACAAAATGGTAGAAATGATGCAAGATTTATGACATATTCCCAAGACGAAAAGACACATTCTTAAAATTGCTTTAAAGTTTTATTTTTTTCCTTAATTTTGAGTAATATGTTAGAACGTGGTCTTGGTTAGCATGTAATCAGTCATTGGAATTTATTTTAACTTTAATTGTTTTTTAAGTTGAAGATTTTAGTAGATATGCATTCCAAACTACCCTATTTAAAGGTATTAAACAAAAGGATAAACATTTCTATTCATTAGGGGAAAAAAAAATCATTACTGTTGCTTACTCTTGCTGAAAAGAAATAAAACCATAACTTAAGATGAGGCTGACGTGTCAACAGAAGATATTTCATTCTTTTGCACACAAAAAAGATGCATTTGTATTTTGCCCTGTGTATTATTTTATTTTCTATTAATGAAAAGGTAGTGTAGCAAATGTCTTAGTCATGAAGATTATATTCCAAATAAAAAATGAAGTTTCAAATAAATTGCATTTATAAGGAAACAAACTATTATAGAAATGATACTAACAACAAATTGTGTATCTGCTTTATTTTTGATAACTCTTAGCATTCACTCTCTTAACTTTCATATATAATATAAACCAATGTCCGCTATACTAATTTTGCACATTTTATCCTTAGCACTATTTATCTTTTTTAAGATTGTACCATTTGTAACTGGAATGTTGCACCTTATGACTACTTTCATCTACTTTCATGCCCCTTTCCTCTGGTAACCACAAATGTGATCTCTTTTTCTGTGAGTTTTTTGTTTTGTTTTTGAAGCATAATCAGCCTGCAACACTATGTTAGTTCCTCTGTACAACTTCAGTTTAGTTCAGTCACTCAGTCATGTCCGACTCTTTGCGACCCCATGAATCGCAGCACGCCAGGTCTCCTTGTCCATCACCAACTCCTGGAGTTCACCCAAATTCATGTGCATCAAGTCGGTGATGCCACCCAACCATCTCAGTGGTTCAATATTTCCATACATTACAAAATAATCATGATAAGTCTAATTACCAGCTTTCACTGTACAGAGATATTGTATAATTACAGACTATATTCCCCTGTATTTTTGAAATAGGTAGAATATACTTTCACTGAATGAAGATGGGGTGGCATTCTAACTTTCAGAACAGCTTCAAATTTCTCTGTATTAGATGATTCAAGCTTCCACTGATTCCGCTTGCTCAGGAGTACATGAGATAAGTAATACATTGTATAAAGTTGCTGTGAGTTTTAGTGTAGCAACACAAATTGTGTTCAGATGGGGCTGTAGTTGACTTTTCAGAAAAAGTAGAAGTGACATTCCTGGAATGATGTTTGATGAACTTCAGGTCTAAGTTATTGATAATTTTAGCTGGACACTCCTAATTTCTTCACCATTTGATTTGGCTGTGTCTCTGTCTATATCTTCATGTATCTTCTGTAACTTCTGCTTATTAAAACTGTTACCATATAACTTCCTTTTATTGGAGAAGGAAATGTCAACCCACTCCAGTATTCTTGCCTGGAAAATCCCATGGACAGAGGAGCCTGTCAGGCTACGCACAATGGGGCTGCAAAGAATCAGACATGACTTAGTGGCTGAGCACAAATGTAATTTTATATATAGGAATTCATAAATATACGATAATTTTAAATGGGAAGGCATAACATTATAAAATATTTTTATTTCTCATTTAAAACAACGATTCTTGCTTGCTTTTTTCTGGCATTAAATGTCACTTGATGTCAGGATAAAGGGCTCAGGGGTTTTACTTTCAGGGACTTAATAGTATGAGTAGTTACTTTTTCATCTGCAAGGAGCCAGGATCCTGCTTTTTGCTTTTCTTTCAAAGACACTCCAGTGATCCAATGGCATTTCCTTCTATAGAATCACATTTTTCAGCCAGGCTTGTCAAATATTTTTCAGAAGAAATGTTCAGTTTCCTGAGAGTAATTGAAAACTTCAAGGCACATGTTTTCAGATACTGCAGGAGTCATCCTCTGCATCTGTAGCAGGCAGAGTTATAATTCATTACACTGGGTGTTTGTAGGCTGGTTTCCTACAGCTGACCTTTTCTCGCTACTTATTTTCTTCGAGGCATATCGGATATATAATAAACACATTTATTTCAGTCTTCAGTTTTACAAAAAGTCTTAAAACAATGTCAGGCACAAATACCTCAATGGAACAGAGTTCTTGTACCAGTTTTATTCAGAATAGAAAACACTTTATATTGCAAATGACATCCAAGGAAATTAAGCCAAACGATTCCTCTGTTAATAACTATGTTTGCTACCTAAAGGTATATTTGTAAGAAATTTCATGGAAAAGCCAAAATTTACAAACATACTTATGAAAAAAGTATTTTAATATAAATCTCTTACTGTAAGTTGACAAGTTATCTCTTCCTCAAAAGCCTAAACACTTAACCCTGAAGCATAGGCCTATCTCCTACACATTCTCATGTCTTTTAACATGAATTTTCTGATGTTTATTTTATGATTCCTTTCTGGGATATTATATAAAAATAAACGCTGCTGCTGCTGCTCTAAGTTGCTTCAGTCGTGTCCGACTCTGTGCGACCCCAGACAGGAGTCCACCAGGCTCCCCCGTCCCTGGGATTCTCCAGGCAAGAACACTGGAGTGGGTTGCCATTTCCTTCTCCAATGCACGAAAGTGAAAAGTGAAAGTGAAGTCGCCCAGTCGTGTCTGATTCTTTAGCGACCGCATGGACTGCAGCCCACGAGGCTCCTCCATCCATGGGATTTTCCAGGCAAGAGTACTGGAGTGGGGTACCATTGCCTCCTCTGAAAAATAAATGAGGCAGAGAATAATTTTATAAAACTGTAAAAGTAACTAATCAATTGTATTTAATCGGTAAATAATATCCCTATTATCCTCTTATTCTCTCTCTTGATAGCATATATTATATATATATATATATAGAGAGAGAGAGAGAGAGCGTTTTTTACACAAAAGTTTTTTGGAACCAGTTTTTATTTTCTGCACAGTCAGGACTTTCTGAGCAGAAGTTGTTGGTATGTGGGTTAACGAATGACTGAAGAACAACCCATAAGTTAGAACTCTCAGGGGAGATATTGAGAGGCCTTTCTTTTACTCTCCAGGGATAATCCTTTACTTTCTAAAGGGCTGTAAAAAATATTCCATTCTTCCATCCAGGTAAATTTTTTTATACTAGGGAGCAAGGGTTGGGTTAGCTGTGCAAACTGCCCCATAGAAGCTTCAGTGTCTGTACTGCAGTTTCCTCTACTGTGGTAAAAACCCTCTCTTGAACATGCAAATAATATGTATTTTCATTATTTGCCACATGGAATAATAGGTCCTGAGAGACTGGCATTATTGTTAATACTCAGGAGTTGGTTTGGTCTCTGACGTGGCAATGTTGTTTAATGTCAGGATAAAATGTACACATTTAAAACATTAAATTCTATGGAAATTATTTTTATATAAAATTTAGATATCATTATATCATAATACCCTTATTTTACAAGACTGAGAGATTGGCCAAGATGGCAGATTGAAAAGACCCTGAGCTCACCTCCTTTCACAAGCACACAAGAATCAGAACTATTTGCTGAACAACCATTGGCAGAAAAGTACAGAATCTCCCAGAAAAGATCTCCAACTAAGGACATAAAGAAGAAACCACAGTAAGATAGGAGATGCTGACTCATGATAACCAAGTCCCATACCCCTAAATGGGTGACCCACAGACTAGGCAATAATTATATTCCAGAAGTTCTCCCCCAGAAAGTGAGAGTTTTGAGTCCCATATCAGGCTCCCCAGCACAGGGGTTACTGCACTACAAAGATGAACCCCGCCAGAGTTTGAAAGCTAGAGGGTCTTAATTTCAAGAGTCTCACAGGACAAGAGGAAGTAAAGACTTCACGCTCAAAGACAGCACATAAAACCACACACTCCAGGAACTGGTGCAAAAGTAGTAATTTGATCGGAGCCTAGGCTAGACCTACTTGTTGGACTCAGAGTCCCCTGGAGAGCCAGGTAGTGGCTGCAGCTCACTCTGGGAACACAGTCAATGGCAGCATCCATTCCTGGTAGATCCTTCCTCGCAGCGGATGCTAGTTTTGGTGAGCACTATTGTGTAATCTTCCCTCTTGCTCACTAATGCCAAGATCTGGCCCCACCAAAGAGATTTTCGGCTCCGGTGTTGGGATACCTCAGACCAAGCAACTAACTTTCGGACAGGATGCCTAAAGATTTCCAGAATTCCAGCTGCCTCCAGACACCCTTCTAGACACAACATTGCTCACCAGAGGGCCAGGACCCAATCTACCCATCAGTGAACAGGTACCAATCCTGCCCTCCACGAAGCCTGTTCTACCTCTGTATCAGCTTCACTCACTGAGAAAAGACTTTTAAACTCAAGAAAACCACAGTCCCATAGCAGGTCAGCTGGGCCCCTGCTGGGCCCAAGCCCTGCCCACTAGCAGCCAACACAAGCTTTGGGACACCTGGATCCTGTACCCAGTGGTGTCAGCAACTGCCCCACACAGTGATCTAACACCAGCTCTGGGATCCTTGGACTATACAGCTAGACTCCAAAACTAGTTCAAATGGGATTTATCCCAAGGAGTCAAGGATTTTTCAGTATCTGCAAATCAACTGATGTTATACAGTACACTAACAAATTGACTAAAAACCCTACGATTATCTCAATAAATGCAGAAAAAGCTTTTGCTAAAATTGAACAACCATTCTTAAAATTAAAAAAAAGAGAGAGAGAGAAACTCTCAGGAAAGTGGGCATAGAGGGAACACATCTCAACATAACAAGCCATATACAACATACCCACAGCTAACATCACACTCCATAGGAAAAGCTAAGAGCATTTCCTCTAAGGAAATAAGACAGGAATAAGACAAGGATGCCAACTCTTAACACTACTGTTGGACATCCTAGACACAGCAAAAAGACAGGAAAAAGAAAAGACTACAAGTTGGAAAGGAAGAAGTAGAATTGTTACTGTTTGCAGATAACATGACAATTCTAAAGATACCACAAGGAAATTACCAGAGCTCATGAATGAATTTGGTAAAGTTGCAGGATACAAAATTAACATACAGAAATCTGTGGCACTTCTAGGCACTAAAAACAAACTATCAGAAAGAGAAATTAAAGAAACAATCCTATTTACCATTGTGTCAAAAAGAATAAAATATCTAGGAACAAACTTACCTAAGGAGGCAAAAGACCTATACTCTGCAAACTATAAAAACTTGATGAAAGAAACTGAAGACACAAAGAGATGAAAGATATATCATGCTCCTGGATTGGAAGAATTAATAGTGTTTAAATGACCACAGTTGGTAAAGAATCTTCCTGCAATGCAGGAGACCCAGGTTCAATTCCTGGGTCGAGAAGATCCACTGGAGAAGGGATAGGATACCCATTCTAGTATTCTTGGGCTTCTTTTGTGGCTCAGCTGGTAAAGAATCTGCCTGCAATGCAGGAGACTTGGGTTCGATCCCTGTGTTGGGAAAACCCCCTGGAGAAGGGAAAGGCTACCCATTCCAGTATTCTGTCCTGGAGAATTCCATGGACTGTATAGTCCATGGGGTCACAAAGAGTCGGACATGACTGAGTAACTTTCACTTTCACCCAAGGCAATCTACAGACTCAATGCAATTGCTATCAAAAGGCCAATGGCATATCTCACAAAACTAGAATAAATAATTTTAAAATGTATATGGAAACACAAAAATCCTAAAATAGTCAATATAATCTTGAGAAAGAACAGAGCTGGAGAAAACACACTCCTTGATTTCCGAGTACAGAGCTATGGTGATCAAAACAATTTGATACTGGCACAAAAACAGAAACGTGGATCAAAGAAATAGAGTGGAGAGTTCATAAATTAACCTGAGCACTTGTGTCAGGCGGGAAGTGTGTACAGCAGAGAAAAGGAAGTCACTTCAATAAGGGGTTTTTGAAAAGTGGACAAATACATGTGAAAGAATGAAACGGGAATGTTATCTAACATCATATTAAAAATAAACTCAGAATGGATTCGAGACCTAAATATAAGACATGACATCATCAAACTTCTGGAGGAAAACCTAGGTAAAAACACTTTTACTTAAATCACAGCCATACTTTTTGATTCCATCTCCTAAAGCAAAGCAAAAATAAATACATGGGAACTAAGCTTTTGCACAGCAAAGGAAACCATCAACAAAATAAAACGACAACGTACTGAATGGGAGAAAATATTTGAAAATGATATGACTGATAAGGTGTTAATATTCAAAATATATAGATGGTTCATATAACACAACATTTAAAAAAAAAAAGACCAATTAGGTAAGGTACAGAAGACCTGAACAGACATTTTCTCAAAGAGAAAATGCAGATGGTCAACATGCATATGAAAAGATGCTGCTGCTGCTGCTACTGCTGCTAAGTTGCTTCAGTCATGTCTGACTCTGTGCAACCCCAGAGATGGCAGCCCACCAGGCTCCCCTGTCCCTGGAATTCTCCAGGCAAGAACACTGGAGTGGGTTGCCATTTTCTTCTCCAATGCATGAAAGTGAAAAGTGAAAGTGAAGTCACTCAGTCGTGTCCGACTCCTAGCGACCCCATGGACTGCAGCTTACCAGGCCCCTCCGTAAATGAGATTTTCCAGGCAAGAGTACTGGAGTGGGGTGCCATTGTTAGACATCACTAAAACAAAGAAATGCGCATCAAAAACACAATAAGATATTGCCCCTTAGCTCTCAGAATGGCTATCATCATAAATAACACTAAAGGCAAATGCTGTTGAGGATGTGGAGAAAAAGGAACTCTTGCACACTGCTGTGAGAATGTAAACTGGTGCAGCCAGTGTGAAAAACCTCATGAAGGTTTCTCAAAAAATTAAAAATAGAAATACTGTATGACTGAGCAATTCCACTCTGAGTATATATGAAAGAAACAAAAGCACTAATTCAAAAGATACATGCACCCCAATGTTCAGAACAGCATTATTTACAATTGCCAAGATATGGAAGCAACCTACTGTCTATCAATACATGAATGGATAAAAAGATATGGTATACACAATGGAATACTACTCAGATGTAAAACAGTGAACAAAATTTTGCCATTTGTGAAAACATGGATAAACTTGGAAGGTATTATTCATAGTGAAAAAAGTCAGACAAAGACAAATACTATATGATATCATTTGTAAGTGGAAACTAAAAACCACAATAAATTCATAAATATAACAAAAAAGAACATACAAAGATAACAAATCAGTGGTCATCAGTAGGGAGAGGGAGGTGGAGGAGGGGCAACATAGGGTAGAAATTAAGAGGGACAAGCTATCATATATAAAATAAGTTACAAGGACATATTGTAGAACTTGGGGAATATAACCAATATTTTATAATAACTATAAATGGAGTATAATCTTTCAAATTATTGAATCACAATACTGTACATCAAGTATACTTCAATAAAAAATAAAGGACTCATAAGTAAGCAATGTCTGTATTGCTTTATTTCACTATACTAAGTTCCACAGAAAAGTGAAAGTCACTCAGTCCTGTCTCACTCTTTGAGATCCCATGGACTATGCAGTCCATGAGTTCTCTAGGCCACAATACTGGAGTGGGTAGCCTTTCCCTTCTCCAGGGGATCTCCCCAACCCAGGGATTGAACCCAAGTTTCCTGCATTGCAGCTGGATTCCTTACCAGTTGAACCACAAGGGAAGCCCAAGAACACTAGAGTGGGTAGCCTATCCTTTCTCCAGTGGGTCTTCCTGACCCAGGAATTGGACCAGGGTTTCCTGCATTGCAGGCAGATTCTTTCCAACTGAGCTACCAGGAAAGCCCCACTAAGTTCCATAGTTAGAAGCATAACCATTGCAACTAATGCTAGCTTCTACAGTCATCCATGTCGGGGAATAATTTATTCGATTGCATTTTTTCTACATAACATGTTCCTGCTGCTGCCAAGTCGCTTCAGTTGTGTCTGATTCTGCGTGATCCCATAGACGGCAGCCCACCAGGCTCCCCCATCCCTGGGATTCTCCAGGCAAGAACACTGGAGTGGGTTGCCATTTCCTTCTCCAATGAAACTGAAAAGTGAAAGTGAAGTCGCTCAGTCGTGTCTGACTCTTCGCGACCCCATGGACTGCAGCCTACCAGGCTCCTCCATCCATGGGATTTTCCAGGCAAGAGTACTGGAGTGGGGTGCTATTGTCTTCCTCAAACATGTTTCTACAGAATTTTAAATGTAAAAAATACCACTACATAGATAAATAATATTTGAAAGTTTTTTTAAAAATCTAGAAAGTACTAGATGCTTTCTTCAACATAGAGCATAATTATATTCTACATTGCCACTCTTTGTTGGAATAGCTTCAAATAATAAAACTAGAGAAAAGGAAAAATCAGTGGAACTGTATTAGGTACAAGGTACCAGAAAGGGTAGTGGAAATCACTGAACTATAAATTGCTAATTTCCCTAAGAAATTCTAGGAAACCTTTGAAGGAATTTTTTTGGTAGAAATTTCTTGGAATAACTTTAGAAAGTTTCAAATGTTTACTCTGTTCTTTCTTCTCCTTCTAGGTTTCCAAGTATATTTATGCTGCCCCTTTTAAATTCTCTGTTTAAGTGATTGGATATTGTGTTCTTATTTGATTTCTTCTCTTGGCATGCAGTTTCAGAAGTTTCTACTTTTACCTAATTTGTTGATTCTTTCCTTGGCTGTGGCCCATCTACTAAGGAGCCGATCAAAGGAATTATTTCTGTGTTTTTCATTTATAGCATTTTCTATGATACTTCATTAGAGTTTCCATCACTCTGTCTACATCACTCATCTGTTGTTGAATTTGATCTACTTTTTCACTTGGAGTTTAAATACTTTATTCATGAGTATCATAGATTTCCTCTGATAATTCCAGTTTATGAGTCAGTTTCTGATGATCTATTCACACTGTGCTTTTCCTTGTCTTTAGCTTGCCTTATTTTTTGCCTGAAATCTAAGCATGCTATACATTAGTTAATTAGAACCTAGGTTAATAGAGTTTTTCACTTTAATAGAGCTTTAGTTGGAGGATTTATGCTAATGCAGCTAGGAGATAGGCTGTGTTTGAAGCCTGCTGTAGCTATAAGTGCCAGGGGCTTGAATTCTTTTTGTGTACTTATTTGTATTTCTTAACTTTGGGGTTCTTTAACTATCCTCCTCAAAAAAAGTCTGAGTTTTGTGGCTCTTTCAGCTGTAACCCATTGTTATTATACTGAAGGTCTGTTGGCATGGTGTGGGGAAAAGAGATGTTCTATCATTTTTAAAACCTCAGATGGCTTCAAACAATGGGCCTGTACCTTGAGGATCCTATATTCAAATATATTTCTTCAGTGAAATGGCTGTTTTTCTCCCTGTCCCCTACTACCTTCCCTGTCTATAGTGTTCTTAATCAATTTCCATGAAACTCTGTCCCTGTCCCTAGCTCACTATATGTTTGTTTTCAGTTTTGTTTCTTTTTTCCCATGAGTTGAGACAAGAAGGCTAGAAGAGGGGGTTGAGCTGAAGGAATTCCATTCTCCCAGCTGGAATAGAGTTCCACCACCGGAGAATGGACCTTTGTTATGGAGAAGATTCAGTGTATTTCATAAGGATTACTTATCTTCTCCTCCTATTAGAGCTAGGAAGGTTTATTTCTTGAATTTTCACTGTGAGATCTTGGTGGGATTCCTGGAGGTAAAACCCATGAATATGAGGAGGTCCCCTAAAACTGAGGAACACAGGAGTGGTTGATGAAAGCTAGTTCATATGTAGCCTCTATCAATTTATCAAAATACTATTTAAATGTCTTCTACTCTAGGCAGACAGGTCTCAGCTCTCTCTCTCTAGGTGGACCTGTGTTTCCAGGTTTGGGGATGATAATTCCCCTGTGATCTCAGTTCTTTGAGGGGTCTGGAAAAAAGTCACTGATTTTTAGGTTTTCTAGCTTTTTTGATTGTAAGAATGGAACCACTATTTCCCAAAATTTTTACATGTTAGTGCTAAAATCAAATCATCACATGCAGAAGCTTTAAACACCAAAGTTGAGGATACAGGGTTCAACAAAGACAAGACCTAAAAAGCAACTTGCATGTTTTTTAATAATAAAATATTTGTATGTAAATTAGAGTCAGCTTTAGAGATTCTGACCAATAACCTACTCCTCATATAAATGGTAGAAAGTGTAGCTAAAAGTTTTCATTTTAAACAACAGGTGTTTGTTTTAGATGTGATTAACACTGCCGTTTTTTGAGATTTACCTTCTGTAAATGACCTTTAACATTTATGTGATATTACTGAAAATTTTATTTTACTTTATAATTTGTATTTCTCAAGTATTTTCATGAGGTCAGTGCTTCCTTTTACATTCCCAACAGTGCTACATCCAGGGAACCATACTTCCCCTCCAAATTCTAGGCTACAAATTAATTGGAGACATAGGAATATATCTCATCAGTAAATAATATAAGGATAAAGTAAATAAGCAAAATCTGAGACTCTTTCAGTTAGAGAACATTAATACTTATAATAATATGTAATACATATATCCATTGATCTAACTGGCTATAAAATACCTAACTGGCTTTTCTTGAAAGAATTGCATCTTTCTCTTAATTATCACTTGGGTGAATATAAAAATGCTAGGAAAAAGACCGAAAAATACCTGACTCATAGGCTGGACACCAGACCATATGGTTAACACAGGTTAGTCACATTCTCAATATCTCAAAAAATCATGGAAAAAACCCAAAGATATAAGCAAACTCACACAAATATATCTGTATACAACTATAGGCTCATCAATATTATAGATATGAATATTTATTTGTATGTATACAATACATAAACATATAAGACATTGAATTTAAAAGCATGTTGAATTTAATAGTAAAGATTTTAAAAATACAGAGTTCAGAGTATTAGAACTGATGTGATAATGGGTACAATATATTCTCTGAATCTTTATCTAGAGCCCCACCTTCCATTTCTGCAACTTCTACAACAACCCCATCCTCATACTCATACACACATACACACATACACACACACCATTTATTCCAAGTGAGCATTTTGAATGCTGGTGATAATCCTGCTATATCACATACACATTACTGTCTACCAAAGGTGCATATAACCCTCAGTGTAGCCACATATTCAAAAGTAAAATTAATGAAATCCTCTTACATTTTATCCAGACAACAGCCCTATTTGGATTCACGGCAGAATAAAATGCTGGACCTGTCTGAACACAGCAAGATATTCTCCAGGCCATTGAATATTCTATTTCTTGTCCATTATTTTAATAGACTTAACAATTTGATCATACAAAACAAAAAATGTATTCCTTTGTTCAATTATAAGAAAGTTATAAAGGAGAACACAATTCACCAATACATCTGGGATGATACCTTACCTAGTTGAGACATGACCAAAGTTGAATTATTTGGGGAAAACAAATCACATGGTTAATCAAAGAGCTCTTTAAGTAAAGGTCAGAAAAATTTTTTGAAAAAATGAAAGAAACATTAAATTTTCAGGACGATTAGACACACTGACAAAATTGTTTACAATTTATTTCCAAAATAGAAAAATTGTTTTTTAATTTAGAACCAAATAAAACATACTGGGGAAATACTTATCATAGTGATCACCCCAGTAGTATGTTCTTACCCATTTTCATGTGTATTAATATAATTTTGCATTTTTCTAGTTTAATCCAATGTAAAAAACAATCCCAAATTAAAAATATTTATACTCCAAACCTGATTTTATATGAATTTTTAAAATATTATATTATCCACTAGAATGTTCAATAGATTGTCAGTTGTTAGTATTCTGAAAAAAAAAATCAGGTATTAAAATAAAATTTTCAAACTTACCTATATACTAGCCCACCTTTCAGTAAAAGGAGAAGGCAATGGCACCCCACTCCAGTACTCTTGCCTGGAAAATCCCATAGACGGAGAAGCCTGGTGGGCTGCAGTCCATGGGGTTGCTAAGAGTCGGACACGACTGAGCGACTTCACTTTCACTTTTCACTTTCATATCTTGGAGAAGGAAATGGCAACCCACTCCAGTGTTCTTGCCTGGAGAATCCCAGGGACGGGGGAGCCTGGTGGGCTGCCGTCTCTGTGGTTGCACAGAATCGGACACAACTGAAGTGACTTAGCAGCAGCAGCTTCCAGTAAAATTTAGCTATGATTTTATTGTATGTTAAATTCTTAGTGTTAAATAGTTAAATGCATTTTTAACTTATTCTAATAGTTTTGTACATTCTATAATTATTCAGATTTCACAGATGAAGAAACTGAGGCTTAGAAGGTTTAATAAATATTACAAGGTCACACAAGCAATGACAAAGATTTTAACTGAATCAACTCTAAAACTGAAATTTAGGAAATTCTATAATACCACACAGTTTTTCCATCATTAATTGCTGATTCACCCCAAATCCCTCACATTGCCCATAAGGTTCTCTGCTTACATCATCATCCTCAACTACCTCTTTCTACTCCAGATTTGGCCACAGTAATCATGTTTGTTTGTTTGCTTTGTGACCAGTTCCACCTTTTTGCTGCTTTAGGCTCTTTGTATGTGTTTGTTCTTTCTGCTTGGAAATTTCTTATCCTGGATAAATCCAATTGTTTAGGTACTGTCATAAATGCAGCTTTCTGAGAGAAGTCTTCCCTTTCCCATTCCTCTCAGATCACAGCAAGTACTGGTTTTTATATTTCCTGTTGTTTGCTAGATTCACCTTCAGTGTTTTCTCATGGCACATGAGGTTTATTTGGATAAATCCCCATGTAGCTGTTTAACATCTCCTATCACTCTTAGTACAGGTGGCACAGTACTGTTCATTGCTGTATCTATAGTGCCTGAAGCAGTATTCGGTGTAAGCTAAGCACAGAATAAATATTTTTCAATAAATGAAAAAAATAATGAATTAATTAGCAACATATAAGATTCTCTTTGATATTTAGATAGACTATATTAGAGATGTACAAAGATATTTTAGAGAAATAGAGTGTTTTTCAGGTCCATGAGGTGTGTCTGAGGTACAATAATATATCTGGAGAATATTTCATTCAATCATAAGTCGAGTATAAGATCTTCCAAAAGTAAAAGTAGAAAGGCAATCGTCCAAGTTTTTGTTAACTCCGTACTAGAGCTGGAATTATCATATGGAAATACAAATGCGATCACACCTCCCCTGGGCTTGACACACAGCAATAACTTCCAAACACACTTAGAATAAAAAACAACTTCCACATAGGAGCCCATCTGATCATTATCTCAATGGTAGCACCCCCTGCTGTGGAGCTGTGTATACCAAACTTAATTTGAAGTCATTAAAATTTGAAGTGTTTCCCTAATTGTCTTATTCTAACTCCACACTCTCCAAGAAACTGAACCATACCCAGAGCATTTTTATCAAACTTACCTCACCACACCTCCCATGGTTAAAACATTGCCAAGACTTCAAAAGCTTACTTTTGTTAGTATGCAAATCAAAATTCATAACATGCTGCCTTCTTTCAACTCATGCTTCTTTTTGCTCTCTGTACTTCAGCAACCATGGCTGTTTTCTGTTCCTCTAACTCTTTTCTGCCACAAGACCTGGGCACCTGTTATTTTCCTTCTCCCTAAATAATTCCACTGACTCCCTGAATTCCTAGCTAACTAGATTTTCTTAGTGTCTGCTTCACTTCTTCCTGAATAATTTCTTTGGTTTCCCCAGCTACTTAAATCTCTGATTTTAAAATTTTGTAATCTCCTACATTTATTACAGAGGTAATTGTGTGTGCATTTAAAATTAATATCTGTCTCCTTCACTTTAGATATTAATATTATGTGAACAGAGATTGTTCTCTGATTCTTGCCTCCTTTAACACCTAGCACAGCACCTGGCATACAGCAATTTTAGTATATACATTTGTCAGGAAAAAAAAAAGAAAAGAAAAGAATCAACACGCTGATATCTGGGATCCTAGGTAGTTTAATCATAGGGAGCAAAAGCGCTTTCAATTTCTGAAAGTGTATGGTTCACTTAAGAATTGTTTTGGAAATATTAACTATATCTCCTATCAAAAAATTAAACTTCCTCTCTGTGAATCTCCTATATGCAGCCACCTGCCAGTGAAGCATAAACCTGTTTCAGTTTGCAGAAGAGTTAGAGCAGCCATCCACTGGCGGGTCGGTTAGTATTCCAGGAAGCAACCAATTCCAGAGACTGTGTATACTAGGAATGTAGGAGATGATGCTCTTCCAGTAAGAGAGCCAAGTTCTCAGTCTCCTATATTTAAAATGGAAAAGGCAGAAAGGATGAAATTCTATGCTTAAAATTAATGGATTAGACATTCTAGGGGAAAAGAGGCTCAGTGGAAATGACATTATATATAATTAAGGCATATGACTACAAATGTGTGTGTGTGTGTATGTCCACGCTCAGTCACATCCAACTCTTTGTGACCTCGTGGATCATAGCCTGCCAAGCTTCTCTATCCATGGAATTTTCCAGGCAAGATTAAGGGAACAGGTTGCCATTTCCTATTCCAGGGGATCTTCCTGACCCAGGGATCGAACCCGTATTTCAGGCAAGTTCTTTACCACTGCCCCACCTCGGAAGCCCCATAACTACCAATAGTAATAAAAATAACCACTAAAAGTATTGAGAGAGAGAGTGAGTGAGAGTGAAGTCGCTCAGTCGTGTCCGACTCTTTACGACCCCATGGACTGTAGCCTATCAGGCTCCTCAGTCCATGGGATTTTCCAAGCAAGAGTGCTGGAACGGATTGCCATTTCCTTCTCCCGACCCAGGAAGCGAACCTGACTCTCCTGCATTGCAGGCAGACGCTTTACTGTCTGAGCCACCAGGGAAGCCTAAAGGTGCTGAGCATTCACACAATGCCAAAAGTGAAAGTCACTCAGTCTTGTCTGACTCTCTGCGAGGCCATGAGAAACAGAATTCTCCAGGCCAGAGTACTGGAGCGGGTAGCCTTTCCCTTCTCCAGAGATCTTCCCAACCCAGGGATTGAATCCAGGTCTCCCACACTGCAGGCAGATTCTTTACCAGCTGAGCCACAAGGAAAATAGGATCACCTTTGCAAAAGAGAATAGCTAATTACCAGATGAGAATGGGATCCAGCTCTAGTTTCAGTTCTCTTAGTCTGTTTAAGCACACTAGTTTAGAAACCAAGCATGTACCGTTTACTTTTACAATGAGAATGAAAAGTGAAGAAACAAACGAATTCTTTTTTCTTCTAAAGAAAGAAGACTCATTTAGCATTTAACAATAAATTTATACACACACACACACACACATATATATATATGGGACCTGAATGACTCTTTCTTTCGAAATGAGTATTATTCTTATATAAATTTAAAAAATGAGCCCTCTGTGTCAGGTTCTATACCATCTTTTTAAGAGAGATGTCAGCATTTAAAATCTCTTTGGTAGCCAATAGTTTACCTTCGCTAATTCAACCAATGTTTATTGAGTAGCTCTTTACTTTGTGTGTCAACTCCAGTTAAATGTTGAAGTGCTTACAATAAATATTCATGAATTTCATATTTTATACATTAGAAACCTTAGTTATCAAAATATTTAATTGTAGTTTTCTTATTAATTTTTTGAAGAATACAATTTTTTAAAGTAAGAATATCTCTGTAATATCATTGTACATATAAAGTAATGGAACATTGTTGGCAACAAAAAATTAAAAAAAGAGAAAAGCCCTGGTCACATCTTTCCCCAACACTATATACTTTCTTATTTCCAGATTAGTCACCATCTTGACCTGAAATTTCATCATCATAGCAGGGTTTGGCCTATTTTTTAAATATTATTTAATGGATCATAAGGTATACAGTGTTTTGCTTGTTTTCTTTAAGGATTAAACTTTAGTGACAGCACCCATGTTGTTGCATATAACTGTAGTTAATGATTATTACCACATAATACTCTACAGAAAGCATATTATATAACTTATGTACGTATTTTACCATTAATAGATATTTGGCAAGTTTCCAAGTGTTTGAATATTACAAATTCTTGACTATCATGTTTCTAGAATGTAGTTTCTAGTTCTGTGCCAAAATTCTCAATATTATTTAAGTACATGGCAGACAATACCATTATCTATCACATCTATTTCTATTGTGTTTTTTGTCATTTGGTTTTATTAATGTGTTCTGATCTACTCAGATTTAGCTATTTTTATTGAGTGCCAGAAAGGATTTCTTTTTACTCACTTCAGGGACTTATACAGAAACCTAATCCCGCAGGAGTGATATGTGATGATGATTTATTTTATCAATTCTGGTAAATATTACCTTTAAATTATTATATTTATCATAAATGTAGCTAAATTTGACTTATGTCTATCATTTTATTGTCAACAATGCATCCATTCTTTTATGTTGATTTTTATCACTTTTCCTTGTTTTTAACAGAATACTTTCTATTATTTTTTCTCCTCTAGTAATTTATTGATTACACACATAATTTTAGTGATTGTACCAGAAATTATGCCTTTTACTTCTGATTACACTAAGCTAATGAGTTTCCAAAACAATACAAGGACTTTAGAAAGTCCTTAATTTTGTTTATTCCCCTCTGCTTTTCAAGTTATTGTTTGGGCATGCTAGTTCTTCATTTTTAACTTAAGCCTTGAAACATCACACATCCACTTACTCTTCTGGGAAGTTCTGAATTCCATTATGGAATGACCAAACTCTTATTCTAAAAAACGAAGGGCACATGGAGGTGACATAGAGCCAATCCCTAGTTTAAAATCAATCAGAGCCCACTCTAGGCAGGATCATTTGAATCAGAGTTGATGAACATATTAATGAGGGAAATAACTGTTGTTTTAAGCCACTGAAATTTTAAGGTTGCTAGTTAAGCAGTATTATTATTGTTGCAATATTTGACTGAGATAGAAATTAATACCAAGGAATAGGTATAGTGGAAAGAAAAAAAAATGAAACTAAAATAAGTGGCTATGACTTAGGGTAAGAGGCAACAGTAAAGAAACTATTTTTAGAATTTGTAAAAGTATATGATATAAGGAAACTGCTATAGATGGCTGGTATATATAATGATCTCTATTAGGTACTGTCAAATATTTGGCATAACTGTCACATATGATAACTTGGAAGGCAGAAAAGATACCTAATTAACTTTGGGGTAAAAGATATTGAGGCAGAGTGTTGAATATATAAGCTGGCTGTTGCTATCTTCATTTCATAAAGAACTATAAGAAATTGAGGTGAGAAAAAATACACCACCCAGTTTGCAAATGAAATTTAGAAGGAATAAATAGTGCCCAGAGGAAATATTGGAAAGTTCTGCTGTTTCTCACTAGATCAATGCAATGAGAGTTTCAGCTGAGAGAAGAGGGACCTAGGGCTCCATCATGAAAGATGTTCTCAGGGTAAACAGATAAGTGCTAAATTAAGTGTGTGGCTATAGACCTCTGTATTAGTACTGTTAAGAAAATGCAAATGGTGCTTATACTATTTTAGCTAAATAAACAGTTTCTAAAATGATAAAGACAGGGACACAATAATAATATACCCCAAATATCCACAAATAAATCTAGAGTGAAAGGCAGCTTGCCGAGAACTGAATATGTGGTTTTGACACATGCAGTTAACTTGAATCTCAAGTTTTGTGTCTTTTTCTTAATGGTACTATCTAAAAAAAAAAATAGGACTTCCCAAGTGGCACTAGAGTGGTAAAGAACCTGCCTACCAATGCAGGTTAGACATAAGAAACATGGGTTCTATCCCTGCATCAGAAAGATCCCTTGGAGAAGGGCAGTCAATCCACTCCAGTATTCTTGCCTGGAGAGTCCCATGGACAGAGGAGACTGGTGGGCTACAGTCCATGTGGTCACAAAGAGTTGGACACGAATGAAGCGATTTAGCATCTAAAAAAAGTATATGACACATAAAAAGAGACCTTTGAGGCCCCACTTCTTTATAGGCAAAGAGTATACTGACTTACTGAGGGAAGCTTTTGAATTACAGCGTTGGAGAAACTTTAGAGTCCGGGAGATCAAAACAATCAATCTTAAGGGAGATCAACCCTGAATACACATTGGAAGGACTGATGCTGAAGCTGAAGCTCCAGTATTCTGGTCATCAGATGCAAACAGCCAACTCATTGGAAAAATCCCTGATGCTGGGAAAGAATGAGGGCAGAAGAGAAGAGGGCCTCAGAGGATGAGATGGCTGGATGGCATCACCGATGCAATGGACATGAACTTAGGTAAACTTCGAGAGATGATGAGGGACACGGAGGTCTGATGTACTACAATCGGTCAGACACAACTGAACGACTGAAAAACAACATACTGACTTTCAGCAAGCTCCAAGTAAGACATTTTTCACCATACTATCTTTAGAAGTATACTAGAATGATGGAAAAGAAAGAATGGATGGAGACAAAAGCTCTGGAAAATCAGTAAACTGCAAAACAACTCAAAGGGAGCAAAATAAGTCTATTCTTTAACTCCAGGTTACGGGACTAGGAAATATTTTCCCAGCAAGATTTAGGAATAGTGAGGGTTCGATGACCACTACATGCTTCTCTTGCTTCTCTTTTTTTCAAATACAGAGTTGAGTGTGGTCTGTAATCTAAATTGTGTATTTTTTTAATTGAATACTATGAATTATGTATAAGAAATTGTAAGGCCTATGAATATAATTACCTTTTTCCAGGGTAGGTTCTTCAGTCAAGAGGTATGCTTTAAAAGTAGGAGAAGACCACCTCAATCTAATCAACAATGAGCTATCTGATAGTTTTTTCAGTCTTATTTTAAGTCTCTATCTGTATTTGGTTTGCTCCCATCCCTCCAGGGAAACAAACCTAAAGCCTGGAGTGCATCATAGGGACTCTCAAATATTGATTCCCTACCCTCAAGTTGTTGTCTCCACAGTAATGAACACTGTATAAAATTCAGCCCCTCTTTACTTGGCTTCTTACACTGATATCTTATGCTGCTTATGGATTCAGCAAATGCTTTGAAGGAAACTGGGTTTCACGACCATTTCTCAACACGTCTCTTCTCTCTGGGATCATGGATTCTCAAGATCTTGGCAGCACTGTCAGTCACCAACTTCAATTTTTGTTTCTCTAGCCTCATGAGATGGTTAAAAGGGCTGTTCCTTTCTGTCTTCCATAAGTCGTACTCCAGCCCACTTCTAATGATCAGCAGGTACTTGACCCATGAAATGTCATAGACAGGAAACTGACAGTTCAAAATATCGGCTCAGTGTTCCTAAGTTCCCTTCTCTCCATGAGGTCTGCCCATGAAGCTCAGCCTAACTTGGCAGGTCTTCGGTGCCCTGAAGCACAACTCTTTGGTATTTCACCCAGCTTTTCTAATTGTTCTCAGTAAGAGCCCTGGTCTAATACAAGTGACTCTATGAAAAGCAGAGACGATATCCCAAAGTAATACCTTTTGTTTTTACATGTTTACTGTTTATAACTTGCTCAATCTCTTAACAGGGAAATTGAACCCTTTAACTAAAAACATATGAAGTAACCATTTATTCTCATATCTAATTAAATGATTTCAGGGAAATACTGCTTTTATTAAAATCAGTGATAACAAGTCTGGTTAAATCATATTGGAATTTTCAAGAGTAGTTACCAGATTTCTTTAGCTTTCTTTGGACCCTATTTCTAAGGACTGGCTTGTTATTTACACATAACCAAAGTATGCAATATAAACTGAATTTTAATTTTACCAGATGGTAAATGTTCCCACTCATTTTAAAACATAATTGCACACACATTTTATTTTCAGCTTAGACATGTGATCAAAAAGCCACTTTAATTGACTCCATTAATATACTAAAAACTATATTCTGTGTTCTTGCATGATGTTAAAGTTTAGAAATATTTTTATGTTATTACCTTAATATTTAAAGAAAGTGAAAATATGTCAAGAGAATATTATATAACAGTAGATGTCTTTTGTGTTGTTTTTTCTCCTGTGGCAAGGAAAATGGTACAAAAGACAATAATTTCTATTTTTTTCTCAGGGAAATAAGGACTGTCTATCCTATAAAGAACACTGATGGGTATATTTATTGCATGTGATTCTACATGGTACTTTTTTGCAGGCAGAGGTTTTTCAGTATTTTGTTTCTTCAGAATTATGTGTATAATAGGATTTCATTACAGAAATTTCCATGCCCATGTTACAAAATACTGTATTATTATGTTAAATTTAAACTTAACTTAATGAGAAACTGCTTTTCTCATTTAACTTCATTTTCAAATTTATTTGTTTTCCTGAATAGGATAAATACAGTTTTTATTAAAAACGGTGAAATGATTTTTTTGTTATACATCATATTTGGTTTCTGTCTCAATTTTTCTTCAAAAGACCTTAGAACAAAAATTTTATAAGCTCAACTTCAGATATCATTTGATTACCTAATTTTGTATTTTATTCACAAGCTATTGTCAAATGTTTTGAAGCTAACATATATTTGGTTAAAATCAAAAGTGTAAGTAGAGTGCTCATGTAATGACTGAAATGTCACAAGTTATTTGTTGGTTACTGAAATTATAGACAGGACATTGATAGTTGATTTTATTTGCATCTTTGGCCATTCATATAATGAATGAATAAATCAACCACTGACTACCCACAAGTTGTAAGGGTCTTCTAGATTGAGAATAATGGATATAAAGAAAAATCATGATACAAAGGAGAAGTAAATGGCAACCCACTCCAGCATTCTTTCTGTGAGAAGCCCTAAACAGTATGAAAATGCAAAAAGATATGACACTGGAAGTTGGGTCCTCCAGGTCAGAAGGTGTCCAATAAGCTGCTGGAGAAGAGTGGATGGCAATTACTAATAGCTCCAGACAGAATGAAGTGGCTGGGCCAAAGTGAAAATGATGGTCGGTTGTAGATGTGTCTCAGGAAACTGGGAAAGGTATATGACTAGGCTGTATATTATCACTCTACTTATTTCACTCATATGCAGAGTCATCATGTGAAATACCAGTCTGGATGAATCACAAGCTGGAATCAAGCTTGTCCCGAGAAATATCAACAACCTCAGTTACGTAGATGATCTGTTAATGGCAAAAAGTGAAGAAGGCTTAAAGAGCCTCTTAATGAAAGTGAAAGAGGAGAGTGAAAAAGTTGGCTTAAAGCTCAACATTCAGAAAACTAAGATCATGGCAGCTGGTCCCATCACTTCATGGCAAATAGATGGGGAAACAATGGAAACAGTGGCTGAGTGGATTCTTGAGAGTCCCTTGGACTGCAAGGAGATCCAAGCAGTCAATCCTAAGAGAGATCAGTCCTGAATATTCATTGGAAGGACTGATGCTATAACTGAAGCTCCATTACTTTGGCCACCTGATGCCAAGAATTTACTCATTGGAAAAAAGACTCTGATGCTGGGAAAGATTGAAGGCAGGAGGAGAAGGGGATGACAGAGGATGAGATGGTTGGATGGCATCACCAACTCAGTGGACATGAGTTTGAGCAAACTCCAGATGATTTTGGATGATTATGGAAGCCTGGCGTGCTGCAGTCCATGAGGTCGCAGAGAGTCACGCACAAGTGAGTGACTGAACTGAATGAGTCATTAACTCTGAGCATAAAGAAAGTTAGCCTTAAAGACTTGTCATAGCAACTCAGAGTTTAAGAAAAAAATTTCTTCTGTAACTATTACTTCTCCTTTGTATCATGATTTGTCAGAACTCTTCACTATGGCCTGTCTTGAGTAGCCATGCATTGCATGGCTCATAGCTTCATTGAGTTACACGAGCCCCTTTGCTACAAGAAATGTGCCACAACACATCCATGAAGGTAATATATATGTACATATATCCCCTCACTATTGTGATCACAAAATTTCCTAGAACTTTCAGAAATGTAACAAATTTATCCTTCTTGAAATTAAAACATTTCTTTTTAATTCCCTCTGTAAGTTTTCAGTCTCCACTGAAATAATATTTGCTTATTATTAACGAGTCCAGAATGAGCTGTTCAAAATGCAATTTTCTCCCTGGGGCCATTCTGTTCCATGTTTATTGTTACATTTTATCATGTCCTCCAAAAAATAAAAATAGAAGCTGCTTACCTGCAGTCATGAAAAAAAAAAAAAGAAAAATCATATCTTTATAGTGCTCATAATTTCTTACTGAAGAATAGGATTTGAAAAAATTTAACCAGTACTAAACTTTTTAATAATTATTATTTATTGATGCTTACCATTCACATTATTTCATTTAGCTGATCCTTACTTCTAATGTAAGTCTGGAGAAAATGCAGCAATATTTCTGAACTTCCAAAAGAATTCAGTCGAAAATTTATGCATTTTACTCTCCTACTCCTCAGTCGCTTCAATTGTATCCAACTCTTTGCAACACTATGGACCATAGCCCACCAGGCTCCTCAGTCCATGGGGTTCTCCAGGCAAGAATACCGGAGTGGATTGCCATCCCCTCCTCCAGGGGATCTTCCCGACCCAGGGACTGAAACTGCATCTCTTAACTTCTCCTGCATTGGCAAGCAGGTTCTTTACCACTGGTGCCACCTGGACAACCCTATCTGTATGCATTATTCACATTGCAGTTTTATTACTGCAGCATGTATTATCACACTGCAATGTGTATTATCACATAAGTGTGTAAAACAGTGTATATTACACACTGTATTAATACATATCATGTATTAAAGCACATCATGTATTAATACAGTGTGTATTACACATTGCAATGTGTATCGTCACTCAGCAGTTTTATTCACACTGCAGTTTTATTACCACCTTTTTCTGCTCATATGTAAGCAAAGAGATGAGAGTGATTATTTTCTATTAAAGTCTTATCTGTGGGAGATTATGCAAATATAGTAATGACCCCTAATCTGCACAATTTACTATTACTTTTAATAGTTGAGCATATCTACTCAAAAGTTGCAGTTTGGCCACATTGTTGAGGTCACTTTTTCCATATAACAATCCCTGGACCCTCTTTCTCTCCACAGACACACCAATTTAACAATACATGGACAAGTTTCCTTTGTGAGAAATTTAGAAACTAGTTGAGAGATTCCTATATCCCGGACAACATGAAGCCAGTCAAGTCAAAGTTAGTAGGAAAATTCAAAACACCCTTTCTTCATCATCCCTGCCACCAGAGCACAATGTCACACAATGGGGAGGAAATATCTGGTTTCCAGCTTCTCCCTGGAGATGGAAAGATTTGAGCTACAGCCCCAATATTCCAACTTTCTAGGCTGTCCAAGGGAGTTGCTTCTGTATTTCCTCTTTTATTGTGCTAATGGGCCCTAATATAGTCTAGATGCCTGGGGATGACTAAACAAAGATGGTAATTTGATCTAGCTTGCAAGCTGTCACCATAGCCCCTTCTCCTATTCAGTGCAGAGTTCGTGAATGAAAAACCGCAGATCACCTCTTCCTTATTGGAGGGGAAGAACTGGACTATAAACCCAATATTCCTGCATCTCTAGGGGCTGCCCAAGGAACTGACTTCTATCTTGCCTGACTCCAAGTGCTGGAACTTGGTATAATCTAGACTCCTGGTGGTTGCTAAGAATAAATGCAGTTGTTTGGACTGGCACAAAGTTTGAAGAAGCCCCAGAAGCTCTAAATAGGCTGATTAAGGGAGGGTCTTCTGTACAAGGCCCATTTGTGAAGACTAGGAGAAAAGCCACAGAGTCAAGAAAAAGGAAGACACAGGAAAATATGCACCAAGCAGAGAAATAAGATGTTTTTCTGGAAACAAACACTAATAAAACATAAATAAATGATTTACCTGACAAAGAAAAATAACTGACAAAATGCTCAATGAAGTCAGGAGAACGATGCATGAGCAAAGTAAGAATTTCAACAAAGATAAATATTTAAAAGTACCAAACAGAAATCCTAAAACTAAGTAATACAACACTGAAATAAAAAATTCATTACAGAGGTTAAATAACGGACTAGATCAAGCAAAAACAAGGATCAGTGAACTTGAATACCAATTAATGGAAATTATTCAGTCAGAGGAACAAAAAGATAAGAGAATAAAAGAGTGAATAAAACTTAAGGGACTTATGAGATACCAGTAAGTAAACAAAGTATGTATAATTAATCCCAAAAGGAGAAGAGGAAGAGGCAGAAATATTATTTAAAATAATGTCTCAAATTTCCCAAATATGAAGAGGAAAATGAACATTTTACATCCAGAAAGCCAAACAGATTTCAAACAAAATGAATCCAAAGAAATCCATATCAAGGTATGTTATAATTAAATTGTCAAAAGGCAGAGGCAAAAGTAGTTCTATAAGCAATAAGAGAAAAGTGACTTGTTACGTAAAAGGGAACTCCCAGTAAAGACTACCAGCAATTTTCAGCAGAAACCTTGCAGGCTGATGTATTCAAAGTACCAAAAGGAAAACTAAAATCTACCAACCAAGAATACTGGACAAACCTGTTATTCAAAACAAAAGAAAAAGGAGAGATAAAGACTTTCTTGGGTTTCCCTAGTGGCTCCCTGGTAAAGTCATGGGTTTGATCCCTGGAGAAGGAAATGGCAACCCAATCCAGTATTATTGCCTGGGAAATCCCATGGATGAGGAGCCTGCAGGGCTCACAGTGCATGGGGTCACAAAGGGTCGGGTGTGACTACATGACTAAAACAACAACAAACTATTTCCTTAGATGAACAAAAGCTGAGGGAGTATACTGATGCTAGACTGGATTTATAAGAAGCACTAAAGGAAGTTCTTCAAAGTTAAGCAAAAAGAGGCAAAACAGCAATAGAAAAGCATATAAAAGTATAAAATTTGCTGATAAAGGTAAATACATAAATAAATACAAAATATAATTGACCCTTGAAGAGCATGGGTTTGAATCACACAGGTTCACTTATACATGAATTGTTTTTTTCCAGTAAATGCATATAGTACTACCTAATCCATTGTTAGTTGAATCTGTGAATGTGAAACTGCAGATATAGAAGGCCAACTGTGGGGCTCATATCCACAGATTTGGGTATTTGTCACAGGTCTTGGAATCAATCACCTGTAGATACTGAGCAATGACTGTACTGTAAATACTGTAATGGTGGAGGGCAAATCACTCAATTCTAGTATAAACGTTAAAAGACAAAAAATTAAAATTACAGAAGTATGTTAATACATGTTAAATATAAATAAATATATATAAATATATATATAAATTATGATATCAAAGACATGAAGGGGGATAAGTAACAGTATGGACTTCTTGTATGCTACTGATATAAGTTGTTACAGTTTAAAATACACTATGATAACTACATTCTAGCAAGCCCTATAATAACTTAAGAGAAATTACATGTAAAAATACACAAAAGAATAATAGGAAAGAATAAAAGCATATATATAAAAAAGCAATGAAATACAAAGGAGAATATAAAGAGAAAAGAACTACAAGATAGAAGAGAATTAACAATCTGGCAATAGTAAAATCTTCTCAATCAATAATTCCTTTATATAAAAGTGGATCAACTTCCCCAAAAGACAAAGATACTACCAATGAAAAACTATAGGCCAATATCCCTGATAAACATAGCTGCAAAAATCCTCAACCAAACTATATTAAATAGCACACAAAAAGGATCACACACTATGACCAAGTGGGGATTTACCTCTGAGATTTGAGTATAGTACGGTATATGAAAATTCAATTACTTTGGTATATCACATTTACAAAACAGAGGATAAAAATCACATGATCATCTCAATAGTTACAGAAAAAACATTTGATACAACTCAGGCTTTTGTGACAGAACTCAAATACACTAGGAATATAAAGCCATATATAACAAGCCCACAGCTAATATCTTCAATGATTAAAAACTAAAAGATCAGAAACTAGGCAAGGATACCCATTCTTGACACTTTCATTCAATATCATGCTGGAAATTCTAGTCAGAGAAATTAGGCAAGACAACATACTGAATGGCATTCAAATCAGAAATAGAGAAGTAAAATTATCATTATTTGAAGATGACATGAACTTGTATGTGAAAAACCCTAAAAGTCTTGCAAGAAAAATTTAGAACTAATAAACTCATTAAAGTTGTAGGATTCAAAATCAATTTACAAAAAACATCTTTCTATATAGTAACAGTTGACCATCTGGAAAGGAAGCTAGGAAAATAATCCCACTTTCAATATCATCAGTAACTACACAATGCTTGGAAATAAACTTAACTGAAGAGGTGAACTTGTACTCTGGGAAAAAAAAAAAAAACACATTGACAAAAGAAATTAAAGACTCAAAGAAATGAAGACATTCTACATTCATAGATTGGAAAACTTAATATGGTTAAAATGTCCATATCGACCAAGTCAATCTACAAATTCAATGCAATCCTGCTCTATAACTTAATGGTATTTTTTCTGAAATAGAAAAAAAAAATTAAAGTTTATATAAAATCACAAAAGGCCACATTAGACAAATCAATTTTGGAAAAGAAAAACAAATCTGAAGGCCTAACGCTTCCTGACATCAAAATATGTTACAAAGTTAGAGTATTTAAAACAGTATGGTAACGGTATAAAGACAGACAGAGACAAATGGAACACAATAGGGAACACAGAAATAAACCCATGACATCTTCCAAAAGGGTTCCAAGAGTAAAAATGATAGCTACAGAGTCTGTTTAACAAATGTTGTTGAGAAAACTGGCTATCTATGTGCGTAAAAAAGATTGATCACTTAAGCTATACAAAAAAGTAAACTCAAAATGGGCTGAAGAATTAAATATAATACCTCAAAAAGTAAACCACTAGAAGAAAACATAGAAGAAAATCTTCATGCCATTTGTGTTGGCTACGATTTCTTGGAAATGAAACCAAAATCATTGGCAACAACTGCAAAACTGGACAAGTGGGACTACATCAAACTAAAAATCTCTTGCACAAAAACAGAAACAACTGAGTACAAAAGCAATCTACGGAGTATGAGAAAATATCTACCAACCATATTTCTGATAAAGAGTTAATGTCTAAAATAAGCAAGTGACCTCTACAAGTCAATATATAAAAAGAAGTATTCTAATTAAAACTGAGCATAGGACTTTAATAGACATTTTTCCAAAGAATAAAGGGAAATAGCAAAAATATATAGGAACATATGTTCAACATCACTAATTATCAGGGAACTGCAAATCAAAACCAACCACAATGAGATATTATACTGGTTAGGATGACTACTGTTTTTAAAAACATAACCACACAAAAGGTAACAAGTGTTGTCAAGCTTGTGGGAATTTTGGAATTATCTATATGGTTGGTGGGAATGAAAAATGGTATAGCTGCTATAGAAAACACTATAAAGATTTCCCTCAAAATAATTATAATCTATATAACTCAGCAATTCCACTTCTGAGTATTTATCCAAAAGAGCTGAAATCTACATCTTGAAAAAATTATTTTTATTCCCATGTTCATGCAGCATTTTTCAAAATAGTCAAATGTAGAATGCATGTCAATGGATATGTGAATGACTAAAGAAAATATGGTATATGTATATAAGAGCATCCAAAGTCACTCACTGCAGATAGCAACTGCAGCCATGAAATTAAAAAGACACTTGCTGCTTGGAAGAAAAGTTATGACCAACCTAGACAGCTTATTAAAAAGCAAAGACATTACTTTGCCAAAAACGGTCCATCTAGTCAAAGCTATGGCTTTTTCAGTAGTCATGTATGGATGTGAGAGTTGGACTGTGAAGAAAGCTGAGCACTGAACAATTGATGCTTTTAAACTGCGGTGTTGGACAAGATTCTTGAGAGTTCCTTGGACAGCAAGGAGATCCAACCAGTCCATCCTAAAGGAGATCAGTCCTGGTTGTTCATTGGAAGGACTGATGCTGAAGCTGAAACTCCAATACTTTGGCCACCTGATGTGAAGAACTGATTCATTTGAAAAGACCCTGATGCTGGGAAAGATTGAAGGGGGAGCAGAAGGGGATGACGGAGGATGAGATGACTGGATGGCATCACTGACTCAATGGACATGAGTTTGAGTAAACTCGGGGAGTTGGTGACGGACAGGGAGGCCTGGCGTGCTGCTGTCCATGGGGTCGCAAAGAGTCGGACACTACTGATTGAACTGAATACCAGAGCATATTATTCAGCTTCAATAAAGGATATCATGATGCATCTGATATCGTAATGTTCTGGAAGTTCTTCCATCTTAACTAGAATAAGACAGAGACAGAAGGATAAATACTGCATGAGTCAACTTACATGAAATATCTAAAATAGTCAAACTCAAAGAAGCTAATGAATTCCATATGATAATCTATTTTAAAACTATTGATGAGGTCAAATTGCAGGCTTAAAAGATTTCCATCAGAAAAGAAGTTGTTTCCATCCCCAGTATCTACTAATCTCAAAAGTTCTTCTCTATTGTCAATAGTGGTTTGAGACACACGCCTTAATTTGGAGTGTATAAAATATGGTTAAAGTTAGTTACATAGAACTCTTGAACACTTAGTTCAGAAATATCAAAGAAGTAAAAAATTAGAAAGATTTCTATGGGGAAAGGAAAATATGCACCTTTTTATTTCTATATTTCCCATCTGGATTTTTTTTAATATATAGTAAAATTATGACTATTTTCTTTCCTAGAAAATAATCCTCTATAAAATTGCTAAGACAAGATTGTAAGAAAATCCAAATGAATCTTTCAGATTATAGTATTACAAGAGACAAGTACCTATAAATAATTCATATTAAACTACATATAATAAACAAGAAATATTTGGTTTCTATTTTTACCAATAAAACTTATGCTATATCTTAAATTGTTTGCTTTGAAAAGATTACTTTTCAAAACCTCAAAACTCTAGTATCTTATTTAAAAATTTGAGGCATAACTAATATTTGTACCAGACAAATATATTAAAAAATTGATATTTGTAGAGGACTGAATTGGAGGAAAATTTACATTAAATTTTATATTATTGGTTTTCTGCTGTGAAATGATGAGGTATTTTTTTTTAGGTAGCAATTCATCTCTAGGACTTGCCTTTTATAAAATAGAAAGACATAGCACATGAAAATTTAAAATAGTAATCATAATTTAAATATAACCATAAAAGTCCACAATCTATGTATTTTATGGTTCAGACTTGGTAACAGCATTGAGTACATTCACATAGTTGAAATAGATTGATCTGAAATTAATCACTACTCTTTTCAGAACATAGAACTGTATTCCATGGAGACAGAGCAGTTAGAAATATTTCCTCCATCATTACTTGTATGAAATCGAACTGCCATGGACGGAGTGATCGTTCAATACATACATTTGTTGGGGAACTGGTTTTAAAAGAAATGACCCCAGGGCCAATATACAGAGAATTTGACTGAATGCGTAGCTATACTTCAGCTTTTTTTAATTTTTCTGAATATATATAGTTCCATATGAGTACAATTCCTGATTTTGATTAATAGTACTATCATACATTTTAATACACAAGCCATACATCTAATCTCAGCTCTAATTTTCCATACTGTGTACAACCACTCACTCATCAAATCCACTGTGGCCGGTGACTTAGTGCAAGTACCTGGTCTGGTGCATTGGTTGTTTTTGTTGCATGCATTTTGATGTGTATGCATGCACGTGTGTGTGTGTATGCACATTTGTTTGTGTACACGTGAAGAAATATATGAAGGGATGTGAAGGGATATGTGAAGAGTGCTCCTTATAATTGAACATAAGCTCTGCGGTAGGCTGAACAATGGCCCCCAAAGATACCTAGATCCTAGTCCCTGAAACCTGTGTTACCTTACATGGTAAAATGGATTTTGTGAACATGATTAGTTTAAGGATTTTGAGATGGGAAAATACTTAGAATATCTGGGAATACCCTAAATGTCAAGTGTCCCTATAAGAAAATGGCAGTGGAGGATTTAACATAGAGTCGGAGAATGTGATATGAGCAGATTAGAGTGATGCACTCTGAAGACAGAGGGAGAGAACACGAACCAAGCAATATAGGCAGCCACTAAAATCTATAAAATGCAAGGAAATGAAGTATCCTTGCAAACACCCCAGAAGGTGTCAACACCTTGACTTTGGCCCAGTGAAACTGGTATTGGACTTCTGACACCCAGAACTATAGTATGAAACATGTATGTTGTTTTAAGACTCTAAATATGAGGGCTTCCTTGGTAGCTCAGTGATAAAGAATCTGCCTGCCCGTGCAAGAGACACGGGTTCAATTTCTGGTCTGGGAATAACCCACAGGCCCAAGAACAAATCATGCAACCCGTACTGAGCTTGTGCTCTAGAGTCCAGGAGCAGCAACTGCTGAGATCATGTGCCACAGCTATTGAAACCCATGTGCCATGGAATCCATGATCTACAAAAAAAAAAAGAAAAAAAACAAGAGGGAGAGGAAAACCGCTGCAATGAGAAGCATCGCAACTAGAGAGGAGCCCCTGCCCTCTGCAAATAGAGGAAAGGGGGAGCAGCAGCAAAGACCCAGCTCAGCCAAAAATAAATAAATGAAAGTTTAAAAAGACACTAAATTTGATACTTTATTACAGTATATGTGTTACTAGTAATATATTACAGAAGTAATACCAAAGCAATACAGATTTCTTGTCTTAACTCTTAATTTAGGATCACTCTAAAAATGCAAATCTGACCATTTCATGGCTCCCAATTACTGAACAGGAAAAACATACAAGGTTCATCAAGATGTAGTTTCATTCTGCCTCTTTAATCTCATCCCTGTGGTTTCTTACCACCTAAAAATACCAAACTTTGTAGGAGTCTAAGTTTTTGCATGCTTTCTGAAGCCTCTTGTCAAACTTTTTTCTCTCCCATGACACTGATTACATATATTTAATATAGTAATAATCATATGGCCTTATCATTATTTGCTTTCAACTGGTCTAAAACTATAAACTAACTGAAGCTTCCCACAAACCTATATCAACATCTAAATAGAGTTACATAAGTGTTTTCAAAGTAAATACTAAATTCGTAGTTCTGTTAACTATATAATATATAGGTTTTATTTGGTCATTTCTTTTAATATGTCAGTTATGGACTGAGGTTACTTATACGAACGGTAGAGCTCCCCCACTCAATATTACAACAATCTTCCACTAACAATTCTATAGTTTAAAAGATACTGTAAACATCCCAAATCTCACAGAAATTCATCAGCAGATATTTGCAAATTAAAGGCCAAAATTAAAATACGTTTTAGGTGTTCGAACTTTCAGGACCTCAACTCTTTCTGCAGGGCATCTTCACCTCAAATATTGCAGATTCTGCAATCACTGCTGAGGTTTGACTGCCTTCTTAGAGCGCTTAGTGACTGGTGTCTCTGTTAAGCTATAGTTTCTTAGTATTTGTATTGTAATGAATGGTTGGCAATCCTCTTTGTAGTATGAAATAGCCTTTCCCTACTCAGTAGATCCCATAGGGGAGCTGCTTGCTCTTTAAGTATAGAGGATATTTCCAGTGTCCATATAACCCACCCTCCAACTTTTTTTAGAACATATCCTCAGTGTGGTGAATCATTCAGAACGGTTATTCTAGACAGCGATCACCACTCTTGTACCAGCTCTTAGACTCTACTACTCAATCTGCTTCATCATTCTTCATTCACTCATTCATGCGTTCGAGCCTTCATTCAGATAAAATTGTCTCCTTTTCAATGATTTTGTTATCACTCAAAGAAAAAAACTGTTTCTAAACTTTGAACTTATCAATGTCATTAACCGTATTTCAGATAAAATAAAAATGTGTTGCGCTCCTCTTAAAAAGTAGCTTTATCTTAAACATTTTCTCAAAAACATATTTCACAGAGTAGTCTTTCCATGTTTCCATAGGAAATGCCACTATTAAAAACTGCTTTAAAAAAATGTACCTTTCCTTGACAGATTTTCTAAGTAGCTAAAATATTTCTTAGACATCTCATTAATCTGCTTTCCCTGTGATGTAGGAGGTAGTTATTATTATCCTCATTTTACAGATGGAAGAAGAGGCGTAAGAGGTTAAGAGATTTGACACAGAGAGCCAGTAGAAAATCCAGGAATAGTAATGAGGTCAATGGATATACACTAACTGTGCATATGAGTTTTTCTTTGCTTTCCTATATACATGAAGATCATGGATAGAGAAAGTCCTAAGACCCCTTTTAATGAATCTCAGGGAATATTATGTGACTTGTAGAGATAAAAAAAAGACTGTGTAGAATGCCCTAATTTAAAGGCTTTAATCTCTTTATGGTTTCCATGGTTCAAGATATTTTATATAATTTAGAGAGGTTGATTATTTTAACTATCATAGGTTTGGGGAAGATCTACACACACCTTAGCACAATTTTGGACATTTTCCTTTTATTAAAGAGGAAAGCAATTGCTTAATATTAAAATGGTGAAAAGTATTTGACCTCTGCTACTTGAACTGGGCTTAAAGATGCTAATCAATTGGTGTGACAATGGTCATGTAATGGAACACACGCCAAAAAAAACAATTTCATAATAGTTAGACTTAAAAAGGATAGTCTAACTCTTTAAAAAAAAAAAAAAAAAAAAGGAAAGAGATTTAGCAGTGAGGCACAGTTTCAGAGTTGAATAACATGTCATTCCCGAGAAGTAAAACTAGATAACCAGCAAATATAAGGCAGGTAGGCAAGAATGAGGAACTCCACTTTCCGGGCTAGCGTTTTCAGTGAATGGGGAGAATATGGGTTTTTGAAGGGTAGAGGTACTGAGACTCCTTTCCATTTCCTGTGTAGTTTGGTCTGATCGTCAGCGCCAGAATTCCAAGTACTTCAGTAAGGCTCAGTGAATGAATGAATAAATGGTTAAGAGCAGAGCTGCAACGCAGTTTTAAAAGAAGGACGGACTTTGGGGACCTAGAGAACACTAAGACAGTTCATACATTTAAAATCAGTAACAATTTTTATTTTTCCTTTGCTTTATGTCTTTTCAGGTATTATAATGAGATGTGCAATATTTTTCCTAGTGCAGTGTATTAAATGCAAAAGGTGATTAATAAATATACTGGTTTTATTACTATAACTGGGATAAGGCTCAGAGATTTGGTCTCAAGAAATAAATCTTTAGTCTAACCACTATGGTGAGGATTGTATTTGAAAGTAAATCAGAAAAAATAGCTGAGCCTGAAGCCAAGGGCCTCTTTAATTTCTTCTGAATAGGAGAAACATTAATCCCTAAAATTCAGTTGACATTAAGTCTGTAAGAAGGAGGATCTGTTTTGTACCCAGTGCTCAATAATGGAAAGTGGATGGTAGGCAGGATCATTTTTTTCTTTTTTTGTAGCAGAAAAGAAACACCCCCAAACCTGGACTTAGAATAGGATTCCCAGGTTACAATCTATCGTTTACTTGCCATTTTGCCTTAGAAAGAATATTCTTTGATTGTTTTAAATACCAATTTACTGATCTGCAAAACAGGAGTTTTAGTGACATACATTCCATTAAATTAGACAGGAAGTGGTTAAAACTTATATCCCTGAAATATATTGCCACCCAAGGGAAGTTTTAATGCCAAGAAATGAGATGGCAGAACAAAACAAGCAATCTGATTTCAACTGAGATCCCAAACAAGAAATGATGCGTCCCCTCAAGGGAGACTTTTAAATGCTTCTCTCATTGCCCTATCACACAGAACTCTAATTGTAGCAAAGAAAGCATTGGCAGGAGACTCATGATGACAGGATGTACTTAGGTTAGAAGAAATAAAACAACCCATAATGGGAACAAGTAAATTATATTACCAGCAGTTAAATTTGCCTTTACTACTATTTATGCATTCTCATATCAGTCTCAGAAAGTATTTGGAGGACCTAATTTTCCTCTATACCTTAGAATTAGACCAAGCCAACCTTTACCATACACTCTGGGTTTTACCTTAAACTGAAACATTCCAGAATATATTGGATGGAGATCAAGCCTGTAGATGAAAGCATATATCTGTTAAGATCATTTTGCCTACTTCCAGATGTAAGAATTCAGGAATCAAGGCAAAGTAGAAAGTTAGCATTTAAACACAAATTTTATGGATAGCAATAAAGGGATTTTGAAAGAGTAGAGAATAGTAACCCCACTGGTAAAGACATTGCCAGCAATTCTGTAAAGTGAGAAAGCATTGAATATTGTGATCTGAAATGAGGGTATAAAATTTGTACAAAATTTGCAGGCATGTGGATGTGGAATAGTTTTTTTTTTTTTTTTCAAAATACATGCATACAGTCTCAAAGATCTACGTCAAGTATTCTGGTTCTAACAACTTATATAAAATTCCAATTTAAAAAAATCTAGGTTCTACTACAGGCAGGTTATTTCAGAGTAAATTTTCCAGATTTGAGGATTAAAATAAATCAAGAACACAAAAGTATTTGTTCTAGCACATACTAACCATACGGGAAATTGAATTATAAATAAGACAAAGGTAATATAAACTAGCCTTTCTATTTTTTAATGGCAAAATCTCAAGTCTGAATTAAATTTAGTAGGCAGTTGGAAACAAATGTGTTCATGTATTAATTTTGGAATGGAAGTTGGAAAAACAGAACAAGGCTTGACCATCACCTGGCTACCGTGTGAACACTGGTAAAAGGATTAGTTGTCCCCATAGAATAGAATCCACTTTGGTCAATAAAATGAAGTTATAGATTAATATTGAATGTCATGAAAATATGTTCATGATACGCAATTAAAGTTTAAAAAAAGACTGGTTATAAGACAGTAATGTATATTTTGCCCTTTGTCAAAAATACATGTATATGTTTGTATATGCCCATATGTTTAGTATATGCACATTTTACATATACATATTATATATATATGTACATGCATAAATTTTATTGTAAATATCTCAGGAGATATAAATCAAGTATCAGTTTGGCTTAGTTGATTTTCATAATTATGATATGTTATGCAAAGCATTTTCTAAACATTAACAGTAATGTATCATCTAAATTGACATTGGCATATTTTGGCACTCACATCTTCTCAAACGTCTTAAAAACTCTAGTAGAAAAAAAAATTCAGCATCATTCAATGTATAACCTACTTATGTCTGCTACATGATGAAACTAAACTTCTGAAAAGTTTTTTGGGGTAGTTAAGATTGTTTGCACTTGACAATAAGCAATAATATAATAATCATGTTCAAGTAAGTCAAAATTAAATATTTTACTATACAGTATATTATTATAAATGGTATTTTCTATTTTCTAATTATATTCAGTAATTACTCTCTGTAAATCTCGAATATCTATAAATCAAGTAGTATGAGTGGCAACTTAAAATATATTCAATACACTCTGATATTTTAAAATCTGAGATAAAAGGCTCAATGTATTTTTAAGTATAGATGTGGATATATGTGTACGTGATTTTGTTTAGGTAAGAAATTACAGGAAAGCAAATGCAGATATGTCATTATTATAGTATGGTGTTCAAAATCTAAAAGGTTTAAAATAGAATAAAAATTCTTAATAGGAAATAATTTCTTATATTATCTGAACTTAAAGTATTACAGGTAAGATTATAATATTTGCTTTGTACCAAATTAATTTCAAATTATTAATCTCAACAGAGGAGTTTGAATGAAAAATACTAGTACAAGGCCCGAATTTACTTGTTTCAAAGAAACTGAAATGATATTTGTAGTCAACTTCCTTGAAAAATTTTGCATTTATATCCCTTGGTTAAGGAATAAGCACAGAGTTCTAGCCTTTATAAACTCTTTGAAAAAAGGTAAACTATTTTTTCTAAGAAAATAATGTCTGATATGAAAGGGAAAGGTGATCTTTAACAGAATGCTATCAAAATATTTTAATTACAAGACCCTCAAGCCGTAGGTTTAACAAAAGTGTAGAGTCTATGAAATAAAATTTTAGAAAGCAGCCAATCTTATTCATACTATCATACTCTTCATTGAGGTTCTCAAGGCAAAAATGCTGAAGTGGTTTGTCATTCCCTTTTCCAAATCTGAATATTCATCAGAAGGACTGATGCTGAAGCTCCTATACTTTGGTCACCTGATGTGAAAAACTCATTGGAAAAGACTCTGATGTTGGGAAACACTGAGAACAAGTGTAGAAGGGGGCAACAGAGGATGAGATGGTTGAATAGCCTCACTGACCTGATGGACTGTATTAGAGCAAACTCCAGGAGATAGTGAAGGACAGGGAATCTTGGCATGCTGCAGTCCATGGAGGTGCAAAGAGTCAGACATGACTTAGCAACTAACGACAATAATCTTATTCACAATTTAAGTTTGCACCTCATTTATATCCCAGTGAGCAATTAACTGGACTTCCCTTGTGGCTCAGATGCAAAGAATTTACCTGCAACACAGGAGACTCAGGTTTGATCCCTGGATTGGGATCATCCCCTGGAGTAGGAAGTGGCAACCCACTCCAGAATTCCTGCCTGGAGAATCCCATGGACAGAAGAGCCTGGTGGGCTACAGTCCATAGGGTAGCAAAGAATCCAACATGACTGAGTAGCTATAACTTTCAAGCAATTGACCAGCCGGCTTTATTTTCTCTCCAGTTTCATTTCTTGCTTTTTCTTCAGTGTACTAGACTCCAGAAATATTGAGCCCTTATAATTTATCAAATGTTCAGATGTTCTGCCAACATTCAAGACTTAACATGTGCCATTCCCTTAGCCTGGGATTGGGACATGCATTAAAACCCCAGTTTCATCTGGCTAACTCCATCTTCCCATTTCTTGTTAGTCTGATTTAAAGGTTTTGCCTCATTTTTTTTTTTTTTTGTGGAATTTGCCTTGAATCACCAATATTTAAGTAAGTATTCCTTCCACCTGTTCTCAGAGCACACACTACTGTGTTTACCTGCCTGCTTTCTTCTTCTCCCTCAGAGAACAAGAAATCCTAGGTTCCAGGATCTCTGATTGGCTTTGCCAGTGCCCAGGGTAGTACCTTATGTTAGGCACTCAGTAAATCTTTCATGAATGGTGGATTTTAATTCTGGCATATGACTCAACATCACTTACTGCCAATCAAATTCATGCATTAAGCCTCCCATTCACACTTCTGTTATAACAGTTTATCTTTTGATAGCTTAAATTAGGCTGAATGGATTGTTTACAAGTGTAGACATATGAAAGCATTTATTAAACAAAATGTTTCTTGTGGCAAAGAAAATATTTGGGGCTCCAAAAATCTCATAGTTGATTCTAGAAAACAGGAAATTAAGTATTTTAGCCTCCCTTTCAGTTGAGTGGGATTGGAAGACTGATTTGTGATGAATAGACTGTGAGTAGAAGTGATATACACCACTTGCAAACATGAGCTCTAAAACTCTTCCCTTGAGCCTTCACCGCCTCTCAGTGCTTCCATGACAGATGGAAAGAAAAGAGTCTAAATATATTAATAACCATGTGAAGTCCCCCATCATCAACATCAACTTGCATTAGAGGTTTATTCACACAAGAGATGAAACTGTGAGTTAAAAAAAAAAAAAATCAGAACTTCAATTCTAAAAGAACAAGTCCTCCTTTTTAGAAATAGGGAAGCATTATCGTTCGGCTTATTTCTTTCAAAATAATATTGAGAAAAAATTTAAAACCTGGGCAAAATATTAAAGTTTTTAATAATGTATATATTTTTTCTTTTTTAAAAATACTTGAGTCAACTCTTAAAATATAAAATAAAAATGGTACACAGTTTAGCTACTGTTGTTTTGGCCTGGCTTGTCTACAGTTATCGGCAGTTTGCGATATTTTTTCTAAAACAATAAGGTGTGCTTACAATACTTGTGAGCCTACTCTCTATTTAAAAATAGGATTCTATCAGAAGGATTTAAACTATAAGACACTTTTGAATCACAGCTTCAAGATAAATTAGAGATTATATGAAATAAATTAAAACTTTAGGAAAAAGAATATGTTATCTCATTACCATTTATAATGTTTTGTTTGGGAAATTTATAGACATACACAAAATAGATGTGATATAATGAACCTCAGGTAGCTATTAACCAGATTCAACATTTATTAACAATTTTCTTTTATCATTTACCTCTTGTCCCTTTATGGCTAAATTCTCTCAGCAAATCTGATACCATGTCATTTCATCCATAAATACCTGACGTACAGTATGTATCATGTTAACAATTCTTTTTTTAATGTAAACCACACTAATCTTGGATTCATTTCTATGCTTAGTGAACTATATATATAATACACCCACTATATAGTATGTACATATATTTTTAAAATGAATTATTACAAAATTATTCTGTTCTGATATTTACTTTTTTCACTTAACACATATTTCTACATTAGTACATGTAAATCTATCTTGTTATCTGTTGATAGCTGAATAGCATTTCATTGCAATAGACGTAACAAGATTCATTATGTATATGTACATATATATCTTTGTTGACTTGTGCAAGTACTGGTAGTATTAGTTCTCAGAGATGGAACTGCTAGTTCAAAAAATGCACACATTAAAAACATTTTAGAGGTAAAATAAAGGTTTTCAATTAAAATTTCTTAATATCTGATATACAGTCTGTATTCACATTTACCTAATTTTCATACAACTTGCTTTTTATAATTGGATTGTCTGCTTCTTAGAGTTCTCTCTCAAGTTTCATTGATTCTATAGCCTTCAACTTTTATTTTCCATGCTATTAACTTTTTAAGAAGCAAATATTGTCCTGTAGACTGCCATGTGAAGTAAACGGATCTCGGGGAGATTATACAGTTTGCGCTCACAATTGAGTTCATTGCTGGCCGTTGCCATTGCATCTGAGCTAAGCCATCATGTTTGAGTGCTGTGAAAACTACACTAGCACAGTTGTTGCCAGTGAAATAAATTAGGCCTAGAGAAGTAAAGAAAAATTGGTCAGAGAATATTGTTAGGTAAAGGAAGGAAACAGGAAAGCTTTTATTCCTTCATGTTTACGTTTTACTTTAAATCCCTGGACTCATTAGAATTATAATTGCTCTTTTAATAGCCGTGTCAACTAACTTCATCTTTGATTTTTCTGTGTCTACTTTTAATGATGGATTTGTCTCCTGATAATGGTTCATATTTTTCTACTTTGTATATCTAGTCATCTTGACTGTATGCTAATAATTATGAGTCATATGTTATAGAATGCCAGATTTTCTTGTTTTTACAAAGATTATTGAACTGTTCTAGCAGACAGCTAGCTTACATTCTCTCACTTTCTTCCTTTTGTGGCTTGAATTCAGTTTGGGCAGTTTCAGAGCAGATTTTACTCTGGGATTAGTTTGGTCTAGTAACCAAGATGTGACTGTTTTGACCACTCTATATGATGCCCTATGTATTAAGAAGTATTTTTATTCTGACTGATGAGAGTGCCAGTACTGAGCCATATGAGATCTCCATGAATTGTGTTGGTTTCACTTTCTAGTAGTTTCATCGCAGATCTCCTTGGAAGGCTGGTCAAAACTTAGCCAAATACTTGAAAGGATCCTTCTGCAGGTCTCCATGGCACACTATCCTTTCCTTTCTCCTCTCCTGACCTGGTCTACCCATCAATCATTAGTCTTTTCCTTTTCTGGTATTCCTCCCTGAAAAACTGTGGTCTCTACACTCAACTGGGTTATGCTTGGGTTCCCCCTGCCTCCTTCTGGGCATGGATGGACCCTTCCTAGGTAATCAGCTCTTAGGTATCATATTGCTGTTTCTCTTCTCATGTATCACAGACTTGTGCTGCCTAGAGCCAGTCTGAAAACAGTTATTTCCTCCACACCCTGGGTTTTCTAGTATTTTACGGTGACAGGGTGATTCTTATTATAATTAGTCCTCCATGAGTGAAAGTAAAGGTGATTCTCATTGCAATTAATCCTCTATGAGTGAAAGCAAAACTCTTGAAGGTGCATCTTTGATTAAATAACTCATAAACGTGTAGTTCAACATATTCATTATTGTGATGCATATAGCCTAAGGTAGCTACCACCTCTTCAGTCATGAATCACCCAGAGTGCAAGCAGAACCTGTAATTTGTTTCTAATCAATGGAAAATAGGAAAAGTAAAAGATTTTGCCTGCAATTAAATACCTTAATACATTTAAAGGGAATTACTCTTGTGATCCTGATCTAATTAGCTAAGTCATTTAAAGATGGTCTAGAAGTCAGAGAAGGAAATGGCAACCCACTCCAGTGTTCTTGCCTGGAGAATCCCAGGGATGGGGGAGCCTGGTGGGCTGCTGTCTATGGAGTTGCACAGAGTCGGACATAACTGAAGTGACTCAGCAGCAACAGATGTCAGAGACTTGATGTTCAGACTCTATGGCTGGCCTTGAAAAAAACAAACCCTGGCCCCCGGCCAAAAAAAAAGTACCAGGAAATCTCCCATAATGAAGTGACATCAGTCAACAACCTGAGAGAGGCTGGGAGTAGGTCCTTGCCTCGTTGAGAATGCAGCTGGCCAATAATTTCAGTCTTCAGTTAATGTGACTACAGAGTGACTTTGAATATAGAACTTAGCTATACAGACCCCAGGTTTCTGATCTACAGAAATCATTTCATAATAAATAATTGCTGTTTCAAGTCACTAAGTTTTTGTTAATTTTTAAGGCAGCATAGGGCTTCCCAGGGGGCACAGATGGTAAAATGTCTGTCTACAATGCAGGAGACCCAGGTTTGATCCCTGGGTCGGGAAGATACTCTGGAGAAGGAAATGGCAACCCACTCCAGTACTCTTGCCTGGAAAATTCCATGGACGGAGGAGCCTGATAGGCCTACAGTCCATAGGGTTGAAGAGTTGTACATGACTCAGCAACTTCACTTTCAAGACAGCATTTGTATCTTATAGAGATACATTTGTATCCACATTGCAGGCAGATTCTTTACCATCTGAGCCACCAGGGAAGCCCAATAACATCCATACCTATCCCCTAAATTTGTGTTCCCATCTAAAGCCAAAACCTCTGATTTTATACTCATTTCCATCCTCTCTTTCATACCCAAATATTATTCTAGCAATTGCCCCCCTCTATTCCACAACATCAAAATATCCCTCTACTGGACTCATCTTATTGTCATTATAAAATGCTGTTTCATTCACCTTTCTCTATAAGATACTGTAATCTCTATAAGATACAAATGTATCTCTATAAGATAATGTAATTATATTGAACGTATAATGAATGCCCCAAATGCTTTTTAACTCTTCATAAGCCACATTAAACACAGCAGCTACATATGAAGGAGGCACATCATTCAATTGCCACAAGTGGTATTGCTCATTGTGATCAAGTTTTCCACAATGTGACTCATTGATCACCACATTCTTCTCAGACCACTTCCTGTAGAACATGGATTTAACAACTTCATGACACTGTGAGTACCTCTATCTCATTTCACTATCCTTTGTTTCATTTATGTCTTTTTCCTCCTCTTCAGTTCAGTTCAGCCGCTCAGTCGTGTCCGACTCTTTGTGACCCCATGAATCGCAGCACGCCAGGCCTCCGTGTCCATCACTATCTCCCAGAGTTCACTCAGACTCATGTCCATCGAGTCAGTGATGCCATCCAGCCATCTCATCCTGAGTTGTCCCCTTCTCCTCCTGCCCCCAATCTCTCCCAGCATCAAAGTCTTTTCCAATGAGTCAACTCTTCGCATGAGGTGGCCAAAGTACTGGAGCGTCAGCTTTAGCATCATTCCTGCCAAAGAAATCCCAGGGCTGATCTCCTTCAGAAAGGACTGGTTGGATCTCCTTGCAGTCCAAGGGACTCTCAAGAGTCTTCTCCAACACCACACTTCAAAAGCATCAATTCTTCGGCACTCAGCCTTCTTCACAGTCCAACTCTCACATCCATACATGACCACAGGAAAAACCATAGCCTTGACTAGGCGGACCTTAGTTGGCAAAGTAATGTCTCTGCTTTTGAATATACTATCTAGGTTGGTCATAAATTTTCTTCCAAGGAGGAAGCGTCTTTTAATTTCATGGCTGCAGTCACCATCTGCAGTGATTTTTGAGCCCAGAAAAATAAAGTCTGACACTGTTTCTACTGTTTCCCCATCTATTTCCCATGAAGTGATGGGACCAGATGCCATGATCTTCGTTTTCTGAATGTTGAGCTTTAAGCCAACTTTTTCACTCTCCTCTTTCACTTTCATCAAGAGGCTCTTTAGTTCTTCTTCACTTTCTGCCATAAGGGTGGTGTCATCTGCATATCTGAGGTGATTGATATTTCTCCCGGCAATCTTGATTCCAGCTTGGGTTTCTTTCAGTCCAGCGTTTTTCATGATGTACTATGCATATAAGTTAAATAAGTAGGGTGACAGTATACAGCCTTGACGTACTCCTTTTCCTATTTGGAACCAGTCTGTTGTTCCATGTCCAGTTCTAACTGTTGCTTCCTGACCTGCATACAGATTTCTCAAGAGGCAGGTTAGGTGGTCTGGTATTCCCATCTCTTTCAGAATTTTCCACAGTTGATTGTGATCCACACAGTCAAAGGCTTTGGCATAGTCAATCAAGCAGAAATAGATGTTTTTATGGAACTCTCTTGCTTTTTCGATGATCCAGCGGATGTTGGCAATTTGATCTCTGGTTCCTCTGCCTTTTCTAAAACCAGCTTGAACATCAGGGAGTTCACGTATTGCTGAAGTCTGTCTTGGAGAATTTTGAGCATTACTTTACTAGCATGTGAGATGAGTGCAATTGTGCGGTAGTTTGAGCATTCTTTGGCATTGCCTTTCTTTGGAATTGGAATGAAAACTGACCTCTTCCAGTCCTGCGGCCGCTGCTGAGTTTTCCAAACTTGCTGGCATATTGAGTGGGATTATATACTTAATTATTTAAATCACTCCCTTACAAATACCCTGGTCTCACTTGCCCCTTTCTTCCTTTACCATGCTGTATAATAAAAAACGAAAAACTGGAAAATAAACAGTGTTCATCATCCCCAGTTTCTGGTCTTACCAAAACTGGCTAGAAAAATAAACTTAAAATCAAAATGACATTTCCCACTATAAATTTAGGTTAAAATTATCCTATATGACAATTACCATATTTTTTTTCTCTGTGCTCTGCCATACTCACAGCTTTTAACCTTCCCTTTTTACTTGATTGAAAGAAAGTCAAGAAGAGATCAGAAGAGAACTTCTACATATTACATCTCACATCAACCCACATAATATCTACGTGTGCTGTGCTTAGTTGCTCAGTCTTGTACAACTCTTTGTGACAGCATGGCCTGTAGCCCGCCAGACTCCTCTGTCCATGGGAATTCTCCAGGTGAGAATACTGGAGTGCATTGCCATACCCTCCTCCAGGGGATCTTTACAGCCCAGGGATAGAACTCAGGTCTCCCACATTGCAGGTGGATTCTTTACCATCAGAGCCACCAGGGAATCCTGATAACATACATACCTATCCCCTAAATTTGTATTCCCATCTGAAGCCAAAACCTCTGATTTTATACTCATTTCCATCCTCTCTTTCATACCCAAACATCATTCTAGCAATTGCCCCCCTCTATTCCACAACATCAATATACCCCTCTACTGGATTCTTCATCTTACTGCCATTATATCATGCTATTTCACTCACCTTTCTCTATAAGATACTGTTTTATATCCTTGCTGACCTTTCAAAATTAGCCCTCAAAATTGTCTGTAGTATCTGTTGTGGACTGAGTTGTGTCTGCCTTCCCTAATCACTATACCTCACAATGATACTCTAATTGAAGATAGGGTCTTTAAGTAAGTGAAAATTAGGAGAAGGGGACCACCATGCTCATGGGCACAGAAAGTAGAGCTGCCACCCTAATGGTGCCTCCTAGAGGACAGAGCCTTGAGCCAAAGAAATTTTCTCAAGTCTTAAAAATCTAGTGGAATTTTCCCTGCTAAGTTTCAGACTTGCTTAGAACCTGTGATCTTTTTCTTCTTTCCAATTCCTCCCTTTCAGAATGAGAGTATCTGTTCCCATGCCTGTTCCACCATTGTTTTGGGGAGAACAGATTATCTGTCTGCTTTCACAGGTTCACAGCTAGAGAGGAACTTTGTCTCAGAATGAATCATTCCCAGCCATTTGTGCTTTAGATGAGATTTTGGCTTTAGCATTGATGCTGGAATAGGTTTAGACTTCTGAGGCTGCTGGGATAGGGTGAAGGTAATTTGAGGATGAGGATATGAAGTCTGAATGGCCAAAGAGCAGAGTACTATAGGCCGAAATATTTCCCTCCAAAATTCAAATTGAAGCGATAATCTTCAGTATCTCAGAAAGTCGTCTTTGAAAAGGTAATTAAGTTAAAATGAGGTGGTTAGGGTTGGCCCTATTCCAGTAGGACTGATATCATTATAAGAGGAGGAAATTAGGACACAGATACAGGAAAGGAAGACCATGTGAAGAAACAGGGGAAAGATGGCCATCTACCAGCCAGGGAGAGAGGCCTAAGAATGAAGTCATCCCTGCTGACACGTTGAGCCTGGATATTTAGGCTCCAGAACTGAATCAACAAATTTCTGTTGTTTAAGGTAATCAGCAGGTGGCGAGTAGTTGTGGCTGCTCTCTCATTCATACCTTCTCCCTCTCTTCCCCCTTTTCCTCTTATAGACGAACTCTAATTAGGCTCTTGTCCTCATTATATGATTAAAACTCATGTTGTTAATGCCATCAATAAACTTCATGCTGTGAAATTCAGCGTTTATCTCTCTCATTACACATCTCATTGGACCAGCAGTCAGCATTCAACACAGGTGATTACTACCACCTTCTTGATGATTTTTCTTTTCATCTGGTTCCCAGGACTTTACCTTGACATACCTCCTACCCCACTTTTTTCTCAGTCATCTTTTCTGAATCTTCTTCATCCCTGTTTGTAAGATTGAAAGACCTCACACTTTTAATCCTCTTCTTTACTATAAATATAAAAGTAATTGCATGGTTTGATGCTTTCGAATTATGTTGCTGGAGAGGAATCTTGAGAGTCCCTTAGACTGCAAGGAGATCACACCAGTCAATCCTAAAGGAAATCAGTCCTGAATATTCATTGGAAGGACTGAAGCTGAAGCTCCAGCAGTCTGGCCATCTGATGCAAAGAACCGACTCATTGGTAAAGACCCTGATGCTGGGGAAGCTTGAGGGCAGGAGAAGAACGGGGTGACAGAGGATGAGATGGACATGTCGATTCAATGGACATGAGTTGAGCAAACTCAGTGAGATAGTGAAGGACAGGGAAGACTGGTGTGCTGCAGTTCATGGGGTTGCAAAGAGTCAACTTAGTGACCGAACAACAAATATCTACATCTGGGCCAGATTCTCCAAAAATATGCATCCCTGCTATCTTCACTAGTTTATTTAATAGATGTCTCTAATTCAACATGTTGAAATCTGAACTTTTCTAATTTTCCCCAAACCTCTCTACCCATGGCCTTTATCATCTTTTTAATTTTTACCATATATTTACTGTTAGTCTGAATTCCCCAGAGAAGAAGAAACGATAATTATTATAAGCCAAAGAAAAATATTTTTCATTTCAATCAACTACCCTCCAAAATTTTATAAAGTGCTATCCCCATTAATCTGGTCAAACCTTGCATAATATCATAGGTCTATTTTCTGTGACCATTTCTTTATGTATTTTATCACAGTTCATAAAACCAGAAATAATACCATTTTTAACTCTGCACATTTATAGTGTCCATTAATGTGCACTCAGGATTGAAGGTGGAAGGTAAATAGTGGGGACAAGGATATAGGGGTAAATAAGTAAACTTTAATTTTCTGGTCAGTGTTCTTAAATCTGATATCAATCATGTGTAACACTGTAATAAAAGGTTAAAATGCCTCAAATATTGTAGAAAATAAACAAAAATGCTATGTCTATGGAACACAGAATAGTATTTATGTGGGAAATAAAAAGGAGTGGAGGTAGTGGTAAGCATTTTCACATCTCAATTCCAGGTGATAATAGTTAATAATATCTTTGCTTCCCTACCCATTCACTTCCCCCATCAACAGATACATGTCAAACTGAATAAGATATTTTCTCTTTCACTATATATAAATATACACACACATACATATAATACGTATATGCATTTGCTGTAATATATTAATATATTCCAATTCCTCACTTTTCTGCTTTCCTCACTAGACTTTGAGTTTCTGGATAGCAGTAAGTATTTTCTTATCACTGTTTCATTGTATTTGGAAATCAAGTTCTGGACATTTGAATGCTAAAGACACAAAAATTAATATTATCAACTGCTTACTGCAGCTTCCCAGGTGGCTCAGTGGTAAGAAGCCACCTGCCAGTGCAGGAGACGCAGGAGAAGAAGGTTTGATCTTTGTGTTGGGAAGATCTGCTGAAGGAGGGCATGCAACCCTTTCCTGTATCCTTGCCTGCAGAATCCCATGGACAGAGGAGTCTGACAGGCTACAGTCCAAGAGATTGCAAAGAGTCGGACCTGACTCAGCACACAGGCAATGGTCTGTTGTGCTTGGTAGATACTTTACATACATTGTCAGTCAATGGATGAAGATAATACTCACAGAAAGACCTTAAAATAAAACTATCCCTCCTGAAATACATTTTCCACATGTTTCAAAGGAGTCATCTTTTTCTTGTCTTTCACAATGTCGTGTCTCCACTGAGGCTAACTGGATTTGGGAGAGTAGTCTCTTCTGACCATCTTGGGGGCAATATGTGTGTCCTATAGAGCGAGGTCATTTACCAGAGGTAACTGAAAATCTCACTGACAAAACTGTCCTACAAAGGACAAAATATGAAAATAACAATGCCAAAATAATTGAAAATTCCCACTCAAATGCCAGGGCAGAGCACAACCGCACCAACTGACAGGAAAAAAAAGAATAATTTACTAAGGTATTTCTTATCCATTGTACCTCACCCCTACAAACACATTGAAGCTGTGTTGAAAACTACATTACAAGTTATTGCTGCCCTGAGCTTCAATAACTTGTAAAATGCTGGCAATGCACCTACTATAAACATTGAAAAAGCATCTTTAGTACATTACTGCCTTCAGGAGTGGAGACCATGTTTATGGAATTGGGAAGTTATGACCTCATCTGTTATGTATGTCAAACAGCTTACCCACTTTAAAAAGGCTGCCATGCAACTCCACACATATCAGGCAAAGGATAGTGGTACTTGGCAGGGGGGATAAAACAACAGCAACATTTCTTTCTTAGCTCATTTATCTTACTTACTCCCAAATCTGGATAATATGGTTCTGTTAAATAATATCCCACATAAAATATTAAGTGTGCTACTTCCCTTAGAGATCTTTCCTAACCCATATTCAAAGATAGCACTAAAAATTCCCTCAAGTGTAAGGCACCAAAAAATAAATCACTAAAAAATAAAGGGGTCAAAGTTCCTTTAATGAATTTAAAATTTCAATCCAATTTCCACCTCCTGCCATTTCCTGTGATTAAAACAACTTCGTTTGACATGACTTACATCCTATCTTCTAATCTAAGGTCTTTCTGGTAGAAGCTATTCATAGCAGGCTAGTATAACCCAGGAGCTTATTCGAATGCAGAATCTCAGACTCCACTCCAAACCTACTGAATCAGAATCAATAATTTAACAAGATCCTCAAGTAATTAGTATGCAGGTTAGAATTTGAAGACCAATGCTCTAGGGCCAAGGTCAAATAGAACTGGCCTAGAATGGGTGTCATTTAGTATTGGTATCTACTTAAAAAATGGTATGTTTAAGTCTGTGACATGCTAGACTAAATAAGTAGCTGTTTTTGCTTCTAAACCGATCGTCTGTATTGAGGTAACGTGTACAGCACTGTCTTTAAGGTGAGTCTAGACTATGCAGGGTCTTTTCCTAGGATATGAAGAAATACCCAGTTTATTCAAATGAACTACTGTACGCCAACTAAGTACTAGACCTATGGTGGTGGTTTAGTCGCAAAGTCATATCCAACTCTTGCAACCCCATGAACTATAGTCTGCCAGGCTCCTCTGTCCATGGCATTTTTCAGGCAGGAATACTGGAGTGGGTTGCCATTGACTACATTAGTAGAGAATATTTGAACTTGCTTTTTCCATGATTTTTAAAAACCATTATTATATAGCTTAATATAGTTCTCCTAGCTCAGTAATGTAGACATTTAGAAATAAACTACTTATGTCCTAATCTGGACAAATGTTCTGATAAATGAGTGAATTGAAAAAGGAAACTGACAATTCTATATGCACACTGTATGAGCCCATTGTTGAAGTACATATGACATGTGTATTGTATAATGTATATGACATATGTCATGTATAACATATATGACACATGGGCCATATGTATACAAGCATGGGAAGAAAAACATACAAAAAATCTTAGTGATTATTCTGAGGGGTGCAATGAAATATATGGAATGGGAAATGCATTTTTTAAAGATTTTTGTAGCAATAATTCTAGAGGCAATACTAGAACTTAGAGGAGTTCTAAGAAGTTTTCAAACTTGCTTTCTTTACCCAAATGCCGCTATTTCTGTTGTTATGATGTTAATTTTATTACTTGTCTCATATTTTAAACAGGATTTTTGCTTTATTTCTAAAAACCATTTCCACTAAAAAGAAAAGTAGTAGGCAGAAAACAAAATAAATTGCCATTTGATAACAGCTCAGACATTTTTGGCAGGAGGAATAGTTTAATAAAGATAAAATAAGGTTTCAGAGTTCCTTGTATATGTACATGATCTTATTCTTCTTTAAATTAATACCACAGACGCTTGTGAAGCTTTGGTTTATCAGGAATTGTTCCAGTAGGTGCCCTCACCCTGTCCCTATAAATGAGTCATATCAGGAGAAAATGAGGTCTTTTTCCTAAGGAATGGCAATACTGTTGTTGCTGCTCTGGCACCCCCTGGTGGAGGAAAATCAGACAGATTTGGAGAACTGAGGAGCAACCCACCAGGAATCTTGTCCAGAAGATAAATGCGTTGCATCTCTCAGGTAACTTCTAAGATTGGAGCACTTGGGGATGAAAGTACATTTCAGTTACATTGATTTAGTGCTGTGGCCTTCTGATAAAGGCACTGCCGGGCCCTCTGTGGTGTAAGCTTGTCTGTGCTTCCTGTGGGTTTTTCATATTTAGTAAAGCAGCTGTGCACAGTCAAGTTCAATATCCAGAGATGCCACAGATAAGGTCACAGAGAAAATCCAAAATGCCAGACTCACAGGATTATACACGTGTGTGTATGCATGTGGCTTTGCTACATGTTTGAAATTTTGCCCTCTATTTCGTGGGTCATCATGCAGTTTCCAGGAAAGGCTGTCAAAGGCAGAACTGTAAGTGGAGTTGCTATAATCATAGGCTTTGGAGTCCGACAAACCTGGACTCTGTACACTGAAATATTTACCTTGTGTATCTTGTTTTTCATCTATGAAGCGCATGATAGAATCAACATTTTTCTTACAGAGAATTAGGAGGTTTAAAAGATTGCACTGTAGAACCCATTGCTTAGTATACATTAAGCACTTATGTTAGTGATACAAAAAGGCTTTCTTTAAAATACAAGGTTTGGTTTTTTTTTCCCCCGTTTTCTTTAGTTTTAATACTGGAGAACTGCAGATGTCTTTTATTATTTGAAAATCAACCTGCTCTAATAGTATATAGATGGATGCTTCCGCAAAACATATGATGACCATCCCACAGGTTTTCCAGTTACCCGGAATGATTGATTGCCTGGAAAAGACTATGTATTATTCTACTGATAAAGCAGGGGTAATCCCCTTTCATAAGAGAATGCAGCCCCACCCTAGTAATTAAATTCGTGTTGTTCTGTGAGGGAGGGGTGGAAATACTGTTAATCTCTCTCTTAGCCTGAGACATCTTTCATGACTGTTTCCTACATGACAGTCATTCAAGTAGGTCAGAGAAGAGAAGAGCCCCTTTCCCAAGAGTCAGGCTTGTGGTTCGATGCTAAAAAGGTCTAGTAATTGGAGTCGCCAAAGAACTGAATCAGCGCAAATATCAGACGGGGAGTCTCAGAGCACTGCTCTCCAAGTGCCTGCGTGGACGCCATCTGCCATTATACTGACAGCTGCAACCTCTTTGCTGAAGAAAAACACCTGAAAAGTCAACCCTACGTGGACCAGCTGCATCAGGTCCCCGATGTGGAATCTTCTGAGAGAATCGGTGTTTATTTGGATTTCAAAAAAGCAGTTTCTGCCTCCCTTGACAAGTCAAGGCCTTATGCTGTTCAAACGCCCCTGTGTATGCTAATACTTTTGGGGGTTTCCCCCCGACCTGAAACTAAATTGGTTGTTTCTGAACTGAAGTTCTGCCACAGAAACTGAAATCAGTTTTAGTGAAGGTTTTTTTTTTTTTTTTCTTTAGCATTTAGCCTTTCAGGAGTTAGCACTACATTCACAGCATTTTATTTCGGTACTGAATAAAAATCATTAAAGCAACTACACAGAGCCCTTATTTCATAGCCTTATTGTTTCATTGGTGCTTCCCTGGTGATTCACTGGTAAAGAACCCTCCTGTCAATGCAGGAGACGCAGGTTCGGTCCCTGGGTCGGGAAGATTTTCTGGAGTAGGAAATGGCAACCCACTCTCCAGGATTCCTGCCTGGAGAATTCCATGGACAGAGGAGCCTGGCAGGCTGAAGTCCACAGGATCACAAAGAGTTGTGATTTAGCACAAAACCAAGAAATTATTTTGTTATTACCCAGATATGTCAAAGCCCTCAGCAGGTCTAATATGCATATCTTCTAAAGTATGTGTTTATATATTTCCCCCTGAAATATATCACATCTAATGAATAGGCAAAATTCTTTACCTCTGTTTCCCATCTAGCTGCATGTGAAGTGTTGCTAGACAGCCCTCAGTACTTCTTTCCTTGTGTACATACTTATGTATTTTTCAGAAGTATATACAGTGATTCCTATAAGATAGTCTCCTAATTGCTTTACAAATATCAGCTTTCAAAATTCTCCTCGAAGCCCTACTGCAGCTATAACAGATTATCACAAACACGGTAGCTTAAAAGAACACCAATTATTTTATAATTTTTAAAATGAGTCAGTCTCACTGGGCTAAAATTGGGTGTTCATTCTTGAGGCTTCAGAGGAGTATCTATTTTCTTGCCTTTTCCAGCTTGAGAAAACACCCTCATTCTTGGTTCTTGGCTAATTTCTTCCATCCTCAAAGCCATCAAGTCTTTATGAAATGATGAATCACGCTGGCTGGCTGCTCTTATCACATCTCCTGCTTTGACTCTTCCCCTCTATTTTACTTTTTAAGGCTTCTCTCTACATCTCAAGATTCTTAATCTTATCTTCAAAGTCCCATTTGCCATGTAATGCAACATACTTGTGGACTTGGATATCTTGAGGGTCATTATTTTGCCTACCACACTTACTGTAATCATTCTCACTTTACATGTGAGGAAATTGAGTCAGACAAGTTAAGAGATTTGTCCAAGGTCACACAGCTAACTAGAGGCAGAGTTTGGTTTTAAACACAGGCACTTTGGCTTCAGAGTATGGGCCCCTAACAACTTCAGTTTAGTATGTGATGACTGAAAAAGAGAAAGGAAGGTTGAAGAAAGGAGACAGATAAATATTTTATTCCTACCATCATATACAATCATGCCAGGTGGCATTAAATAAATTAAACTCTTACTTTCCTTTAAGTACTGACAGGAACAAAACACCATAGAAGAGAGAACTTAAAGACAAGAGAAGCAAGGCCCCAGAACAATGAGAATGGGCCGCTGAGATTGATCATGTTTGTTGCACAAATTGCCTGAGAAAGGCTGAAAATACTGACAAAAAAGGAAGAACCATAGTTCAAGAATGTAAAAATAACAAACAATTTGAAAAGTATAAGAAAGTGAGGAGGCTCTGAGGGGATACCAAAGATGTACAATACAGTGGAAACTGGAAAATCAGAATAATATTTTCATTGGCAAAGCAGGAATGCATATAAAATGAGAATCTCTTAACCAACAGTTTCATTGCCAAAGTATACAAAATAACCAATTCCATTGACACGGAAGTCTCCTTCATGTTTGTATTATAATATATTGGAATTTCAAGTTGAACTCTAGTAGGGAGCCTTGTCAAATTTGGAGATGAAGATGATGAAGTGAAACCAGGAAATCAAGAAAGATTTAAGCAGCAGAACACATCTAATGACACTGACAACTTTGAAATTAATCTCACTAATGTCAGGATTCAAATTCAGCATCTCCAGTTAATGAAATAAAGCCGTCATAAACGTTAGTTGCTCAGTTGTGTTCAAATCTTTGTGATCCCAGGGCCCATCCAAGGCAATCTTCAGGCAACAATACTGGAGCAGGTTGCCATTCCCTTCTCCAGGGGATCGTCCTGACCAGGGATCAAACCCAGGTCTCCTGCATTGCAGGCAGATTCTTTACTGTCTGAGCTACCAAGGAAGCCCAAAATATATACACCCAAATATGAGGGCAATCTAGGCACCATTATGCTAATAATGTGTCTGACATCCTCTAATTACATTTTCCTTTTCAGAAAAAATAACAGCTCCATTTCCAAATATATTTCCAATTTTTCAACAGATATTTAGAAATCCTTTTATATGATAAGCTGTAAGCATTGTGTTAGGATGCATAATGTCATGTTCTAGTCATATGTACATGTTTAAAATGGGAGAGGACTATCTTAAATACGAATATTTAAAACACATCTCCAAAGCAATATCTATTTACCATAGAAGACTTAGAAAATATTCAGATGTAAAAAGAACAATAATATATTACTATACCAAACATAAGACATGCTGTTAATAAATGCTGATATTTTGAATTATGTCTATAGACTTTTATCTTATAAATGCATCTGTGTTTAAAAAAGGACTTACAGTTTAGACACTATTTTCAACTTTTTAAAATTTAACAATGCGTTTTACACAAAATGCTTATGGACATTTCTGCAAATCATTAAATACTATCTCGTCTGATAGCTACATACAATTCTATTGTAAATGCACACCGTAGAGCATTTAGCCAAGACAATTTTGTTTACAATTTAGTGAAGAATTTAATCGCAGAATTCTTTCTCTAAAGAGCTCCAAAACTCCTGCAGTGACGCAGTTTCATGAAATTTATCATGATTTTCTGTCAAACCCTATTGCACTATTTCAAGTATCCTGCAATTTCTTTTTGCAATGGATAATATCTTTTCATTAATTCTTCCTAAGCTCTATATTTAAAGCCCGATTTTTAACACGTTAGACCTAGGAGTATAGTCAATGATGATGACTTTTTAGATGTTTCTAAGACAATTTTTCATTGTTCCTCCCCACTGTATTTGCATTTCTCTAAAATTACTGACAATACAATGTACTCCAACATCCTTCCCCTCACTGCCACTACTATTTCCTCAAATTAGTGAAAGATACCAAGAAAAATGTGTTCTGTAATCAATAAAACAGGTAATTTCCCATGAAAATGTCTTCAGAGGACTATGCTAAAGAGCTATTCCAAGCAGTATCAGAAATGAATCATGTGATAAAAGCTTGAAGTCATTAAATATTGATATTGTTCTTACTGTTTCGTGTTGGATGATATGGAGCTATTATCTGAACTCCAGAACACAGAACCAACAAATAAAAATATTCCTTTCAAATGAATTTGTTGCCTGGCTGCCTTACTACCACAAAGCAATTTTGCCCAATAAGTAAATATCGCCAGTGCCTTAATGTCTCATTTTTACAGCAAAAGTAATCTTCACACACACAAAAGCCAGGAAAAGACAGAAAGAGAATACATGCAATTAAAAGTGTATGATTAAGCCTAAGAAAATTGGTAGGTACTAGATTTATCATTTTTCCTTAAAAATGCATGCACTTGATTCACTTATTTTAGACCTAAATTACTTTTTACAAAACAAAATACAGTAAAAGTTGATTTACATCTTGTAAAGTACTTTTTACCTCTCTTTAAAAAATTTAGCAGTGTAATTTGAACAAAATGATTATGTCCCTTTCCCCATATCATTTAATACTATCTATTCTAAATACTCAAATTTAAGATTGAATTCAATAATAGAAACTTTTTAAAAAAAATACCAAGTGTATGACTAAGATATGACTAAGATCAGTTTTTTTAACTGATCATTTATATACTTATATAAAATAGCTAAAGATATATTGTTCAAAAATCCTCTATGAAAAAATAAAAATACTTCACTCATAAATTGACATTTCAAATATTAAAGTCCTTTTAAATCAGGTAGTTTGATGCAAAATTAAGGTATATAATAATAAACTGCAATTTTAAAATTCCTGAATATTACTGATAAGACCTGCAGATAATATTTCACTATTAAAAAGTGAGCATAAGAGGTGCTGGCTATGATTTTTGGCCACTTGTACTAGCTCTTCAAAAAGGACAACCCTAGGGTAGGCCCAAGCTATAAATCTGTTTCGTATAAATGGATAGAATAGACGTTTCTCAAGAGTCCCTGTGTGCTCATAAATGAATACTTCACCAAGGACCAGGAAAGAATAGGTCACTAGCTATATCAGAGCTTTACATATTTGCAGTTTTGTTTTTTTGATCCAAGAATTAATGAGAACATTTTTGATTCCCTAAAAAACTGCTTCTTCCTCTAATAGGCAGTGCCTAAACTTAGAACCATTCCCTAATCTCAAGAGTAGTCCCATTTCATTAAAGCCAGAAGTCAGTGCCCAACTATCTCAGCATCTGTCTCCTTGATTGGGGGGGGAAAATTGGTCTAGAAAGCTTAAGCAAAGGGTGTTATACAGTAGAAGAGACTTACCAACCACATATGGGCAGGAATGGGTGGAGCAGGGCAGGACATTTGACACTGCCACAGTTATAGGTTATAATGGACTTTAAAATCTGGTCCTGGATGCACAAAGCTCAGAGAATGAGGACTTTTGCATGCCTTCAAAAAATTGAGCACGTTTTCTGCTAGAGAAATATTCACTATCATTCTTTAATATTCCAAGCACCAGAAAAAAAAAAATATATATATATATATAGTATTTCTTAAGCTTCGTTTTCCTTCTTAAGGAGTCCTTGGGCCTAGAAAAGAAAACAATGGTCTCAAAGGCCCTTGCTGAATCATCTAACTTTGGGGAAAACAAAACCAAACTTTAAGTCTCGCCCTGATGCTCTGGGCCGGTTGCATCTACCTAGGACTTATCACCCCCTGCCCAGAAACCTCCTACCCTCTACATCTGCCCAGGACTTATTGCCCCCTGCCCAGGGAACTTATCACCCCCTGCCCAAAACCTCCCACCCTCTGTTCAACTACAAATGCCATCTCAACTAAAGATTACCCAAAATGTCCCGCCTGACTAACATTTCCCTTATCGCTTCCACAAACTTCCCTTTAAATATGAAGCCTCCCCGATCCCTCTCACACTCAGCCTGGTCGTTAGGCCCTCCTTGCCTGGATAAAGGTAACCTATCCTTCTTTTCTTCCTTGGCCCGAACTATATCTTACACTTCTAGTGTCAGGCAGGCATAGAATGATGACACGGGTTTGCTAATAAAGCAATTCTGAAGGACCACATATTATCACTCTGCCAACACAGCCAGCACCACGGCTTTCGCTGATGCTCAGACTATTGTAAATAACCTCCACTTCTCTGGTGCCTCTAATGACAAACACTCTGCTGAGTGCTTAACACACTGTGCAATATCAATGAGAACCATAAGTATATTCAAAACGAAGGCTTATAAAAGCGGTTGACCTGACTCTGTCTGTTCCCAGGTCTCTACACTAGACCACTGTCACCTTCCAATTATACAAACCATGTAGTGTATTTTGAATAATGCAATGTGCCTGCCACTTTTTCAATAAAAATAATCATATAGCTTTGGGAAGCTACCTGCATGTCCATGTCAGGCCCTCAGTTCCAACCACCCTCTCCCCTCTTTGCATCAGTCACTCAGAGTTACTTAAGAAACTGAACTTGAATGCTATTCTGTAAAGCCTCCTCATGTAGCCTTCCATCCAGATTGTCTCAATTTCAGTAGCACCGTATCTAGTCTTTCGCTGGAGCTATACTACTTCAACATTGGAGTCATCTATATTCCTGTCTACATGAAAATACAAGGTACTTGAAGATCTGATGCCTGCCTGCCATCCTTTTGTTCTCAAGTTCCTGATACATTGACCGAGGAAAGAACAGGTGTTAAACAAATAATTGTTGAGTGAATTACTGTGTCTGCTCAAGGAAGATGATTTACTATGGAGGGATGCAGGCTGCACCCGGCAGGTCTAGTCTGGGAAGGATGTCTGACAATGCAGTTGTTGCTTGGAGCAGTCTCTTAATCCTGGGCAATTGTTTCAGCATTTTCCATTTAGTATTGTCTTATACATGTATTACCTCATTCAATCTATCCATCCTATAATGTACTACTTGCTATAACATATATATTATATACAATGTATTCCCTCCTATAATGTAATAATACTTCCTCTGATATAATGCTTATTTAAAATGCCACCTTTACAATTTGTGCAGATCATAGTCATGTGGATTTGACCCTTTCAGGTCAGGATCCGTGATGATCAGACTTATCGATAAGAGTTCAAGAAAAAAAGTTTCACAGTTTATTCAGATGCAGTGCTAAAGTACATCTGCATATTTGTGTTTTAGATGAGAAAGAGACAAAGAGAGAAGTATACAGCAGCAGCAGAACAGGAATGGGTTTTGGAAGCTGAGTGGCAGAATTGTCCATAAACAGGCCTCAGAACTGATAATCCCTAAATGTTGGAAAGACACAGAAGAGGTCAAGTCTTCAGTAAAGGACATCGTTATAAAATGATATGCAACTGAATTATAAAGTTAAGGCTGGACTAAACTTCTAGAGTTACTGATAAATATGAGAGAAGTATATTCAAAGATATTTATTACCATGAAATAGGGATTTCATCATTCCCTACATGATGAAGTATATCCAGAATATTTCTAAGGTTTTTCTATTTTTGTTATAAAACATCTACATATATACATTTTTAAAATTTGTTAACTTTATATTAAATTTATTTTTATTGAGGTAACACTGGTTTATGACTTAAATTCCATGTGTACAATATTATATTTCTGTTTCTATGTACCCTACCGCATGCTTATCACCAAAACTTTAGTTTCCATTTGTCACCATACATTGGATCCCCTTCACCACTTTCACTCTCCCCATCTCCCAACTCTTTCGCTCTGATAACTAGTACTCTTTTCTCTGCATCTACAGGTTTTTGTGTGGTTGTTTGTTGTTGTTTTATACATATGAGTTAAATATGGTATTTATCTTTCTCTGTCTGACTTATTTCACTTAGCAACCAGGCTACATCCATGTGGTTGCAAATGGCAAGATTTCATTTTTATAGCTAAATAGTGGTTTATTGTATATATACACCACATCTTTATCCATCCATCACTTGTGGGCACTTAGGTTGTTTGCATATCTTGGTTATTGCATATAAAACTGTGATGAACATAGGTTGCATGTGTCTTTTCAAATTAGTGTTTTTGTTTTCTTTGGATGAAAATCCACAAGTGGGATAGCTGGATCATATGGTGGTTCTAGTCTTAATCTGAGGAATCTCCATCTATTTTTTGCAGTGGCTCCATCGCTTTACATTTCCACCAGTAGCATAGGATGTGCTCAGTTGCTTCTGACTCTTTGCAAACTCATGGACTGTAACCTTCCAGGCTCCTCTGTTTATGGGATTTTTCCCAACAAAATTGCTTGAGTGGGTTGCCATACCCTCCTCCAGGGGATCTTCCCAACCCAAGGATATAACATGTGTCCCCTGCATTGCCCACAAATTCTTTACTGTTGAGCCATAGGGATGTCCAAGTGTCAGAGGGTTCTCTTTTCTTCACATTTCTGTCAACACATGTTATTTTTTTGCCTTTTTGATACCAGCCATTCTAACAAGCATGAGGTATTATTTCATTGCAGTTTTGATTTGTATTTTCCTGAAAAATTTGACTTAAAGCTCAACATTCAGAAAATGAAGATCATGGCATCTGGTCCATCACTTCATGGGAAATAGATGGGGAAACAGTGGAAACAGTGTCAGACTTTATTTTGGGGGGCTCCAAAATCACTGCAGATGGTGACTGCAGCCATGAAATTAAAAGACACTTACTCCTTGGAAGAAAAGTTATGATCAACCTAGACAGCATATTCAAAAGCAGAGACATTGCTTTGCTGACTAAGGTCTGTCTAGTCAAGGCTATGGTTTTTCCAGTGGTCATGTATGGATGTGAGAGTTGGAATGTGAAGAAAGCTGAGTGCCAAAGAACTGATGCTTTTGAACTGTGGTGTTGGAGGAGACTCCTGAGAGTCCCTTGGACTGCAAGGAGATCAACCAGTCCATTCTAAAGGAGATCAGTCCTGGATGTTCACTAGAAGGACTGATGCTAAAGCTGAAACTCCAATACTTCGGACACCTCATGTGAAGAGTTGACTCATTGGAAAAGACCTCATGCTGGGAGGGATTGGGGGCAGGAGGAGAAGGGGACGACAGAGGATGAGATGGCTGGATGACATCACTGACTCGATGGACGTGAGTTTGAGTGAACTCTAGGAGTTGGTGATGGACAGGGAGGCCTGGCCTGCTGCAATTCATGGGGTTGCAGAGAGTCAGACATGACTGAGCGGGTGAACTGAACTGACGGTTAGTGATGGTGAGCGTCTTTTTGTGCCTATTGGCCATCTGTGTGCCTCCTTCAAAAAATATCTATTCTGGTCTTCTGCCCATTTTTTAATCACAAATGATATATCCAGTTGTGAGTTAACATTTAAAATGCCGTAAAGAATGCCTACAAGTGACATTTATATGTTAATAGTATATCTAGATATTCTCAACTGAAAAGAATACAGCAGTGTATTTTTAGTTATCTTAAGCATTGCTCTAGGGATTTAAGGCAGAGAACTAGAAAGAAATCAAATCAATTTTAGAAAATTATGTCATCGAACTTGCTCTATTAATATGTCTACATTTGTTCTTTTATACTCCTTTGTAATCTTTAGAGAAAAAAGATACAATTCCCAAAACAAAACATACAAAAACACAGCAAAATCCAAAAATGTATCTGTTAGTGTCCAAACAGTAAAATAAGAAAAGAAAACTATTTTAGTATTTAAAACAAAAAGACCAGGTATTGTTCAGGTGGCAGGAGAGACTGAGAAACAAACCCATTTCAGGGAAGAAAGATGGAGACCAGCTCCTGCAGTGCTCAACCAGCATGCCCAGGCTGGAAGGACAAAGGGAAGAGACGGTGCAAAGAACCCAAGACCTGGCTCACCCACTCTCTTCTCCCAGGTGTTGGCTTCACCTTCTCTGTGAGTTACATTTTCAGACTGACCTTTAAATAATCTTTATAGCTCCAGCAAAGTCCTTGCGAAGCCTCTGACAGAGTCACATAACTTTCCCCCCCTTGTGTCTAAAATTATCACTGTGGCAGAGTGGGTTATCCGCATAGTAAGGCTGAGGTCATGGGCCATGAACTGACATGGACTCTCAGGACTAGGAGCGGACTGCGTTAAAGACAGGAATATGGATGTGCATTAAGAGTCTGTAATACAGAGTGAAGTAAGTCAGAAATATAAAAACACATTTTATATATTAATCCATGTATGTGGAATCTAGAAAAATGGTACAGATGAATCTATTTGCAGGACAGGAATAGAGACGCAAACATGGAGACCAGACTTGTGGATATGGGGGTGGGGAGGAAAGGGTGGGACGAGTTGGATGATTAGGACACACACCGTGTGTAAAATATCTAGCTAGTGGAACCTACTGTGTAACACAGGGAATTACACTTGGTGCTCTGTGATGACCCAGAGGAGTGGGACTGTGGGTGGGAGGTCCAAGAGGGAGAGCATCTATGTATACATATAGCTGATTTACTTCCTTGTACATCAGAAACTAACATGGCATTGTAAAGCAATTATACTCCAATCTAAAAAAAGTAAAAGGCAGGGGATGAAAGCAGCTCTAACAAAACCACAGAGTCTAAAGTAATCATGGAATAGGAGTCAGAGAGTGGTAGTTGTTCTCCACAAGAAAAGATTTATTACCCCTCAGCTATATTCAGGTTTACTGCACAAAGCTTAGAGTACCTCAGAGTTACATTCTATGCAGAGAACACAAACTAATTCCATCTACTCAAAGTGTACATTGGAAAACAAGTGAGGAAGATATGAAATTAGGGATGACCTTAAGTCCCTCAGATGTATGTTTGTTAAAAAGGTGTATCTTTGCTATTTATTATTAATAAAGCCTTGTGACACTTGTAAATGATACCTATTTATATATTCTAGAGAGGCATAATAGCAATTTCAAGTCTTCTTCCAGCAATATCACCATCACACATGTTTTAATTATGTAGTAAGCAAAACCTGGAAGGAGGCAGTGGAGAAATGGGAAGAGGAAGACTCCTTGGGGTATTGCTGGCTTTAGCAGGCAGCAGTGGCAATTACCAGATCAGAAAGAGAGAAAGAACAAAAAGCTGAAGGCAGGAAGCCTCATTTCAAGTATTAGCAGTTGTTTTGAAAGGATCATCTTGATGGCGTTGGTAAGGAAAACAGAAAAGGGTTTCCCTGGATGCACCAGTGGAAGCTGTCTTCACCTTATTAGGTACTTATATATATTATTTATGTGAGAGGTTAAAATTCTCAGGCTTCAGCAATACATGAACCGTGAACTTCCAGATGTTCAAGCTGGTTTTAGAAAAGGCAGAGGAACTAGAGATCAAATTGCCAACATCCTCTGGATCATCAAAAAAGCAAGAGAGCTCCAGGAAAAAACAAAACAAAACAAAACAAAACACATCTATTTCTGCCTTATTGACTATGCCAAAGCCTTTGAGTGTGTAGATCACAATAAACTGTGGAAAATTCTGAAAGAGATGGGAATACCAGAACACCTGACCTGCTCTTGAGAAATCTGTATGCAAGTCAGAAAGCAACAGTTAGAACTGGACATGGAACAACAGACTGATTCCAAATAGGAAAAGGAGCGTCAGGCTGCATATTGTCACCCTGCTTATTTAACTTTTATGCAGAGTACATCATGAGAAACGCTGGGCTGGAAGAAGCACAAGCTGGAATCAAGATTGCCAGGAGAAATATCAATCACCTCAGATATGCAGATGACACCACCCTTATGGCAGAAAGTGAAGAGGAGCTAAAGAGCCTCTTGATGAAAGTGAAGGAGGAGAGGGAAATAGTTGGCTTAAAGCTCAACATTCAGAAAACGAAGATCATGGTATCTGGTCCCATCACTTCATGGGAAATAGATGGGGAAACAGTGGCTGACTTTATTTTTCTGGGCTCCAAGATTGCTGCAGATGGTGACGGCAGCCATGAAATTAAAAGACACTTACTCCTTGGAAGGAAAACTATGACCAGCCTAGACAGCATATCAAAAAGCAGAGACATTACTTTGCCGACAAAGGTCCATCTAGTCAAGGCTAGATGGTTTTTCTAGTGGTCATATATGGTTGTGAGAGTTGGACTATAAAGAGAGCTGAGTGCTGAAGAATTGATACCTTTGAACTGTGGTGTTGGAGAAGACTCTTGAGAGTCCCTCGGACTGTAAGGAGTTCCAACCAGTCCATTCTAAAGGAGATCAGTCCTGGGTGTTCATTGGAAGGACTGAGGTTGAAGCTGAAACTCCAATACTTTGGCCACCTGATGCAAAGAGCTGACTCATCTGAAAAGACCCTGATGCTGGGAAAGATTGAGGGCAGGATGAGAAGGGGATGACAGAGGATGAGATGGTTGGATGGCATCACCAACCTGATGGACATGGGTTTGGGTGGACTCCAGGAGTTGGTGATGGACAGGGAGGCCTGGTGTGCTGTGGTTCATGGGATCACAAAGAGTTGAACACGACTGAGTGACTGAACTGAACTGATATGAGACGTGTTTACAATTCAGATGATACATACTGAAAAATATCAGCTGAGTTAAAGCCTTCCCTCTGAAAAAATATGCACAATATCCAGTGCTATAAAACTATGCTTTATTTTTGTCTATTGCAGAGTTTATATTTTTCAGCAGTATTGGAGAAAGAACGAAGAAAAGCTGCAAAAAGTGATTAGAAATTGACACTATGTTACAGGAAAATGAGCATAAAATTTGCTAAGAGGTTTCATCACCTACATTATGCTTAAATACCACAGTAATCATACACGTGACAGATAGTATCTGCTTAGTTCTCACAACATAGCAATCCTCAGAAGTTTTTCATTCTAAATTTCATTTCAGAGGATCATCAAAATAATAGAGCAGTAAAATTAAATAGCAATGAAAAATAATGAGAGAGGGGAAAGGCATTAGTTATATAAGCAGGAAAGTGTTAAGAATGTTTTTAAATGCGATTAGATTTATAATGCATGGAAGGTCAATGAGGCAAATACAAGTTATACTAAAAGGCATAGATTTCAATATTGCCTGAACCTTTTTGTATGTGGATATGATGAAATCTATAACTAAAAGAGAGATGGGAAGAGACTATGTCTGAAAGCATATGCTGTTTGGGTTTACTATGATTTCAAAATAAGATATCTTTAAAAATAACACTGAATTCATCATTATTAATGACCTAGTGTAAAGTGTTTTCAAATCAACAATTAGTTCTCTTTTATGGTCCAACCCACGGCCTATAAGAATTTAATTTAGAATGTTTTAGCAAAATGACTGAATTTGTCACTAGTTACCGTCCTTGAGCTTTCATACTGTACCGATTCTGTCCATGATCATTTAATATCAATTTTAAAAAGTATTGAGAATTCAGTCTCCATTTGCTGTACATTGTTTTATTCTAGAGAAAGAATTTCATTCATATCTAGGAAAGTAGGCAGTTAATGCTAATCCTAAAATACACTGGCAACTGAAAATCATTTGCATAAATGTTTCAATATCTGACTTCGGAAAATAAACAGATTGTAGTAACCACTCTTTCAATTATACTTGAATTTATTCTCTGAAATTACCTAAGTAATGAACTCTAGAGACATAGATTTTTAGCACAAAGTTCCTAACATAAGAATTAGCTACCCTATATGCTTCAAGATACAGTGGTGGTCTTATTTTATTCTTGTCTATATATTTCAAATCAGTTTGTCGATATCAGCAATCATCTATAGGCTAGAATTCTAATTTTTGACTAGATAACAATATTTACCAATTTCTCTGTAACTTAAAAGTCTATTTCCCATGTCAGGCAGAACTCCCCAGATGTATTTTCTTAAGAAAAAAGTTAAAAATTAATTATAAACTTATTTCATTTTTATTTGGTATTTGTTTTTGCTCCAATGATTTTAAATTGAAAATCTAGTTCCCTTGATGAAATTTTTAAACAAAATTGAATCCCTCAAAATAAAACTTTCCCCAGGTCTTCATGAGCTATGAAAATTTGATTTTTTATACACATAGAACTGAAAATAAAACTAAAATTGGAACCCCACACTTCCAAACAAATGGTTAACTTTCTTCCAAAAAATTCTTTTGCTCTAGAATTTTCTCATCACTGCAAAAATACAAAAAAAGCAAAAATAAAGCCTAAAAATTTATTTTAAAAAACACACACAAAGCATTTTTTTGTGCCAATTCATTATGGATAAAACTTCAAGAGACAACATAAACACTATGTAATACTTACTAGACAGGTCAAATGCAAGAAATTTAATCTGATCTTAAATTTGATTTACATTCCTCGAACATGTCATTATTATTATGGAGAACTCCATATAGATAAATAACTGTGCTGATGATCCACAGTTAGTCTTTCAAGGATCTAATGAAATTAATTTTTAATTAAAAAAATAAGAGCTATTGAAGAAAGTAGTGCCCCAGAGATGACTTGCATAACATGAATATATTTTCCTTAACAAAATTAGTTAGTTCAGTTCAGTCGCTCAGTTGTGTCTGCTCTTTGCGACCTCATGAATCGCAACACACCAGGCATCCCTGTCCATCACCAATTCCCAGAGTTCATACAAACGTATGTCCATCGAGTCAGTGATACCATCCAGCCATCTCATCCTCTGTTGTCCCCTTCACCTCCTGCCCCCAATCCCTCCCAGCATCAGAGTTTTTTCCAATGAGTCAACTCTTCGCAGGAGGTGGCCAAAGTATTGGAGTTTCAGCTGTAGCATCATTCCTTCCAAAGAACACACAGGACTGATCTTTAGGATGGACTGATTGGCTCTCCTTGCAGTCCAAGGGACTCTCAAGAGTCTTCTCCAACACCACAGTTCAAAAGCATCAATTCTTCGGTGCTCAGCTTTCTTCACAGTTCAACTCTCACATCCATACATGACCACTGGAAAAACCATAGCCTTCACTAGACGGACCATTGTTGGCAAAGTAATGTCTCTGCTTTTTAATATGCTCTCTAGGTTGGTCATAACTTTCCTTCCAAGGAGTAAGCATCTTTTAATTTCATGGCTGCAATCACCATCTGCAGTGATTTTGGAGCCCCAAAAAATAAAGTCTGACACTGTGTCCATTGTTTCCCATCTATTTCCCATGAAGTGATGGGACCAGATGCCATGATCTTCGTTTTCTGAATGTTGAGCTTTAAGCCAACTTTTTCACTCCCCTCTTTCACTTTCATCAAGAGGCTCTTTAGCTCCTCTTCACTTTCTGCCATAAGGGTGGTGTCATCTGCATATCTGAGGTTATTGATATTTCTCCCAGCAATCTTGATTCCAGCTTGTGCTTCTTCCAGCCCAGTGTTTCTCATGATGTACTCTGCATAGAAGTTAAATAAGCAGGGTGACAATATACAGCCTTGACGTACTCCTTTTCCTATTTGGAACCAGTCTGTTTTCCATGTCCAGTTTGAACTGTTGCTTCCTGACCTGTATACAGGTTTCTCAAGAGGCAGCTCAGGTGGTCTGGTATTCCCATCTCTCTCAGAATTTTCCACAGGTTATTGTGGTCCACACAGTCAAAGGCTTTGGCATAGTTAATAAAGCAGAAATAGATGTATTTCTGGAACTCTCTTGCTTTTTCCATGATCCAGCAGATGTTGACAGTTTGATCTCTGGTTCCTCTGCCTTTCATAAAACCAGCTTAAACATCTGGAAGTTCACGGTTCACGTATTGCTAAAGCCTGGCTTGGAGAATTTTGAGCATTATTTCACTAGTGTGTGAGATGAGTGCAATTGTGCAGTAGTTTGAGCATTCTTTGGCATTGCCTTTCTTTGGGATAGGTATGAAAACTGACCTTTCCAGTTCTGTGGCCACTGCTGAGTTTTCCAAATGTGCTGGCATATTGAGTGCAGCACTTTCACAGCATCATCTTTTAGGATTTGAAATAGCTCCACTGGAATTTCATCACCTCCACTAGCTTTGTTTGTAGTGATGCTTTCTAAGGCCCACTTGACTTCACATTCCAGGATGTCTGGCTCTAGATTAGTGATCACACCATCATGATTATCTGGGTCGTGAAGATCTTTTTTGTACAGTTCTTCTGTGTATTGTTGCCACCTCTTTTTAATATCTTCTACTTCTGTTAGGTCCATACCTTTTGTGTCCTTTATCAAGCCCATCTTTGCATGAAATATTCCCTTAATATCTCTAATTATCTTGAAGAGATCTCTAGTCTTTCCTGTTCTGTTGTTTTCCTCTATTTGTTTGCACTGACGGTTGAGGAAGGCTTTCTTATCTCTTCTTGCTATTCTTTGGAACTCTGCATTCAGATACTTATGTCTTTCCTTTTCTCCTTTGCTTAACAAAATAAATGTACAGATAACACTGACTTAGATGTGGTAGAGAATAAAAATTGAACCAATAAAAATACCAAGCAGAGAATGATTTTTAAATTATAATGACTACTATTTTTAGCTTGAAATATAAACAATATATGCACTGCTGCTGCTGCTGCTAAGTCGCTTCAGTCGTGTCTGATTCTGTGCGACCCCATAGACAGCAGCCCACCAGGCTCCTCTATCCCTGGAATTTTCCAGGCAAGAAAACTGGAGTGGATTACCATTTCCTTCTCCAATTATGCACTGCAAAGTTAATCGATTCAGGTGCTACTTACCTCCTCACATAATTCTGCTAATTTTTAATCACTGCTAAATTTTAATCCTCATTGTCTGTAGAGGACAAATAATGATATATATTGCCTAACCAAAGTAAAAAAAAAATAATGTAAGAGATAATCTTTGGTATCAATGATTCTATAAGTTGAAGTCATTTTAAGAATTGTTTAGTGGATTGATGCAAATAAGTTACAATAAATGTGTTAATTGCACATAAGGCTGGGTATGTTAGGTAGATGGATTTGAAAGTTATGAGGTGATTTTTGTTTGTTTGTTTTGTTTGAGAGTAAACAAAAAGCCTTTGTCACCATGGAATTAGGTGAGTATTTCAGAAAAAAAAAACATATATATATATATATATACATATATATACATACATACACACATATACACAAGTAGTGACAGATTGGGCTTTCCTGGTGGCTTAGTGGTAAAGAACCTGCCTGCCAATGCAAGGAGACACAGGTTCAATCCCTGGGTTGGGAATATCCCCCTGGAGAAAGAAATGGCAACCCACTTCAGTATTCTTGCCTGGGAAATCCCATGGACAGAGGAACCTGGTAGGCTACAGTCCATGGCGTTGCAAAAGAGTTTGGCCACAACGTAGCAACCGAACAACAATAAGTGTGAGAGTATCTAAAAATAGTTTTGATATTTGAATGGAGAGTGTCAGGGTGCTGGGCTGGCTTCTGAGTTGATCTTCAAAGACTAGGTGACACAAGGGAGTGAACTATGCTTGGCTCTAGGAAGAACACGCCATGAATAATACCTGACCCGGGGTCTGAGGTCCTCACTTCCCAGAGAAAGGATAGGCATATGTTCAGTCACCCAAGGTAGATGTGCCAAGTGGCATAGTAAGGCAAACTAAGGCCTCAGGAGAGGTGTATGTGGTGAAATAATTTGTGTTGGAAAATGGAAGATTTTTACAGAGAACATAGCATTGGTGAAGTGTACTGGAGAATATGTAATTATTTATTGAATTTTAGGTATTGGTAAAAAGATCATATGAACAGAAATATAATAAAAATAAAATTAACAGTAGCAAGCCTGTACTGCTGGATACTGTTTTTCTTTTTTTTTTTAAAGAAATGGCTAGTGTGAACTAGAGGCAATTCAAGCTTCATGTAACTTCTTTGATCAAAAATGAAATGTGACAAAAGCGGAAATGAGGCTTCTCCTGTAATTTGTAAATGAATAAAATACATTCTCTGGTCATGTCCTTTTTCTTGTTTTCATTTCCACCACTGGATAGAGTCATCATGATGAAAAAAGATGTCACATGAGCAAAGAAAATCAAGAACAGGAGTAAGGAGGCATTTTTGAGGTAGACCGGGTGTAAAAATAACCAAAACCATTAGTAAAAGGCATGAACATAGGTTTGCTCTAATGGCAAAAAGCACAATGGCTAAGAAGATGGTACTCAAAAATATGCTTCAATTCAGTTAAGTCTCTCAGTCATGTCCAACACTTTGTGACCCCATGAAACGCAGCACGCCAGGCCTCCCTGTCAAACACCAACTCCTGGAGTTCACTCAGACTCACGTCCATCGAGTCAGTGATGCCATCCAGCCATCTCATCCTCTGTCATCCCCTTCTCCTCCTGCCCCCAATCCCTCCCTGCATCAGAATCTTTTCCAATGAGTCAACCCTTCACATGAGGTGTCCAAAGTATTGGAGTTTCAGCTTTAGCATCATTCCTTCCAAAGAACACCCAAGACTGATCTCCTTTAGAATGGACTGGTTGGATCTCCTTGCAGTCCAAGGGACTCTCAAGAGTCTTCTCCAACACCACAGTTCAAAAGCATCAATTCTTTGGCGCTCAGCTTTCTTCACAGTCCAACTCTCACATCCATACATGACCACTGGAAAAACCATAGCCTTGACTAGATGAACCTTAGTCGGCAAAGTAATGTCTCTGCTTTTGAATATGCTATCTACGTTGGTCATAACTTTCTTTCTAAGGTGTAAGTGTCTTTTAATTTCATGGCTGCAATCACCATCTGCAGTGATTTTGGAGCCCAAAAAATAGTCTGACACAGTTTCCACTGTTTCTCCATCTATTTCCCATGAAATGATGGGACCAGACACCATGATATTCATTTTCTGAATGTTGAGCTTTAAGCCAATTTTTTCACTCTCCACTTTCACTTTCATCAAGGGGCTTTTTAGTTCCTCTTCACATTCTGCCATAAGGGTGGTGTCATCTGCATATCTGAGGTTAGTGATATTTCTCCCAGCAATCTTGATTCCAGCTTGTGTTTCTTCCAGTCCAGCCTTTCTCATGATGTACTCTGCATAGAAGTTAAGTAAGCAGGGTGACAATATATAGCCTTGATGTACTCCTTTTCCTATATGGAACCAGTCTGTTGTGCCATGTCCAGCTCTAACTGTTGCTTCCTGATTTTTAATTAAGGATTTTCCCTAAGCCATTTGTCTTCTGTTGACACAGGTACAGCTCCTACAGTGATGCTGAAAATGCTTGCTTGACAGTTCTTCGATGTGACAGGATCACTGCTCTCATTTACTTAGCCCAGATGACATAAATCTGATAGAGGCGAAGGATTTTTTTCTGATTTAATTCACTTTTCAAAAATTTCATTCTCTCTCCATTACTTTCTGCCACATACTCCAGCTTTTCTGGCCTGGGAGTTAGAGCATCTTTCTATTTTTCTATTTCCTTCTAGCGACTTTCTGCCCTGTCAAAATTCAATAATTTTACATATCTGTTTTTATTCATTATGTATCTTTCCCCCTATTTACAGAAATTGGGCAATACTCAATCTACACATAAACAAAATCTTCGTCCAAAGACCTGAAATGTAAGTTGGAGTAGGAATTCCTCTCACCTATCAGAAACTTATCTGAAGAAGGCACAACTGATGATGTGGAGTCATGTGTAGAGTTATTGTTCCCAAAGGAAGACCTGGGGGATGAACAGCGCCTTCTGCTGTAATAGGAAACCAGTCTACTTAGTGCCCTGGATATTCAGATCGCTTACTCTAGCAACCTGGCCTGTCACCCCTAGAGCATTTCTTCTATAGTTCTTGTCAGCTTCAGCGACTTTGAAATTAATAGGCTGTTACCAATAATACATTTACAGTCTTCAATGGATAAAAAGGCAATCATTTACACATGATATTTTGGAGAGGAAGACGTTGTATTTAATACAGTGTGGTAAAGCAGCACCAATGCCATTTCTCATTGGTTCTTGCCGATTAAGTTGATAGTAAGGGTCACAGTGGTCAATTTTTATATATAAGGAATTTTAAAACTATGGAGGGCATTATCCAGTATGATCAACCCTCGTTAAAAAAAAAAAAAACACTATAAATGAATCAAAGTGAAAAAAAAAAACCCTGAAATGAATATAAAATATTTTTAAGGAAATATTCTGTATAAGGTCAATTATATATTTCCTTTTTACCACCTCCTAGGTTCTCAAGTTCAAGGCTTGATTTTTTTTTTCAAATTAATACTTCGTGTTGCTATAAATAAGTGAGAAGAAACAGATTTTTACCATCCTATTGTCTCTCTAAAGTTCACTGGACGGAGTGAACTTAATGAAGTTAATCATTCATGAATATTCAGTATTTATCATCTTGGCAGAGAAAGCAACATGGCTTGAGTTTACAATTAACTTGTTGGAAGTAAACAGTCTTTAGCCAACTTCACATCCTACCTAGACATGTGAAAAGATAAATAGCACAGAAGTATTAACAAGCAAATTGATCACACATATAGCTTCCTGACATGGTGGAGTCTTAGAGCAAAATAGAATAAGCCACGAGATAGTTTAAGTTCACTGTGTTTTTATGGTAGATTAATCACATATTCTCGATTAGGAAAGTGGGGAAATGCAATGGGATTTACTCCAAAGTTTAAAGTCTGTTTCATTTTGTTCTTACTGCTTTGTATTTAATGGCATTTTGTTTTATATACAGGAAACAAAAATACAAATTTATCCTCAACCACCAACACGTAGGGAATAGTTTCCATTTACTTTACATGATGTATCATATGTCTAGTTCATCTTCTGAGAGAAACAATGATTAGGATATTGGTTGTCGTTTAGTCCTAGGTCTTGTTCAATACTTTTGCAGCCCTGTAGACAGTAGCCTGCCAGGCTCCTCTGTCCATGGTATTCCCAGCCAAGAACACTGGTGTGGCTTGCCATTTCCTCCTCCAGGGGATCTTTCTGACTCAGGGAAAAAACCCACCTCTCTTGTATCTCCTGCATTGGCAGGTGGGTTCTTTACCACTGAGTCACCTGGGAAGCTCCCATGAGAATATGCTCCAATTTTAATTCAATAACTCTCCTCCAGGATTTAATTGCTTACAAATTTTGTTATGCTTTCATAAATAAGATCCTTTAATTATGCTAGAATTCACTTAAACAGGAACAGATATGTCCCTATTACAACATTGCTGAACCTTGGGTTTTCATCTATTGACATTTACATAATGAGTCAACTGATTTTCCCATTTAATATAATTCAGTCCTGTTAACAAGATCAATGTAGGTAATGCTAGATACTTAAAGACTTATTCATTAAAAATACAACTTTCTTATAAATATCCATTGATTCATTCTAACTTAATTCTATAAAATCTGCTTATATTTTGTGAAGTGTAGTAAGTGTTAAAAGAGTTAGTCATTCAGTTGTGTCTGACTCTTTGTGACCCCAAGGACTGTAGCCCACCAGGGTCCTCTGTCCATGGAATTCTTCAGGCAAGAATACCAGAATGGGTAGCCCCTCCCTTCTGCAAGGGATCTTCCCAATTCAGGGACTGAATTCTGGTCTCCTGTACTGCAAGCAGATTCTTAAGCATCTGAGCCGCAGTGGCTCCCAACGCGTCAGTCACTCAGTTGTGTCCAACTCTTTGCCATCCCATGAGCTATAGCCCACCAGGCTCCTCTGTCCATGGAATTCTCTAGGCAAGAATACTGGAGTAGGTATCCATTCCCTTTAAACTAAGAATTAGTTTTGATGTCATTCTGATTCTGATGTCATTCTGTCATTTGATGTCATCCTGCATTCTGATGTCAGAAGTTGTATCAAGTAGAAACTCCATAATTTAATGGTAAGGAAACCTCAGATATATCACTGAAACATTTGAGTTTTGGCTGCCTGATGTACAGAAATAGTATAAGGGAAAATGTTTCCTTCCAAACAGAGTTTTAAGGATGATGCCTGTGGACAGTAGGGGGTTCTATCACAGTGCCTAGCATTTGGTGATTAATAATTATTGTCAATAGGTATTTTTAATCTCCTTGAGATTTACAAGTTAAAAATTGTTCTAAAGAAAGAAATGGTAGAAGACAAACATGGATTTAGGGAAAAGGCTACAAATAAAGATTCCAATAATTTAAATTCCTGCTTTATGAAGGCCATGTGTTTACCTCACTCTGGGAAAAAAGGAGGCCTATTTAGTCTTCTTAGGTTATGACTTTGAATAGTAGTCCAAGTGGAAAAAAAAATTATTTGGTATTGTATATTTCTATTTTATAAATTATAAAAATTGTAATATTTTAATTAAAAATTCATACATGCATGCATATTAGAAGATAGTATATAAAAATGGAAAGTGGATATGTCAAGGTGATGATGTTAAGACTGATTTATTATAATTGCTGTAATGGCTACAGGTGATTACCTTTCTTAAATAATTTTTTTATGAACACATCTTTCAGAGTCCTCTTATCTGTTCCCCTAATGTTTATAAAATATATTTTAATTATTAGGACTTCAAAAGATTAATATAATACATTTAATTTGTGGAAAGGATAAGTATAAATGTGAATAAGATCTATTCTTTTAACATCACTGAGAGCTTTAACCACATTAAAAAACTATTAAAACTCTAAAAAGCCATATGCTTTCTAGGGAAAAGTGAAATTGTAGCATATCTCACATTCAACATGGGAGAAAAAGATCTTCAAAATGCCTGCCAAATTGCATTTTATCTTTTTTGTACTTACTAGTTTAAGGATCTTTCATATCATAATTTATGTTATGTTAAATTCATGATTCAATTTGGACTTAACATAATATCTGAATGTATATAAAATAAATAGAGTTAGAGAAATCATGTGAAGAAATGTTTTCATGTAATGTGGTAAGAGAAGTAAATGTGTTTAGGCAACTATGTATTTTTAGCCTATAAATCTCAAAAGGTCATAATGAAATATTCCCAGGTATCTGTTGTTGTATAAAAATGTACTCCTTATCAATGGCTCAAAACAGTGACACTTTTGTTTTTTCCCTAAGTCTGAGCGACAGGGCTCAGCTGGGCACTTCTCAGTCTGGACGGCTCATGTAATTGCTATCTGAAGGCAGATGGAGTTGGGGAGACATTGAAAACTTTCCACTCATTTCTGGCACCTGCCCTGGGAAGATCAAAACTCTGGGAGCAAACACACTGGGCCCTTTATATCCACCATTTCATGTAAGAAACAAACATCCATAGATTTTGGTATCTACAGGGGTTCCTGGAACCAATCCATGGATACCAAGAAATTACTGTTACTTATGGGGGCCTCTCTATTATGTCTCTTATCTCTGTATGATCTTACAACTCCCTGCAGCTCCCTCTTACAACCCCTGCCTCCCTACCTGGGGGGTAGCTGGACATCCCATGTGGTAGGACATCCCATAGGCTCTCAGAGCAAGGGCCCCAAGAGGGAGCAGCAGATGCTTCATCCACGACCTTATCTCACCTGTTCCTGGAAGGCATACTTCATCACTTCCACTGTATTCTGTTCACTGAGGCTACTGAAAAGGGCTCTTCCACTAAGAGAAAAGGACATTGTTCCTGCCTTTTGATGGAAGGAGGGTCAAAAGAATTACAGCCATGTTTTTAAATTACTTCTGAGACACCAATCAACGTCATAGAATTAGACAGCTAGTACGATGAAAACCCACAGGCCGTCACCTTTTAGAAATTCTGTTTCATCTGAAATGAGTCACTAGATAGCAATGTTCTGTCCACCGAAGCAGGGTTTTCAGAGAGAGTTCCTGATGTTTGGGCTCCTCAGCGTGCAGCAATTTTCCTGAGCAAGCAAGTTCCTATCACCTGATGCTTCCTTTGCTTCCTCAGCAGCTGAAGCATCAATTGTCTTGAATTTCACTTCCATTCAAAGCAAATAATGTGTTATTGACGGTGAGACATGCATGCTTGGCATTTAGAAATCCTGCAAGGCAGCTGTTTTGTTTCTGCCAGACATTAAACTGATTACAGAAGATTAAATGTAATATTTGTTGGAGATCAAGCAACACAGAACTTGGCAGACTGTACAATTAGAGTTTTGGGGGAAAAAAAAAGTGGTTAAAAGAATATTATCCTTTGTCAAATGGTAAAGTGTTCTGCAAAGTGGATTTTTTTTTTTTTTTTTTTTTTTTTTACAATTCAACCAACATCTGAGCAAAGCAACTATTGATTTTTTTAAAAGTTGGCTGCCATTTAAATGGGGTAATTAGTTAAAGACTGAGAATAAGCAAAAATCTTGCAATGCAACTGCTGTGGGTGCCCTGTGACTAATTTAAATCTTTTTAAAGACACAGATTCTAAGTCTCAGGGGAAAAAGCTCAGAGGGAATTTGTCAGGGCCGGTGTGCCTGAAGTTATAGGAGAAAACAAGCTCCCTCCAGATCTGCCTTTTAAGGCTAATAACATTCTAATTATAGAGAGAGTATGGTTGCCACTACTCGCTGAAAGCATTCTGTGGATTTAAAAAGCAAATTGAACTGAAGAAGCAGAGCTAATGTAACTGTAGCATCTGCGGTTCTCATAGATTTATTCAGTCAAAACCAAGGTATCCTTCAAGGTGACCTAAATGATGGGGGGAGGGGTATGTTATCTCAGGTATGATTAATAAATCATCACTTCACACATGACTCTAAAAATGATTTATCCTGGAAAATATCCCTCATCTTTTGGAAAATATCAAACACTTAAAATCACTGCAAAGAGTTTTGAAATACCTCATTATGAAGTGCTCCTAACAAACTTAAAATTGAATGGCATTGCCTCCTTTTCTACATTTGTGACATTTGACAAGGTGAGATAATTACTTGAATACCATATTCATAATTACCTCTTGTGCTGTGGAGTTATTTTCCAAATGGAGTTTTCACAAAAATGTTACTCAAGAGCTCTTCATTTTCAAGCTGCTCTTAGCCTTGGACTATCCCTTGTCTTCTAAACTTTGCTTCCCTAATAATCTGTCTGAGAGGGGCAGTTACACAACTCAAAATGATGAAAACTTAAGCCAACCATGAAATAAAATTAATAGTAGTATTAACATAGAAATGCTTCTTCCCTCTAAATGTGACATTGCAAAATGAAGATGTACATTATATGGACCAAGAAGAAACGGTTAAGAAACCAATGATTCACTTTTCAAGAACAATTTACATGTATTATTTCTACCTTGTAAAATGACTTTTTGGCTTAAGAGTGGGACCAAGAGCAGAAATGAGGACCTAACATTTCTTGGGAAGCAAGAAGGCAACACTGAAGACTATGGTAAAGGTTGTGAGTCTTTGGGCTTTCTTCTGTTCTGAGTTCAATATTTAAAGGACAGTGAAGAAACATTAGTCGACCTAGTGATTACCATCCTAAGTGAAGCAAGTCAGACAGAGAAAGATAAATACCATAGAATAATACTTACATATAGAATCTAAAATATGTCAGAAATGAACTAATCCATGAACGGACTCACAGACAGAACAGACTTGCAGTGGCCAAAGGGGAGGGAGGTGAGGTGATGGAGGGATGGTATGGTAGTCTGGAATTAACAAATGCAACCTAATATGCATGTATGTATGTGTGTGTGTATATATATATATATGATAAACATATACACTTACGGATGGATAAACAAGGTCCTACTGTATGGTGCAGGGAGCTATAGTCAATATTCTGTGATTAAATAATGGAAAAGAATATGAAAAAGAATGTATATATAACCAAGTCACTTTGCTATAGAGCAGAAATTAACACATTGCAAATCAACTGTACTTGAAGAAAATAATTTTTTAAAAAAGGATAAATAAATGATTCTTTATAGACGGTTTTACCTGATGACTTTCAAAATTCTTTACAGAAGGCAATATAATTCGGTCATCAAATTTTTTCTTTTAATGGTTAGAAGATATACCCAGATTGCTGGGAAAATATAGTTAAAAACAAAATCTTGCAACCCTGAAAATTCCATGAAGGTAAAGAGAAAAGAGATTTTGTTATTGAATAAGCACTAAAACTTGAATGCAATGCATAACACAGGCAATCTGCTAAAAGATGGCAAAGACAGAAACCTTCACTCTGCTCAGGAGTCCCACATACCCTCTTATAGAGCCAAACAAACACGACTCATTACATGCAGGTGCAAGACACAAAACTAGGCCTCAAATAAGAATTTCACAGCACCAGTTCTCACACAGTTCATACCAAATTCATTTGGTAATTGAGGTGACCATATGTGTTAATTGGCATTAACCAAAGGGAAAAAAGACAGAAACTTCTCATATTTTTAGAACAAAAAGTTTTCAGCTTGGAGCAAGGGGACTGCAAAAGTTAGGCTCCAGTCATCCATTGATACTATAAGGTAGGGGAGATGGGGATATGAACAACTTTGATGATTTCAAAAAAGTGGTTCCCAGGCCCTTGAGAAAGACACTTCTGAGTCCTAGAGCAGGCCAGAGGCCTACTTAGCTTCTAAAAAAAATTTTTCATACATTTATAAGAACTAGGAAAGAACTTAGACATTTTCTAAAGTAAATGCTCTAAGAAAAGGGAAAAAGGGCTTCTCCCTTATTCTAAACAGGAAGAATTAGGCCTTTTTATTTGTATTTGCCTTTCCAAGGGAAAGAGCATTCACAGAACTGAGAGAAAAATGACCAATTATATGGTGCAAGTTCATCATTTATGGATGAAGAGACTAAGAATCAGTAGATTAAAGTGATTTTCTCTGAAAGGACAGGCCCCAATTCCCACTCCAATATGCTTTCTAGTCACCATGATTGCCTCTAGAAACAGGTTGCTCAACCACAGGAAGAAGTGGCTTGTTCCCTTCTATTTCATCACTGTTCTTCCAACTTGAAGGCTCTGCTTCATACGTGAGCTCCCCAGTTTTCAGTGCCCACACATAATGCTCATGGTAATAGAACCTAATGGACAGACATACTTAGGCTGGGTCTTTTCTTCCCTGGCTTATGAGTCATGGCACTAAAATTCCACACACTGGTAACTTCACAGGTGAACTTTAGAATGTGGGAAAGTAAAGGAAATAGAAAGTCATACAAAGTTTTCTCATGCATGTAGATCTTCATATTTATTCCCAGAAAGTAACTGAATACAAATGACTCAGCTTCATCTTCCCCAAAGTAGAAGTTAGTACTCTCTATTGTGACTTTGCCACACCAACTCAGTTGTCATCCTCAGAGACAAATTTTACCCTGTCATAACTGTGGGAACAAATTATCACCTGAACAGAAAGTACATATATCTTTACATGTCCATCAGTTCAGTTCAGTTGCTCAGTCGTGTCCGACTCTCTGCAACCCCATGAATCGCAGCACGCCAGGCCTCCCTGTCCATCACCAACTCCCGGGGTTCACCCAAACTCATGTCCATCGAGTCAGTGGTGCCATCCAGCCATCTCATCCTCTGTTGTCCCCTTCTCCTCCTGCCCCCAATCCCTCCCAGCATCAGGGTCTTTTCTAATGAGTCAACTCTTCGCATGAGGTGGCCAATCTATTGGAGTTTCAGCTTCAGCATCAGTCCTTCCAATGAACAACCAGGACTAATCTCCTTTAACATGGACTGATTGGATCTCCTTGCAGTCCAAGGGACTCTCAAGAGTCTTCTCCAACACCACAGTTCAAAAACATCAATTCTTCAGCACTCAGCTTTCTTCACAGTCCAACTCTCACATCCATACATAACCACTGGAAAAGCCATAGCCTTGACTAGACAGACCTTAGTCGGCAAAGTAATGTCTCTGCTTTTTAATATGCTGTCTAGATTGGTCATAACTTGGTAAATAAGAGGTAGAAGCCATCAATTTAGAGGAGTACCTCTGAATTTTAAAAGACCTATTTCATCTTGGCTATGTTAGTGAGTGAGTGAAAGTCGCTCAGTCGTGTCCAACTCATTGCGGCCGTGTTGACTATACAGTCCATGGAATTCTCCAGGCCAGAATGCTGGAGTGGGCAGCCTTTACCTTCTTCAGGCGATCTTCCCAACCCAGGGATCGAACCCAGCTCTTCAGAGCCAAAAGCAATACCAGAACACAAAACTAATTAGTTAAAAAATATACCGATCCTCATAATGATGGATTAAAAAGAAAAATAGATTGAGTTCCACTTGTAAAACCTGACATAAAAAGTAAAAGAGTTTGGAGAGATTATTAGAAAGGACCATAAGCCAAGGACCATTAGAAAGGACCAGGCAGTCTCTAGAAACTAAAAAAGGCAACAGAATGTATTTTCTCCTAGAACCTACATAGGGAATACAATCCTATTAGCATCTTGAGATTAGCTCCATGGAATACATATGAGACTTAAGATGTCCAGAACTGTAAGATAACATATTTGTGTTTTTTAAGCCACTACATGGGCTTCCCAGGTAGCTCAGCTGGTTAAGAATCCACCTGCAATGCAGGAGACCCCAGTTTAATTCCTGGGTCAGAAAGTTCCCCTGCAGAAGGCATAGGCTACCCACTCCACTATTCTTGGGCTTCCCTGGTGGCTCAGATGGTAAAGAATCTGCAAGCAATGTCAGAGACCTGAGTTTGATCCCTGAGTTAGGAAGATCCCCTGGCAGGGGGCATGGCAACCCACTCCAGCTTTCTTGCCTGGAGAATCCCATGGACAGAGAAGCCTGGTGGGCTACAGTCCATGGGTTTGCAAAGAGTCAGACACAGACTGGGGTCAGACAGGACTGAGTGACTAAGCGCAGCACAGCACAAGCCACCACATTCACGGTAATCTGTCACAGAAGCAATAGGAAACAAAGGTAGTAATGGATTTCACATTTGCCATTCAAATTCCAAGCTAGTTAGTATCAGGGACAACTGGTTCTCAGTTGTACTCAAATTCTGGAAAACAAGATAGAGAATGTATGTCAGCATGCTCCCACCAAAGGGGGCTTGATAAGTGCCATATCTATCTACCAACTTGTACAAGTCTTTGGTTAAGGGTAGCTCATTGGTCAAAGAGAGTGTTGTAAATATCCTCTTGTGGACTGATCTGTGATTTATGGATTAGATTCTGAGGGTCAGAAAAAGCCCATAGGCAAAGCAATTGCAGGGGCTGACATTTGGAAGACAGGCTAGTGTTTATGAAAATAATAAAGGCACATGCAGCATTTAGTTTCACTCATACCCAACATTAACTTTACTCTTTCCTGTCATTGATTATTCAAGGTAGTGGCTAACCACAATTTCCTGGGGGGAAAAAAGGACCTACGAATGTTTATGTGACAAGCTGCACTCCCAGTACTTAAGGAGATACCAAGGTCACAAATGATAGCTTCTGCCTTTTCTATTATCCATTCTAGACATTACTATCCTTGAGCAGAACTTGTTACTCAGACTGATTTTCTACTAGTAACTCAGACCTAGTTTCCTGAGACATTTGACTTTCTGTTTAAGAGTAAGCATGCTTATTGTCTGCCCATGATTGCTACACTTCTCCATTTAGAGTTATCACCAGGTTCAAAAGTACCCATAGCAACCCTGATGCACCCCAAATCTAGATATATCCATTCCTGATCCCATTAGTTGTCAGCAGTTTTATCCCCTCCATGAAAATCAGTGTTATTTATCCAAGGTGGTGTAATAACTCCTTTTTCTGCTTATTGATTGCAAAAATGACTCCAAAATGATCAGGCAAAAGAAAATTGAAACTAATGAGATCCTTGCTGTGCTACATAATAGGAGCAACAGCTCTGCTCTAGCTATTAAAACTCTGGGCAAAGGGGACCAAAATATAGAGTGGAAGACTCAGCCCTAAGTGAGAGGCTAGTTGAGGTTTCCAGTTCAGTCTGTCCTCTGATACAAGGGAAGAAAATTTCTTTAATCATGTTCATTAAGGCCTTCTGCCTTTTACACCAGGATCTAAGTTGTCAATTCCTTCCATGCCTGCTTTAGTGACATCTAACAGCCTAATTTTCAGTCCTTATATCCACCGTTGTCCTTATCGCCCTCAAAAGTTAGACATGCTGGATCAGCCAGTAGTCTTCATTTATTAGCACCCACATATGTGAACATGTTAATTCTGGTAGAACATCATGCCAGGGTTATCTCACTATGGTGTTCTTATAGCCTTCTGGCTAGGGAGTGATGTGATTTAATTCCATCCTAAGAATCTGCTTCCTACATTCAGTTTCAACAAGAATTACCTTAGTTTGGGTTCCCTAGAAGCTGACCCTGTGACAAATATCCAAATGCAAATAGTTTAAGAGGTGGACCTTAAAGAAAGCTGAGTGCTGAAGAATTGATGCTTTTGAACGGTGGTGTTAGTGAAGACTCTTGAGGGTCCCTTGGACAGCAGGAAGATCAAACCTGTCAATCTAAAAGAAATCAATCCTGAATATTCATAGGAAGAACTGATGCTGAAGGTGAAATTCCAATGCTTTGGCCACCTGATATCAAGAGCCGACTCATTGGAGCAGAGCCGACTCATTGGGGAAAGACCCTGATGCTAAGATTGAGAGCAGGAGGAGAAGAGGGCCACAGAGGATGAGATGGTTGGATGGCATCACCGACTCAGTGGACATGAGTTTGAGAGATAGTGAAGGACAGGGAAGGCTGGCATGCTGCAACACATGAGGTAGCAAAGAGTCAGGACTTCAGGACTAAACAACAACCACCACCCTTGAAATATCCACGGTAGGAGACAGAAAATGAGAAGGGAAGGCAGAGGAAGACAGCTAATAAAGAATGGACTGACAAAACAAGTTAATTCTATGGGAATGGAGCTCAGTCCAATAGAGAAATTCTGGAAGCCTGTATAGCACATATGATTCAGGTTACTCAGCTTAGGGGCCATAATTTGAAAGCTGCTCCAGGCATCACTAATTCTCTGTACTCTGGGCTGACTAAGCTAGGGGAGAGCACTCTGCAGTGGAGAGAAAATTCACACCTAGAGGGGTGCATGGAATTCTCTAGGCCAAAATACTGGAGTGGGTAGCCTTTCCCTTCTCCAGGGGATCTTCCAAAACCCAGGGATCAATCCCAGGTCTCCCACATTGCAGGCGGATTCTTTACCAGCTGAGCCACAAGGGAAGCCCAAGAATACTGGAGTGGGTAGCCTATCCCTTCTCTGGCAGATCTTTGTGACCCAGGAATCGAACTGGGGTCTCCTGCATTGCAGCTGGATTCTTTACCAACTAAGCAATCAGGGAAGCCCATTCAGGCAAATGAAAGTTTGTGCTAAAATTTAGAAGTTAAATCAACATGCAAGGGAATGGTTAAATATGAGAGAAGGATAATGACCACGTCTCCTATACCCAATAATACTGTTTCCTAAAACCTGCCAGTATAAACACTCCCTTCCCTTGAGGATTTCTCTTCCTCTAATCCATAAACGTATTGGTAAAAAACAAAAACAAACAAACAAACAAACAAAACACATACAATCCTCTCTGCTTATGAATACAAATATAGTTTTGTCTTTATTATTATTATTTTGAATTCCAGATTCCACACAGACATGTCCTGAGTCCATTTAGAAATAGTGACCATTATTCTCGGTTTATTTCTGTATTAGATTATCAGGGTAGCTGTATCAGTATACAGGTGTTACTCTAACCCTAAGCATACCCCCTGACTGGGGATCACACAGTGCCTGTGGTCACCTTGGAATTCAGGTTAAATTGACATCTTTACCAAACTTATCTGCTTCCTTTTCCAACAGCTGCAGTGATCTTAAATAGTTTTCTTCTATCTACTTTCCCAAGAGATCAATGGCTACAGATTTTATGCTGACTGGGACATACTTTTTTGGCTACTGTTTCAAAAGCATTAAGTAGATGTTTCTTAGGAGATCTATATTTTACCTTATTTTTTTTTAAGTTTAGTTTAACATTTGCTATAATAGAAACAGACTTCCTACAGTGCCATTCACCATGGTGGATACTGATTCCAGTCCTTTCTCAAAAGCACTAAAAGATACATTGACTGGTTGTCAAAATTCTTTTTCAAATATTTTTCCAACCTTCTGAAACCTCAAAGCAAATACCAATAACCTACAAATACACAGATGACCTTTGGAGGACTCAAATTAAATATTTTTTCATTTTTCCTGAAGGCTTCTCAACCGGTTTCATGAGATTGTTATTCTGGAAAAGGGTATTGTCTTTTCAGTTTTTCCCTAACACACACATATATATATATTTTTTTTTAATTTATATTTTGGGTATGTTTCCATGTGTATGCAAAGGAGACTAGAAAATATGTAGCTTTTTAAAATTCGGAGATGATATAAATAGTAACTTTCATTTATAGCAATACAAATCAAGTTTTGGGTTAAGCAGTTATTCTTCCAGAAATCTTTCTTTTGTGTACTGAAAATTCTAAATACCATAAAATTTATATGATGATGTAAGATTTGTGGAGTTTATATGCATATTAATACATTAAAAATTTTCCTGTTAACTGCTATCTTACCAAAAAAATCACTTGCGTGGTAATATCTCTAGACTAACACCCAGTAGACACTTGCTAAATGTAGTTACTATTGAAATACAAATTTTAAAACAAGATTATTAATAGCATATATGGTAGCCTGAATAATGTTTCTCAAAAATAAAGGTGCTACTTCCTGGAACCTCCGAATGTTACTTTTCATGACAAGGATGGACTTTGTGGGTATGATTCAATTTGGATCTGGAGATGGTGAAATTGTTCTGTATTATCTAAGTGGACCCTAAATGTAATCATGAATGTCCTTACGAGAGAGGCAGAGGGAGATTTTGACTACAGAGGAGGAAATATGATTTCAGAAAGGGATCATGAGCAAAACAAAAACAAAAACAAAAACAAAAAAAAAACCACAGGTATTCCAGAAGTTAGAAAAGAAAAGAAAACCGACTTTCTTGTAACCCTTCAGAGAGAACCAGCCCTGTGAATACCTTGCTGTTAGCACCATAAAACTCATTTTGAACTTCTGGCCTCCAGAACTGTAAGACAAATATGTGTTGTTTTAAGCCACTAAGTCAGGTAATTTGTTACAACAGCAACAAGAAATTAATACAGTATATAAGGAAGTCCTTCTGGCATAGGGAAAAAAGCAACCATGGTTATAGTGCAAAAATTGTCTTGCAAAGATACGAAATTCCCAGAATATTTGAGTAAAAATGACTATGACTCTAAGGAAACCTTTAGTTATAGAAAGCCTTCATATCTAATCTGTTCCTAACACCTTTTGGTGACTGAAATTCTGAAGTGTTAATATATGGCCTCAGTTGATTTTAAGAGAAATGATAAAAAATGATTACATGTGTCTTCTAACAAATTTTTTAAGCAATAGTCTCTATACATGGCATGTGGTCTCAAATTCACTCTTTGCCACCCTGTTCAGAAAGAATGTGATCATTTATTCTCAGGAATATGCAAGTTAATGATGATTGGCTTTTATTTTAATATAGGTCATAACCTAACCATAAAAAATGGAGTCTTTTTTTATTTTACTGAGAAGCAGATTCTACTTCAAGGATCCCTAACATCACATTTAGAAGGAAACTGCCATATCCGCAAAGAATCAAGTCCCCCTAAGGCCAAATGAAGCAAGATCAGCTCACGCAACCCTGGGTGATTAAGAGCACAAGAAACATACTGTAGAAACAAGAAAGTAACTGGAAAGCCTTAGGTCTTAGATTTCTATCTGTAAGTTACAGAGCCCTGACCTATTTCTTTCCTTCTCCCAAATGTGGGTCGCAAGAGAGTGAGTTCTCTAAGAGCTTCAATGTTGTAACAGGAAAAGATAACAGGTACAGTGAAGAATAGGGATGTGAGCAGCTTCCCAGGGCTAAGTTTTAGATAACATCATCTCAACCAAAGAGGTGCAAGAGGATGCTAGATCGCAAATGAGTGTTTAGGATGGACTAAACCTGATGTTTTACTTCCTTATGAGTCCACAGTGGGTGGCATTGAAAGGTAATAAGGGGAATGGAGAATTTAGTAGGAGAATATCAAGGGGAAAGTAGATGCAAAAATAAAATTCTAAGTGTGTTCTATATTATGTGCCTTTTTGTTAGAAGGAAGAGACCATAAATCAGCCTGTCAGCTTACACCATGGGGCTCATAATAGATTCATAACAAAAAGAATTATGAAAAATTAACATGCAGTATGTCATTTATAATCAACTTGAGCCTGAAGAATTGAGGATTATCTGACATTTCTAGGTTCCATAAAGGTTTATTTTACTTTAGATACAGGGATAGGAGGAATAAGAATTAGGAATCAATATGCATAAATTAGAGATACTCCAAGTTGAAACCAGCGAGTTGGTATAAATGCATGGATCTGATCATAGGGATTCACGAGCTTTCTGGAGAAGGTGTTATAAAGATAGATGTGCTTTCATTTGGAAGGTGGAAATCAGAGGAGTTCAGTAAATAGAAACCAGTTGGGGATTTTGTAATCAGAAGCCCACATAGTTCTCAGGGCATTTAAGCCCTAAATTCTATTTCTCAGTTCTAGTCTGGTATGCTATGTCCTTTCCTTTGGTTCCCCAGAGATTAACTTTTCTTCCTCCTCTTCCATTCTAACCCTCATTTGGTCGTATCCAGAAAATGAGACAGGCTCAGTAGCTGTGGCACACAGGCTTACTTTCTCTTTGGCATGTGGGATCTTCTCAGATCAGGGTCAAACCCATGTCTGCTGCACTGGCAGGTGGGTTCTTTACCGCTAAGCCACCAGAATAGCCCTGAAAGGTGGACTCTTAACCACCTGATCGCCGAGAAAGTTCCCTGCTCTGCGGGGTTTGGGCTTGCCAGGTGGCACAGTGGTGAAGAATCTGCTTGCCAGTGCTGCACACACGAGAGCCTTAGGTTCATCACCTCAGTCGAGAAGATCCCCTGGAGTAGCAAATGGCAATCCATTTCAGTATTCTTGCCCAGAAAATTCTATGGACAGAGGAGCCTGGTGGGGTACAGTCCACGGGGTCACAAAGAGTCGGACACAACAGAGCGTGCACACATTCAGAAAATGGGGATCAAGTAGTCGGGAAAGAACATCAAGACTAAAGTCTATGTTCTCATTTTTTGTGAAATGAAAGAACTGCATAGTCAGGCAGTTCCCTCTGCTAGCTAGTGGTCTAACACCTGCATGAGACATTTATTCTCCTATGGAATCCATTGGAGAATTATGAGCTGGAAACTAGAAGGTGTCTTGATAGATGTGTCCATAGGCATAGGATGTATTAGCTCAATGCTGTACATACATGGCACTGAGATTACACATTTGTTCTCTAGGCAAAGATGGGACATTACGTTTTCCAGAGAAGAGAAAGAAGCTCAAAACACATAGCAGGTCAAATTATGACAGGATACAAATGAGGATGAAGGATAGGAATTAAGTCCAAAATGACTAAAGAAGGAATCCAAGAGTCTACTTATAATCCACACAGTTGGAAAAGTAGCCCTGGAGAAAACATTTCCCAAATTTTTATAGAAAGTTGTATGAAGACATCAATTTATAGAAATGACTATCACTATGTTTCATTTCACCCTAAGGTAAAAATATATTTAGTCTTCCCATTTCATTTCCCAACTACTTGAATACTATATTAATCTTTGTGATCAACAATCCCCAAGAAAATTAGCAGCTATATATTATGAATTTAGTTTACTGTGAAGTACTATGAATAATATTCTCATCCACTATTCCCTAACTTCCTTGAGAAGTTCTACTTCCAAATGCTCCTCAATCTTCAGAAGCAAACAATGGATGGGAAAATTCTAACAGCTAACAGAGATGGGTTAATTGTATTCTGGAAAGGAAGTCACTTCGTATGGAGGTAGAGAAAAGTCTTTATGTCTATCCTTGCTGAAGATAGATTTCATTAATAGAATTGAAAATTTGAAATTGATCTGTGCATATCAATTTGTATTTCCAACATACATAAGTATCCAACACTCAGAACCAGGAGAATAATACACACATACACACAAATGCAAGCACACACACTCACACATACTCTCTCTCTAGGAAACACCGGTTTGGGGTGATCTCTCCTCACTGAAGGATGGGTGAACAAAGCATTGTATGAAACAAATATTGTGCCTACAGTTAAAGGGGGAAAATCAGCCTGGTAAGAAAGAGGCAGGCACAGAGACGACTGCTAAGGGGCAAAGTTTGTTGTAAGAATTATGAAGCACAATGGGAATTCCACCCAATGGGCACACTCTTCTCTTGAGCTTCCCAGCTCAGTGGTGCATATCAAGTTTCAAAAGCAACCAGCGAAGTTGCTCAGTGTAGTTTTGACAGGAACAGAAGAACTGTTATTAGTCTATTTGCCCTGCGTTTACATTGCACAGAGAGAAGGTGAAATTTAAATAGTTTGATTCTACTCATAAAGAACTCTCTATTGAACACAGCTTAAAGCAGTTGTCAGAAACACAAAGGTCACAGTCTTTGGAGTATCCAGATTGCCAAGTATCTTAACTCTTAAACAACTCGGATTTAAACTAGTTTCCTCATGGAGATAGGAGGAAGGAAGACCCATGCAAATGAATGCTCTCTCTTGCTAAAATGGCTTTGCCCTCAACTCTGGCTCAGTTTACTGATGAGTCAGTTATACCCCAGGGACTTGAAGCCCTCCTCCTATGCCTTGTGCTGTGCTTTGGTTAATCACTCAGTCATATCCACCTCTTTGCGACTCCATGGATTGCAGCCCACCAGGCTCCTCTGTCCTGGGGGATTCTCCAGGCAAGAATACTGGAGTGGGTTGCCATGCCCTCCTCCAGGGGATCTTCCTGACCCAGGGATCGAACCCAGGTCTCCCATATTGCAGGTGGATTTTTTAACCATCTGAGGCACCAGGGAAACCCAAAAATACTGGAGTGGGTATCCTATCCCTTCTCCAGGGGAACTTCCTGACCCAGGAATCGAACCAGGGTCTCCTGCATTGCAGCCGGATTCTTTACCAGCTGAGAACCAGGGGAGCCCCCTCCCTGCCTTAGGCCCAACCTCACATTAGTAAATGTTTAAAGCATTGCATAGATTAAAAGACTGACTTTTCCTGTTCACACTAGACCTGTATCAAAACTGTGGTTCTGTAGATTATGGTATCTTCCTAGCAAAGGAAAGTAAAACAAAAGCAGAGCTGACGTGTCTGTCCCAGGCACTCTTGAGGCAGTCTGGTTCTTTCCTGATGTGCTGAGGAGGTGCGGGAGGTCAGGAGAAGTGCTGCCAGGGGAGACCCCGCTCTCCTCCCATGGCCATGCTTGTGTTTGGGAAAGCAGCAATCTAATTCCCTGAGTCTCAAATGCAAGGGACAGTGTATCCCTCCACTCAATAACAAGCTCCTGGATTTTACTAAATCTATCAGATAGAGCAGGGTTGGGAAGGCACAGGAAGTTTGCTCTAGAATGCCTAATAGGCCTTTCTACCAGACCAGTCCCATTGCTGGACTATTTGCAGAGTGTGGGAAGGAACTGGTGGAGGGAAGGAACACAATACAGATGGAAATACTTTGGCTGAAGCTTCCTGAGACCACTTCCTCTGAGCCTTCCTATCCAGTTGAGGCTAATAAGGTGAATCATTTAGCCTCGCAAGATGTTTGACAACATCTTCATTTTTTTTTGTTCAGAGACCTTAAAAATGGATCAGAGCAGGGTATTGTTTTTTCTATTTATCTCGAGGCCACACTGTACTTTCAACTGTTATATACCACTTTGTTTCTCATCTCCAGTTATGTCAGTTAAGTAGTACAACAAACTCACAAGACAAGGTTACACAACGAGCATAGGACTGCCAGGTAACTAACACATAGACGCTCTCTCTCTGTGGCCACACACATCCTTGTCTATCCACCAGTCTTCTACCTAGTATGAAATGCCTCAGGTTTACTCACATTTTGTAACAACATAATGGAAACATTTCCAGTCCTTGATTCTCCGGTAAATCACTGTCTTGTTGATTTCAGCTATTCAATATGCAAAAAAAAAAAATCTAGAATTTGTATCTCCAAACCAGACTATACTACTAAAATTTCAACTCATGCATTCCTACTACTTTATATCTACATTAAGATGCCTAATAGATGTCTCAGATCTGACGCGTTTGTGGTATTTAGTCTCCAGCATGGCCCCCAGTGAATCACACACCCATTATTCATGCCTTTGGAGACCCCTGTCTCACCGAGTTTGGATAGGGTCCCACAGCTGCTAAGTCACTTCAGTCATGTCTGACTATGTGTGAACCCATAGACGGCAGCCCACCAGGCTCCCCTATCCCTGGGATTCTCCAGGCAAGAACACTGGAGTGGGTTGCCATTTCCTTCTCCAATGCATGAAAGTGAAAAGTGAAAGTGAAGTCACTCAGTCATGTCCGACTCTTGGTGACCCCATGGACTGCAGCCTATCAGGCTCCTCTGTCCATGGGATGTTCCAGGCAAGAGTACTGGAGTGGGGTGCCATTGTCTTCTCCGGGATAGGGTCCTATGATATGCTTAATCCAATAAATGTAGAATTAGTAGGTGGTGCTTGAGCAAGTCCTAAGCCTGATGAAGGCTTTGCAAGTTCTGCTTTTGTGATTTTAGAGCCCCAAATCACCATTAAGTGGTCCAGCTACTGTGCCGAAGGGACTAGGTAGAGAGACCACAAGAAAAAGTCACTCAGAGAGAAGCCCACCTGGTCTCCGTATAATAGATTTCCAGCCATCCACACCAAAATACTAGACACATTTGGATAAACCATACTGCACTTATCACCCCCAGTCATCGTTTGCCTGCATCTTCCTACATCCTTAGGAGAAACTCCAAAGATGACAGTCCAAAAACAATGCAGTTGATCAGTCATTCCTCAATTATAAAAAAAATAATCAAGTGACTTTTAAGCCAGCATGATGTAGGGTGTTATTTATGCAGCAACTGATAACCTTACTTGGATATGCCTAAAGCATCTTCTTGTTTGGATGCTTAAGAGAGATTTTAATGGTACACACTCAAGATTGAAGCTTCCCCTCATGGTCTCCACACCCAGGCTCTCTCATATCAGTTGAGGACAACTTTTTTTTTTTTTTTTCTCTATCTTCAGTTACTCACACTTTAATCTGTCCAATTTTTCTTTTTTTTTCCAAAATGTCTCCAAACTCCAAGCACTTTCTGCTACATTCAGAGCTGACACCTTGTCCTAAATTATCATCATCTTTATGCTGGATTACTGTGATAGCTTTCCAACAAATTTCCTTGTTTTTACCCTCGGTCCCTGCAATCTACTCATAAAACACCATGGTCAGGGCCATCCCTTGAGTAAACCAGTCATAAAGTCACTCTCCTCCCAAAAAACTCAAAAACCAGAGTTAAAAATGATCCAGAAATCTCATTTAACCTATCCCCTCCAATCTTTCTGATTTTCTTTCTTTCCTCACGTTGACTCTGCTCCAGTCCTATTAAACCCCTGATGTCCTTCAAACTTGTCTGGTACATTTGCAACTCAGGGTTTTGGTTTTTTTAAACCAACTCTTCTCTCTGCCTGGAATGTTCTTCCTCTTATATTTACAACACTAATTCTTATCATTCAAGTCATGTTCAAAAGCCTCCTCCTTCATGAGGCCTACCGTGAACACTATGAAAATTGTACTCTTTCCCTAAAACTACAAATCCCTCCGTTATACTTTTTTTTCCTTTCCTTCATAGCACTTATTCAATATACTAGACAATTTATTACAGTGGTGGTTTGGTTTCTCTTCTGCTAGAACATGAGCAACGTAAGGGCAAAAATTTGTCTGTTGGCTCAATGATAGAGCCATAACACATTCTATGGCACATAGTAGGCCTTCAACAAATACTTGAATTAAAATGTTAATGAAAGCCAAAGTTTGCAAAATTACATTATTAGCAAACATCATCCAATTTTTTCCCTAGTTTATTGAATTATAGCCACAGACGTATCACTCTGGTGCCTAGATGGTAATTTAATTTCAACCTATGAAAGGCATTGGGAATATGAAGGAAAAAAGACAGTTTTTAAAGATTACACATGAGCTGTTTCCAGTCTATTGTCAGGTTTTTTTTTAATAAACTTGAGATGCTCTTGCAATTATATAAAAGAGAAAAGTGTTATTCAGCAGGAAAAGTATGTTACAATTTTTGACTTAATGAAAACATAACCATATGTAGAATAGTTTCATGTTCTAATATTTTTACTAATCATACTTTTCCTACTAAATCTGACAGTACATGAAGACAATGGAAATAAATTTATTTTATTTATCTTCAAAGTTAATGCACGAATTTCCTCAGATATGTAAGCTATACACATTCTTGAAATGCAGGAATAAATAACTGTTACATATGGGGGACCATGCTATTTACTCTGGGATATATGGCACTAAGAATAAGAGAAAATAATTAAAAGAAAAAGTTTAAGTTCAGGAAACATTTTTACCTCACTTACTATACATTCATTCAGAATGACCATTTTTAGTCAGTGGATCAGTTCAGTTCAGTCGCTCAGTTGTGTCCGACTCTTTGAGACCCCATGAACTGCAGCACACCAGGCCTCCCTGTCCATCACCAACTCCCGGAGTTCACTCAGATTCACGTCCATCGAGTTGGTAATCACATCCAGCCATCTCATCCTCGGTCACCCCCTTCTCCTCCTGCCCCCAATCTCTCCCAGCATCAGAGTCTTTTCCAATGAGTTAACTCTGCATGAGGTGACCAAAGTACTGGAGTTTCAGCTTTAGCATCATTCCTTCCAAAGAAATCCCAGGGCTGATCTCCTTCAGAATGGACTGGTTGGATCTCCTTGCAGTCCAAAGGACTCTCAAGAGTCTTCTCCAACACCACAGTTCAAAAGCATCAATTCTTTGGCACTCAGCTTTCTTCACAGTCCAACTCTCATATCCATACATGACCACAGGAAAAACCATAGTCTTAACTAGATGGACCTTTGTTGGCAAAGTAATGTCTCTGCTTTTGAAATGCTATCTAGGTTGGTCATAACTTTTCTTCCAAGGAGTAAGCGTCTTTTAATTTCATGGCTTCAGTCACCATCTGCAGTGATTTTGGAGCCCCCAAAAATAAAATCTGATACTGTTTCCACTGTTTCTCTATCTATTTCCCATGAAGTGATGAGACCGGATGCCATGATCTTCATTTTCTGAATGTTGAGCTTTAAGCCAACTTTTTCACTCTCCTCTTTCACTTTCATCAAGAGGCTTTTTAGTTTCTCTTCACTTTCTGCCATAAGGGTGATGACTTCAAATATGTATTCTTACCAAGTTTACCATCTGTATACCTGTTAGTCACTGACAGAGATTTGCTAAAGTTCCTTATTGTCATATAAATTTTACATATTTTGAGACCATGTTATTAGGTGAATATAAAAATGATTATCACTACCCATCTCTATGATGTTGTTCCCATCTTAAAACCTTGTGCGATACTGGTACAGTGATAGCATGTTCTTTTGGATTATTGCCCTTAGTTTCCCTTCAGCTTTATGTCAGTTTTTTTCTGAGTCTTCTCATTTAGCAATCTTCTCATTTATATGTCTCTAGATAGTGGCACATAGGTATGTGTTTGCACATGTCTGGACACTTGCATATGTGTTTTACCTATTCTGACAATATGTCTTAACTGGAACGTTCAGCATCTTACTTTTGCTTGTAATGTAGTTACAAGCACATTATGTTTTACATCTAGCTTTTTGTTTTTATTTGTTGCTCCTGGCCTGTATTTCTGGTTTTATCCTTTCTCATTTTGGGTTAAACATTTCTCTTGGATTATTTTCCCTATTTTAATCTATCTGTCTGCTATGAACACATTTACTATTCCTTCTCTAGTGGTTTCTCTAGATATTAAAATTTATAGCTGTAATTTATAAAAGTCTAATATAATCAGTGTTTTACTTCCAATCAAATGCAAGTAACTTAGACTACTTTAACTCCATGTATATATCTCCTGACTTGCATACTACATTCATCTTTAAATACTACACATTTTATGAAATATTTATACATTGTTTCTTTTCACCAATGTGATACATTTTATGTTTTCCACTATATTCAACTTTTTTTATTCTTTAATATACATCTATGTTTCCATTAATTTTAATCTACTAGGTACTTCCTTGGAACCAGTACTGAGATCAAAAAACAACATTGCCAACATCATAGAAGACTTACATCATGCTTTTTTTCTGGTTGCTACTCTCCTTAAGAGTAATTGGTGTGCTAACTTCTTATACCATTTTTATGAAGTTCAACAAAGTCAAATAGATATGTCATCAAATATATCATGACGGGCTTCTTTGGCTCTAAACTACCTTTGTGTAATTCACTTACATTGTGTACGTAGTCATGGGTCATGAGTCCTCATTGCTATATAGTATTTCATTGTATTATTAGAGCTCTATTTACTCAATCATCTGCTGATGGGCATTGAATAGTTTTCAGCTGGGACATTTTATTAGTTTGATAGGGCTACCATAACAAATACAGGCTGGGTGGCTTCAACAACAGAAATTTGTTTTCTCACAGTTCTGGGGGCTAGCAATCTAATATCGAGGTTCCTGCAGGTTTGGTTTCTCCTGAGGATTCTCTCCTTGGGTTGCAGATGGCTGTCTTCCAGGTATGACATCAGATGGCCTTTCCTCTGTGCACACTCCGCTATGGCTCTTCCTCCTCTTATAAGAAATGGGAGTCATATCACTTTATGGCACTACCCTCATGACCCCATTTAACCTTGGTCACCTCTGTAAAGGTCCTATTTCCAAATACGTCCTACTGTGGATGAGGACTTCAGCACAGGAATTTGAAGAGGACACAATTCAGTTCATAAAAAGAGATATATTACACACTGCATTATGATGGACATTCTGTTGCTTATTTTGGTGATCATATATATTCACGTTTGATACATTGCTTGAAAAAAAGGAACTGGATTATATAATACCTGAAGGTTCAGCTTTAATTGACCATTCCAGTGTCTCTTTTTTAATTAATTAATTTATTTTAATTGGAGAATAATTACTTTACAATATTGTGATGGCCTTTGCCATACATCACTATGAGTCAGCCACAGCTATACATGTGTGTCCCCCTATCCCAAACCCCCTTCCCACCTCCCTCCCCACTCTACCTCTCTTGGTTGTCCTGCTTCATGCATCAAACTTGTGCTGGTCATCTATTTTACATATGGTAATGTACATGTTTCAAAGTTATTCATCATCCCAGTGTTTCAAAGTTTCTGTAACAATTTTCTTTCTACCAGAAACACATGAGCATTCTAACTGCAAGACATGCTTAACTTACATCCTTGCTATTATAGTGTCTTCTATTCACATTTCAATTATACCCGTTTCAGGCTTTTCTACTATTTTCTTGTAGTAAATAGATTTCTAGGATGGCCCTGTGACTCCTACATCCTTTTATCCACACCTTTGTATAATCTCTTCCCCTTGAATGGAAGTGGAAATTGATCTCCTTCTAGCCAACAGAATATGGCAAATATGGGGGAATAATCACTCCCATTATTGTGTTTTAGTACCTATACCTCAGGTAAACATAAAACACTTTACCTTAGGGGACTAGAGCAAAAGATTCTTCTGCTGGCCTTGAAAAATTAAAATGCCATATTGTGAGGAAGGGGCCCACTGGGAGAGGGCCACATGATAAGGAATTGGCAGAAGATCTCTAGAACCTAAGAGCAGTCCCTAGCCAACACTTAGCAAGAAATACGACTCCAGTCCTATAGCCAAGAGAAACTGGATTTTGCCAATGACCACGTGTGTTCGGAAGAGGACTCAAGCTTTATAGGAAAAAGCACAGCTTGACTAATGCCTTGAGCTCAACCTTGTGAAACCCTAAGCAGAGGACCCAGTGAGGTGATGCTGACACACAGTGACTGAAGGACAATAAATGCATGTTATCTAAAGGCACTTTTGTGGCAATTTGTTGTACAACATAAGAGTTCCATGCATTTCCTACTTTTAAATACTCTTCATCCATTTAAATCTAGATTTCTGCTATTCTGATCTATTTTGATCTTTAACTCTGTAAGTTGTAAACTAGTGTCTTTTAGCGCTTTATATTAACCTATTCTCTTCTAATCTTCATTGCTTAAGGCATCAGTCCAGTCTCTATTTTTACACCTTTAGAATACATAATTTCGTTTTGCCTACTTTGAGATTTTTACTCTTTAGTTTCACTCTTTGATTTTCCTAAGTGTTACATGCCATTATGTAACACTTGTGGTTTTCCTCTTATTTATTTTGAGGTTTTGTGGCATTTATTTATTCTTTGACTTGATATTTGATATTTTTTTCCTTGCCATATTTTTTCTTCATTTCTAAGACACTAAGTACATACATGCTAGACTTACACTGTGCCCCCATATATCATATTTTCTGTATCATTTTTCTTCAGATATTTTCTTCTGATATGTCTTTCACCGTATACTTGCTTTTCACTTATGGTTAGTTTTCTATTAATTAACATACTCATTAAATTATAAATTTCAATCATTGCAGTTTTCAATTCTAGAATTTCCATTTGATTCTTTTCAACAGTTTCTAGTTATTATTTAATTCTCAATCCTGTTTTTTATTTCTCTGATCATTTAAGCATTTTTATCTTAAAGTTCTCATTTGGATTCCCAAGGATTTTTCTAGTGACTATAATATTTCTAGATTTTCCAACTGAGATTCATGTTCCTACCTATGCCTGACTTTTACTGAATACCAGCCATTGTATATATATTTTTTAATGTAAAGGAAATGAGGTTTTAGATGAAGTTACCCTCATATTTTGAGGCAAACAGCTACTGCATGAAAGCCTAGTGGTTAATCTCGGCCATTGCTCCTCAGTGGGCCTTCAGCTGCAAATACCTAAGCCCCCCTCAGTGTTTGAATCTTCAAAAATGCTCAATTTTTATGCTACTCAGCAATGATTTTGGAATTGAAAAAAGCCTTGAACTAAAAGTAATACAAAGTGCCAGAGGTTTTTTTTTTTTTTTTACACCTTGTCTCCATAATAGTAGTTCTCCAACACCTTTAAGAAAAACAAAAATTTATCCAACTTTCCTAGCTGCTTTTAGCAGGAATAGTTGATTAAAACCACATAGCCTACCACTATGAGTAGAACCTCAAAATAAGTATTTTAAATAGCTCAGTGGCCAGATAATTATTCTTAGAAAAAGCAGTGGCTCAGATGGTAAAGAGTCTACCTGCAATGTAGGAGACCAGGTTCAATCCCTGGGTCAGAGAGATCCCTTGGAGAAGAAATGGCAATCCACTCCAGTATTCTTGCTGGAGGCTATAGTCCTGGCAGGCTATAGTCCATGGCATTGCAAAGAGTCGGACACAACTGAGTGGCTAATACACAGACACATACATGTATTCCAGGATTTGTAAAATAGTTTGGTCCAGGTAAACAGGTAGCTAGAGCAGGGTGGCTCAGATGGCAAAGCGTCTGCCTGCAATGCAGGAGACCTGGGTTCAATTCCTGGGTCGGGAAGATCCCCTGGAGAAGGAAATGGCAATCCACTCCAGCACTCTTGCCTGGAAAATCCCATGGAAGGAGGAGCCTGATAGGCTACGGTCCATGGGGTCACAAAGAGTCGGACATGACTGAGCAACTTCACTTTCACTTTCAGAGCATAAAAAAATAAATTAAGTGCTTTGGGAAAGACTTGTATGTCTTGATAAGGGAATATCAAAGTAGGAAATTTAAAACTGTTGAAGCAAAAGTTATTACCAAATATAGCTGGGTAAAGAAAACAAAAGCATTCATATAGAATACAGCCTATTTATTTAATTTCACGAGGCTCCACACATTTACTCTAGGTTACTTTATAAATACTTTCAGTAAAAAACTTCAGTATACCTGAAGAATTCTCTCCCATTCAAAACAATATAAGTAATTAGAATGTTTTATAGTGACTGTTCCACACATACATTGTAGTTAATATCAGACGTTATGTGGAAAATATATCCAAACACTGATTTTTTTTCCTCTTAATCTTGTACACATATCAAAGCTACATAAGACAAATAGAAAGAGAAGCGAATCAAGTATTGATCAATTTAGGGCTCAAAGGATTCTAAAGTGGATAGCTCAACATTTGATTGAATAATTCCCTAGGGCATGACAAAAAAATAAGTGAAGTGGCTGCAAGATTTAGCTGGTTTGTTTTTGTTTTATTTTGTTTTGTTTTTTAAATAAGTGGCCTGTTCTTTGTAAGAGTAGCACTTTGAACTGTTTTAGAGCAATTTAATAGCTGCTAACTCTTTTTGTTCTCAAGGTAAAAGAACAAGTGTTACTACCCAGAGAGTTTAGGTGAATTGAGAAAAACCACAGAGCAAATTAGTACAGCTATTAGAAACAAATTCTTCTGGTTTTGTGTTTTGATGTTTTACCATTTTCTCCTTGTAACATTAGCTGATGCATGACTCAAATATACACGATAATGGCAAGAAAACTATTTTAGCTTTCCCTTATACACAAACTCTAGTCTTAACAACACTTCACTGCTTGTAAAAAAATTTATATCTTGGGATACACTCAATTAAAGCTGCAATAAGTGTTGTTCTCAGCACAAACAGATGTTCAAATATAATTCCAAAGGGACAGGCCATATTACAAACACACACTCTAGAGTAAGATGAAAGGAGAAATGAGGAAGGAAAAAAAGGAAAGAGCAAAGCAGATCAGAAAAGAAAGAAAATTTCAGGCACCAATGGCAAGACTAGAAAATTGACGTTTGGGGTCTATAAAATGCAGACCTTCTACAAAAAAGCCAACTTTGGGCTGTTCAGATTCTTGCAATAAAACCCTTTTTATTTGTATGTTAGCATTAATCAAGGTATCATTCTCTGGAACTATTCAAAGACATTAGAATGTCTCTTTAATGACTCCCTTCTTTCTTTCAACAATAGAAGTCATTTTTCCAGGCATGTGAGACATATAAGTTCAAACTGTCTGATATTTTAGTTCTTTTTTTTAGAAAGCCATCAATTGGACACCATTACGATTTTATAAAGTCAATATTTCCATTGGCCATGTAATTGCTAACACTTTGCTATTTTTTCCTTGCATCAGAGAAATTCCACACACAACTTCTTCCTGATTTACATTATTTAGAAGATTCCATATTGAGAATTCATTCAGTTACCTAAAAATAGGCTTATTTTGATGACAATATTAAAGTAGCTTCCTTGGTATGTAGTTCTAATTTTATACATTTTTCTCTCAAGTTGAATGGCTAATATGACTTTGTTTCTATCGTTCCTACTGAGAAATCAATTGTTTGCCTACAAAGATATTAATTATTTCTTTTCAACTGCTTTTTAAAACAGATATTTTTATCTTTGTTTTGCAGTATGACTATCATAATCTGCTATTGAGGTTATTTTTAATTATATATTTAGTTCTAGAAATGGGTTCTTTTTCCAATAATCTTGGCTATTTGAGTTGCTATTTATATTTAAATGCATTTTATTAAACTATGTAATATACCTACAGATGAATTCTACAGTATTATACAATAATAGGAATGCAATCTCTTGTTTATGATTGTGCAGCTGGTTATTTCTCCAGACTCTTTCAAGGTGGTTTATATTCCCATGTGTTTTCTGTTCTGTTTTATTGTGAGCCTTATCTTCCTTAAACTTCATCTGTGGGGTTCTTTAAAGCCAGAATGTGAGAAAACTCTACTAAGGATTTGCTTCTACTTGGAAATGTAAGCCACTTTAAACTAAATTTTTCTCTGGACACAGAGAAATTATAAATTCTAGAGGGTTCTGATTCAATATGGCATGTAGAAAAATCCTGGACTCATTTCTTTCCATGGACACAATCCGAAGCTACATATGGAAAAATTTCCTCTTAAAAGAACACAAATACTGACGGAGTCATGACTACACATCAGGCTAAGAAGAAAAACCCATCCGAAGCTGGTTGGAGATGCTGGGACGCAATCTCACTGTAAGCTTCACTCCCAGTACAATGACCCACAACTTGGAGGGAACACAAATCCAGAGCCTCTCCCTGAAAAGCTGAAGCTTTGAACCCAGCATTGGATATGCTAACTTCTAAAACATACAGCTGAGAGATGAGCTTCTAAAAATCTAACTTTGAAAACCAATGGGGTGGCCATCCAAGATTCACAAGACTGTAGTGATCTGAAAAACCACTCAAAGACTTGGAAGCACAAACTCACCTACCCCAGGGCCCAACTCAGAAACAGCTGGTTGTTCCAAGTCTCTAACCAAAGGAGGCTCAACTACTTGTATTAAGTGTCAGCCTGAGGGGCAGGCATTTAAGTTAACACACGCATCTAGGAGCCTGCTGGAACACTCTCCAGGGTTAGAAGCCCTATTTGCACTCTCCCTTCGCTGTACTCTAGCGGTGGCACCCCACTCCAGTACTCTTGCCTGGAAAACCCCATGGACAGAGGAGCCTGGTGGGCTGCAGTCCACGGGGTCGCGAAGGGTCGGACCCAACTGAGTGACTTCACTTTCACGCCTTGGAGAAGGAAATGGCAACCCACTCCAGTGTTCTTGCCTGGAGAATCCCAGGGACGGGGGAAGCCTGGTGGGCTGCCGTCTATGGGGTCGCACAGAGTCGGACACGACTGAAGCGACTCAGCAGCAGCAGCAGCAGCACCTAATAGCAGGGAGCTTACATATCTGATGCCACAATTTTTGCTACTTCTGCCGAGGTAACACTTCTTGAATCCTGCCTGAAGGCCAAGAAGTTTGTGTTCCTGGTCTCTTCGGACTATTATAGTGGGTATCTCTCAGAAAGAAGCTCATATTCTTGTCTGGCATCCTGATTATTCCTTCTACTCTCAAAGACACTCCTAGATCACCTGGCTCTGGTGACGAGCAGGGTTTGTGCTTGTAGCCCAACAATACGCATTTGCACACTTTTAAAAGCTGACATTTGCAAGTCTGGCTTCCATCCAGCTCAAATCTAGGTGCTGAAGTCATCCTGTATGGGGATAATTACTTCTCTGGGAGTTATTTAAAATATAATAGCCTGCTTGGATAAGCACAAAGGTTTGTAAGAAACCAAGAGCTGAGGAAAGGTTGAAGACAAGGTCTACCTCCTATATGAGGCCATTCCTTTAAGACTGGGAGAGGTGACTCTTTCATCTACAGAAAACCAAGACAGAATGTTAGGCTAAATAGAAGAATATGTTCCTAATTATACAAGAGAAACTTCAGGAAAAAAAAAATTATGAAACAAAAGTAATTTATGTGATAAAAGAGTACAAAGTAATAATTAAGAAGGTACTCAAAGAGGGAAGGAAAATGGATGAGCACAGTGAAAATTTTAACAAAGAGATAGTAAACATAAGAAGGTACCAGATAAAAGTCACAGAGGTAAAGAATACATTAGCTTAGTTGAAAAATATACTAGAAGGTTTCAACAACAGAAGATAAAGCAGAAAAAAGGATCAGTCAACTCAAAGACAGACTAGTAAAACCCAATCAGAACAGAAAAAAAAAGAAGAAGAAGGTAGCTTCAAGGACTTATGTGGAAGGAAGGGAGAGATATATAAAGAGATAGAAATCCTATCTGAAGAAATGATGGCTGACAACTTTCCTAAATTGGGCAAAAGAGGCCCACACCAAGATGCATTAACTTATGATGTTTTAATTATAGGAAAAGCAGAGACTATTAAAATTAGCAAGAAAAAGAAAAGGGAATCCCATAAGACTATGAGCAGATTTCTCAGCAAAACGGTAAGGCAGTGGCATGATATATTCAAAGCACTGAAAGAAAGCAACTGCCAAAAATCCTTTAGCTGGCAATGATATCACTCAGAAGTGGAGCAATAAAGAGCCATCCATATAAGTTAAAGCTAAAGAAGTTCATTATCACTAAACCAACTTTATAAAATGGTGAAGGGACTTCTATAATATGAAAAAAGGCACTAATTAGTAATAAGCATACATATGAAAGAATAAACCCTGCTGGTAAATGTATAATAAAGGTCATGGATTAATCACTTATAAACCTAGTATAAAGGTAAAAAGACAAAAGTAGTAACAAAAAAAAGAGAGACTATAACTACAATAATTAGTTAAGCTATACACAAAATTAAATTATGTAAAATGTTCCATCAAAAGCAAAGTGTGAGAAGAGTAATCATGTTGTTACAATGAGATCAAATATAAGTGGTTATCAACTTAAAATAGACTGTTATAAGATATTAAATGTAAGCTCATGATAACCACAAAGCCAAAACCTATTCTAAACACACAAGAGAGAAAAAGAAAGGTACACATACCAATGAATAAAGTTGTCAAAACACAAAGGAAGAAAGCAAGGAAAGAAGTAAACGGAACTAAAACGCTGTCCAGAAAAAAACAAATTGCAATAAACACATGCCTGATCATACTCACTTTAAGACTGAATGGACTAAATTCTCCAATCAAAAGACAGAGTGGCTGAATGTATGAAAAAGCAAGACCTAACTATGTGCTGCCCATAACAAAGTTTTACTAACTTTGTATATACTAACAGGACAAATGGACATTTTTAAATTAAGATTTTTCATCCCAGAACATAATCTACCTTTTCATTTCTTCAGTTACTGTGTATGTCAATATCATTCTTCATATGAGCCCTGAGTCTTCTTTATTAGTACCGGAGTATCTTAACTTTTGGTTGCTATTTTAATGTTTTCCTTTAACACAAGATGATTTCAACTAATTTAACTGGATACTGAAGAAGGGCATCTCACCTCACATCTGAATTTTACTATCACGATGAGCATTTAAAACCTCTCACCTTGCATTCCTTGACGGACTGAATTTCTTTGTCATTTGTATTCCTCTTTCAAAAAATCTCAGTCTTTGGTAGTAGGTGATTCTTACCTTCGTTCTAGCATATGTATTTGTCTTTATAATGTTTCCAGAGAAATATTGGAGTTAGATTTTTTATTTTTTTTTACCTGTTTCTATGTATCATTTACTGCTTTGAGAACACTTTTGATTGTTGTTTACTATTAAGGCAATGTTATAAATATCAGACATTTGATATGTTTGAGATGTGTTTGTAAGGGCTTCCCAGGAGGTGCTAGTGGTAAAGAACCAGCCTGCCAATGCAGGAGACATAAGAGATGCAAGTTCAGTCCCTGGGTCGGGAAGATCCCCTGCAGGAGGGCATAGCAATCCACTCCAATATTCTTGCCTGGAAGACAGAGGAGCCTGGTGGGCTGCAGTCCATGGCATTGCAAAGAGTCGAACATGACTGAAGTGACTCAGCATGTGTGTGTGCATGCACAGATGTGTTGTATGTTTCGGAATTTCTCTTTGACATATGAATTCTTAAATGTAAATTGCTATAGTATTCAATATATGAATCAAGAAAATGATTAAAAGAGGAGTTTATTTCTGACATTCTCTGCCAACTCATCACTCAACAACCTAATCTCCTTTGATTGCTTATGCCATCTCCTTCAAATTCCCTGACCAGTTATTATTACCAAAGGAAATACGATTTGCTATTTCACACTAAAAAAGGAAAAAAAAAAAAAAAAGGCGACACTGTTACTATAGGAATGCAAGGATTTCATTATCGCTAAGCCCCACCAGGCAGAGAGAGATGGGTAGACAGCGCTGACTCGCGTACCCAGAGCAGTGGGAGGACGGGGTAAAGGTGCAATTCCTGGCAACAAGAGGCATGGAGGAGGGCTTAGTCAGGCAGGAGGAGCGTCAGACCTAGGCTACTGGGGCTCATGGTCTCCTTAAGGAATGAGGAGGATGAAATGAGAGAGCAGAGCCTCAGCTTTAACGAATTTCCTGAGACTGGATTCCTTACTAGCAATACAATTTTCCCTCTGGGTTAATTCAATTTTGTGAAATATTGTGAAGAGACTAAGGCACAAGTGGGTTAGTAAAACATCATAGTTTGAAGAACTGAAGTATAATCTGTTACATTCATACATTTGCTCATTCAAAAGAGGTGAACTGAATACCCATCTTGTGCCAGGAACTGCTCAATGATCTTACATATGGCAGTGAGCAAAACAGATAACAGGTAAAGATTCCTTCCTTTATAGAAATGACAGCTGTAGAAGATAAATGAAAACGAAGATGAAAAAAGGAAAGAGTGTAATCCAGAGCATTTTAGATCCTGTCACGTCAAAGGAAAAAGGTGAAGAAAGGGACCAGGAGTGTTGCAGGTGGGGGTGGGGGAGGTCAAATACTCAGTATTATGTGAATGAAAATTTAGTTTGTATACAATATCATCAGGATCAAATGTTACTGCAATTCACAGTTTTAAAATATTACAACTGCTCTAATTTTGCTCAAAATCAGAATTCCTAATGGTTTGGACCATATTACACTTATCAGCATGAATAAATTAAGAGATATTTGGAAACTTAGAAAAAAGGAGGGACAATTTGTTCTCAGATCTTTGACTAGTGTAGCAAATTAAACCAGGTGGTAAATACTTTGAAATCTGTCTTAAATTTGCCACAGATTCCAAAGTGAATAAAACTAATTTAAATCTCAAATGACGGCAATACAATACAATGAAGACAATTTTTAACCACAGTAAAGTTACTGATATTCTAAGATGTATCTGAACAAAATATATATGAGCACCTCAGTTCAAAGTCAAAGATTTCATATTTCAAAATGTCTCTAGTGGTATTCTAGAATTTATGTGACATATTTGGCAATGTGCATACCTTAGTCTTGTGTTTCTCATCCTGAAGTTACTGAGGAAGAGAGAGATTATATTGGACAATTTTAAAGATACCATTCATCTCTATTGCTTGGTTATTCATATAACCTTTAAGACATATAGCCTTTAAGACAGCTAACTGGACCCAATAATGCTTCAGTAAAAGCATGCAAATCTTCAAAGAGAAACCTACAGTCCATTTTTAAGTTAAATAATTTTATAAAGATTTAAAACCATGTCATATGAGAAACACAAAAAATGAGTTATATTCTTAAACACACAGAAAACTGAGTCCAGTCTTGTCTAGATGCCTAAAAATTATCTGTGGCATTTCACTGTGTTTTGTTTTGCTTTATGTAGTTTGTAGCAGGATAAACAGAAAAAAGTAATGGAAATACATATTGAAAAATGGGATACTAGAGAAGTAATTTTTATACTCTTTCATTAAATGCATAGTGAATGTGTATCTGCAACGACTGCCACCTAAAGTTTATTCCCTAAACTAGATTTATTAAGAATTTTGTTAATACCATAACTTAACTACCATGGATCTCTAGACAATATATTTCTTATTCATCTATGAAAAACCCTTTTTAACTTTAGATTAACTATATCCGTGTAAACATCTATATTTTTTTCCGTGCAGATACACATATGTATGCTTCATATACATGAGTGTTGAAGCATATTTCAGATCTTCGAGCTTCAAAATATGTTGATACCAAAAAAACAAACAAACACTAAATCATCTGAAACAGAAAAAGTTATTTTAATATCCAAAACAAAAAAATTAACTTTCAGAATCTTTTGAACTTCTACAACCAGTATAAAAAAAAATGTGAAAATGGACAAAGGCTATGTAAATAAGTGGTTTACAGAAGAGTGAATGTGAATGACTTAAAAAAAAAGAGAGAAAAAGATGCAATTTCATTAAGTTCGGTGAAATATTTGTACAGTCACAAACTTACCCCAGATACATGGAGTCTGGGATTTAGCCTGGATTTCCTTTACCTCAACACCATCCTTCAGAATGTGGTCACTCGAAGTTAAGTGTGTGATCCAGATCATGACAGCAGTAGCAGGATTCTGAGTCCACCTCCTCCCACGGACACACCAACACTAGAACTACACTTAGAACAACTCTCTAAAAACAATCTGAGGACAAAGAGAGCAGACCTTCTACAACTAATGCCATAAAGAAAAGGCCACATTGAGATGAGCAGGAGGGGCAGAGACTTGTTCAGTCAGAACCCAAGTAGTGAAGGTCGTGGAATTCCAGATGTTGTTAAAGTGCTGTACTCATTATGCCAGCAAGTTTGGCCACAGGACTAGAAAAAGTTTGTTTTCATTTCAATACCAAAGAATGTTAAAGTTACTGTGCAAATGCGCTCATTTTCACATACTAGCAAGATTATGCTCAAACTCTTTCAAGCTAGGACCAAAACTTCCAGATGTACAAGCTGGATATAGAAAAGGCAGAGGAACCAGAAACCAAATTGCCAACATATACTGGATTATAGAAAAAGCAAGAGAATTCCAAAAAACATCTACTTTGGCTTCTTTGACTACACTAAGGTCTTTGACTATGTGGATCACAACAAACTGTGGAAAATTCTTAGAGAGATGGGAATACCAGACAATCTTACCTGCCTCCTATGAAACCTGTATTCAAGACAAGAAGCAATAGTTAGAACTGGACATGGAACAATGGACTGGTTCAAAATTGGGAAAGGAGTACGTCAAAGTTGTATATTATCACCCACCTTATATTACCTGCAGAGAGGTGGTGATTTAGTTACTAAGTCTTGTCTAACTCTTGTGATCCCATGGACTAGAGCCTACCAGGCTCCTCTGTTCATGGGATTTCCCAGGCAAGATTACTAGGGTCGGTTGTCATTTCATTCTTCAGGGGATCTTTGCAACCAAGGATAGAACCCAGGTCTCCTGCATTGCAGGCAGATTCTTTACCAGCTAGCCATCAGGGAAGCCCTATGTCCAGAGTACCTCATATGAAATGCCAGGATGGAGGCAAAATTGTGGGGAGAAACAGCAACAACCTCAGAGATAGGGATGATACAACTTTAATGGCCCAAAGTGAAGAGGAACTAAAGAGCCTCTTGATGAAGGTGAAAGAGGAGAGTGGAAAAGATGGCTTAAAACTCAACATTCAGAAAACGAAGATCATGGCATCCAGTCCCATCACTTCATGGCAAATAGATAGGGAAAAAGGGGAAACAGTGGCAGATTTCATTTTGGGGGGCTCAAAATTACTGCAGATGGTGACCGCAGCCATGAAATTAAAAGACACTTGCTCCTTGAATAGCTATGACCAACCTAGACAGTATATTAAAAAGCAGAGACATCACTATGCCAACAAAGGTCTGTATAGTCAAAGCTATGGTTTTTTCAGTAGTCATGCATGGACGTGTGAGTTGGACCATAACAAAGGCTGGGCAGCAAAGAATTGATGCTCTTGAACTGTGAGGCTGGAGAAGACTCTTGAGAGTCCCCTCAACTGCAAGGAGCAATCCTAAGGGAAATTGCTCAACAGCAATCCTAGTGGAAATCAACCCTGAATATTCATTGGAAGGACTGATGCTGAAACTCCAATACTTTGTTCACTTGATGAGAAGAGCCAACTCACTGGAAAAGACCCTGATGCTGGGAAAGATTGAGGGCAAGAGGAGAAGGGAGCTACAGAGTATAAGATGGTTAAATGGCATCACCAACTCAATGGACAAGAGTTAGAGCAAACTCAGGGAGATGGTGAAGGACAGAGAAGACTGATGTGCCACAGTTCATGGGGTCACAAAGAGTCAGACATGATTTAGCAACTGAACAAACAAAGACTGTAGTCTGTCAGACTCCTCTGTCCATGGAACTCTCCAGGCAAGAACTGAAGTGGGTAGCCATCCCCTTCTCCAGTGGATCTTCCCAACCAAGGATGGAACCCAAGTCTCCCGTATTGCAGGTAGATTATCATCTGTGCCACCTGGGAAGCCTTGGTGGAACAACCTATAAGTGGGAAGGATATCACAGCCACAGAGATCCCCCTGAGGGGTAGAGCTCCTAGCTCCCAGCCTGGGGCTCCCTAGACTGAGAGATCTGCACCAGAGAATGATCCCCCATACTACTTGGCTTTGAAAATGAGTAGGGCTTACATCCAGAAGAGCCAGGGGTCTAGGGGAAACTGGCTCTCGTTCCTGAAGGGCTCACACATAAACTCCCTCTAAGTCCCTGTGCAGAGACAACAGCTGGAAAAGCACTTAGGTCATATAAGAACATTCATTGACTAATTTTACTGTGCGTACCAGAGGGGCAGGGATCTGGTGGAACCTTTTCTGGTAGACATTTTTTTCCTCTCCTTCCACACAGCTGGACTAGCACTGGCAAGTGCTGTTTCTGACATCAAACTAGCTAACACTGTGCATGCTATCCCAGCACATCCCTGAAGACCAGCCCCACCCAACTTATGCAGTCCAGGTGACCCCTTCAGTGTTGCTCCTCCTTCAGGCAAGGGGGACAGGCTCTACCCATCAGTGTTTATGCAACAGTCTCATGCAGTCCTCATAGGTAGCATGGTTAGGGCTCAACATAACCCATCAGCATGCCCCCAACAACTGTTGAACAACCACAACAGAGGAGGGTCTGCAACCCAGGACATATTCTAGAAGCACTCAACTCTGGTGGCCAGGGAGGGCTTGCACCCCTGGGCCCCACAAGATACCTTATACATAAGGCCACTCTTTCAAGACCTGGAGTTGTAGTTGACACATCTAATACATAGAAACAAACACAGAAATAATATGGTGACAAAGGAATTCCTTAATAATAATAGATAAGATGACAAAAGAATACCTTCCAAATGAAAGACAATGATCAGACCTTGGGAAAAGTAGTAAATCAAATGGAGACACGCAATTGACCAAATAAAGAGTACAATTTACCAGATAAAGAAGATGTTGTACATATGTACAATGGAATGTTACTCAGCCATTAAAAGGAATGAAACTGGGTCATTGGTAGTGATGTCATGCAGAGTGAAGTAAGTCACAAAGAGAAAAATATTGTATATTAATGCACATACATAGAATCTAAAAAAATGGTACTATGAACCTATTTGCAAAGAAAAAATAGAGACAGAATGGGCTTGTGGGCCAAAGGGAGAAGGGGAGAGTGGGATGAATTGAGAGAGTGGGATGGACACAGACCCACTACCATGTGTAAAACAGCTAGCTAGAGAGAGGCTATTGTATAGCACGGGGAACTCAGCTCAGTGCTCTCTGAAGACCTACAGGAGAGGGGTGAGGTGAGGCTGGAGGAAAGCTCGAGCAAAAAAAAGAAATAATGGCTGAAAACTCCCCTAACCTGATAAGGAAAGAGACATCCAAGTCCCAGCAGCACAGGACGTCCCAATCAGAATGAACCCAAGCAGATCCGCAGCAAGACATATTATAATTAAAATGTTCAAAGTTAGAGATAAAGAGAGAATCTTTAGCAACAACAGAAAAAAACTGTTGCATACAAGTGAACCTGCAATGAGACTATTAGCTGAATTTTTTAGCAGAAATTTATGTTAGATGGGACTGATATGATATATTTAAAATGATGAAAAGTGTTGCAATCAACAATCCTCTACCTGGCAAGGTTATAATTCAGAATTATAAAGATAAAGAGTTTCCCAGACAAGCAAAGATAAAGGAATTCATCACCACTAAACCATCCTTATAAGAAATATTAAAGAAATGTCTTCAGACAGAAAAGGCCATAACTATAAACAACAAGATTAAGGAAAACAATCTCTACTAGTAAAGACAAATATATAGTGAAGGTATTATGGTAGATAACAACCTATAATGCTAGCATGAGATAAAAAACAGAATCATCTAATATAATTCAAAGAAAAAAAATTGTAAAAATGAATGTCAAAAACAAAACATGCTATGGGAGTAAAAATGTAGTGCTTTTAGACTGCGCTGGGACTTAAGTGGCCAACTTAAAATAGGTTGTTACATGTGAGCCTCATGGTAGCCACTAAGAAAAGCCTATAGCAGATACAGAAAAGATAAAGCAATACATTCATAACCCAACTCATTAAATCACAATGAGAGCAAGATAAGGAAAGGACAGAAAAGAGTTACAAAAACAACTGGAAAACAGTAAACAAAAAGGCAGTAAGTACATACCTATTAATAGTTACTTTATTTGCCAATGGACTAAATGATCCAAGCAAAATACATAGGGTGACGGAATGGGCAAAATAAAACAAGACCCATATATACCGTACATCTATATCTTCTGCTAATAAGAGACTCACATCACATCCAAAGACACACAAAAGCTGAAAGTTAAGGGATAGAAAAAGATATATTTCCATGCAATGGAAACAAAAAAGAAGGCAGGGTGATAATCTTTCTATCCAACAAAATAGACTTTTGAACAAAGACTAAGAGGCAAAGAAAAGCATTACCTGAGGGATCATTCTTAAGAAAAAAAAAAAATCACTCTTGTAAATATGTATGCACCTAAAATAGAAACACCTAAATGTATAGAATGGAAAAATGGAAGTGGAAATAAATCAAATAAAGGCAAAAACAGAAAAGACCAATAAAATGAAGAGCTGATTCTTTGAAGAGAAAGTTGGTAAATTTCAGCCACAAAGAGAGGACCCAAATACACTAGAAACAAAAGAATTAAAGTTGTAACTGATACCACATAAATTCAAAGAATAAGAGTATTATGAAAAAAATACAGGCAAATGGACAACCTAGAAGAAATGGATAAATTCCTAGACAAACAATCTTCCAAGACTTAGTGAGGAAGAAACAAAATCTTGACAGACCAAACATTTAGTAATGAAATTGATTCAGTAATCAAAAAACTTCCAAACAAAAGTCCAGTACAAGACTGCTTCACTGGTGAATTCTATCAAACATTAAGATAATAACTAATACCTATCTCTCTCAAAGTGATCAGAAGAGAAACACTTCTAGACTCATTGTACAAGGCCAGCATTATATTGACATGAAAACCAAATACAGACACAAGCAAACAGGCCAATATCCGTGATGAACATAGATACAAAAATCCTCAAATATTAGCAAGCCAAACTCAGCAATAAAAGGATCATACACTGTAACCAAGTGTATTTATTCCAGGGATGAAAGGATAGTTCAATACCTGAAAATCATGATACACTATTCAAACAAAACAAAGGGTAAAAATATCTCAATAGATGCAGGAAATGCATTTGACAAAATTCAACATTTATAAGAACTCTCCAAGTCAGTATAGAGGGAACATACCTTAATGCATGAAAGCCACACTGACAAACCCACAGCAAATACTCGGTGAAAAGCTGAAAGCTTTTCCTCTAAGATCAGGTAGAACATGAGGATGCCACTCTTATTTTCTTCTTTTTTTAGTGGATCATTTTCTACCGTTCCTCAAAGAGATTTCCACTCAGGTCTGTGTTTGGAGGCGGACACTCTTATTTTCATTTAGCATAGTATTGAAACCCCCAGCCACAGCAAATCAGGCGAGAAAGGGTGAAAGGCATCTGAATTGAAAAGTATGTAAAATTCATTTTTTGCAGGTGACGTGATATTATACAGAGCAAATGCTAAAAATTGAAAAAAAGAAACACTAATAAGTGAATTCAGTAAAGTTGAAAGATACGAAAAAAATCAATATACAGAAATCTGTTCTGTTATATGCTAATAACTATCACAAAGGGAAATTAAAACAATTCCAATTCCAATTGCAGTGAAAAGAATAGAACACCTATCAGATTAAGAAACACTAACATTACAATCAGAAGGATCAACATGTACAAATATATATATACACACACACAAATAAGGCTTTATATATATATTATATATACATCTATATATAGATGAGAAAATCCTTATTTGCAGAGGCGTTGCTTAAAGGAAACTTGATTCATGTTTTGAGGACCTTAGTATTATAGCAGTTATAAAAATTGGAGAAAACTCTGCACTCTGAGTTTCATTTTCTACCAGTAATGTAAAATCTCTGCTGCTCATTGACTAAAGATTTCACTTTGGCTATTTTTTCTAGTTCCTTTCTCTTCATTGCAAATTTAATAGCCACATTCAAGCTCATATGGGTGAGTGCACCAGTAACAAGAATGACTTCAGATATGAACATCTGACGAATCTCTCTGCAAAGTTCACTCTGCAATTTAGTGGACAGGTGGCTGAGTTAAGAGAGATAATGAAGAGACTATATTTAAAATAATTTATTCAATTAAGGCTTCAGAGAAAGGAGAAAAATAATACTCTCTCCAGCAGATATTGCTTTTAGAATAAAAGGTGATCTCACTGTCCTGAAAATGTCAGTAAAATGTCTTTACTCATATAATTGAAAAATGACTTGGTTCCAACAGTGTTCTCCCTGTAATCCAATATAATAGTTAACACAGTATAATAATCTTATTAGCATTAATTATGTAATTATTCAGTGGATTTTATTGACTGTTGTCTACCAAGATTTTTTGCCTTCAGTCATTTTTTTTCCTTTACACAAAATTCCTTTTCAACTGGGTCATTTGCTTCACCAGAATACTTGCTGTAATAGTACAATTATTAACATACATAAGCATGGTTAGTTTCTCATAAATAGTAAAAGATCCTCAAGTGAAAGCGTTCTGAGTGTTGTGCAGATTTCTGATGGATAAGCACCAACTTGCCATATTCTACAGAGCATCAGTCTTGCATCATTGTCCCAACTGAACAAGTCATTTCTATCAGTAGTGGTGTATTATAAGTTGGTGCTTTCACTTGTGTGTTCAAGAGAAAGAAAAGCTTGCAAACGTCTACCTTTTTCTGCTATCTCTCTCTTTGCAAGAGAACACTTTGTATAGAATGATGTTACTGTGACAAACAGGTAGAGCAGGTATTAATAGAATCCAGTTCATGAATTTCAAGTTGTTGTTTAGTTGCTGAGTTGTGTCCACCTCTCTTGCGACCCCACAGATTACAGCCAGCCAAGCTCCTCTATCTATGGGATTTCTCAGGCAAGAATACTGGAGTAGGTTATCATTTCCCTTAGGGGGTTCCCTGAAAAATCCTTCCCTTGAAAGTCTAAACCAAAGTATGTCCCACAGAAGCATATGCATGTTAAACAAGTCCTTCTACAGAATAAATATCAGATACTATAACCATTTCCATACTCTTTTTATGGGTCTACGAGTTTTTCAATAACAGAATACCTCAGATGGGATAAGGTAAGCAACAAATTTACATGCTCAGAGTTCTGAAGAATGGAAGTCCAAGATCAAGGTGTCAGAGAGTTTGGTTTTTCCTTGGGTTTGTTAATGTCCACTTTCTCGCTGTGTCAAGAGACATTTTCTCTAAACACGTGTACTCCTTCTGTCTCTTCTTATAAGGACACTATTATATTGGGTTAGGACCCACATTTATGGACTTCTTTAGTTTTAATTACCTCCTTAAAGACCACATTTCCAAATATAGTCAATTAGGTGTCATTGATTCAATCTATTAATCTGAGGGAGATACACTTCAATCCATAAACCTCCTCCTTCAAAGTAATTTGTCATTTTCACACTGTATCTAATTCCATAGCTTCAGATCTGGTTACTTTGCAAAGTGTGATCAATTTACTCCAATATAATGATCGATTCATTTCTTTAAGGGCCCAGAGTACCTGATAGAAATAGCACTTTTTCTTTGAGGTAAGATTGTTGGGCTCTTCTCTTCTAATGCTAGGAAAACTGTTTCATGTAATCTTGCAAATTATGCTGATAAATTTTATATCAGAATTCAATGTCTCTATTCCCAGGATAAAGTCTTAAAAAATATGGATTTAATTTAGGACTGAATGTTCAAACTGGATAAATCCTAAGGATGTGCGTAGTGTTAGTTGTGGCATATGTTGTGCTGAATAAGAAGAAAAATCTCATTTAAACACTAAGTCTATATCCTTGATTTTTCCCTGTAAGGCTTTTAAGTGTGTATGTGTTAGTCACTCTTTGTGACCCCATGAACTGTAGCCTGTCACGCTGCTCTGTCCATGGCATTCTCCAGGCAAGAATACTGGAGTGTGTTGCCATTCCATCCTGCAGGAATCAAACACTGGTCTCCAGTATTGCAGGCAGATTCATTACTGGCTGAGCCACCAGGGAAGACTTTTAAGTAATAATCTATAATTTAATGCTTTCAAAAAGTACCCCCCTTCACGGACTAAATTTGTAACAAATTTACGTGAAGTCCATGAAAGTTCTAGGAACATCTTTCAAGTGAAAAAATGTAGATTCTTTCAATATGTCTAACAATCTTTTATTAATTCATTCAACAAACATTTACCCAGTGCTTACCAATATGCCACACACTATTCTATTATCTCAGGATATATCAGTAAATAAAACAGGAAAATGATTGTGCTTGGTGACCTTATATTCTAGGAGGAAGAGACAGATGATTAGTAATGAGCATAATGAATAACTAAATCACATGGTAAGCTAAAATGTGAAGAATGCTATAGAAATAATAAATCTGCATGGAAGAATAAGTGTGCACTACCCGTGTGGCTCAGCGGTAAGCTTTTTGACTGCCAATGCCAGTGACACGGAGACATAGGTTTGATCCCTGGGTCAGGAAGATCCCCTGGGGTAGGAAATGGCAGCCCACTCCAGTATTCTTGCCTGGAGAATCCTATGGATAGAGGAGCCTGGCAGGCTACAGTTCATGGGGTCACAAAGAATCAGACACAGCTGAGCACACAGCACCTATTGGGAGAAACTGAAATTTTAAATATGGAAATCAAAGTAGGTCTTATTAATGAAGAACAGTAGAGAAAAATCTGAAGTAAATAATAAAATTAAACATTCAATATTCTGGCATCTAAAATACCCAGTGTAAATGACAGGAATATTTGGAAAATAAGGAAATTAGATCAAAAAAATGGGCTAGACAGACGGGAATGTAGTAAAAGATGAGATCATACAGAAAATTTATAGTTTGGTTATTTATCTGATAAAATCAGATAGATTCTATATTTGGAAAATTTGCTGATCCCTTAGAACAAGGGGGATCTACTTTGAATTTTTTTCAACTTTTTCATTTTGTTATTAATAGTTACAAATCAGATAGCAAGCGTATGTGTGTGTATACTCATACACTCATACATATTTGGAAATAAGCATCTAGTTATATTAAGAACAAATATTTTAATAAGCAGAAGAGTTTTCAAAATGTTTTTTCCAGTTATATATATCTTTGCAGTTTTGACTGTCAGGAATTTTATAATAGACCAGATTACCAGGCATAAACTGAACAGTTAACATTGCACATTTACTTGTTTTTAAAAATTTATTAATGTGATATTTAACACACATATCAGTTTTGGGTGTGCAGTATAGTGATTCAACATTTGTATACATTATGAATTGATCACCAAGATCGTTCTAGTAATCGTCTGTCACCATAGAGTCACTGTGGTACTATTATCTATCTTCCCTATGCTGTATATTACATCCCTGTACTTATTTACCTAGTATTCATTTCATTTTTCTAGAATCAACTCAGTTGTTGTATTTCTTGTAATAAGATCTTCAAGGTAAATTCTTTGCTTTGTGTTCCCAAGCCTCTTTGTAGATACTTCTGCAGAAGTACATATTAGACTCTTTTTCAACTTCATGTTTCCATGTGTCACTCATAATAATGTATTTCTTAAGAGTATATCTCTTATACATCTCACAATGATTTGTTGTGTATAGAAATATGTGCTATGAAAAAAGTCAATTATGAAATCATTTGCCAATTTAAGTGAAAAAAGGAAAGATCAATACATTCCAAGTGCATCCACTTGTTTATGCGTATATATTTATGGCAGATTTGTAAATTTTAGACTTCACAGCATAAACATAATAAAATGAAAAGCATAGTCTCACTTCTAGAAGGATGGATGAAAGCCAGAAGAATACACAAATGGGATTTTTTAAAAACTGAGTATCTTAAAGCCTTTATGAAAGAACCAGGTGACAAAAATAATGATTCTAATTTAGTTCTTGATGAAAGTGAAAGAGGAGAGTGAAAAAGTGGCCTTAAAACTCAACATTCAGAAAACGAAGATCATGGCATCTGGCCCCATCACTTCATGGGAAATAGATGGGGAAACAGTGGGAACAGTGTCAGACTTTATTTTTGGGGGGGCTCCAAAATCACTGCAGATGGTGACTGCAGCCATGAAATTAAAAGACACTTACTCCTTAGAAGGAAAGTTATGACCCACCTAGATAGCATATTAAAAAAGCAGAGATATTACTTTGCCAACACAGGTCCGTCTAGTCAAGGCTACGGTTTTTCCAGTGGTCATGTATATATATATAGATGTGAGAGCTGGACTGTGAAGAAAACTGAGCGCTGAAGAATTGACGCTTTTGAACTGTGGTGTTGGGGAAGACTCTTGAGAGTCCCTTGGACTGCAAGGAGATCCAACCAGTCTATTCTAAAGGAGACCAGTCCTGGGTGTTCATTGGAAGGACCGATGCTGAGGCTGAAACTCCAGTACTTTGGCCACCTCATGTGAAGAGTTGACTCATTGGAAAAGACTCTGATGCTGGGAGGGATTGGGGACAGGAGCCGAAGGGGACAACAGAGGATGAGATGGCTGGATGGCATCACCGACTCGAAGGACATGAGTTTGAGTGAACTCCAGGAGTTGGTGATGGACAGGGAGGCCTGATGTGCTGCGATTCATGGGGTCACAAAGAATCGGACATAACTGAGCAACTGAACTGAACTGAGAGAAAAAAATATATATCAAATTTTATATGTGATTTTAAGTGTATGTTATATATCAAATATAAATATGCCATATAAATAACATTTTAACCTTTCTTTTGTTTGAGGGCTAAAGTACCAGATTCTGACAAGCAGACATCTTGGGGTAAGCAAAGATAGTAGCCAAGGGAGAAAATGGAATAGAAAATTGCTTACCATGTACAGTGTAGTTTTGTTTTCTTCGGCTGCCTCAGATTGATGATAGGTATGGCACGAGCCACAGCTTCTACTGTAGAACTCACAGGAGTTCAGATCTTAGGATTCCTTCCTCCCCTTCCTAAAGTTTGTGTCTTAAATTTGTAACTAAAAATCCCACTGGAGATATTAAAAGAAGAATGAAACCATACTAAGAAACAAGGAAGTTCAAAAGTCATTCCCTTGAGTTGCATTCCTTTCTACTGAATCAGTCTCACTTCTACCTCCTTTTCCTCTTTGATTTATTGAAACTTTATTGCATTCTCACTAACTCCATCCTTCTCTTAGTCAGTCACTCAGTCGTGTCTGACTGTTTGCGACCCCATGAGTCGCAGCAGGCCAGGCCTCCCTGTCCATCACCAGCTCCCAGCGTTCACCCAAACTCAGGTCCATTGAGTCAGCGATGCCATCCAGCCATCTCATCCTCTGTCGTCCCCTTCTCCTCCTGCCCCCAATCCCTCCCAGCATCAGATTCTTTTCCAATGAGTCAACTCTTCTCACGAGGTGGCCAAAGTACTGGAGTTTCAGCTTTAGCATCATTCCTTCCAAAGAAATCCCAGGGTTGATCTCCTTTAGAATGGGCTGGTTGGAACTCCTTGCAGTCCAAGGGACTCTCAAGAGTCTTCTCCAACACCACAGTTCAAAAGCATCAATTCTTTGGTGCTCAGCCTTCTTCACAGTCCGACTTTCACATCCACACATGACCACTGGAAAAACCATAGCCTTGACTAGACGGAACTTTGTTGGCAAAGTAATGTCTCTGCTTGTTAATATGCTGTGTAGGTTGGTCATAACTTTTCTTCCAAGGAATAAGCGTCTTTTAATTTCATGACTGCAGTCACCATTTGCAGTGATTTTGTTTAACTACAATGAAACAGTCTCTAATATATAAAATTCCTATCCTCATTTAAATAGTTTCTATTATCAGTAAAACTCATTGTAAGATAATAACTTTAATATTACATCAAATTGGTATAAAATATTTCCATACTTAAGCTACTAGTGTTAGAATTTTGTGACTGCTGAAAGTTTTTGACTCCTCCTAAACTTTTCCATTAAATGGGACATTTAGATGGTTGTTATTGTCCATAGAGGGTTTCTTGGAAAGAAAAGTATATATTTTGCCTAAAAACAAAGCACAAAGTGAAGTCACTTGCCTACTATGTATAAGTGAAAGATCCTGATACATATTTCCAATTTTTTTTTTTCCTGAAGAATTTTGTAATTTTCACTCCTGCCCTAAGAAAATGTTGTCGTGGTCAGCTGTGTAAGGTGACACCATAAAACTCTAGGCAGACTCATACCCATTATATGTTATTTCAGTGGAATCCACTGGAGAGAGAACATTCCCACATGAGATTATTTCTGTTATTAATTTGTGAGACAAGCACCTTAATGGTTGAGTCTTCCCCAAAGAGATACTCAACTATCACCGAATCATGTACTGAATATTTTTTTCTCATTACTTATAAGTAGCCTGCCAGGCTCCTCTATGCATGGGATTCTCCAGGCTAGAATACTGGAGTGGGTTGCCATTTCCTTCTCCAACACATAAAATAGACAGTTATTTATTAAACTTACTTATAAAATAAGTTCATTCCTGGATGGGCTAGAATGACCCCCCCCCAAAGATGTCTTAATGCCTAGAATCACTAGATGTTTTGCTTTACATGGTAGAAGAGACTGATTGATGATCAAGTTAAAAAATTTTTGATTTGTGGAGAATGGCATTGATTGTCCAGGCATGCCCAGTGTAATCACAAGCATCCTAATAAGAAAGAGAAAAATGTAACTATGGAGAAAGACAGGGAGAGGAAGGGGCCATGAGTCAAGGAATATAGGCAGCCTCTAGAAGCTAGCAAATAAATGATCCAGATTAGCCCCTAGAGCCTGCAGAAGGCAGGCAGGTCTGGCAGCCTAATTCAGACTTATTAACTCTAGATCAGTAAAAGAGTAAATTGTTTTAAGCCACCAAACTTGTGATAATTTGTTACAGGCTCAATAGGAAATGAATACACTGTGTTATTAATTCCATCCCATTAAGTGGTACTGCCTAAGAGCTTTGAAGGCACACTGTACTTCTCCCAACATAGCAATTAGCATCTGCTATACTAATTGCCTATTTGCTTTTCAGTGCACCCAAGACCAAGCAAAATATGGTAAACTCTAAAGCAATATCTTCTCCATTCAGTAGTTTATTTTCAGTGCCTAGTAAAATGTAATACACATTGAGGCTAACTAATTCTTGAATGAGTGAATTGATAGCACTTTGTGATGCTGTGAAGGCCTTTTTTCCATAGATCAATTTTATTCACACTAGATTTTATCATTGGATCAAATGAGACCATCAGAAAGTTTTGTAATTGTAAGGTAGATTTGCAGCCTTCTCACTGTTTATATCCACTGATTCTGATTTTGGGCATTTTCTAAGTGAGGGAGACTATAAGAAATAAACTCTTGCAAACTTTCCCCGCATGTGCTATTGGAATGATTTGTCTTGCTCTCACATTGCTAAGGAAGTTTTGGTCTTTGGGCACTGTAATTGTGTGCTTATTAAGTGCGAGCTGTGTTTTGACTGGGGTTTATTTTCTCTTTACCACAAGAAATCTCTAAGTGATCATAGTTCTATTTTCATTTTATTCATCATGAAAGATTATATCTAAGTTGTAACTCAAATTTAGTAACTATATAGAACCTAGTCATTGTATAATTACAAATATAGGGTCAAAATTTCCCAAACTTATATTTCATATTACATTATATATATAAGAGTTAGTAAAGTGAAATAATTTGTTATCCAAAACAAATACTATAAAATCAACTCCACTGTGAGCATTACTGGGAAAAAAAACTTTTGACAGTTTCATATCTAAATGTTTTATAGATCTGCACTTTTACTTACCAAATGAGTGTCTGAATACATTACATATTTATATACTTTATGTTTCATCTCATAGTTTAAAATTTAAAGTGAATGATAGTGAACACAATGGTGATTATTGTAAAGCTTTATAGAGAAAGCTCCTTTATGGACATTCATTCCTACAGTAAAATATTTATATTTGATCTTTATGTTTAATTTTAAATGCTGTCATAATTTGAATATGAGCTCAGAGTGGGGGAAATGGAAGGAATAATATCTCCACTTTTTTATTCAGCAAGCATTGCAGAGCTCAGATCATAAGCCAAAGATGGTCAATAAATTCAGATGAAAATAAGTGTCACTTCTCTCAGGAAGGAAGCAATACAGACTGCTGTGACCTATGTCAGTGATAATACATCTCAGATGATGGTTCTAATCCTAGACCAGCAGGAGGGCAAGAAGGGTACAGGAAACTTTTCCTTGAATGGATGGACACTAAGGTGGGAAAGGAGGGCTGGCATGAACTGGGAGACTGGGACGCTACCATGTGTAAAACAGATAATGAGGATATACTGCATAGCACAGGGAACTTTACTCAGTGCTCTGTGGGGACCTAAATGGGAAGGAAATCCAAAGATTTCCCAAAAAGATGGGCTATATGTATTTGTATTGCTGATTCACTTTGATAATGCATCTCAGATCGTGGTTCTGATTTGGGGCCAGCTTGGGAGCAGGAAGAGTACAGGAAACGTCTCTCTGAATCCATCCTGTTTCACGCTATATGTGCCATTGCTGTACTGGTCACAGTGAAGCAGCCAATTAGCTGACAGTAAAATTATATTTCCTGAAGTGAAACTTAGGACTCTAGTTATCTGAGTGTTTACCTGTGGAAACTTGAGTGCTAATTTTACTCTATTTTCAGTTCTCTTTTATTTAGAATTATCTCCTGACATCAGCCTTGATATTTTCACATGTTCATTTTGAGGATTAAACCAAAGAGAAGGAAAAACCATAGCCTTGACTAGACGGACCTTAGTCGGCAAAGTAATGTCTCTGCTTTTGAATATACTGTCTAGGTTGGTCATAATTTTTCTTCCAAGGAGTAAGCGTCTTTTAATTTCATGGCTGCAGTCACCGTCTGCAGTGATTTTGGAGCCCCAAAAAATAAAGTCTGACACTGTTTCTACTGTTTCCCCATCTATTTCCCATGACGTGATGGGACTGGATGCCATGATGTTCGTTTTCTGAATGTTGAGCTTTAAGACAACTTTTTCCCTCTCCTCTTTCACTTTCATCAAGAGGCTTTTTAGCTCCTCTTCACTTTCTGCCACAAGGGTGGTGTCATCTGCATATCTGAGGTTATTGATATTTCTCCCGGCAATCTTGATTCCAGCTTGTGTTTCTTCCAGTCCAGCGTTTCTCATGATGTACTCTGCATAGAAGTTAAATAAGCAGGGTGACAATATACAGCCTTGACGTACTCCTTTTCCTTTTTGGAACCAGTCTGTTGTTCCATGTCCAGTTCTAACTATTGCTTCCTGACCTGCATATAGATTTCTCAAGAGGCAGGTTGGGTGGTCTGGTATTCCCATCTCTCTCAGAATTTTCCACAGTTTATTGCAATCCACACAGTCAAAGGCTTTGGTATAGTCAATAAAGCAGAAATAGACGTTTTTCTGGAACTCTCTTGCTTTTTCCATGATCCAGTGGATGTTGGCAATTTGATCTCTGGTTCTTCTGCCTTTTCCAAAACCAGCTTGAACATCAGGGAGTTCATGGTTCACGTATTGCTGAAGCCTGGCTTGGAGAATTTTGAGCATTACTTTACTAGCATGTGAGATGAGTGCAATTGTGTCTCTCTTTATCTCACCTTAAATCATTTCCATTATATCAGAAAATCCTGAAGACTCTATATTCAAAATGTAACCATTAATCCCAACACTTCTCACAACACTGATCCCTAAAATAGTCTATCCTCAATAGGACAGTTATAGTAATCCTTTAAAAAATGCAAATCAGATTAGGACACTCTGCATACAACTCATCCTCACTCCATAATTCAGTCAGGAAAAGAGCCACTTTCTGGCCCTGATCTTTCCTTCCCATTCCTTCTGATAGCATTTCCTATTACTTTCTTAAAGGGGTCTCTGTTTCAACCATAAAGAATTACCTTACATTTCCTGGGACTAGCCAAGCACACTCCCATCTTAGGGCCTTCAAACTTGCCTGCCTTAACTCTGTTTGAACCACTTGGCTCCCCAATATCCACATGCTAATTCCCTCACCTCCTTCAGGTCTTTGCTAAAATATCACAGTTTCCATCACTGTATGTAACATCCACACCTACTCTTCCACAGCATTGCCCTGATCTATATAGTGCTTATTTTTCTTTTTTTTTTTTAATTTTTTTATTTTTTTTTAAATTTTAAAATCTTTAATTCTTACATGCGTTCCCAAACATGAACCCCCCTCCCACCTCCCTCCCCACAACATCTCTCTGGGTCATCCCCATGCACCTGCCCCAAGCAAGCTGCGCCCTACGTCAGACATGGACTGGCGATTCAATTCTTACATGACAGTATACATGTTAGAATTCCCATTCTCCCAAATCACCCCACCCTCTCCCTCTCCCTCTGAGTCCAAAAGTCCGGTATACACATCTGTGTCTTTTTTCCTGTCTTGCATACAGGGTCGTCATTGCCATCTTCCTAAATTCCATAGATATGTGTTATATGAATTGTACAGATTGATGTTTTACTATGTCTCCTCAGTTAGAATGTAAGATTCTTAAGGGTAAGAATTCTGATCTGGTTCCTTGACAGCCGAAGTATCTGAATCGCGCCTGGCAGAGTTAGGTTCTCTGTTGGTGCTGTATATGCTTTAAGTGAATTTAAAAGGCGGACTATTGCAATGCAGCAGTGCATACTGGCTTCAATTTAGAAATAATGAATGTTTTAACTTGACAACAAATTCTCTTGGAAGATATTTTCTGAATAAAACAAATTATTTAAACAAGTATAGATCATTCTTATACAGATTATACCCCTCTAACAATTTATTATTATTGCAATACTGAAAGATTTAATTTTAATCTGTCCATACTTTGTAATTCTTTATTACATTTAAATAGTACAAATTTATAGTTCTGTCATTTTGACAATTTGTCAGGATAAATATATCGCTTTATTTTTCGTAACAATGTCTCTCCTTTTCAAACTTTTGGCTCCAAATACCAAACTGAAAAAACTCATACATCCTACCTTAGGATGGAAAAAAAAAAAAAGACACCACTTGGTCCTTTGGATCATTTGATCCTTGACCCTTTAGTTTCATGTAGTTTCAATAGCCATGTCTGCCAAACTGAAGATAGAAAACCAATTCAGTTCTATCTCCTGCTGTTGCTGCTCAGGACTGTATCACTGAGCCTTTGAAAAGACACCTTCTCAAGAACAGCATGGAGTAAACTGCTTTCTAATACTGGAAAAATACCCTTGACTCTGAACATCACTTGGGGGTGAATCTTATTGTGTAGGACCTTTGCTTCATTTTGAATGAGTTTTTCAGAGTTATAGATATAATCTCTCTTGCTCACTCTCTCTCACACACTAACACCTGAAATACGATTTTTGGTAACACTGCCTATAACTTGACATTTTAAGACAAGTGTGATTCTTTAAAAATTGACACAAATCATCTCTTCTTGTTCTATTTCTTCATTTTGTAACCAGAAATAACTAGACTTAGAGCCCTTACACTTAGTTATGACTACAACATCTGAATTGCCCTCAGAAATGTATATTTGTCATGATTGCCAGGAAAGCTGAAGTATTGACTCTCCATTTGTTTGTTGTGGTTGATTCTTATCCAAACTCCGTCATAATTATGCAGCTGTGTGTGTGTCTTCAACAGCAAAACACCTTGCTTTTGATTTGGATCATTTAAAAGAAATTTGCCACTATTTAGATGTTTGACTGATAGCTATACTTCTCAAATCTTCAAAAGCAGTATTGTCCAGATGTCACATTTTAGTTTATCATAAAAAGGAATATTTTTGCCATATGCAATATCAAATAGACCACATGATAAAACTCAAGACCCATACTAAGAAAAATTCTATGTAAAATACAAACAGAAAGTGAATATAGTTATAAAAAGCAAGTATCTTAAGTGAGAAGACTCTATAGTAAACTTAAATTTAGTAAGAGAATTTGATAAAGTATCTGGATCCAAGATAGGTATTAAAATTTTTTTGTTCTTTGCTATTTAACAGAAAATACTGGTAATGGTAATGGAAAATATTAAAATAACAAGCAAAAGTTAACATGCTCAGGTATTAACAAAGAAGATACTGGACCTATATGAAAAATTGTATTGACATGCATAGTAACGGAAGGAATGGAAAGGTAGATCATGTTCTTGAATGAAAAATCTAAATTTAAAATGTTAATTTCTCCTGTTAGTATATACAAGTTAGTAAAATTTCCATTTGAATTGTAACTAAGTCTTTTAGAATTAGGTGAAATGGACTTAAAGATTTTAGCACCCAAACAGTTTTTAGAAATTATAAGAACAGTGAGGGTCAGTTTGTCCCTTGTCAACATATTTTATAAAGCCACTTTCATCTCTTGATAATGGCAAAAGTATAGTAAAACATTGGGAATAAGACAATACATTTCTTAAATAATGATAACGGTACTAAATAACTATGAGAAGGAAATAAAAACTGAATGCTTTCATCTTACAGATAGAAAAATGAATTCCAGTCTGTTTAATGAGTTAGATGCCAAAAGCTGAGCAATAAAAATTTTGCATGGAAAACTAGAATACTAAATTTATGAGTACCTTTTTCAAAACTACAAAACTATAAGCTACAACATGAACATGTGGAAGTGTTCATTTAAAACTGTTTATATTTTCCATGTGCATGTGTGGTAAGATGCTTCAGTTGTGTTTGACTCTCTTAACCCTGTGGACCATAGCCTGCAAGGCTCCGTCCATGGGATTCTCCAGGCAAGAATACTGGAGTAGGTTGCCACTTCCTCGTCCAAAGGATCTTCCTGACTCAAGGACAGAGCTCGAATCTCTTATGTCTCCTGCATGGGCAGGCAGATTCTTCCCACTAGAGCCACCTCGGAAGCCCCATATTTTCCACAGTTAGAGTTAGACAATGTTAATATACAATTTATACACATGAAAATATATTTAATATACATGATAGATACAAGCAATAATTGGGCAATAATTTAGTATAGTGAACATCCTCTCTCAATGAATACTATGAATAGATGAAGAAATGAACAGATACTAAGAACAGAAGGGCAAATTCAATGGTCAGAAGCTATTATTATACTCAGTCTAAAAGTCAGGGACATACAGATTAAGGAGGACTCATCAATTTATGCCGATCTGGAAAGAATTTTAGATGGCTATGCAACCCCTTGTTTGGAAAGTAGATGAATTTTACACCCCACTGACAGAAATGTATTAAGTGCCAAATCTCAATAAAATATTAAATGTCAGTAATGCCTAATGCGGCTCCCAACAACAATTAAAATTTAAAATTCTTAGGTCATCATACAGAGCAATTCTACTCTTTAGCACTATACCATAGGAAAAAAGAAAGTGTCAATTGCTAAGAACCTATACAAAGAGGGTGTTGATAACAGTATTAATCTAGAGGACAAGGGCAAGAAATAATCGATGAGTGGCCATATCATGATACCCAGCAAGTAAACTATCACACATTTATGTAAAATACTCAACTGAGCTTGCAGATGTAGTAATAGATCACATACTATCATTTCACCAAATAAGGGTGCATAAAGTGTGTTTAATGTGTACTCTTTTTCATCCCATTTTTGGAAACGCTGAAAAGATCTGTGTGGTCTATCTAATATGGAATAAAATGAGAAACACAGGGAAGGGGAACATAGACTTAATCATGACATAATGCATAAAAACATATGATGTGGTCCTATGCACATGTGTGTTACAGATAAATATGTGACAGTAAGGTCAACAAAATATTTATGGTGTTATTCTAGGATATTACCCTATCATTTTCCTGGAATTTTTATATTAGAATAGTTTCAAATGATTGCACTTGAGTAATCAAAATGTTTATATGTTGCAAAGAAAACATTCTCATATGAGAAATTTGGTGTATTTATAGATATAACTATGCTTAATTATTTCACTTTCATTTTACTGTTGAAATGTTTTTCATGATTTTAATGAAGTAGGAATTCTCCCCTCTCTTGCTCTTAAAAATCCAATACCTCTAATACTTCTTTTTAAAAAAAGATACACTTTTCCCTTCCTTGAATTCCTCTGCTTTACTCTGTGTTTTATGCTACTTTTGAGAAGAATTAGAAGTTATTTCAACAGACAATTTTAAACTGTAACACCAAGATGACATATTAAATAACTTGAAGGAAATAATGAAAAGGAAGTTATCAAAACTGAATACGTAATTTAACTGTAGCTAACTAGCATTCATCACAAACAGAAAACTTGTAGAACCTTAGAGTTCATTTCTAGTAAATAAAAATGTATAAGTAGATTTATAGATATTATAAACTTTCTAAACATTAAATACTTAACAGAACTGAGTATTTATTTTTCATCAGTGTGTCCACTAAATGTTTATAGCACTCAAAAATTTCAGAGAGTACCATTTATAACATCAATATATCAATAATGAATGCTAAAAATAATCCAAATAATCCAATACAGCCAAAAAGCATGGCAACTCATTTATCAGCATTTTTATAACAAAATTTCATCTAAGTAAACACAAGGCAAATTTAAGACAATGGACTTCATATCCCTTAGTCTAAGCGTCAGCATTTTGCTACATTCAGATAGCTTAAACAAAGATCATGCCAACCTTCTAATTTAAGTTCTGATAATATAAATGAAGCTCTTCTGTCTGCATTTGAAAGGAATTTCGGTGAATGAGTACATAATCAGTTGTGCTCAGTCATGTACAACTCTGTGCGGCCCTTTGGCCTGTAGCCCTCCAGGCTACTGCTTCCAGAGGATTCTTCAGGCAAGAACACTTGAGTGGGTTGCCATACCCTCCTCCAGAGGATCTTCTCAACCCAGGGATCAAACCTGTGTCTGTTACGTCTCCTGCATTGGCAGTCAGGTTCTTTACCACTAGGGCCACTTGGGAAGGAGCGGGTTGCAATTTCCGCCTCCAAGGAATCTTCCTAACCCAGGGAATGAACCACATCTCCTGCTTTGAAGGCAGATTCTTTCACAGCCATCCAGGAAGCCCATATAGTCAGTTAGGTGGACATTATGATAGAGCTGATTTACAGCAATTTACTCATAAATGGGTTTCCCTGGTGACTCAGTGGTAAAGAACTCACCTACCAATTTAGGAGAAATGAGTTCGATCCTTGAGTGAGGAAGATCCCCTGGAAAAGAAATGGTAACCCACTCCAGGATTCTAGCCTGGAAAATCCCATGGACAGAGGAGCCCAGCAGGAGTGGGCTACCGTCCATGGGGTCACAAACGAGTCGGACATACTTAGTAACTAAACAACAAAAAATAAATATTCAAGCTATATCTGAAAGACAGTGAGCTGCAGTAATGCTAGTGAGTATTAAAAAAAACACTCATTATTAAAATCAGCTTAAATTATTTAATATGCTCAGGAAATTCTCAATGTAGAATCTGAGATTAGCACCATATAACGTTCAAGACAACGCTTTCGATCTGCAAGAACTGAGGCTACAAATTGCCACTTAGTTTCACAAGTATATGCACGTTTAGAATCAAATGTCACTGCTTATAAATGCCTTTGAGGTGGTTCATATTGTTTGAGACTGTGAACATTTTTCCCATTACATATTTTAGATCATAAAATCATTCTTTGTGATCTGAAAATAGTCTTCATTTTCAATCACATATTTGAAGTTTGGATGATGTTATTTTCCATTATTCTATGAGAATTTTTGTAGCTAAATCTTTGTGAATATCCACACATATATTCAATAGCAAAGGATATACAATAAGGGAATGAGCAATGGGTAGAACGAAAAGGCTTTTGGACCAGGCCTGATAGGAGGCTGTCTGTGGTTGTGGAGGAGTCTCTTTGATCTGAGAATATAGTGCAACAGCTTCAACAGGTTGAAAAAATGTACAATAGTTATTAAGAGTGGAATAGGGATAGAAAAACAAAAATTAGGAAATTGGCAAATACAAATTCACTACCTTTATCATTTTGCTTAAATTGCCCCTATACAGCTCAAATTTTTTCTAAAAAGTTCTGGAACACAAAAACCCTTGTTATACAGCAAAGATTAATATTTGTGTAAGCACACATTATTGTGATATTTTATAGTAGTGTTAGTGAGTTTTTGTTTGGGGTGAGCTTTTCTCGGTACAATGAGCACAAGGACCATTTTTTCAATTAAGCAAGAAACAGAGCAATGAGAAACTGCTCATTTGCAATCATGCTGCTTGACAATTGTTCAAAACTCCATCAAGATATAGAGAGTCAGAAATGAATATACACTAAGCTTGTACGCATTAAACCTACCTGGTTTAATCCTACCTGTAACGTGTCTACTTTCTGCAAATTCATGGCTTGCAGACTATTTGCACTTCATTTTGTCAAACAGGGTGGAAGAGGTGGTTTTTTACTACAAATTCAGTTTCTTGGGCCACACTGTGGACCTACTGACTGTGCACACTCCTAGGAATCTGTTTTATTTTTATTTTTTTAGGAATCTATTTTATATAGTCCGTCATTTGTTACCCTCTCAAAGGTTGTAACCAGAGCAGCAGGAACAATTTTTTAAAGGGCTTAATGGGAATGTAGTTAAGTATTAATACTTTATTGACTAGTATATCCAATAACTTGAAAATAACCACAACCTGTCTTTTGTTAAAGGGCTCATAAGTGACATAATTGACAAGCAACGTAATTGGCTTCTATCAAGATTTTAGACATAACTCATGTTTGCTTCCCGCCCCCACCCAACTGATCAAAGAATGTATATTCAAATGGAAAAGACTGAGAAAATATATTATCTAAGGTAGAAGCATATGTTATTTACTAATAGCAACAGCGACCAACAAAAGCAAAATAGCTAGCATGGAGGGAAAACATTGAGAAGAGATTTACACTCTGTCTGCAATCATCCCATTTCTAGTTAGCACTGTGCTTCAGAGTCTGTTTGGATAAGAATCCTAAACTACCTGACACCACTATTAATTGAAGTAGTTATCTGTGCTTACAGAGAGCCAGTAGGTACTGGGAGAAATAGCTGATGACTGACCCAGGTCTGTCTGATGAAACATCAAAGAATCTATAAGCCAGCACTTGAAGACATGCTTGGTGTGTCTATATTTGTTTCTCTAGACTTTAACAGATGAATTCATGTCCTCAGAATCTGAATACTTTCAACTTGGAATTTGTTTTAAGACCTGAAGATGTTTTAATTGAGAGGGCCAAAGTAACCCCACGTTTTCAAAACCATGTATGGGTATCAAAACAAACTGATCCTAAAGTAAGATGCTGACTCAGTAATTTCTTAAACAGGTCTCTGGAGCTAAGGTGATCTTGATATCATCTTTGAAAGCCTAATAAAACCTCTTAAAAATGATCATAACAGTTTTTGAAAACTTTATATTAGAGAGATCAAATTACCATTTTACAGTTTCATGAAGAGCCTTTGTATTCTCTGTGGGATGGTGCAGAAAATAATTTAAGAATAGAACAACAGGGTGTAAATCTAATTTATTTATAGTGACACGCAAGATTTAAAGGTGAGTGATGAACACAGAATAGTAGTCCAAGAAATTCTAAAACTTCATGATACACAGCATAACCTGACATTCTTCCTTAGACATTCTAGGGCAGATGGTTGTGCAAAATACTTTTTCTTTATGATAAACTACTGTAATTTTTCATTTAGTACTTCCATTAACTATAGAAAAAGTAAAACTGAAAATACAAAGGTCAAAAGAGAATAACACAAACTCATAGACAGCAAAGTTAATGACAGTATTCTGTGGGAATACTACAAGCAACTCGATGGCAGTATTGATGATTTCCTAGCAAAATGGTAACCTCCAAAATTGAGAGGTCATGAATAAACCTATTACCACTGCAGAGTTTGGAAATTCTATTAGAAATCTTATATTTAAGACTCTGGGGTCAGGTGGATTCATATTTTAATTTTGCACACCTAAAGAAGCACCATCTCATTTAAAATTTTCAGGTCAGAAAATGAAAAAATCCATATTGTTCATAAAAATGGAAAACTATTAAAAATAGAATACCTATGATAAATGAGTGAATCTAGAGATTAACCTGTCAGTATTTTCCTCTTCCAGCCTACCTCAACCACTAGTTCATATGATGTGCAAACCTTCATAACAGGTTCAGCTATTGCACTTTACATCGAATATTAATACAACAGTCTTTTGGCCCAATGAGACCCTACAGATTATTGATTCTATCATTTTAACTCTAAGTCTCCCAAATCCTTTTAATGTTTATGTCTTGTCTCCTACCCAGGTCTACAAATGATGCATCATTTTATTATTTTCCTGCAAACATTTTAAACAACTTTGTACCTTACTGTTTCCCTTTGGCAAACCATACCATGGCGAAACCCAATTATTGGGCTACTCTGTATCTAGATTCATGCACTTGAACTTATTAGACAAAAATGCATTGCTATGCTGACATTGAAACACTTCATGATAAACCTGTTAAACCTGGAGTCTTTAATGTTGCCCAGAGAAGGCAATGGCACCCCACTCCAGTACTCTTACCTGGAAAATCCCATGAATGGAGGAGCCTGGTAGGCTGCAGTCCATGGGGTTGCTAAGAGTCGGGCACGACTGAGCGACTTCATTTTCACTTTTCACTTTCATGCATTGTAGAAGGAAACGGCAACCCACTCCAGTATTCTTGCCTGGAGAATCCCAGGGACAGAGGAGCCTAGTGGGCTGCCGTCTGTGGGGTCACACAGAGTCAGACACGACTGAAGTAACTTGGCAGCAGCAGCAGCAGCAGTAATAGGTCATTTATTTCCCCCCATGCAAATTTGATTTTACAGTTTTTTTTTTCTTTTTCTTCAGCTTCCAAAACTACCAGTATGTCCTCACTCTCAGTTAATAACCCTGTTCACAAGAGAATTTAAACACATTCCCTCATGTCTTCCATGGGAGTCCAGCGGTTAAGACTCTGCACTTCCAGGGGAGGAGGCACAGGATTGATCTCTGGTGGAGGAACTAAGATCTCACATGCAGCAGCGCATGGCCAAGAAGTGAAAAAGTTAAACACATTCCCTCATGTACCCATCCGTTAACACAAGCACTGATTTTCGCCCCCTACCCCCTCTAGAGAAGTCCACCGTGTCATATCATCCCTCCTACTGTACATATGCAAGAGCTGTCAAGGACTGACAGAGGATCACCAGGAGCACGCATGAAGTAAATGGTAGGCTTCTTTGCTTGCTGTGGCGAGTGAGAGCACAAGGAGCACCAAGGATACTGGGGGAAGAGGGAGGTGGGAGGGGGCGTGCCATAGGGTTTATTTAGGTTTGTGCTGTGTGAAGTTGGATAAGCCTAAAGCAGTGGAGGTTTTTCTGGATGGGGTGCTGGTAGTAACTAAGGGCGATTCAATAATATGAGATCTTTATTCTCATCTAGGAGGCAGAAGAAAGGCTGCAGAACTAGGGTTGTCACTGGAAAACAAATAACAGTCACACAAATTAGCCGGAAGTAACATTGTTTTGTTTATTGGTAACACCTTATCTCTGTCTAGATTCAGCTAGAAATCCTATGACTTGGCTGCAACAGATAAAAATAACAAATTACCCTAAGAACTAACTTAAGGCATTACTTCAGCAATGTCTTTTCCCTAGTATCATCATTTTTTTTCTCTTCTTAGTAGATATTTTTTATGTCACACTAACATGATATTTTTCTAATCACAATAACCATCCCCCCAATCCCATTTTTCCATTTTTATTATTGCCCTTACTTCTGTTTTCCTTTATGGCTAAGTTGTTTGAAGGAGGTAATTATGTTTTTGGCTTCAGTTCCTTTCTTCCTACACTCGAATTCATTCAAGCATTCTCCAAACACGCTGCCAAATTTAGTCTTCTCAAAGACCTCTCAAATCTATTGATCATCATTTCTTTAGAATTTCTGATGTTGTTCACATGACAATGCTTTATTTGGCTTCCAAAAATGAGTCCACCCCCCACTGTATTTTAAAGGTAATTCCTTCTTAGTCCTCAGTGTTGATTCCTTTTCACATCCCTTTTAGAACACTTCAGAGATCAGTCTTATTTTTTTCTCCTCTATCTACATTTTCCATCCCCAAGGAAAGGAAACACAAAAAGGCAAAACGATTGTCTGAGGAAGCCGTACAAATAGCTGTGAAGAGAAGAGAAGCAAAAGGCAAAGAAGAAAAGTAAAGATATACTCATTTGACTGCAGAGTTCCAAAGAATAGCAAGGAGAGATAAGAAAGCCTTCCTCAGTGATCAATGCAAAGAAATAGAGGAAAACAACAGAATGGGAAATATCTTCAAGAAAATTAGAGATACCAAGGGAATATTTCATGCAAAGAGGCACAAGAAAGGATAGAAATGGTGTGGACTTAACAGAAGCAGAAGATATTAAAAAGAAGTGGCAAGAATACACAGAAGAACTATACAAAAAAAAGATCTTCATGACCCAGATAATCACGGTGTGATCACTCACCTAGAGCCAGATATCCTGGAATGTGAAGTCAAGTGGCCCTTATGAAGCATCACTATGAACAAAACTAGAGGAGGAGACAGAATTCCAGTTGAGCTGTTTCAAATCCTAAAAGATGATACTATGAAAGTGCTACACTCAATATGCTAGCAAATTTGGAAAACTCAGCAGTGGCCACAGGACTGGAAAAGGTCAGTTTTCATTCCAATCCTAAAGAAAGGCAATGCCAAAGAATACTCAAACTACCGCACAATTGCGCTCATCTCACATGCTAGCAAAGTAATGCTCAAAATTCTCCAAGCTAGGTTTCAACGATCTGTGAACCATGAACTCCCAGATGTTCAAGCTGGATTTAGAAAAAGGCAGAGAAACCAGAGATCAAGTTGCCAACATCCATTGGATCATTGAAAAAGCAAGAGAGTTCCAAAGAAAAATCTACTTCTGCTTTATTGACTATGCCAAAGCCTTTGACTGTGTGGACCGCAACAAACTCTGGAAAATTCTTAAAGAAATGGGAATACCAGACCACCTGACCTGCCTCTTGAGAAATCTGTATGCAGGTCAGAAAGCAACAGTTACAACTGGACATTGAACTATAAACTGGCTCCAAATAGGGAAAGGAGTACATCAAGGCTGTATATTGTCACCCTGCTTATCTAACTTATATGCAGAGTACATCATGAGAAATGCCAGGCTGGATGAAGCACAAGCTGGAATCAAGATTGCCAGGGGAACTATCAATAACCTCATATATGCAGATGACACCACCCTTATGGCAGAAAGTGAAGAAGAACTAAAGAGCCTCCTGATGAAAGTGAAAGAGGAGAGTGAAAACGTTGGCTTAAAGCTCAACATTCAGAAAACGAAGATCATGGCATCTGGCTCCATCACTTCATGGGAAATAGATGGGGAAACAGTGACAGACTTTTTTTTTTGGCTCCAAAATCACTGCAAGATGGTGACTGTAGCCATGAAATTAAAAGACACTTGCTCCTTGGAAGAAAAGCTATGACCAACCTAGACAGCATATTAAAAAGCAGAGACATTACTTCACCAACAAAGGTCCACCTGGTCAAAGCTATGGTTTTTCCAGTAGTCATGTATGGATGTGAGAGTTGGACTGTGAAGAAAGCTGAGTGCTAAAGAATTGATGCTTTTGAACTGTAACCTTGGAGAACACTCTTGAGAGTCCCTTGGACTGCAAGGAGATCCAACTAGTCATTCCTAAAGGAAATCAGTCCTGAATATTCATTGGAAGGACTGATGCTGAAGCTGAAACTCCAATACTTTGGCCACCAGATGTGAAGAAATGACTCATTTGAAAAGACCCTGATGCTGGGAAAGATTGAAGGCAAGGGATAAGGCAACAACAGAGGATGAGATGGTTGGATGGCATGACCAACTCAATGGGTGTGAGTTTGAGTAAACTCCAGGAGTTGGCAATGGACAGGGAGGCCTGGCATGCTGTAGTTCATGGGGTCGCAAAGAGTCGGACATGACTGAGCAACTGAACTGAAATTTGACACAGAGACTCCTATTTTGTCAAATAAATTTAAATACCAATGACACACCAATTTCCTACTACATCTTCAGCGTGACCCTCTTCCCTCAGTTCCAGAACCCTTGCTCCGACTGATTGCTGAGTATCTCCACTCAGGTATCTTTAAGAAGTATCATGCCCAGAATTGAACTTTGAAACTTATCCTCCAAAACAGAACAAAAAGTCCTGATCTTCCTTCAGGTTTTCACATTTCAGTTAAAGACAACCCTGCCCTATTGGTTGCTTTGGACAAAAATCTTGGAGTCGTTATTAACGTTTTCCTTTCTCAGTCAACATTCATTATCATCTATGGGCCTATGTTTAGATCCCCATCATGTTCTAGCACTTCAACTGTACCACTCTTGTCCAAACCACAGTCATCTGTTTCCCAGGTGGTCAGAGCAGATCTGAGCATGCCCTCTGATTGGGCTTCTTCCCTCGGTAGTCTAATTTTAATATGTCACTTGTATTATTCTTCCAATAACCAAGTCACAGCACCCTATACGCATTGACGATTTTAGACGATGTTCAATTTCATCTCCTATTCACTCTGTTTAAGCTTTACTGGGACACCTCGGTTACTTTCTCACCTCATGGACATTTACCAACACTTTTTGGAGTTATTTTTTCCAGCTATGAACATGGCTGTCTCCCTCACTTCCTCCAAAGCTTTTTTCAAATGTCACCTTCTCTAGGAGGCTTATTGTAACAACCCAAGTTTGAACTCTAACTCCTACTTCTCCACTCATATTTGCCCCTATATTTATTATTTAAAAATAAATTCCATACAAGTTTAAAAGGAAAATTCAAAAACAGATATTAGGAACATCTACATATCCATATATCCTAGGAAAAAATGTCATAGTTGTCATTAGGCTTCAAACACCAAGTTATACAAGACATAAAAACTTTTATAAATATTAAAGATTGTGTGGCATCAATTCTCTAAGGTAAATTATAATAAGACATTAAATTGGACTTGGCCTCAGGTGATAAGTATTAATAGCCACAATTTTCAAATTAATTTTTCAAATTAAAAATAAAACAAAACCAGTCTGACAGGGAGTAGGCAAAAGTTTAAGATAAACACTTCATAAATTAGCAAAATGGCCAATAAACCCTAAGAAACAATGCACCAAGGCAGTCAGCAAATAATGACGTCCCTTCGACTCTATCCCATGGAAGTAAAATCACTTTGTAAAGATTTAATAAATATATTTTTATTCTTAGAAGATAAACCTAAGAAGTAAATATTAATAAAGCAACATACAAATATGTCTTGGTAGATCCACACAATAGAATATTCTGTAGCCATTACAAAAAGTGAGTTTAATACTCAAGTTGACTAGATAGAGTTTTTATGAGTCTTCATTGAGTGAGAAAAGTAAGAAATAGAATTTAAGTTTGGTAGATTAATGGCTAAGAACCTGTATCTGTGTATGCCTACATTTGTGTATATGAGTATTGCATTTATATAATGTATATCATACATAGCATCAATACATGTATTTACATAAGCATGAAGTTAATACTGTAGTATAAGCATTACATTAATGTGGTACATAGAGGTGTATTTGGAGGTGACTTGTTGGAAAATGGATGACTGATATGGGACGAAGGTAAGAAGGGAGATAGAAATAAGGAAAATAAATATACCTAAAAATATAAGATTTTATTGATCCATTTTTGAAAGCATGTATGTATATTTGCATGACATTCAATTTATTTTTAATGAGAAAGTTAGGTTTTGAAATAAAAACATTGCTATTAAACATTAGAAGTTACTAGATGATATTTGGAGTACTCTTTCAAAGGAATACTCTTAATGATTATAAGTGAAATGACAAGTAAATGTATTGCAAAGATCAATAAGAAAACATGAACAAAACATAAAATCATATGAAACACTATAAAACCAGCAGATAATTACATGGTTTCATCACAACATAGCAAAACTATTCAACTATTCCCATATCATAAAATTTCCATCCATACTATAGTGAGTAACAGGTGATACTTAATCTCGGACATTTTTATGCATATGTATTTATCATTTTATATGCTGATTATACAATATACAATTTCATTCCAAAGAATGAATTTGATTATTTCAGTGAGATATATCTGTTCTTATAATCTTAAATTCTGAATTCTACTTAAAATACAAAGTGTAACCTGACTACATGCATCAAATAATCTCTGTGTTCACTTACCCTTTGCCATGTTTAGGGGTTCACTTTTGTTTTAAGTCACATTTATACATCTTATATGTCAAATTCAATGTATCATCCCCTTTAAAAAGGCTCTCATGCATAGATTTCTAAAGCAAATTGAACTCTCATTTCAAAAGTCATTTATTATCTTGGAAAAGTGTTTTAATAATCTCCAGTTCAGAAAAATTATCCACATATACTTAAATGATGACCTCATTATTCTTAGAACTCTGAAAGACATAAGATAACTGCATTCTGAAGACATCAATTCAATGTATTATTGCTTAATGAACCCTATACTGAAATAATTAACAAGATGTAGTTCTAAGCATCATAAGTCTTATTTAGGTTGCTGATTCATTGCAAAACACATGCAACAGAAAATTTCACGCTGAAAGAAAATTTTTCATCATATTCATGAGCTCACCTGCCTAACTCCATGTTTACTATTTTACTAATGATTAATTGGCTAAAAAAGACAGCACTACTAAGGGTTATCTTTCAACTTTCACCAGCAAGTAGTTTGAAGTTGAGATGCTTCCCTTCTCCATATGTCTTATTACAATTAACATCAGCTGAAAACTGTCATGGAAAAAATGTTATTCACCTGCTGAGAAAACTCCAAAAACTATCCCATTGTGTTGCTTTGAGTGACCTCCACACTTACCTTCACTGCCATACACCCCTCCAGTTGGCTTTGCAATTCCATCTCCAGTATTAGATGCCATGTATTCTGTATTCACTGGTCATACTCCACTCATTTCAACTTTTCAGTCTTGAAATGGAGTTACTTAGTGGGATGATCACCCCTCCCCTCTGTATCTGACCCTATGGATCCTGCAGCTGCAGTTAATATGTACATTCTTTCAGGAGGCTGGTTTTTTTGTTTGTTTTGCCATTTGTCCCATTGCTGCTTTTGGATAACCCTTCTTTTTATCCTGATATTTGTTTTTATCTCTCTTAAAGAAGGTTTCATATTCTGCTCTTTAATCCAACTACCAGTGCGATTGCTTTAGTCCACTCCAACTGGACTCTAAGCTCCTGGAGCAAAGTTATCCTGTCTTGCCTCTATGTTTGTTTCTCTCATAAGCCATACTGCAGTACTGTGCCTCTACTCAAAAGTCAAGAATAAATGTTTGTCAGGACTAAGAGCAAATTGTATTCCCAGCAACCTAAACTATTGTTGGATATATTAGAAATTTAGTCTGCTTCATTTACAAACAAGTTCCCATATAAGTGATTTTCTGAGTTTAGTTTTAAAAACTAACCGAATTTGAAGTTATTACTGCACTAAAGGAAAACTAAATGATAATACAAGCTAGCCAAAATGGACCCAAGCTATATTCCTTCCTGACCAGGGTAACGGATGATACAGAATTTAAAGTCATCACCAAATTCTACACATCTGAAATTTCAATAAGAGTCATGGTTACATGACAGATTACATATGGAGCCGGGGAAAGATGTATTGAATATCATGCCAAACACACACACAGAATAGACCTGATTTTTTGTTTTTCTTATCTGACCCTCATAAAAGTTCTATATGAACTCTTCATACAGTTTTTAAGATGACTGGCTTATACTGTCACTGACTTCTTAGCTTTTTGGCTTCAAGATGACTCATTATCTAGTCAGAGAGACCATTCTGGACATGCCAAGATTATTAAAATAATCTTTACCACTCAGCTTAATTTCTATTTATGACCATGGTTTCCAAATATTCATGACTTACTCTGTTTTGGCTCTTGTAACAACAAAATACCACACAATGAGTACTTTATAAACAACAGAAATGTGTTACTCACAGTTCTGAAAACTGGGGTGCCAGCATGGCTGGGTAAGTCCCGGTCAGTCACAGATTGCTCCTTTGATCCTCTCCTGCCAGAACCTGCAAGGGAGCCCAACTAAGGCTTCTTATAAGCTTCTTATAGTCTTACTGATGAGAGCAGAACCCTCAAGACCTAATCACCTCTTAAAGCGGCCCATCTACTGATACCATCACACTGGGTATTGGAATTTGAACATGTGAATTTGGAGGGGACACAAATATTGGGACCACAGCAATGGCCATCAGTATCTTCCTTGTTTGTTTACTTATCTGGTATTATATCTCCCAAAGAAATATAATATCCATGAGGACAAGGACTATGTTTTTTTTTCTGATGACTGCTGAGCCATTAAGCACATAGCACACATCTGCAATGCGCAGACCGGTCAGCGGCTCTTTGATCAGTAGCGTTAAGATCACCTGGAAATCGTTAAAAATGCAAATCCGTGGGTGCTACCCCAGGGCTACTAAATCAGAACCTCTAGTGAAGAAACTTGGTCATCAGTGTGTGCTGTCTCAAGCCCTCCAAACTGTTGGGTTTTTCTTTTTATTATCTATATTTGGCTGCACCAGGTCTTTATTGCTGCACACGGGCTTTCTCTAATTGCGAGCAGCAGTAAGCAGGGCTGCTCTTTGCTGTGGTGTGCAGGCCTCTCACTGCAGCGGCTTCTCTTCTTGCGAAGCATGGGCGCTAGGTACGCAGGCTCAGTAGGTACGTGGGCTTCACGTGGGCTTAGTTGCACTGGGGCATGTGGAATCTTTCCAGACAAGGGATGATGGAACTCATGTCCCCCGCATTGGCAGGCAGATTCTCAACCACTAGACCACTAGGAAAGTCCCCTCCAAGTTATTTTGATGCATGCTAAAATTTAAGAACCACTGGCCTAGAACAAGGCATTTAATAAATATGTGGTACATAATAAAAGCATATGAATGAGTTTAAGTAACATAAGAATTTCAAACATGTATAGCATAATGATATAAAAGAGCATATTTTGAAAATAGCACAGTAAAGTAATATAAACCAAATTATACCAATTTTATATAATTAAATGAGATGAATGAAAATACCATAGGCTTATTTGTTTTGCCCGTCTGTCTCTCTCTCTTCCTAGCCACTGGAAATTCTAAGGAAAAAACTGTATGCTTACGGGTGATGACTCAGGACTTGAACAGACAAGCTTAAACATTTAATTTCTGACTCAATCGCTTGCTGTTAGTTTTCTTTCAGGAAGTATGACGTTATATACTTCAGCATAGAGTGAAAAATCTATTGTAGCTAGGCTCGACTTTCAGTCCTCCTCATAGGCTTTTGAAAAGCTACCTTTCATAAGATTATTAAGAACTGGTAAGGAATACCAGCATAAAGGACTTCCCAGGTGGTTCAGTAGTAAAGAATCCACCCGCAATGCAGGAGAGATGCAGGTTTGATCCCTGGGTTGGGAAGACTCCCTGGAGTAGAGAATGGCAACCCCCTCTAGTATTCTTGCCTGGAAAACTCCATGGACAGAGAAACCTGGCGGGCTCCAGTCCATGGGGTCGCAGAGTCAGATGCGACTAAAGAGACTGAACATGAATGCACACACATACCACACCTGCATAAGCATCCCTGAGGCCTGCATTCTGACAAGGAACGAAATTAAATATCCAGATTCAACAAGATTTAAATGATTTATGTGGCTCTCTCCTGAAGCAGCAGATTCTCATTATAGCAAAATTAGTTGAATTTCAAATTAATCAAGCAGGTCAATTATGAGACTATAGGACCAGCTGATCAGCTCCATCCTCGGGAAATAGAATGAAGTCAGTTTTATAAATTATAAGAAAAATGATGAAATGCTTCTGCTCTGATACACAGAGCCCTTGGAGCTCAGTGTTTCTCTTCACCAGTATGACTTTACTGAATGAGACAATATAGAGCAATTATTTTTCTCTTTAATCAATGATACAGTGGCCTTACACATCACAAATATGGTACAGGAGTCTGTCTAAATTTAAGATAGGCTTTGAAAATAAGACAGTTTTAACAAGAATCTATGTGCCAGAATTTGAACAGCTATTTGTCTATCTCGGTAACAGACAGGCACTGTCTATTGTAAGCAAAAAGACTCATTGTTTCTGAGTCTAGAAATAATTACATATGATGGCAATGATTTAGCATTCATTTAAGATACCTTGGTGAAATATTTTTATCATCCTTTGCAAAGGAATAATGCACAAAAAATCATCCAGTTTAGTTAGTAAGAGTAAGAAAGCAGCAAATTCTGTGTCAGATTTTGTAAGAATTTTCTACTCCTTAGGTCTGCTCTGCGTGGGTATTTTCATGTCTCACTGCGGTGTGCATGCTGTAACCATCGCACCAACCAATACTCCTTCCACACGGCCACGTCTCCAACAGCATGAATCACCTCCACACGCCAGAGATATCCCGCCTGCTTCCGTCAGAGTAATAAGGTCTGAAAAATTTGACAGGCTCTTTTGCTGTGAGCGGCATTATCACATTTGTTCTCTATTTCTAATGGGAAATAGAGTTTTGAATGCATGTATGGAAGGTAATTTGACAATTATCTAACAATTATTTCTCACAAATCCCTTTCCTCCTTCACTACACATAACACTTCTGTGTGTACACACATTCAGTGACAAATTTTTACCTCCCAACACCTTCAGCCAAGAAGCATTGGCTGCTGAAGACGGTGAGATTTCAGGCAATTTCAGGATGATACAAAGGTACTGATTTTGCTTCTGTCCAAAATGCCTTAATGCCACTTTGGATACACTCACTTTTATATGAAGCCCGACCTTGGTAGATTATTTGGAATTGATGTCTGTCACAGAACGAATCCATTTCTTTTTCGTTAAATAAACTAAATTGAGTTACTTCCTATCAACTTGAATACTAAGAAAAGTGAGATATTAATCATTTGCCATAGATTCAAATGTTTTAAATGAGCTGTCAATAAAACTTACTTCTCATCTTAAATACAACATATATAATTTATGTTTATATATTTTGAAGAGTTAACTTAGCCTTGGTGCTTTCAAAAAATAATAGTAGGTACACCAGCTGCAAGGTAGGTGAGCAGGAGGCTTTTGGTGGAAGACTGTTTCATCTGCTTTGGCACCAACATAGAAAGGCTAGACATGTTTCCTGTATGCGCACTATACAGACGCAGAACAACAACAACTTGACCACACTCACTCCAACACTCTTACCCAAAGGCAGAAGTGATGCATTATTTTAAGTTATTCGTGGAAAGGGTCCTGTCTAAATCAGTTAAGTAAATCTCTTTAAAACTTGACTAAAAGTGGATTTACTTTTCCAGAAATAAGAAAGCTTTGAGAAAGAAATCTCAAATTAAAATATTTTTATCTTATTTATTCCAACAATGATTTGACTTCTCAGAAACGATTTTAACATAAAAATTTAAAACATTTCAAAACACAAAGAAATAAGAACTAATATAACAGAATTAGCAATATATCACCACATACAGAATATCTGTGGTTCAACAATACAGTGGTTTTGTAGTTTTTAGTTCTTAACAAACATTTATTTTACACTTACTTGTGTTACTTGCTTATGTCTAAGATACACTGATGATCAAAATGCACACATTTCCTGCCTTTATTAATCGAGAAGGCAATGGCACCCCACTCCAGCGCTCTTGCATGGAAAATCCCATGGGTGGAGGAGCCTGGTAGGCTGCAGTCCATGGGGTCGCTAAGAGTCGGGCATGACTGAGCGACTTCCCTTTCACTTTCCATTTTCATGCATTGGAGAAGGAAGTGGCAACCCACTTCAGTATTCTTGCCTGGAGAATCCCAGGGACAGAGGAGCCTAGTGGGCTGCTGTCTGTGGGGTCGCACAGAGTCGGACACGACTGAAGCGACTTAGCAGCAGCAGCAGTAGCAGCATTAATCTTACGGTCTAGGAGGAAAGAGAGAACAGCAGATATACATTTCAGGGATACAGGTGGTGTAAGTTAAAAGGGGGAGGAAAAACCTAAAACAGAAAAGCAAACATATGTTTATAACAAGAAATAAATTTGACCTGAAACTGTAAAATTTCCAGACCACATAGGCAGAAAGTTCCTTGACATCAGTCTTGGAAATGGCTTTTTGGATTTGACACCAAAAATAAAGACCAAAAAAGCAATTTTTTTAAAAAGTGCAACTATATAAAACTAAAAATCTTTTGTACAGTGAAGGAAACCATCAACAAAATATCAAGGCAATCTATTGAATGGGAGAAAATATTTGCAATCATTCAGCTGACAATGGGTTAATATCTGAAGTATATAAAGAACTCAAACAATTCAATAGCAAAAGAATCCAATTAAAAATGGGCAAAGTAACTGAATACACAATTTTTTTTCCAAAGAAGTCATACAGATAGCTGATAGGCACGTGAAAAGATGCTCAACATCACTAACCATCAGAGAAATGCAAATCAGAACCACAATTAGATCTCATCTCACATCTGTCAGAGTGGCTATCATCAAAAAGACAAGAAATAGCAAGTGCTGGTGAGGATGTGAAGAAAAAGAGCGACTGAACTGAACTGAACTGAACTGTGCACTGTTGGTGGGAAGGCAGCTTGATGGAGCCACTACGGAAAACAATATAGAGGTTGCCGAAGTCACTAAAAATAGAACTGCTGTATGATTCAGCAACTTCGACTATTTGTCTAAGGAAAATGAAACCACGAATTTAAAAAGACATGCAGTCCCTTGTTTATTGCAGCCCTTTTTACAATAGCCAAGATATGGAACAGCTTTAACATATACTGATGGATGAGTGAATAAATAAAATGTGGTGCGGGCACAGCTTGTTTTTCACACTTTGTGCAATAAATTATGTGTCAAAGATACTGCATTTTTTTTAGAAACTGAAGGTTTGTGGAAACCCTACAGTGTCAGATGACGGTTAGCATTTTTAGCAATAAAATATTTTTTTAAGATATAAACTTGGTTTTTTTTAGACATGATGCTATTACACACCTAACAGACTACAGTTCATTGTGAACATAACTTTTATATACACTGTGATACCAAAACATGCCTGCGACTCACTTTATCACAATATTTGTTTTATTTTGATGGTCTGGAAGTAAACTGGCATTATCTCTGAGGTATGCCTATGCACGCGCGCGCACACACACACACACACACCCACACACAGTAGAAAATTATTTGGCCATAAAAAAGAATGAAATCTTGGCGTTTGCAACTACATGAATGCCACTTGAAGACATTATTCTAAGTAAAATAAGACAGGCATAGAAAGAAAAAATTCCTATGAACTCATTGACAGGTAGACTCTAAAACAAAACAAAATAAAATAAAATATGGAGCTCATAGACACAGAGAATAGGTTGGTGACTGCTAGGCGTGGGGAGGTGGGGAGCAGGAGAAATGAATGAAGGGATCAAAAGGTATACATTTCCAGTTAAATAAATACATCATGTAATGCACAGCATGGCGAATATAGTTTAAAATACTCTATTGAATATTTGAAAGTTGCTGAGAGAGCATATCTTAAAGTTCTCATCACAAAAAAGCAACTAAAATGTCATGTCATTTTTACAACAAATCTTTTGCTCTGATTTGTCAGGAAATAAATTTGTTTTCTGAAAAAAAAAAGAAATTTAGAGATTTCAGAATAAAACAATATGGATAGTTTACACAAAAACTGTTTTTTACTTTATAAATGAAGTATCCAACTGCATTTTAAATGATTCTTTTGGACAAAGTAACTATATATACAACTTCTCACATATCCATATAATCATTAAAATTAGAAACACATTAGAAGATTATAAAACCATAATCTTATAAAGCCAGTTTATTTATGCTCGAGGAAAAATGTTTTTTGATAAGAGCATATTAAATTCTTTAAAAAGAGCAGGTTTATAAAATGTAAATTATCCTTCTTTATTTCTTTGATTTGAGTCCAACTATTTCGATTTTTAGGGAAGAGCTGATGTAAATGAGAAAATTCTTTCCACAAATCCTAGCCCAAATGATTGTAGCTAGCATTCTTTGATCCAATAATACTGAGAAATTATCATGAGAAAAAAGTTCAAGCATCTACAGTGGAATAGGAATAATACTGAAAAGCGTCTGTGAATGAAACTCATTTCTTTTCAAAGAGCATACAGAGTGAAGGAAAAAATCAAGCAGTAATATGAGGGAAGGCACAGAATAGTTTTCCAATTTCACTATAAAAAGTCTGACAAAAGAGCAAGTTACCTGTAAAACGTATTTTCCACATTTCTCTCTTTTCTAATCTATACAATAATAGAGTAATCATAAACGATGGGGTGGTGTAAAGAAAAGGTACAGTAAGGGGACATGTAAAAAAAGATTTAGAACAATGCATGATATAAAACAATGGTTATTTACTGAGAATAACGTAATTAAGCAACATTCATCTACTCCCTTATTTTCATCCTCAGCAGCTTTATTGGGATATCAGCACTTTTCCACTCCCTGCCTTTGAACATTTGCCTCCAAGGTGATCAGTCCCATCCCAAACCTCCTGAGAGGTTTCTGACTCATGGGAAGCACTCATGGAGCTCTGTCTCCTCTGTCAGTGATTGAAATAGCCAGGAGTAAGGAGTAAAATTCTGGTCAATGACATGTTAGTAGAATTCTAGGAAAGGTTTATTCATTCTTAAAAATAATACGTTGGAAATGATTGGGCAGTGTCGATTCTGTATGAAATGCCTCGATTGCAGGGTGGTGGTGGTGGTAATGTTGAAAACACAGGGGGGTGCACATTTTGATGGAACTTCTATTGCGGTTACTAAAATGGACAAATGCAAGGACTTTGGGACTTTGATGACATAACTGATGTACCATCTTTTATTTTCAGTTGTATCAAATAATACATTCCCTAACTGTTTAAGCCAGTCTGAAATGGAATGTGCTTTCATCATCCTAAAACCACAAATATTTGGGGACTTCCCAGGCTGGCCAGTAGTTAAGACTCTGTGCTTCCAATGCAGAGTTCGATTTCTGGTTGGGGAACTAAGATCTCACATGCCTCATGGCCCCCCAAAATTAAAAATATGAAAGGGATGTATCTTTTGTGAATTTTTTTTTAAAACCCCACAAACATCTGGAGTAGCACTTACTTGCAGGCTAAGTCGCCTCAGTCGTGTCCCACTCTGAGCAATGCCATGGTCTGTAGCCTTCCAGGCTCCTCTGTCCATGGAACTTTCCAGGCAACAATATTGGAGTAGGTTGCCATGCCCTCCTCCAGGGGATCTTCCCAACCCACAGATCAAACCTGCATCTCCTACGTCTTCTGCTTTGGCAAGTGGTTTCTTTACCACTAGAGCCGCCTGAGAAACTTGTAATGGAGATTATTCTTTAAAAGCACAAAGAGACACAGAGATAAAGAACAGACTTTTGGACTCTGTGGGAGAAGGTGGGATGATTTGAAGGTGGAATGATTTGAGAGAATAGTATTGAAACATGTGTATTACTGTATGTAAAATAGATCGCCAGTCCAGGTTCCATGGATGAGACAGGGCGCTCAGGGCTGGTGCACTGGGATGACCCTAAGGGACGGGATGGGAAGGGAGGTGGGAGGGGGGCTCAGGATGGGGGACACATGTATACCCTTGGCTGATTCAGGTCAATATATGGCAAAACCACTACAATATTTAAAGTAATTAGCCTCCAATTAAAATAAATAAATTTTTTAAAGTACAAATATCCCTATTGGAAGTCATAATCTCACCTGTAAACAATATAGTTCTTAGACTTTTTTTTTTCCTTCAAATTCTACAAGGAATTCCTTTCATTGAGCATAATTGTCTTGATTAAGGAGTATTCAGAACTTCTGATAGGGAACATGATTGAATCTAAAATGTGAACCAGGTAGTTTATTTTGTAGCTAGAAACACCTGGGTCTAATTGACCAGGGCATAAACTGCACTGTGGGCTCCATCACTTCAGTCGTGTCTGACTCTTTGCGACCCCATAGGCTGTAGCTTGCCAGGGGATTCTCCAGACAAGAATACTGGAGTGGGTTGCCATTTCCTCCTCCAGGGAAATCCATGGAAGCAGCAAGCCTGATGAAACAAAGTAGTGGGGCAGAAACAGTTAAATATGCTTTTTTTCCCCCTTTTTTATAAACAGAAAAATAGTTGATTTATAACATTGTGTTTGTTTCAAGTGTACAGCAAAGTGACTCAGTGATACATGTATACATGTTCTTTTTCAGATTCTTTTTCCTTATATGTCATTACAAAATATAGAGTAAACTTCTCCGTGCTATATTCAGTAATTCTTTTCAGCTTCCCTGGTGGCTCAGAGGTTAACGCATCTGCCTCCAATGCGGGAGACCCAGGTTCGATCCCTGGGTCGGGAAGATCCCATGGAGAAGGAAATGGCAACCCACTCCAGTATTCTTGCCTGGAGAATCCCATGGACTGAGGAGCCTGGTGGGCTGCAGTGCACGGGGTCACAGAGTCGGGCACGAATGAGCGACTTTACTTACTTTTGGTTATGTATTTCACATACCTGCATGGGTGCTAAGTCGCTTGGATAGTGTCCGACTCTTTGTGCCCCTATGGGCTGTTAGCCCACCAGGTTCCTGCACCCATGGGGATTCTCCAGGCAAGAATATCGGAGTGAATTGCCCTGCCCCCCTCCAGGGGATCTTTGTGACCCAGGGATCAAACACGTGTCTCCTGCGGCTCCTGCATTACAGGTGGATTCTTTACCCACTGAGCCACCGGGGAAGCCCCATTTTATATACAATAGTCTGTATATGTTCATATCTAATTCCTAGTTTATCCTCCCCCCTTTTCCCTTTGGTAACCGTAAGTTTGTTTTCCTTGTAGATAAATAGTAATAGATAATTTTTTTCCATGTAGAGTATTACAAATATTGAGTATAGTTCTGTTTCTTAACAAAAGTTCTTTTAAACGTGTATTGGGGCTCCATTTTACAGAATTCTCTATGATGGTTGCTGTTGCTTCTTTCTCATTGCATGAACTGACACTGGCTTTCCTCTGTGAGGCTCTCTTGGAGGCTGCACATTCCCCAATATTTTGCCTTCTTTAGGATCTGATATCAGGAACCAGTGCCTTCTTCCCTTCTCAGTGTCACTTCCAGATGATATTTCCCTACCCTTTCAAAGTCTCCACTTCAAGACTTCCACTTCCAGCTAAGATAAAGCACCCAACAGTAAGCCAAAGATCTAGGTGTGTATGTGAACTTTTGCAACTGATAAAGAATATCTACAAAAAATTTATTAAATTTTATTCTTGTTCTCCCAGTACCAACAGACTTCTGACAATTTTGTTGAAAACAGAGAACTAATAAGCACATAGCAGGGGACAGGGACTAGATAACAATTAGAAAACTGATTATGATTTTTTTAAAAAAGAAGTGAATCTGAATACATGGGAGTCCCTCGGAGGCTGTCAGGAGTGGTGAAGACAGAATCCTAAAGAAGAGGAAGCCACAAAGAGGTGAGTAAAAATCCGTAGCCACGTATTTTGCCCTCCATCCACCAAGGAAAGGGATTATACTAAGAGGCAGAGAATATACTAGAGCTTTGACAGTGTCGCAAAACTAAGACGAAAGTGAGAGACTTGAAGTGTCCAGAATGAGGTGGAAAGAAGGAGAACACTTAAGCCCAATGCTCATCTGGTTTTCCCCAACAAGATTTCTACTGAATTCTGAAACTATTTGGTACACAAAACTAAGAAGCCAAACAGAAAAACTTAAGAGAGAAAAACAAAAAATGGTAGACGTTTTATGATGTAGAGAGGAAAGAGAAAACTTCAGTAAGTTTTTTATAGATATTCTTTAAACGTATGACATTTAAAATAAAATCTAGTTACCAATAGTGTAGAGTTCAGCAAATTTTTCACAGATATTCTTTATCAAATTGTGAAAACTTCCCTACACCTCTGACTTTCTAAGAATTGTTATAGCAAATGGATGGTAAATTTTAAGAAGCGTTTTTTTCTACATGGATTGATATCTGACTTTTCTTCCTTAGCCTCTTATCATGGTAGATTACATTGATCTTTAACTATTTAACCAGTCTTGCATCCTTGGAATAAACCTTATTTGGCCATGGTATATTGTTCTTTTTTAACAAGACAATGGGTGGGGCTAGTGGTAAAGAAACCACCTGATAATGCAGCTGACACAGGAGACGCAGGTTGGATCCCTGGGTTGGTAAGTCCCACTGAAGTAGGAAATGGCAAACCACTCCAATATTTTTGCCTGGAAAATTCCATGGACAGAGTAACCTGGCAGGCTACAGTCCATGGGGTCCCAAAGAGTCAGACATGACTGAACACACACACACACATACACACATAAAATAAAACAGCACATTACCAAATTCAATTTGTTAATATTTTGTTGAAGGTTTTTGCATCTGTATTATTCAGGGGAAAAAAAAAAGGTCTTCAGTGGGGTTTTTTTTTTTACTTGTACTATTGTCTGGTTTTCACATCAGGATAATACTGACCTCATAAAAATGAGTTTCAGATTGTTCCTTCTCGTATTTTCCAGAACAGATTGTGGAGAAGTGATGTTAGTTCTTCTTTAAATTTTCATATAATTATCCAGCAAAACTATCACAACACTGAGATTTCTTTTTAAGTTTTTAATTATGACTACTTTCTTTAATAATTTTGTTGCTCTTCAAAGTATACATATATATATATATATATATATTTTATGTTGGATACATCATTGATAGCTTGTGCTTCTGGAAGAACTGGTCTATTTCACCTAAATTGACAAGTTATGTGCATAGAGTTGTTTTCAGCATTCATTAAACTTTTCATATCTGCAGAGTCTGTAATGATGTCCCATGTTCATGCCTGATATTGGTACACATATGTGCCTTTCATTTCTTTGTCAGTCTCGCTATATGTTGTGAATTTTATTGATATTTTTAAAGAATGAGATACTTTTTATTCCACTCATTTTTCTTTGGTTTTCTATTTCATTTGACTGATATGTACTTTTATCTCCTTGCTCTTTCTTTTCTGTTTCCTTAAATTGAGAGGTAGATTTTAAATTTAAATTTACTTAAATTTCAGTTCAGTTCAGTTGCTCAGTCATGTCCAACTCTTTGCAACCCCATGAATTGCAGCACGCCAGGCCTCCCTGTCCATCACCATCTCCCAGAGTTCACTCAGACTCACGTCCATTGAGTCAGTGATGCCATCCAGCCATCTCATCCTCTGTTGTCCCCTTTTTCTCCTGCCCCCAATCCCTCCCAGCATCTGGGTCTTTTCCAATGAGTCAACTCTTCGCATGAGGTGGCCAAAGTACTGGAGTTTCAGCTTTAGCATCATTCCTTCCAAAGAACACCCAGGGCTGATCTCCTTTAGGATGGACTGGTTGGATCTCCTTGCAGTCCAAGGGACTCTCAAGAGTCTTCTCCAACACCACACTTCAAAAGCATCTATTCTTCGGCGCTCAGCTTTCTTCACAGTCCAACTTCCACATCCATACATGACCACTGGAAAAACCATAGCCTTGACTAGATGGACCTTTGCTGACAAAGTAATGTCTCTGTTTTGCAATATGCTATCTAGGTTGGTCATAACTTTTGTTCCAAGGAGTAAGCGTGTTTTAATTTCATGGCTGCAGTCACCATCTGCAGTGATTTTGGAGCCCAAAAAGATAAAGTCTGACACTGTTTCCACTGTTTCCCCATCTGTTTCCCATGAAGTAAAGGGACCAGATGCCATGATCTTCATTTTCTGAATTTACTTAAATTTAGAGGTAGATTATAGATGGAAATCGGAGAAAGCAGTGGCAACCCACTCCAGTACTCTTGCCTGGAAATTCCATGGATGGAGGAGCCTGGTGGGCTGCAGTCCATGGGGTCGCTAAGAGTCGGACATGACTGATTTCACTTTCACTTTTCACTTTCATGCATTGGAGAAGGAAATGGCAACCCACTCCAGTGTTCTTGCCTGGAGAATCCCAGGGACAGGGGAGCCTGGTGGGCTGCTGCCTATGGGGTTGCACAGAGTTGGACATGACTGAAGCGACTTAGCAGCAGCAGCAGCAGCATAGATGGAAATCTAAAACATTTCTTTTTTAATATAAATTTATTTATTCTAATTGGAGAATTGGTAGATGTCCATCAGCAGATGAATGGATAAGAAAGCTGTGGTGCATATACATTTCTTTTATAATATATGAATTTATGGTGGCTCAGAGGTTAAAGCGTCTGACTGCAATACGGGAGACCTGGATTTGATCCATGGGTCAGGAAGATCCCTGGGAGAAGAAAATGGGAACCTACTCCAGTACTCTTGCCTGGAGACTCCCATGGAAGGAGGAGCCTGGTGGGCTACAGTACATGGGGCCGCAAAGAGTCAGACAAGACTGACAAATTCACTTTCACTTTCAGATAATGGAGAAAAAACAGGAAAAGGTTATTTCAATTTTATAGAAAGACTTCTAAAGCAATTCATTCGATGAATAAACATCAACATTCTAACTCTAAAAATTGCTGTTATAATTTTACAAATAAAATAGAACTCTGAAATAGGTTAGCTGCTATAACTGTTATTTAAGGACACTCAATATATCAAAATACGAAAGAATGCCTACTATATTCAGGACACTGTTGGACATATAAGAGTGAATAATAAATTGTTTCAGCTTTAAAAGATTGTATTGACTCTTTTTTCTATCTCCAAAGTACATTTGTCCATTTTCCTCTCCATCCATTTCTCTATCCACAGCCCTCACATAAAAATATGTAATGGCTTTCTAATGGTTTCACTGTTTCTCTAAAGCTTTTTCTCCACCACAGTAATCTTTAAAGTGGGGGGAGATAGGGAGAAATTTGGGTTATGCTCATTCTTCGCCTTAATTTTGTCAATGATTTTGCATTATTTTTAAACTAAAATCCAATCACCATCCTGTTACCCATAGAGGTACCAATATTCTGGGTTTTGCCTTCTCAAAATTAATCTCTTAACATAGTTTTTATTTCTTCCATGTGGAAAATCCATTCATGGGTCATTTTACTCTGCTGTCACATGATACAAAATGGCTTAATCATACCAATTCTGCTTAGGTAAATTTTAAGAAGATAATAAATGTAAACCTACAGGTTTTTATTGTCTATCTACTATTTGGGAAGGTGAAGGGGAGCCATGGTAGCCAACAACATAATTGGGATCAGAAGATATATAATACTTCTATTTATGTCTTTCTTTACTGTGGAATCTTCAGCAAGTAATTTAGGCAATAGAATGCTTAGTTTCATTATTTTAAAAATAAAATATCACTAAGATGTATTCCAAAGGATTAATGTGGAAGTAAAAGATATCAGTTAGAAAATTTAGCAGATGATAAAATAAGTGACCAAATAGGCACTGGCAAAAAGTTTCACAGATGTAAAATATGCTAACCCTCTGAAAAGTGAAGTCGCTCAGTAGTGTCCAACTTTTTGCAACCCCAGGCTCCTCTGTCCATGGAATTTTCCAGGCAAGAGTACTGGAGGGGGTTGCCATTTCCTTCTTCAACTAACCATCTAGTGGCAGATAAAAATCCATGAAATATTTATCCCAGTTTATAATAGCTGAAAGATTACATTGAAAATAAATGTCTATATGTTAATATATAGAAAATATGATAGATAACTAGTAGGAACCTACTATATAGCACAGGGTGCTCTGCTCAATAGTCTGTAATGGCCCATAAGGGAAAATAACCTAAAAAAAGAGGGAATATATGTATATGTATAACAGATTCAATGTGCTGTACACCAGAAACTTAATACAATATTGTAAATCATCTATACTCCAATAAAAAAATTAAAGTATGAGTTCCATAAACAACAAGGATTTACCATATAGCACAGAGAACTACATCAATATCTCATAATAACCTATAATGCAAAATAATCTGAAATATACATATATATGTATAACTGAATCACTTTGCTGTATGCCTGAAACTAACACAATATTGTAAATCAGCTATACTTCAATTTTTACAAAAGTATGCGTGTTCTTCAGTTCATTCACTTAGTTCTGTCTGAATCTTTGCAACCCCATGGACTGAAGCATGCCAGGCCTCCCTGTCCATCACCAACAACCGGAGGTCACTCAAACTCATGTCCATTGAGTCGATGATGTCATTCAACCATCTCATCCTTTGCCGTCCCCTTCTCCTCCTTCCTTCAATCTTTCCATAGTCCATGGAATTCTCCAGGCTAGAATACTGGAGTGGGTAGCCTTTCCCTTCTCCAAGGGATCTTCCCAACCCAGGGATCAAACTCATGTCTCTCGCATTGCAGGCGGATTCTCTACCAGCTGAGCCACAAGGGAAGCCCATGTTCCTCTATACCTTGTAAATTAAAACAACTAAAATAACACAACATTTTGCTCAAAAGAAATTTCTACAAATGTTCTCATGGCATCTTGTTATATATTACTATTGCACAGAGAAAAAGAGTAAATGAAGGAAAAACAGAAAACACAAACAGGAAGAAAAGAAACATTTGTAAATATGCTCTTGGGATAGATAAGGGTAACCTAATCTAAAATAGATGTTCAATAAATCTGTAGCGCTTAAAGTATAAGTTTATCTTATCCTCATATTATTAGCAACACCTCTTTTGACTTAGTAGACACAGACAGCTTAAAAAATTAATTGTATTGTCAAAGTTACTCATTGAGATGCTCATTTCCTTTTCAATTGTCCAGGAAAAAGTTACAGATTTGTTTTAATCCATCCATTTTGAAAACAAACTATTACTGCACTCTATTTTTGAGAGGATAAAAATAATGACAGTGTTCTGATTGAATATCTTTATTGGTGTTTTTAATATGAAATTATTATTTCATCATCTTTCTCTAACTGTGAAATGATAGTAACTGATATTGAGCAAAATGAATATTTAAAAGCAATATCTTTTCTACAATGCACCATGCCATAATTTAACAGTTATGGTTTTATCATTGAATAAGCTGAAAATATACTCATTCAATATAGGGCAATGAAAATTTTTAGAATTTGTTTTTATTTTGCTAATAGGCCTTCCAAAAATGAATTCTGTTCCTCTGAAGATGATATTGTGAAGGAATATGGCCACATTCATTCTTATTATACTTGTTAGAATTGTGTAAGCAATACCATTTAACAAATTTATACAATTTAAGATCAGCATCTTGTTCCTCATTTGAATTTCAATATGGTCAAATGAAGAATGGTTTAATAATGACCAGATACTAATCAAATGATTTTTCATGAAAATAATTGGACTATTTGGAAAGTTAAAACCCTGAGATCAATTTTGTATGTCTCAAGATGTATTTATGTATCTTTAAGAACCATATAGACATGGTCTGCACAGCAAAAATAATTATTCTACAGATTTGTTATTTCTATTATGTTAGCAATCATACAATAGATGGGTAACAGGCAGAAATAAGATTATAACTTTTGTTTTTCATCTAATTCTGTTGGCTTATACTTTCCAAACAATGTTTAAAAAATACAGGCAAAAGCAGGCGTCAATGCTATATTTACTGGTGATCTTTCTAGTATTTCATTATATAGGGTCCAGAAGCCACGGAAAGTGAAGTATCTAATGCACTAAATGGTATACAAATGAGGCCACTTCTCATTTCTACCTCTAGTTCAATGTTTTGTTTATTTAGACTCAGGTCTTCATTCAGTCTAGTCAAGGCTATGGTTTTTCCTGTGGTCATGTATGGATGTGAGAGTTGGACTGTGAAGAAAGCTGAGCGCCGAAGAATTGATGCTTTTGAAGTGTGGTGTTGGAGAAGACTCTTGAGAGTCCCTTGGACTGCAAGGAGATCCAACCAGTCCATTCTGAGGGAGATCAGCCCTTGGATTTCTTTGGAAGGAATGATGCTAAAGCTGAAACTCCAGTACTTTGGCCACTTCATGGGAAGAGTTGACTCATTGGAAAAGACCTGGATGCTGGGAGGGATTGGGGGCAGGAGGAGAAGGGGACGACAGAGGATGAGATGGCTGGATGGCATCATGGACTCAATGGACGTGAGTCTGAGTGAACTCCAGGAGTTGGTGATGGACAGGGAGGCTTGGCGTGCTGCAATTCATGGGGTTGCAAAGAGTCGGGCATGACTGCGTGAGCGACTGAACTGAACTGAACTGAACTGAACTTCATCCTGTATTTGACCTCACCAACAAGCAAAGATATACAGTTCATCCAGGAAGGAGTTCTAAGAGAAAGCTTGTAACTCAACACAACTCCTCCAAACAAACATAGACAATTCCTTTCCATATGTTTCAAATAGGACCACCCTATCGTTTAGAAATTCATGTTGAGCTTACAGCGCCTGGTAAATTTTCAGGTAGAAACTTCACTGTGTGGTATCCTCAACTCTGCCTCTGTGGATCTGCACCATCTGCGGGACAACATGCATCAGTTTAACCAATATCTCAATACCTTCTGTTCAGAGCAGTCCTCCTTCCAAAGAATGTATTTCCAATTTTATACATGCTGTCTGGAGACAATATTATATCCAGAAGAAGGGACTTCTTTCACAGAAACACTGTTTTTGGCCAACTGGAAAAATGTTTTAAAACTATCTTGCAGACTGCCATGCCAATGGCCACCTACTCCCCTTATTGAGCCGTTCTCAGTGACAGAAAGAGTAGATTCTCTGAAACAGAGGCAAGGGGCATTTCTACACCTTAAAGCATGTCTGAATCTAGCTCTGATTCTAACTTTGCCGCCTCTATGGTTGTCATTTATTCTTAGACCAAAGTAACTCCTGAATGGGTATTATACAGATCTAAATATTATAGTTCATAGGTTTTGAAAATGTTTGTAGATTCTGAAAAATTAGGAAATAAAGCAGGTCTATAAGAAAGTTTGAATTTTTATTAGAAGTTTGTGTTAGCTAATGTTGAATGAATCATACTAGAGAAAGTTATAAATCATAATAGAGAAAGTGCAGCTGAGGAAAATAGTCTGTGAAAATATTTATTGTACAAGGCCATTCTATTCCATTAATGTATCATGCAGGTGAGTACGAATTTGGATGCCAGTTCTGCCTAAGGATAAATACTCTATCTGACATTTTGATGCGACTAGGACATTTCTCTTATCTTAATTATAATGATTATTATCTGGTTCTACAGTGTCAACAAAATAACCAGCTTTGGGATTTTGCCTGTTGCTGTATTTGCCAGACTTCACTATAAATCTCCTCTGTAGCTGTCTCGTTGTATTTGGACTGTGAATGCCTTGTCATTCCTGCATCCTGACTGAAAAAACATTAATCACCTAAATTAGAAAATAAATACGTTCAGCTATAAAACTCAGAAAGGCTCTTATGGTATACGTGCAAAACTGGCACAGTGGTACAATAAAATTAGTGCTTTGTTTCTTTAGAGACAAATAGTGAATAATGATTAAACAAATACACATTATGGGTAAAAAAAATTCAGTATATAAAAGTGAGAATTATAAAATATGATCTATTCTCAAATCCAAAAATTTTGCAAGAAAATTTCATTCCTTCTCAGAAATTGAATATTGGTTGTTGAAATACATTCATTACACTCTTGTGAATCCTCATCCAACATTTTTTAAAAATTATAAAATTTTCTATAATGACATACAAAAATTTAACACAAAGGTGATACTTTTGGATACATGCTTTTACAAATAAGAAATGATAATTATTACATTTTATTATGCTTTAAGTCCTAACTCTAAGCACTGCTCTGAGAAATCTATCTGCACTGCTAATTTTATAATTTAAAAAAAATAGGATTTGAATGCTATGTTTTAAAATTTTTATTTTGAATTGGGGTATAAATAATTATAATATTGTAATAGTTTCAGGTGAACAATGAGGGGACTCAGCCATACATATACATGTACCGATTCTCCCCTAAACTCCCCTCCCATCCAGGCTACCACATAACATTAAGGAAATGCATGCTATTGATATGGGGCCTCCCTGGTGGCTCAGCAGTAAAGAATCAGCCTGCCAACGCAGAAGTGGTGGGTTTGATCCCTGAGCTGGGAAGATCCCCTGGAGGAGGAAAATGACAACCCACTCCAGTATTCTTGCTGGGGAAATCCTGTGGACAGAGGCAGAGTCAGACACAACTGAATGACTAAACCGTAATAACAGTGCTATTGATATATAGTTAAAATGAGGGAAACAAATGATTAACTATTGGGTTGAGCCATATGATATTGTTATAAATTTTAAAAATCTACTGGGGGTTTCAGGTTGGTGAAAGTGAAAAGAAAGTGAAGTCGCTCAGTAGTGTCCGACTGTTTTGCAGCTCCATGGACTGTAGCCTGCCAGGCTCCTCCATCCATGGGATTTTCCAGACAAGAGTACTGGAGTGGCTTGCCATTTCCTTCTTTAGGAGATCTTCCCAACCCAGGGATTGAACCTGTGTCTCCCGCATTGTAGGCAAATGCTTTATCATCTAAGCCACCAGATGCAAACTATTACATAGAATGGATAAACAACACGGTCCTAATGTAGAGCACAGGGAACTCTCTTTGATATCCTATAATAAACCACAATGGAAAGAATATTTAGGCCTCCTGGTGGCTCAGAAGGTAAAGCGTCTGACTGCAGTGCAGGAGACATGGGTTCGATCCCTAGGTTGGGAAGATCCCCTGGAGAAGGAAATGGCAACCCACTCCAGTACTCTTGCCTGGAAAATTCCATGGACTAAGGAGCCTGGTAGGCTACAGTCCATGGGGTTGCAAAGAGTTGGACATGACTAAGTGACTTCACATACATACATACATACATACATACATACATATATATGTATAACTGAGTCTTTTGGCTGTACAGCAGTGATCGGCACAACAATGTAAATCAACTACCAGTTCAGTTCAGTCACTCAGTTGTGTCTGACTCTTTGTGACCCCATGGACTGCAGCACACCAGGCTCTCTGGTCCATCACCAACTCTGGAGCTTTCTCAAACTCATGTCCATTGAGTCAGTGATGCCATTCAACCATTTCATCCTCTATTGTCCTTTTCTCCTCCTGCCTTCAATCTTCCCTAGCATCAGGGACTTTTCCAGTGAGTCAGTTCTTCTCATCAGGTGGCCAAAGTATTGGAGTTTCAGCTTCAGCATCAATCCGTCCAATGAATATTCAGGACTGATTTCCTTTGGGATGGACTGATTTGATCTTCTTGCTGTCCAAGGGATCATCTCCAACACCACAGTTCAAAAACATCAATTCTTTGGTGCTCAGCTTTCTTTATAGTCCAACTGTCACATCCATACATGACCACTGGAAAAACAATAGCTTTGACTACATGGACCTATGTTGGCAAAGTAATGTCTCTGCTTTTTAATATGCTGTCTAGGTTGGTCATAGCTTTCCTTCCAAAGAGTAAGCATCTTTCAATTTCATGGCTGCAGTCACCATCTGCAGTGATTTTGGAGCCCAAGAAGATAGTTAGTCACTGTTTCCATTGTTTCCCTATCTATTTGCCATGAAGTGATGGGACCTGATGCCATGATTCTCATTTGCTGAATGTTGAGTTTTAAGCCAGTTTTTTCACTCTCCTGGAGGCTCTTTAGTTCTTTGCTTTATGCCATCAGGGTGGTGTCATCTGCATATCTGAGGTTATTGATATTTCTCCTGGCAATCTTGATTCCAGCTTGTGCTTCACCCAGTCTGTCATTTCACATGATGTATTTGGCATATAAGTTAAATAAGCAAGGTGACAATATACAGCCTTGATGTACTCCTTTCCCATTTTGGAACCAGTCTGTTGTTCCCTGTGTGCTTCTAACCGTTTCTTCTTGACCTGCATACAGATTTCTCAGGAGGCAGGTAAGGTGGTCTGGTATTCCTATCTCTTTAATAATTTTCCACAGTTTGTTGTGATCTACACAGTCAAAGGCTTTAGCATAGTCAATGAAGAAGTAGATATTCTTCTGGAACTCTCTTGTTTTTCCTATGATCCAGTGGATGATAGCAATTTGATCTCTGGTTCCTCTGCCTTTTCTAAATCCAACTTGAACATCTGAAAGTTCTTGGTTCACATACCATTGATGCCTGCTTGGAGAATTTTGAGCATTAATATGCTAGCATGTGAGATGAGTGCAATTATGCAGTAGTTTGAACATTCTCTGGCATTGTCTCTTTCTGTGATTAGAAGGAAAACTGACCTTTTCCAGTCCTGTGGCCACTGCTGAGTTTTCCAAATTAGCTGGCATATCTAGTGCAGCATTTTCACAGCATCATTTTTAGGATTTTAAATATTTCAGCTGGAATTCCATCAACTTTACTTCAATAAATAATAAATCAACTATACTTCATTAAACCTAAAAATCTAAATAATATAATTTTCTGTGGCTCAATCTAATGTAGGCATCAAGAATAGCCAGGCTGCAAGTGATACACTCAGGATGCTGACATGGACAACCCATCTCCTGACCAGGGCCAATCCTTCTAAAATTAAGGCTGTGCCCTTAAAATTAAGGCTGTGCCCTTAAAATTAAGGCTGTCCCCTTCTTATCTTGGGTACACTCTGGAGCAACCTTCTGAAATATCTTTAAATTCTTCTCTGCCTTCTTTCAAAAACTCCTTTGACTTTGAAAATAGTTTCACAAATATTTACTGAATATCTACAGGTTATAGAAATTATATGAAAGCTCGTTAGACTTTCAGATCATACAGACTTTAATTTTAATTTTTTCTCTGCCACAGGTCTTTGGAAAAATTATACTTTTTATTTAAAATTTATTGACTATAAATTGAGAATGAAAATGCCTATTTTGAAGGGCTCTGATAATAATTAAAATTTATAGAGAAAATAGAAGAAAGAGTGAAAGCTCATTTTATGAGACTATTATAATCATAATATTAATACTAGATAGTGTTAGTTGCTCAGTCGTGCCCGACTCTGTGAGTCCATGGACTGCAGCCTGCCACACTCCTCTGCCCATGTGGTTTCCTAGACATACTGGGGTTGGGATTCCCACTCCAGGAAATTCCCTTCTCCAGGAAATTTTTCCAACCCAGGGATTGGACCCAGGTCTCCTGTATTACAGGCATATTCTTTATCGTCTGAACCAACAGACAATACCAGATAAATACGGTACAAAGAAAAAAACATTATAGACCCATCTTACCTTTGAACTATAATCAAAAATCATAAATAAAATTTTAATATTTATTAATAATTAAATAAATTGATTAAAATATTAAATATTACATGACTAAATCCACCAATCTTCTAAAAATATTACATTAGAATCAAATAGCCTTACTTTTTTTTTTTAGTGTTTTATTTTATTTTATTTTATTTTATTTTTTTATTTTTTTTTTAAATTTTCAAATCTTTAATTCTTACATGCGTTCCAACATGAACCCCTCCCACCTCCCTCCCACAACATCTCTCTGGTCATCCCATGCACCAGCAAGCTACACCCTACGTCAGACATGGATCATTCTTACATGACAGTATATGTTAGAATTCCATTCTCAATCATACTTCTTTTCCTCTGATCAAAGTCTGTATACATCTGTTTTTTTTTGTCTTATAGGTTCATTTTTTTTTATATATTTTTATACTGTATTGGTGTTTTTCTTTCTGCTTGCTTCACTCTGTATAATTGCTCCAGTTTCACCATCTCATCAGAACTGATTCAAATGAATTCTTTTTAATGGCTGAGTAATACTCCATTGTGGATATCTTAACATTAGGATAAATCTATTGGTAATCTACCACATTAATAAGTTAAAAGTAAAAGTCAAATAATTACCTCAACAGAAGTACAAAAACTATTTTAAATGTGCCAACATGTTTATAATGAAAAGTCTTAAAATTAATAATAGAAAAGAATATTAATTTAAAAGTATGTACTAAAAAAAATATGTAAAATATATAAGATGCCCAGAATCAGTACTGTTTAGCATAATACCATTATCTCTGAGCACCGATATTATACATGAAAATCTATAAATGTCTAAATATTGTAAACTAAAATGACTCATTAAATTAAAAAATGACTTTACAGAAATCTACATTCATCAGTTTTTTAATTTACTGACAAAATATTTCTTCAGGGTTTTTAGAAATAAAGTCAACTAAAAAAATTTTATAGTATCCCAGCATGCTGCAGTTCATGGGGTCGCAGAGTTGGACATGACTGAGCGACTGAACTGAACTGATACCATAAATAACAAGTAGAAAATCGTATTAATAATATCAGTTATAAGGATCTTAAAAGATCTGGAAATTCCAAAAGAACATGGAAGATCACACACACACAAACACACACACACAAAGAGGCCACTTATTAACCATTATGCTTTGCATTGGATATCCCATGTAACATTGCAATTTTATATTTTGAAGGATTTTTTTAAACTGTTTATAAAACTTATTTTTTTAAAAAAAGATCCACAAATAGCTACCTTAACCTTAAGAATATTTTTTAAAAGGGATAGAATTTCTAAAGCCATAATAATAAACATTGTATAGTATGGTACACAAATAGAAAGTTATCTAATGGGACAAATACAGAAATGAAAGAATGAACTTTAATTCATTATTAAAATGAATTTACAATTCAAAGACAAAATCTTTGTATAAACTGCTCAAGGCATTGTATTGGGAAACTGACCCATTACATGGAGATAAACCCAAAGCCCTATCTAATACCACATTCCAGAGTGCATCGTAGATTGACAAAAGACCTAATGTGAAAGATAAACTTACAATGCTAAAAGAAAAATGCAAGAAATATCTAGAATCTATGTCATAATTTTTAATAAATTTTCAAATATACAAATCATTAAAAATAGACATTTAAAAATTATAATATTTATAGAAAGTGCAAGAAAATATCTGGTATCTGAATCATAATTTTTTAACAAACTCAAATACACACATCATTAAAAATAGTCCAATTTGATAAAATCACATTTAATTATTTCTGTTCCATTAAAATACCACAGTCAAAATTATAGAGACAATTATAGGCAAAATTACTATACATAGGGCCAAAGGGAAATATAGCGTTCACTGTGCAAAATAAGGACATAGTTATAAAAAAGCAAGTGCAGAAGAGGATTCCTGTTTTTAAAAACACAGTAATATATGAAAATAAGTTCAAAATTATTATCAAGTTCAGTTCAGTTCAGTTCAGTCACTCAGTCATGTCCGATTCTTTGTGACCCCATGAATCACAGCACGCCAGGCCTCCCTGTCCATCACCAACTCCTGGAGTTCACTCAGACTCACGTCCATCAAGTCGGTGATCCAGCCATCTCATCCTCTGTTGTCCCCTTCTCCTCCTGCCCCCAATCCCTCCCAGCATCAGGGTCTTTTCCAATGAGTCATCTCTTCACATGAGGTGGCCAAAGTACTAGAGTTTCAGCTTCAGCATCAGTCCTTCCAATGAACACCCAGGACTGGTCTCCTTTAGAATAGACTGGTTGGATCTCCTTGCAATCCAAGGGACTCTCAAGAGTCTTCTCCAACACCACAGTTCAAAAGCATCAATTCTTCAGTGCTCAGCTTTCTTCACTGTCCAACTCTCACATCCATACATGACCACTGGAAAAACCATAGCCTTGACTAGACGGACCTTTGTTGGCAAAGTAATGTCTCTGCTTTTGAATATGCTATCTAGGTTGGTCATAACTTTCTTTCCAAGGAGTAAGTGTCTTTTAATTTCGTGGCTGCAATCACCATCTGCAGTGATTTTGGAGCCCCCAAAAATAAAGTCTGACACTGCTTCCACTTAACGACTGTTAAATAATTAGACAATGGGATATCATTTTTTACCTATTGGATTCATGAAAGTAAAACACTGGGAAATGTCTAGTGTTTGTATGATGAAAAAATACAGGAATTATTATGATCTGCAGTTTATGGACTCTGGGCAGCCATTCTGAAGAGCAATCTGGACCTACTTGATCAAATTAAATACAAGCATATGTTATAGCACATCAGCTGTACCATGGCATATTTTTCCTCAAGAAATTCCTACACAGAAGCCTAAGAGGATGTGAGTAAGTTGCTTATTGCATAGCTGCCCCTCACCTTGCACTGAAATGGATCTCCATGACTTCTTCTAACCACAGGAATGTAGATAAAAGTGCCATATATCACCTATTGACCTGACTTCTAAACTGCTCGTGGAATTCTCTGGTTGCTATTTCTTTCCTCATTTATAGGACAGATGTAGAAGATCCAGTGAAGTATTTGAAGAACTGCTAGATATAATGAGCCTGCTGCTGCTGCTGCTGCTAAGTCGCTTCAGTCGTGTCCGACCCTGTGCGACCCCATAGACTGCAGCCCACCAGGCTCCCCCGTCCCTGAGATTCTCCAGGCAAGAACACTGGAGTGGGTTGCCATTTCCTTCTCCAATGCATGAAAGTGAAAAGTGAAAGTGAAGGCGCTCAGTCGTGTCCAACCCTTAGTGACCCCATGGACTGCAATCAGGCTCCTCCGTCTATGGGAGTCTCCAGGCAAGAGTACTGGAGTGGGGTGTCATTGCCTTCTCCGAATGAGTCTACTAGATAGACATTAAAGACCTGCTAGATTAAATGACCACTTTGTTGTTGTTCAGTCATCCAGTCACATCCAACTCTTTGCAACCCCATGGACTGCAGCATGTCAGGCCCCCCTGTCCCTCACCATCTCCCGGAGTGTGCCCAGGTTCATGTCCCCTGGAGAGGTGCAAAACCTCTCACTAATAGTCCCCTGGATGGTGGTTATTTTCTGAATCACTAACATTCAGCAGACTATTGTTTCTTCTTTCTAGCCTAGTCTACCTAAAAAATATGGATGAGGGAGGGAAAATCACATTAAAATATAAAGAGATAAAAGCAAGGAAGGCATAAATATTAAATGAAAATACTATTATGCAGATAAACTCATCAGTTCAGTTCAGTTCAGTTCAGTCCTCAGTCGTGTCTGACTCTTTGCGATCCCATGAATTGCAGCACGCCAGGCCCCCCTGTCCATCACCATCTCCCGGAGTTCACTCAGACTCACGTCCATCGAGTCCGTGATGCCATCCACCCATCTCATCCTGGGTCGTCCCCTTCTCCTCCTGCCCCCAATCCCTCCCAGCATCAGAGCATTTTCCAATGAGTCAACTCTTCGCATGAGGTGGCCAAAGTACTGGAGCGTCAGCTTTAGCATCATTCCTTCCAAAGAAATCCTAGGGCTGATCTCCTTCAGAATGGACTGGTTGGATCTCCTTGCAGTCCAAGGGACTCTCAAGAGTCTTCTCCAACACCACACTTCAAAAGCATCAATTCTTCGGTGCTCAGCCTTCTTCACAGTCCAACTCTCACATCCATACATGACCACAGGAAAAACCATAGCCTTGACTAGATGGACCTTAGTCGGCAAAGTAATGTCTCTGCTTTTGAATATACTATCTAGGTTGGTCAACTTTTCTTCCAAGGAGTAAGTGTCTTTTAATTTCATGGCTGCAGTCACCATCTACAGTGATTTTGGAGCCCAAAAAATAGAACAAAGAAATTTTGCCTTACAGGAACCCAGTAACATTATAGAAACTTGGTAACAAATTTGTGTTATAGCTTAAAGAATGATTAAGTTTTAGAGTTTTTGTCACTACAAAGAGTTTTAGTTCCAGGTAACAGCCTTTCTAAAGGATATACAGTAGGTGAATTCATAGTAGAAGGAAGAAATAACAAAAATACTAATATATGTGTGCACTTTAATATAGTAAAGAAATGTGTTTGAAAAACATGACTGATCCAGATCACAGCAAAAATAGTAAAATATTTCAATCCTTTGCTATTTCATTGTTTAGTTTTGCTGTACAATAAACCAAGACATAATTAAACTCGACCATTTTATTCTGTTCCCACTTTAGTAAGGCAGGGATTTGGGAAGGACTTGGCTGATTTGTTCTAATCTGACCTACCTGGGACCAGATGCAGCAGCTTAGGCTGCAGTTCCAGTACACCTTCTTCACTTGTATATCTGGAGCCTTAGTGGTCTTTCTCTCTCTCTTATTATATCCTTCATCCAAGGTCTCCTTACCTGTCTTGGGCTTCAGAAGTATAGTGATTTAGATTTTTCACAAAGCAACTTTCTCTCAAGAGTCAAAAAGTATAATATTATAGACCAGTTAAGAATGTCTCCAGGAAATGGTGCCATATCAAGCCTACTTTATTCGATGGGTCAAAGCTGAAACACATGCTAGATTCAAGTGGCTTAAGAAAGAGACAGGTTCAGATGAGAAATAGCCAAGATCGCGTAGCAAGAGTGCTTGTGATTAGTGAGAGATACCATTCTGTAAGTATCTCTGATAAATATCCATGGCCATTAGTGCAGAAGACATTAAAGGCTTTTCAGGATAGAAATATCTTAATACATGTGTTTTAAGACTAAAATCTGTGATCAGCTGTGACAAAGAGGCTAGTGGCAAAATATAGATATAGGGAGGAGAGAGGGGAAATCAGGAGGCCAGAAAGAAGGCAGGCAAATTAAGAGGATATTACAATATATTCCCAGAGAGGGGAATGGCAACCCACTCCAGTATTCTTGCCTGGAAAATCCCATGGACAGAGGGGCCTGGCGGGCTACAGTCCATGTGGTTGCAAGAGTCAGACACAACTTAGCAACTAAACTACCACAATTTCAAGTAGAAGAAGACTGGAGCAAAGACTGCAGTGATTTTAAAAAAAAAAAAAAAAGTGTGAGTACAGGATCTCCTGTATAGGAAAACAAAAAAAAATTTTTTTTCAAAATATTTTTTATAGAGTAAATGTGAAGAGGTTAGAGAAATTAAAGATAATTTACATTTTTTTATAATCTGGATGATTTAAAGAATAGAACTGTTGATTGATGTAGAGACACTTGGGAAAGAAAAAGTTCATTGGATCTGAAGTACTGTTTGAACAAAGTATGTTGCTCTCAAATTGTGCAATTGGAAATGTAGGTCCAAACCTTCTACTTAGGGATGAAAGTCATTGTAAAGGAATGGCAGTTAAAACTCATGAGACTAGATAAAATCACATATCGGTAGGGCAATGAGAAAAAAAGATAAGGCCTAAGGACAAAACATTAACTAACATAACTTTTTCAGCCCCTGCTTTAGAGGAAGGCTTTGAAGTTTTTTAAGTCATACTAATGTTGATTAGTTTGGACATCAATCAGTCCTCGGCTACACAAAGGTTTTAATTCTTATTTACATGGGGCGGCTGCGGCCGGCGCACTAAGCACGGCCAAGAGGAGCTACCCCATGTCCGAGTTCAGGGACAGTGGCCTAGAGTGCCAGGCTGTGATGGCACAGGAACGGCCGAGAGGAGCTAGCCCGCATCTGAGGCCGGGGATGGCACCCGAGGCCAGGGGTGGCTGCCAGGAGGAGCAATCGCACGTCCAAAGAGCGGTGGCTGCAAGGGCCTAAAGGAGCCATCCCATATCAGGAAGGGCGGTGGTGAGGAGATACACCTCATCCAAGGTAAGGAGCAGCGGCTGCGCTTTGCAGGAGCAGCCGTGAAGAGATACCCCATGCCCAAGGTAAGAGAAACCCAAGTAAGATGGTAGGTGTTGCAAGAGGGCATCAGAGGGCAGACACACTGAAACCAAACTCTCAGAAAACTAGTCAATCTAATCACACTAGGACCATAGCCTTGTCTAACTCAATGAAACTAAGCCATGCCCATGGGGCAACCCAAGATGGGTGGGTCATGGTGGAGAGGTCTGACAGAATGTGGTCCACTGGAGAAGGGAATGGCAAACCACTTCAGTATTTTTGCCTTGAGCACCCCATGAACAGTATGAAAAGACAAAATGATAGGATACTGAAAGAGGAACTCTCAAGGTCATTAGGTACCCAATATGCTACTGGAGATCAGTGGAGAAATAACTCCAGAAAAAATGAAGGGATGGAGCCAAATCAAAAAACAATACCCAGCTGTGGATATGACTGGTGATAGAAGCAAGGTCTGATGCTGTAAAGAGCAATATTGCATAGGAACCTGGAATGTCAGGTCCATGACTCAGGGCAAATTGGAAGTGGTCAAACAAGAGATAGCAAGAGTGAACATCAATATTCTAGGAATCAGCGAACTATTATGGACTGGAATGGGTGAATTTAACTCAGATGACCATTATATCTACTACTGCGGGCAGGAATCCCTCAGAAGAAATGGAGTAGCCATCATGGTCAACAAAAGAGTCCGAAATGCAGTACTTGAATGCAATCTCAAAAATGACAGAATGATCTCTGTTCGTCTCCAAGGCAAAGTACTCAATGTCACGGAAATCCAACCAGCAATGCTGAAGAAGCTGAAGTTGAATGGTTCTATGAAGACCTACAAGACCTTTTATAATTAATACCTAAAAAAGATATCCTTTTCATTATAGGGGACTGGAATGCAAAAGTAGGAAGTCAAGAAACATCTGGAGTAACAGGCAAATTTGGCCTTGGAATGTGGAATGAAGCAAGGTAAAGACTAAAATAGAGTTTTGCCAAGAAAATGCACTGGTCATAGCAAACACCCTCTTCCAACAACACAAGAGAAGACTCTACACATGGACATCACCAGATGGTAAACACCAAAATCAGACTGATTATATTCTTTGCAGCCAAAGATGGAGAAGCTCTATACAGTCAACAAAAACAAGACCAGGAGCTGACTGTGGCTCATATCATGAACTCCTTATTACCAAATTCAGACTCAAATTGAAGAAAGTAGGGAAAACCACTAGACCATTCAGGTATGACCTAAATCAAATCCCTTATGATTATACAGTGGAAGTGAGAAATAGATTTAAGGGCCTAGATCTGATAGAGTGCCTGATGAACTATGGAATGAGGTTGGTGACATTGTACAGGAGACAGGGATGAAGACCATACCCATGGAAAAGAAATGCAAAAAAGCCAAATGGCTGTCTGGGGAGGCCTTACAAATAGCTGTGAAAAGAAGAGAGGCAAAAAGCAAAGCAGAAAAGAAAAGATATAAGCATCTGAATGCAGAATTCCAAAGAATAGCACAAAGAGATAAGAAAGCCTTCTTCAGCGATCAATGCGAAGAAATAGAGGAAAACAACAGAATGGGAAAGACTAGAGATCTCTTCAAGAAAATTAGAGATACCAAGGAAACATTTCATGCAAAGATGGGCTTGATAAAGGAGAGAAATGGTCTGGACCTAACAGAAGCAGAAGATATTAAGAAGAGGTGGCAAGAATACACAGAAGAACTGTACAAAAAAGATCTCCACTACCCAGATAATCATGATGGTGTGCTCACTCATCTAGAGCCAGACATCCTGGAATGTGAAGTCAAGTGGACCTTAGAAAGCATCACTACAAACAAAGCTGGTGGAGGTGATGGCATTCCAGTGAAGCTATTTCAAATCCTGAAAGATGATGCTGTCAAAGTGTTGTAGTCAATATGCCAGCAAATTTGGAAAAGTCAGCAGTGGCCACAGGACTGGAAAAGGTCAGTTTTCATTCCAATCCCAAAGAAAGGCAATGCAAAAGAATGCTCAAACTACTGCACTATTACACTCATCTCACACACTAGTAAAGTAATGCTCAAAATTCTCCAAGCCAGGCTTCAGCAATACATGAACCGTGAAATCCCTGATGTTCAAGCTGGTTTTAGAAAAAGCAGAGGAACCAGAGATCAAATTGCCAATATCTGCTGGATCATGGAAAAAGCAAGAGAGTTCCAGAAAAACATCTACTTCTGCTTTATTGACTATGCCAAAGCCTTTGACTGTGAGGATCACAATAAACTGTGGAAAATTCTGAAAGAGATGGGAATACCAGACCACCTGACCTGCCTCTTGAGAAATCTGTGTGCAGATCAGCAAGCAACAGTTAGAACTGGACATGTAACAACAGACTGGTTCCAAATAGGAAAAGGAGTACGTCAAGGCTGTATATTGTCAGCCTGCTTATTTAACTTCTATGCGGAGTACATCATGAGAAAGGCTGGACTGGAAGAAACACAAGCTGGAATCAAGATTGCCGGGAGAAATATCAATAACCTCAGATATGCAGATGACACCACCCTTATGGCAGAAAGTGAAGAGGAACACAAAAGCCTCTTGATGAAAGTGAAAGAGGAGAGTGAAAAAGTTGTCTTAAAGCTCAACATTCAGAAAACGAAGATCATGGCATCCAGTCCCATCACTTCATGGGAAATAAACGGGTAAACAGTGGAAATAGTGTCAGACTTTATTTTTGGGGGCTCCAAAATCACTGCAGATGGTGACTGCAGCCATGAAATTAAAAGACGCTTCCTCTTGGAAGAAAAGTTGACCAACCTAGATAGTATATTCAAAAGCAGAGACATTTCTTTGCTGACTAAGGTCCGTCTAGTCAAGGCTATGGCTTTTCCAGTAGTCATGTATGGATGTGAGAGTTGGACTGTGAAGAAGGCTGAGCGCCGAAGAATTGATGCTTTTGAACTGTGGTGTTGGAGAAGACTCTTGAGAGTCCCTTGGACTGCAAGGAGTTCCAACCAGTCCATTCTGAAGATCAGCCCTGGGATTACTTTGGAAGGAATGATGCTAAAGCTGAAACTCCAGTACTTTGGCCACCTCATGCAAAGAGTTGACTCATTGGAAAAGACTTCGACGCTGGGAGGGATTGGGGGCAGGAGGAGAAGGGGACAACAGAGGATGAGATGGCTGGATGGCATCACTGACTCAGTGGATGGGAATCTGAGTGAACTCCAGGAGTTGGTGATGGACAGGGAGGCCTGGCGTGCTGAGATTAACGGGTCGCAAAGAGTCGGTCACGACTGAGTGACTGAACTGAACTGAACTGAAGGTATTTTCATGTAAAGTTATTTCTAAATTTTCTCAAATAACTTTGCAAACGTACCATTCAAAGGCCATCATTTCTGAATCCAAGGTCTTGTTTTGCTTTAGAAGATTGATATTGGAACATCCTTACCTGGAAATTTTCAACTGAATGTTGTACCATTTGTTTGAATTACAACAACTAGAAATAAAGCATTTCAGAAAAAAAAAAAAAAAAAAAAAAACCCTGCAAGAAAAGAGTTGAGAATCCAGATTTTTCTATTATGATCCATGAAAACCCAGAAAAAATATTCAAAACTTATCATGAAAGTTATAAGTGGTATGCTCTTGAGGCTTTTTATGTGGAAGATTGTCAGGGTTTCAACTTTGTTTCATGAATCAAGGAAAACTTACTTTAACTTTACTTGGATTATTGTTTTTTGCATATTACTCTTAAAGTTGACTTTTTAAGGATTTTTATCATCCTTTAATATGTATTCCCAAGAGTTATTATAATTTGCTTGTAAGTCAGTGTCATAAGAAGTGGAACTTTCCAGCAGATGTATTAAAGTATTTTATTAATATATTTTCTTTTATGTTTGTTTTAATCATTTTGATTACAGCTTAGTTAATGCCTATTTCAAATATAGTAAATTAAGCATTTCCACCAACAGAAAGTAAATTGTGTATATAATCTAGAAGTGATTTGTATAAATTTCAGACCTCTGAGTGAAGATCAGATAAACAATATGAAGTAAATGCATTTTTATGGTAAAAAATAGTTTCTCAGAATTTCCTAGAGTTGCAGGATTTATTGTTAAAAGTGCTTAATGTGCATTGTACATCAGGGATTTGATGACAGGAAAGATGGAAAGGTTTTAGTGAAGTCATTATGGCAGGAACATTGATAAAATGTGATGACATATAGCTATTTAAATAATGCATTGGAGAATATAAATTAAAGTAAAAACATTTCAATCATGTTACTAATGGAAGTATGGTGACCAAGTAGTAATTCTCGCTCAAGATATCTAATTGAACATGCTGCATGCTCCTTCCAAAATGTAAAAATGAAAACAAATTAATCACAGCATGGGAAAGAAACCAATGCCAGTAGCAAAGAATGAAAAGGATCTATTTTACAAGACATTTTCTCAATGAAGACTTTAAAATTAAAGTATATTTTTCTTAGGAGTCAAATCGTTGAGTCAGGATAACTTCACATTAAATTACCTAAGTAGCTGCCAAAATATTTTTACAAAATATGTATGAGTCCCAGTTACTCTATAGCCTTAACAACACTTGCTACCACCAGTCTTTTTTAAATTTAGGGACTCTAATGAGTGTGTCAAAGCATTTCACTTTAGCTTTAATTTTTGTTTCTCCAAAGAATAATGAAGCTATTCACTTTTTACATGGTAATACCCATTTTAATATCATTTTTATGAAATGTGAACAAACTTTATCCATTTGAATCATGTGTCTTTTCTTATTGAATTATGAGTTATTATATGTTGATAGAAATGCTTTTATATATGTGTATAATCAATAATATAAAATTAACATACACATAAAAGTAATTTAAATATAGAGTACCGTAAGTATATAATGAATATTAAATGTATACTGTGAAAAGAAAGTGAAGGTTAGTCACTCAGTCGTGTCCAACTCTTTGTGATCCCATGGACTGTAGCCCACCAGGCTCCTCTGTCCATGGGATTCTTTAGGCAAGAGTACTGTGTGGGTTGCCATATCCTTCTCCAGGTGATCTTCCCAAACCAGGGATAGAACCCAGGTCTCCCACATTGCAGGCAAACTCTTTACTGACTGAGCCACCAGGGAAATCAAATATATATTATAATGAATATCAATCATATAAAATAGCTTATGAAAATATGAAATGTGAAATATATGTGCATTTTTCATATTTTCAAACAGAAAATATTTTAGCTTGATAAAGTTCAATGTAATCTTTTTTTATCATTAGTGTTTTGGTGCCCCGTTTATGAAAACTTTGTCATAAGGTCACATATATTATCTATTATGAGATATAGACATCTTTCTTTTTAAAGATATACTCCTCTTTAAGTTAATTTTCATGTATGGTGTGAAATAGGAGTTCAGGCTTGTTTTTCATATATCAATATCCAGATATTCAGGCATAATTTATCAAAAGATTACCCTTTCTTTATTTAATTCTTTTGGTAACTTTGTCAAAAATCAAATGTGAATATATGTGAAGACCTACTTCTGAACTCCTATCCTGTTCCATCACTCTATATGTCTGTTCTTACAGTTATACCAAAACGTGTTGATTATTTTAGCATTACAGGAAATCTTGAAAGCACATAGTTTGAATCTCTAAACTTATTTTTCCAAAAACTTTTAGTTATTTGACACTACTTGCATTGCCACCATGTTTTACAATCACCTGGCAAATTTCCATTAAAAATCTGATCTCTGGATCAGTTTAAAGACAACAAACATCTTAGGAGGGCTTCCCTAGTACCTCAGCAGTAAAGAATCTACCTGCAACTCAGGAGACCCAGGTTCTGTCCCTGAGTTGGGAAGATCCCCTGGAGGAGGCCCTGGCAACCCACTCCAGGATTCTTGCCTGGAGTTTCCCATGGGCAGAGGAGCTTCTCAGGCTACAGTCCATGGGGTCACAAAGAGTCAGACATGACTGAGGTGACTTAGTTCACACGCACTAGAGGGAATGCACCCTTCTCAGTTTGTAAATACACAATAATAATATGTTCTATTATCACGAATGTCGAATTTGACTACTTGCTAAAATGGCTCTAGTTTTTGGTTATGTAGTTTTCTTCATATTGACTCCTGTGCCCTTTAGACACATTTTCATCATTTTTGGAACACAGTTGTTTCTCTGACTCTTCCCTAGAGTTAAGTATTTTCTCCACAGACTTCTAGTTCTTTTATTAGAGATTAGCACTGGGCATTATGTGTGTTCATTGCTACTGAGTTTTCAGGCCTTCAAGGCCCCCTCAGTCAACAGAACTAGGAAATACATGTGTATATATTTACATTATCATGTACATTATGTACATAATATATATCTACATTTATAGACCTTGTGTTTCTATGAATATTTCCAATTACATTTCAACACACAGGATTCATTGCAGCCTCCCCTTGTTCTATATGTGTTACTATTTCTGTGACAGTAAAGAACATGGTTCTCATTGTCTATAATATTTTTACATATCTCTTCAATCCTAATATATAAAGAAAATAATATTAGAACTCCTAGCCTATATCTCTGTGAAAAATAAGTTTAATAACTAGACTATATTTTACAGTTATTTCGTCTTTAGTGTTGTAGTTTAAAGTCAAACTATTTTACATATTTCTTAGCCTTGTTCTATTCTTTACCAGTCCTTTCAATGTGTGCAGTATTTGTCTGCAATACAGTATTATATTTGAAATAATTGAGGCTGCTGCTCAATATTCAGATTCCATTGTTTTATAAGAAAAGTTTGTTGTTGTTCAGTTGTATCTGACTCTCTGAGACCCCATGGACTGCAGCACGTCAGGATTCCCTGTCCTTCGCCATCTCCCGGAGATTGCTCAAATTCATGTCCTTTGAGTCAAAGATACTGTTGAAGCATCTCATCTTCTGAATCAAACTTCTCCTATTGCTCTCAATCTTTCCCCAAATCAGGGTCTTTTCAAATGGGCCGGCTCTTCATATCAGGTGGCCAAAGTATTGGAGCTTCAGATTCAGCATCAGTATTTCCAATGAATATTCACAGTTGATTTCCTTTAATAGAGACCTCCTTGCTGTTCAAGTGTTTCTCAAGAGTCTTCTCCAGCACCACCATTCAAAGGCATCATTTCTTTGGTGCTCAGGCTTCTTTATGGCCCATCTCTCACATCTATACATGACTACTGAAAACACCGTAGCTTTAACTAGATGAACATTTGTGGCAAAGCGATGTCTCTGCTTTTCAATATGCTGTCTGGGTGTGTCGTAACTTTCCTTCCAAGGAGCAAGCATCTTTTAGTTTCATGGCTTCAGTCACCCTCTGAAGTGATTTGGGTGCCCAAGAAAATAAAGGCTGTCACTGTTTCAATTGTTTCCCCATTTATTTGACATGAAGTGACAGGACCAGGTGCCATGATCTTTGCTTTTTGAATGTTGCATTTTAAGCCAGATTTTTCACTCTCCTCTTTTACCTTCATAAAGAGTCTCTTTTGTTCCTCTCCACTTTCTGCCATTAGGGTGATGTCATCTGCATACCTGAGGTTACTGGTATTTCTCCCAGAAATCTTGATTCCAGCTTGTGTTTCATCCAGCCCAGTATTTCACATGGTGTACTGTGCATATAAGGTAAATAAACAGGGTGACAATATACAGCTTTGATGTACTCCTTTCTCACTTTTTAACTAGTCTGTTTTTCTATGTCCAATTCTAACTGCTGTTTCTTGACCTACATACATACAGGTTTCTCAGGAGGCAGGATTTTTTTTGATGTAGCTTTATATCCTGGAAATTGCTCCATTTCAGTTCATAAAGATCTTACTTACAGCTGCATAGAAATCCATTATGTAGATATGTCATAATTTAATAAAACACTATCCAATATGTGAGCATTTATGTTGTTTCAATTATTTGAGATTCTTCAGAATGCTGAAATAAATAACCTTTCACTGAGCATGTGTTTCAGATATTTTTTTCACACTGTATGAAATATATCATCATGGTAGATTTTTAAAAGGACTATCGCTCTGTCAGAAGTAAGTTTATCTGTAGATTTCTTCGCAATTGACAAATTACCCTTCAGAAGGATTGTACTTCCTTGTATTCTAACAAGCAATTTTATGAAATAGTCTATTCCCTCCTACAATATTTGTCATAGTTTTAATTTTTCCAAATATGTTGTTGGCAAGAAATGGTATTTCAATATTGTTTGATACGTATTTCTCTGTGAAAACAAGTTTGGAAATTTTGTCATGTCATCAGTCACAGTTACATAGTTTATTGAATCGTTTTCATGTGCTTTGCTAATTTTCCTCTGTTTTTTGATCCTTTGTTAGACAGTTTTAAGAGTTCCTGTTATGTCAGTGATATTTATCCTCTTTCTGTTCCATATGTTGTAAATATTTTCTCTTAAATTTTTCAGGTAACTTTTGTTTTTGTTTATGATAGGTTTGTTGTTATAGTTGTTTTGCCTTGCAATTTTTATGTCACATGTATAACAGTCTCAAAATCTTTTTATTTGAGTCATAAGGAAAAAAAATCATCCTTGTTTTCTAGTAGTTGTGTAGATTAATGTTTTAATGCTTAGATATCTCATAAATCTAGAATTTATTCTTGTGCATGGTATGAAATATGGAACTTTTTTCCAAATGGCTACCTAGTTGCCCCAATACCATTGATTACAAAGCCCATCTTTGTCTCTATGATTTGAGTTGCTACATTTACTATATGCTAAAATCTCCATATTATTATTGGAAAATTTTCTTTTCTATTTTCTTTTCTACTCCATGGATATACTTGTAACATCAGTCAGCAGTATTACTATTATTTTTAAATCACATAAACACAATATGTAATATATACTATGTATTGTGCATAGTATATATATATCTTAATATATATTTCATAAAAATAAAAGTAATTTTTGAAAGCTAAACCAAACAACCAAAAAAAATGTCAGAGAGAAACTGTTTTTCTAAAATTAGATAAGTATATACTGAAACAGTATTAAGAATATGCTAACAGTGGACTTCTTCCTGTGGTCATTTCTTTCAAACATCTTTGCTTCTAATCTGAAAGAGTGATGTACATTCAATTTCAAAAGAAATTTTCTTTTGTTGCATGATATCATTACTCAGAGCAACAGCAGCTGGTCTTACTGTGCTCACCTGTGCTAAAATTCTGAGCATATGGCAATTTGAACTGCAAGATTTATTTTTTGGACTGGAGCACAATGCACATAAATGGCCTTTTTGAGAATAATAGAGCATTACACTCTCACTTCATTAGCTTTGGTGGAACTAAATTATGTTTTTACCATTCAGTATTAGGGATTAAGGCCATGTCTACACATGCAAACTCAAGTGAAGAAATTAGGCAAACATCTGGACATTCTGAATAAAAAAGAAATGCTATCTGCAACAAATGAATATTCTAAGAGGGCTTCTTGGCAAAATCTACAGGTAACTGCCTTAGTTTTCTATCTGATTTAGTGCTTGTAGCCACAAACTAATAAAATACATTCATGCAGTTGCTTAATTCTGTGTGTCAAATCTTAAATACTGTTTCATGTATTTTTTAATTATCATTGAAATTTTTACTGACATCTATGCCAATTAAAATATACTGAATTTACTGAAATATAGTGAAGGGGAGAAAATACTAAAAATTACTTTGGCATAATATAAATTAAAAATACTTTGTTATTTACAAGCATGTAAATCAACTCAGAGGAGAAAGTCAAATTTGAAAAATCTCTTCAGCCTTTGGGTACATACAACGCAGATGTGTAAGTTAAAAGCAACATACAATAAAATGATATTAACTACTATAAAGTAATTATTAAATATTTTATACATAAGAAATGTGGAAAATTCTTAGAGAGATGGGGGTACCAGACCACTCTACCTGTCTCCTGCCTGTATGTGGGTCAAGAAACAATGATTAGAACTGAACACAGAGCACCAGACTTGTTCAAAATTGGGAAAGGAGTACAAGTACAGTTGTCATCCTGTTTATTTAACTCTTATGCAGAGCACATCATGTGAAATGCCAGGCTGGATGAGTTACAAGCTAAAATCAAGATTGCCAGGAGAAATGTCAACAACCCCAGATATGCATACGATACCTCTCTAAAGGCAGAAAGTGAAGAGGAATTAAAGAGCCTCTTGATGAAAGTGAAAGAGGAGAGTGAAAAAGCTGGCTTGAAATGCAACATTCAAAAAATGAAGATCATGGCATCCAATCCCATCACTTCACAGCAAAGAGAAGGGGAAAGAGTAGAAGCAGTGACAGATTTTATTTAATTGGGCTCCAAAAACATTGTGGTTGGGAACTGCAGCCATGAAATTAAAAGATGCTTGCTCCTTGGAAGAAAAGCTATGACAGACCTAGACAGTATATTAAAAAGCAGAGATCACTTTGCTGACAAAGATCCCTCTAGTCAAAGCTGTGGCTTTTCCAATAGTCATGTATGGATGTGAGATTTAGATCATAGAGAAGACTGAGCACCAAAGAATTGACAGTTTCGAATTGTGCAAACTCTTGAGATTCCCTTGGATAGTAAGGAAATCAAACCAGTCAATCATAAAGGAAATCAACCCTGAATATTCACTGAAAGCACTGACGCTGAAGCTAAATCTTCAATACTTTGGTCAGTTGATGCAAAGAGCTGAATCATTAGAAAAGACCCTGTTGCTGAAAAAGATTGGAGAAGTGGGCAGCAGAGGATGAGATGGTTGGATAATATCACCAACTCAATGGAGATGAATTTGAGCAAATTCTGGGTGATGGTAGAGGACAGAGAAACCTGGTGTGCTGCAGTCCATGGGGTCACAAGCAGTCAAATACAACTTCAGTTCAGTTCAGTTCAGTCACTCAGAGGTGTCCGACTCTTTGCGACCCCATGAATTGCAGCACACCAGGCTTCCCTGTCCGTCACCAACCCCCAAAGTTCACTCAGACTCACGTCCATCGAGTCAGTGATGCCATCCAGCCACCTCATCCTCTGTCGTCCCCTTCTCCTCCTGCCCCCAATCCCTCCCAGCATCAAAGTCTTTTCCAATGAGTCAACTCTTCACATGAGGTGGCCAAAGCACTGGAGTTTCAGCTTTAGCATCATTCCTTCCAAAGAAATCCCAGGGTTGATCTCCTTCAGAACGGACTGGTTGGATCTCCTTGCAGTCCAAGGGACTCTCAAGAGTCTTCTTAGTGAACCAATAATAACAAAATACATAAGAACCAGTGACCACTATTTGACTTTGAAAGACTATATTTATAAATTGAATTTATATTTTTATTTTATAGACACATTGAATAAATTAGAAGATTAGATCGGAGTGGTCAAGCTTTGGAAGGTCAAAATTAAGATACACATAAGAATATCAAAATGGTGTGGTTTATCTCAATTGTATTATTAATGTTAGAATACAGAAAACATTCTCTATAGAAGATAACATGGGCTTTTTGAAACTAAAATATGTTCACATATTTTCTCCAAACACGATATATCCTGTTGTATTAAAAGTACATTGATGTTTGACCAGTGTAAAAAAGTTAATAAACAGAAACCTCAATATATAGAGTTGGGTATTGTATCCAGTGACTATGATGTAGCCAACAGGGAAAAGAAAGACTCTTTCTGGCAAAGACTTAGCCAAAAGAAAAGCCATGCGCTCTTTGTTTCCTATAGCCCTCCCCACTTCCTTTTTCTCTCTAAAAAAAAGCATTCTTTCCCCTTTCCTTGGGGGAACTCTCACATGGCTACCATGGTTTAGAACTCAAATTATAAATCTCTGCACATCCTAAGTAAACTCATCTTCTCTGTAGGGATACCTGGTAACCTGTTTGTTTCAAGTCAACATTAAATTTTTTTTTTATGTTTTTATTATAGTCAGACATACTTTTTTAAAACTTTCATTTTAGAATAATCAAGGATATGCATTATTTTCCACACATTTTTAAAGCATTATATTTTGAGCAAAAATGGATAAAAAGAAAATGTATCTAATTGAGTCTAAGAAACTTAACTGTGTAAGACATACGTGTGTACATTTTAGAATGAATTAATGTTAGCTCAACCATTAGCCTTTTGAAAGTAGTATTCAGGAAAAAGTATTACAACTGATAGTAACACTTTTGCTAGCCAACTAAATAGGTTGAAATAGTTGTCAAGAAGGTTTGCTTGCCACTGCTGAGCCAAAGGAAAAGACAATATTTTCAGTATTGTACTTCTGCCTGTTTAGAAGCAACTGTTTGAATGCAGAGAGAAAGAAGCTGATATTCTAAAGTTACCAGAGTGTTCCACTTGAGCTAGGAATCAAAGCCCACTTTGGTTTGAGGATATTAAAAAAGCACACACACATACACACAGGAAAAATTATCTACTGCTGCATAAAAATTACCCCCAAATTAGGCACTTAAAACAACAATAAACCTTTCTTATTATACAGTTTCCCTGGGACAGGAATTCTGGGACAGCTGAGCTGCGAGAATCTGGCACTGTTTCTATTCTAAGGTTGTTAAAAGATAAAAGATTAACAATTTTTTAAGAGTTCATCTGAGTAAAATTGATTTAAATTGGGTAGCTTTCAATCTCGCAGTTAGAAAGGCGCTTTAGGAGAAGGAAATGGCAACCCACTCCAGTACTCTTGCCTGGAAAACTCCATGGACTGAGGAGCCTGGGGTCGCAAAGAGTCGAGCACAACTGAGCCACTTCACTTCACTTTTTGAGATAAATAGGGGAGGTTTTTATGCATGTGTATAGTCATTCACTTGTGTCCAACTCCTTATGACCCCCGTGGACTATAGCCCACCAGGCTGCTATATCCATGAAATTTTCCAGGCAAGAATACTGGAGTGGGTTGCCATTTTCTCCTCCAAGGGATGTAAACTGTGTCTCTTGCATCTCCTACATTGGCAGGCAGATTCTTTACCACTGCTCCTCCTGGAGAGGTTTGGGGGTCAGTTAAAAACTTCCCTGGTGGCTCAGATGGTAAAGCATATGTCTACAATGTGGGAGACCTGGGTTCGATCCCTGGGTCGGGAAGTTCCCTGGAGAAGGAAATGGCAACCCACTCCAGTACTCTTGCCTAGGAAATCCCATGGACAGAAGAGCCTGGTAGGCTGCAGCCCATGGGGTCACTAAGAGTCGGACACGACTGAGTGACTTCACTTTCACTTTAAAAAAATAAATTAAATAAATGGGCTATGAATTGTTTCTAGGACCACATTTCTATTCTTGTAACTATTAAATTTTTAAGACAGGTACAGGTGTTTCTAATTCCTTTAAAAATTAGGTGGTGACTTGAATGATTTCAGGAGCCTGACACACCCATTCAGAAACATTGTTCTCAGTTTTCATCTTACTATCAAGGAGAATATCTTCAACTAATATAGAAACCAAAAGACAACTATATTTTAGAATGTGAGTCTTGGAACATTTCAGTAAATCTCACAAAGTCTTCAGAATGTTTTTTTCTCTGGTACATAACTTCATTTTAGCTTAGGGAAGAAGGATGGAAAATGGTCCTTCTCAGGTTATGACTATCAGCTTCCAAGGTGGCCAACTTTTGACCATAGAGTTACTTTAAAATATATATATATATATATGTATATATGTGTGTGTGTGTGTATATATCTGTACAAATGTCTTCTCAAGTTTCAGCTGGAAGAAAGCATAGATATTCCAGAAGGTATAAACAATATCTTAGATGCAAGCAGCATCCCCAAAGACAGTGTGAAGATCCAGATCCTCCAAGATCCAGAGCCAATCCCAGAAGGTAATCAAAATAAAGAATGACTAGGACAGTGCTCCTAAGAGCTAGGTCTCCAGTGGGATCTCAGCTGTAGATGAAGTGCAACCCACATTTCTCTCTGACTAAATTTTAGGGCATCCCCAACCTTCCATTTGTCAAGCCAAGATCTCAGAACACAAGCACCTTTCTTTATTTAATTCTTTGGTAACTTTGTCAAAAATCAAATGTGAATATATGTGAAGACCTACTTCTGAACTCCTATCCTGTTCCATCACTCTATATGTCTGTTCTTACAGTTATACCAAAACGTGTTTGATTATTTTAGCATTACAGGAAATCTTGAAAGCACATAGTTTGAATCTCTAAACTTATTTTTCCAAAACTTTTAGTTATTTGACACTACTTGCATTGCCACCATGTTTTACAATCACCTGGCAAATTCCATTAAAAATCTGATCTCTGGATCAGTTTAAAGACAACAAAACTCTTAGGAGGGCTTCCCTAGTACCTCAGCAGTAAAGAATCTACCTGCAACTCAGGAGACCCAGGTCTGTCCCTGAGTTGGGAAGATCCCCTGGAGGAGGCCCTGCAACCCACTCCAGGATTTCTTGCCTGGAGTTTCCCATGGGCAGAGGAGCTATGCTACAGTCCATGGGTCACAAAGAGTCAGACATGACTGAGGTGACTTAGTTCACAGCGCACTAGAGGGAACCTGCACCTTCTCAGTTTGTAAATACACAATAATAATATGTTCTATTATCACGAATGTCGAATTTGACTACTTGCTAAAATGGCTCTAGTTTTTGGTTATGTAGTTTTCTTCATATTGACTCCTGTGCCTTTAGACACATTTTCATCATTTTTGGAACACAGTTGTTTCTCTGACTCTTCCCTAGAGTTAAGTATTTCTCCACAGACTTCTAGTTCTTTTATTAGAGATTAGCACTGGGCATAATGTGTGTTCATTTGCTACTGAGTTTTCAGGCCTTCAAGGCCCCTCAGTCAACAGAACTAGGAATACATGTGTATATATTTACATTATCATGTAATTATGTAATAATATATATCATACATTTATAGACCTTGTGTTTCTATGAATATTTCCAATTACATTTCAACACACAGGATTCATTGCAGCTCCCTTGTTCTATATGTGTTACTATTTCTGTGACAGTAAGAAACATGGTTCTCATTGTCTATAATTTTTTACATATCTCTTCAATCCTAATATATAAAGAAAATAATATTAGAACTCCTAGCCTATATCTCTGTGAAAAAATAAGTTTATAACTAGACTATATTTTACAGTTATTTCGTCTTTAGTGTTGTAGTTTAAAGTCAAACTATTTTACATATATTTCTTAGCCTTGTTCTATTCTTTACCAGTCCTTTCAATCGTGTGCAGTATTTGTCTGCAATACAGTATTATATTTGAAATAATTGAGGCTGCTGCTCAATATTCAGATTCCATTGTTTTATAAGAAAAGTTTGTTGTTGTTCAGTTGTATCTGACTCTCTGAGACCCCATGGACTGCAGCACGTCAGGTTCCCTGTCCTTCGCCATCTCCCGGAGATTGCTTCAAATTCATGTCCTTTGAGTCAAAGATACTGTTGAAGCATCTCATCTTCTGAATCAAACTTCTCCTATTGCTCTCAATCTTTCCCCAAATCAGGGTCTTTTCAAATGGGCCGGCTCTTCATATCAGGTGGCCAAAGTATTGGAGCTTCAGATTCAGCATCAGTATTTCAAGAATATTCACAGTTGATTTCCTTTAATAGAGACCTCCTTGCTGTTCAAGTGTTTCTCAAGAGTCTTCTCCAGCACCACATTCAAAGGCATCATTTCTTTGGTGCTCAGGCTTCTTTTATGGCCCATCTCTCACATCTATACATGACTACTGAAAACACCGTAGCTTTAACTAGATGAACATTTGTGGCAAAGCGATGTCTCTGCTTTTCAATATGCTGTCTGGGTGTGTCGTAACTTTCCTTCCAAGGAGCAAGCATCTTTTAGTTTCATGGCTTCAGTCACCCTCTGAAGTGATTTGGGTGGCCACAAGAAAATAAGGCTGTCACTGTTTCAATTGTTTCCCCATTTATTTGACATGAAGTGACAGGACCAGGTGCCATGATCTTTGCTTTTTGAATGTTGCATTTTAAGCCAGATTTTTCACTCTCCTCTTTTACCTTCATAAAGAGTCTCTTTTGTTCCTCTCCACTTTCTGCCATTAGGGTGATGTCATCTGCATACCTGAGGTTACTGGTATTTCTCCCAGAAATCTTGATTCCAGCTTGTGTTTCATATCCAGCCCGTATTTCACATGGTGTACTGTGCATAAAGGTAAATAAACAGGGTGACAATATACAGCTTTGATGTACTCCTTTCTCACTTTTTAACTAGTCTGTTTTTCTATGTCCAATTCTAACTGCTGTTTCTTGACCTACATACATACAGGTTTCTCAGGAGGCAGGATTTTTTTTGATGTAGCTTTATATCCTGGAAATTGCTCCATTTCAGTTCATAAAGATCTTACTTACAGCTGCATAGAAATCCATTATGTAGATATGTCATAATTTAATAAAACACTATCCAATATGTGAGCATTTATGTTGTTCAATTATTTGAGATTCTTCAGAATGCTGAAATAAATAACCTTTCACTGAGCATTGTGTTTCAGATATTTTTTTCACACTGTATGAATATATCATCATGGTAGATTTTTAAAAGGACTATCGCTCTGTCAGAAGTAAGTTTATCTGTAAGATTTCTTCGCAATTGACAAATTACCCTTCAGAAGGATTGTACTTCCTTGTATTCTAACAAGCAATTTTATGAAATAGTCTATTCCTCCTACAATATTTGTCATAGTTTTAATTTTTTCCAAATATGTTGTTGGCAAGAAATGGTATTTCAATATTGTTTGATACGTATTTCTCTGTGAAAACAAGTTTGGAAATTTTGTCATGTCATCAGTCACAGTTACATAGTTTATTGAATCGTTTCATGTGCTTTGCTAATTTTCCTCTGTTTTTTTGATCCTTTGTTAGACAGTTTTAAGAGTTCCTGTTATGTCAGTGATATTTATCCTCTTTCTGTCCATATGTTGTAAATATTTTCTCTTAAATTTTTCAGGTAACTTTTGTTTTTGTTATGATAGGTTTGTTGTTATAGTTGTTTTGCCTTGCAATTTTTATGTCACATGTATAACAGTCTCAAAATCTTTTTATTTGAGTCATAAGGAAAAAAAATCATCCTTGTTTTCTAGTAAGTTGTGTAGATTAATGTTTTAATGCTAGATATCTCATAAATCTAGAATTTAATTCTTGGCATGGTATGAAATATGAACTTTTTTCCAAATGGCTACCTAGTTGCCCCAATACCATTGATTACAAAGCCCATCTTTGTCTCTATGATTTGAGTTGCTACATTTACATATGCTAAAATCTCCATATTATTATTGGAAAATTTTCTTTCTATTTTCCTTTTCTACTCCATGGATATACTTGTAACATCAGTCAGCAGTATACTATTATTTTTAAATCACATAAACACAATATGTAATATATACTATGTATTGTGCATAGTATATATATATCTAATATATATTTCATAAAAATAAAAGTAATTTTTGAAAGCTAAACCAAACAACCCAAAAAAATGTCAGAGAGAAACTGTTTTTCTAAATTAGATAAGTATATACTGAAACAGTATTAAGAATATGCTAACAGTGGACTTCTTCCTGTGGTCATTCTTTCAAAACATCTTTGCTTCTAATCTGAAAGAGTGATGTACATTCCAATTTCAAAAGAAATTCTTCTTTTGCATGATATCATTACTCAGAGCAACACGCAGCTTGGTTCTTACTGTGCTCACCTGTGCTAAAATTCTGAGCATATGGCAATTTGAACTGCAAGATTTATTTTTTGGACTGGAGCACAATGCACATAAATGGCCTTTTTGAGAATAATAGAGCATTACACTCTCACTTCATTAGCTTTGGTGGAACTAAATTATGTTTTTACCATTCAGTATTAGGGATTAAGGCCATGTCTACACATGCAAACTCAAGTGAAGAAATTAGGCAAACATCTGGACATTCTGAATAAAAAAGAAATGCTATCTGCAACAAATGAATATTCTAAGAGGGCTTCTTGGCAAAATCTACAGGTTAATGCCTTAGTTTTCTATCTGATTTAGTGGCTTGTAGCCACAAACTAATAAAATACATTCATGCAGTTGCTTAATTCTGTGTGTCAAATCTTAAATACTGTTTCATGTATTTTTTAATTATCATTGAAATTTTTACTGACATCTATGCCAATTAAATATACTGAATTTACTGAAATATAAGTGAAGGGGAGAAAATACTAAAATTACTTTGGCATAATATAAATTAAAAATACTTTGTTATTTACAAGCATGAAATCAACTCAGAGGAGAAAGTCAAATTTGAAAAATCTCTTCAGCCTTTGGGTACATACAACGCAGATGTGTAAGTTAAAAGCAACATACAATAAAATGATATTAACTACTAAAAAGTAATTATTAAATATTTTATACATAAGAAATGTGGAAAATTCTTAGAGAGATGGGGGTACCAGACCACTCTACCTGTCTCCTGCCTGTATGTTGGGTCAAGAAACAATGATTAGAACTGAACACAGAGCACCAGACTTGTTCAAAATTGGGAAAGGAGTACAAGTACAGTTGTCATCCCTGTTTATTTAACTCTTATGCAGAGACATCATGTGAAATGCCAGGCTGGATGAGTTACAAGCTAAAATCACAAGATTGCCAGGAGAAATGTCAACAACCCCAGATATGCCATACGATACCTCTCTAAAGGCAGAAAGTGAAGAGGAATTAAAGAGCCTCTTGATGAAAGTGAAAGAGGAGAGGAAAAAGCTGGCTTGAAATGCAACATTCAAAAAATGAAGATCATGCATCCAATCCCATCACTTCACAGCAAAGAGAAGGGGAAAGAGTAGAAGCAGTGACAGATTTTATTTAATTGGCTCCAAAAACATTGTGGTTGGGAACTGCAGCCATGAAATTAAAAGATGCTTGCTCCTTGGAAGAAAAGCTATGACAGACCTAGACAGTATATTAAAAAGCAGAGATCACTTTGCTGACAAAGATCCCTCTAGTCAAAGCTGTGGCTTTCCAATAGTCATGTATGGATGTGAGATTTAGATCATAGAGAAGACTGAGCACCAAAGAATTGACAGTTTCGAATTGTGCAAACTCTTGAGATTCCCTGATAGTAGGAAATCAAACAGTCAATCATAAAGAATCAACCCTGAATATTCACTGAAAGCACTGACCTTGAAGCTAAATCTTCAATACTTTGGTCAGTTGATGCAAAGAGCTGAATCATTAGAAAAGACCCTGTTTCTGAAAAAGATTGGAGAAGTGGGCAGCAGAGGATGAGAATGGTTGGAATAATACCCAACTCAATGGAGATGAATTTGAGCAAATTCTGGTGATGGTAGAGGACAGAGAACACCTGGTGTGCTGCAGTCCATGGGGTCACAAGCAGTCAAATACAACTTCAGTTCAGTTCAGTTCAGTCACTCAGAGTGTCCGACTCTTTGCGACCCCATGAATTGCAGCACCACCAGGCTTCCCTGTCCGTCACCAACCCCCAAAGTTCACTCAGACTCACGTCCATCGAGTCAGTGTGCCATCCAGCCACCTCATCCCTCGTCGTCCCTTCTCCTCCTGCCCCAATCCCTCCCAGCATCAAAGTCTTTTCCAATGAGTCAACTCTTCACATGAAGGTGGCCAAGCACTGGAGTTTCAGCTTTAGCATCATTCCTTCCAAAGAAATCCCAGGGTTTGATCTCCTTCAGAACGGACTGGTTGGATCTCCTTGCAGTCCAAGGGACTCTCAGAGTCTTCTTAGTGAACCAATAATAACAAAATACATAAGAACCAGTGACCACTATTTGACTTTGAAAGAGCTATATTTATAAATTGAATTTATATTTTTATTTTATAGACCATTGAATAAATTAGAAGATTAGATCGGAGTGGTCAAGCTTTGGAAGGTTCAAAATTAAGATACACATAAGAATATCAAAATGGTGTGGTTTATCTCAATTGTATTATTAATGTTAGAATACAGAAAACATTCTGCATAGAATTGAGAGTCCCTTGGACTGCAAGGAGTTCCAACCAGTCCATTCTGAAGATCAGCCCTGGGATTACTTTGGAAGGAATGATGCTAAAGCTGAAACTCCAGTACTTTGGCCACCCTCATGCAAAGAGTTGACTCATTGGAAAAGACTTCGACGCTGGGAGGGATTTGGGGCAGGAGGAGAAGGGGACACAGAGGATGAGATGGCTGGATGGCATCACTGACTCAGTGGATGGGAATCTGAGTGAACTCCAGGAGTTGGTGATGGACAGGGAGGCCTGGCGTGCTGAGATTAACGGGTCGCAAAGAGTCGGTCACACTGACTGCTGAGTGCTGAACTGAACTGAACTGAAGGTATTTTCATGTAAAGTTATTTCTAAATTTTCTCAAATAACTTTGCAAACGTACCATTCAAAGGCCATCATTTCTGAATCCAAGGTCTTGTTTTGCTTTAGAAGATTGATATTGGAACATCCTTACCTGGAAATTTTCAACTGAATGTTTGTACATTTGTTTGAATTACAACAACTAGAAATAAAGCATTTCAGAAAAAAAAAAAAAAAAACCCTGCAAGAAAAGAGTTGAGAATCGAGATTTTTCTATTATGATCCATGAAACCCAGAAAAAATATTCAAAACTTATCATGAAAGTTATAAGTGGTATGCTCTTGAGGCTTTTTATGTGGAAGATTGTCAGGGTTTCAACTTTGTTTCATGAATCAAGGAAAACTTACTTTAACTTTACTTGGATTATTGTTTTTTGCATATTACTCTTAAAGTGACTTTTTAAGGATTTTTATCATCCTTTAATATGTATTCCCAAGCGTTATTATAATTGCTTGTAAGTCAGTGTCATAAGAAGTGGAACTTTCCAGCAGATGTATTAAAGTATTTTATTAATATATTTTCTTTTATGTTTGTTTTAATCATTTTGATTACAGCTTAGTTAATGCCTATTTCAAATATAGTAAATTAAGCATTTCCACCAACAGAAAGTAAATTGTGTATATAATCTAGAAGTGATTTGTATAAATTTCAGACCTCTGAGTGAAGATCAGATAAAACAATATGAAGTAAATGCATTTTTATGGTAAAAAATAGTTTCTCAGAATTTCCTAGAGTTGCAGGATTTATTGTTAAAAGTGCTTAATGTGCATTGTACATCAGGGATTTGACGACAGAAAGATGGAAAGGTTTTAGTGAAGTCATTATGGCAGGAACATTGATAAAATGTGATGACATATAGCTATTTAAATAATGCATTGGAGAATATAAATTAAAGTAAAAACATTTCAATCATGTTTACTAATGGAAGTATGGTGACCAAGTAGTAATTCTGGCTCAAGATATCTAATTGAACATGCTGCATGCTCCTTCCAAAATGTAAAAATGAAAACAAATTAATCACAGCATGGGAAAGAAACCAATGCCAGTAGCAAAGAATGAAAGGATCTATTTTACAAGACATTTTCTCAATGAAGACTTTAAAATTAAAGTATATTTTTCTTAGGAGTCAAGCCGTTGAGTCAGGATAACTTCACATTAAATTACCTAAGTAGCTACCAAAATATTTTTACAAAATATGTATGAGTCCCAGTTACTCTATAGCCTTAACAACACTTGCTACCACCAGTCTTTTTTAAATTTAGGGACTCTAATGAGTGTGTCAAAGCATTTCACTTTAGCCTTTAATTTTAATTTCTCCAAAGAATAATGAAGCTATTCACTTTTTACATGGTAATACCCATTTTAATATCATTTTTATGAAATGTGAACAAACTTTATCCATTTGAATCATGTGTCTTTTCTTATTGAATTATGAGTTATTATATGTTGATAGAAATGCTTTTATATATGTGTATAATCAATAATATAAAATTAACATACACATAAAAGTAATTTAAATATAGAGTACCGTAAGTATATAATGAATATTAAATGTATATTGTGAAAAGAAAGTGAAGGTTAGTCACTCAGTCGTGTCCAACTCTTTGTGATCCCATGGACTGTAGCCCACCAGGCTCCTCTGTCCATGGGATTCTTCAGGCAAGAGTACTGTGTGGGTTGCCATATCCTTTTCCAGGTGATCTTCCCAAACCAGGGATAGAACCCAGGTCTCCCACATTGTAGGCAAACTCTTTACTGACTGAGCCACCAGGGAAATCAAATATATATTATAATGAATATCAATCATATAAAATAGCTTATGAAAATATGAAATGTGAAATATATGTGCATTTTTCATATTTTCAAACAGAAAATATTTTAGCTTGATAAAGTTCAATGTAATCTTTTTTTTATCATTAGTGTTTTGGTGCCCCGTTTATGAAAACTTTGTCATAAGGTCACATATATTATCTATTATGAGATATAGACATCTTTCTTTTTAAAGATATACTCCTCTTTAAGTTAATTTTCATGTACGGTGTGAAATAGGAGTTCAGGCTTGTTTTTCATATATCAATATCCAGATATTCAGGCATAATTTATCAAAAGATTACCCTTTCTTTATTTAATCCTTTTGGTAACTTTGTCAAAAATCAAATGTGAATATATGTGAAGACCTACTTCTGAACTCCTATCCTGTTCCATCACTCTATATGTCTGTTCTTACAGTTATACCAAAAACGTGTTGATTATTTTAGCATTACAGGAAATCTTGAAAGCACATAGTTTGAATCTCTAAACTTATTTTTCCAAAAACTTTTAGTTATTTGACACTACTTGCATTGCCACCATGTTTTACAATCACCTGGCAAATTTCCATTAAAAATCTGATCTCTGGATCAGTTTAAAGACAACAAACATCTTAGGAGGGCTTCCCTAGTACCTCAGCAGTAAAGAATCTACCTGCAACTCAGGAGACCCAGGTTCTGTCCCTGAGTTGGGAAGATCCCCTGGAGGAGGCCCTGGCAACCCACTCCAGGATTCTTGCCTGGAGTTTCCCATGGGCAGAGGAGCTTCTCAGGCTACAGTCCATGGGGTCACAAAGAGTCAGACATGACTGAGGTGACTTAGTTCACACGCACTAGAGGGAATGCACCCTTCTCAGTTTGTAAATACACAATAATAATATGTTCTATTATCACGAATGTCGAATTTGACTACTTGCTAAAATGGCTCTAGTTTTTGGTTATGTAGTTTTCTTCATATTGACTCCTGTGCCCTTTAGACACATTTTCATCATTTTTGGAACACAGTTGTTTCTCTGACTCTTCCCTAGAGTTAAGTATTTTCTCCACAGACTTCTAGTTCTTTTATTAGAGATTAGCACTGGGCATTATGTGTGTTCATTGCTACTGAGTTTTCAGGCCTTCAAGGCCCCCTCAGTCAACAGAACTAGGAAATACATGTGTATATATTTACATTATCATGTACATTATGTACATAATATATATCTACATTTATAGACCTTGTGTTTCTATGAATATTTCCAATTACATTTCAACACACAGGATTCATTGCAGCCTCCCCTTGTTCTATATGTGTTACTATTTCTGTGACAGTAAAGAACATGGTTCTCATTGTCTATAATATTTTTACATATCTCTTCAATCCTAATATATAAAGAAAATAATATTAGAACTCCTAGCCTATATCTCTGTGAAAAATAAGTTTAATAACTAGACTATATTTTACAGTTATTTCGTCTTTAGTGTTGTAGTTTAAAGTCAAACTATTTTACATATTTCTTAGCCTTGTTCTATTCTTTACCAGTCCTTTCAATGTGTGCAGTATTTGTCTGCAATACAGTATTATATTTGAAATAATTGAGGCTGCTGCTCAATATTCAGATTCCATTGTTTTATAAGAAAAGTTTGTTGTTGTTCAGTTGTATCTGACTCTCTGAGACCCCATGGACTGCAGCACGTCAGGATTCCCTGTCCTTCGCCATCTCCCGGAGATTGCTCAAATTCATGTCCTTTGAGTCAAAGATACTGTTGAAGCATCTCATCTTCTGAATCAAACTTCTCCTATTGCTCTCAATCTTTCCCCAAATCAGGGTCTTTTCAAATGGGCCGGCTCTTCATATCAGGTGGCCAAAGTATTGGAGCTTCAGATTCAGCATCAGTATTTCCAATGAATATTCACAGTTGATTTCCTTTAATAGAGACCTCCTTGCTGTTCAAGTGTTTCTCAAGAGTCTTCTCCAGCACCACCATTCAAAGGCATCATTTCTTTGGTGCTCAGGCTTCTTTATGGCCCATCTCTCACATCTATACATGACTACTGAAAACACCGTAGCTTTAACTAGATGAACATTTGTGGCAAAGCGATGTCTCTGCTTTTCAATATGCTGTCTGGGTGTGTCGTAACTTTCCTTCCAAGGAGCAAGCATCTTTTAGTTTCATGGCTTCAGTCACCCTCTGAAGTGATTTGGGTGCCCAAGAAAATAAAGGCTGTCACTGTTTCAATTGTTTCCCCATTTATTTGACATGAAGTGACAGGACCAGGTGCCATGATCTTTGCTTTTTGAATGTTGCATTTTAAGCCAGATTTTTCACTCTCCTCTTTTACCTTCATAAAGAGTCTCTTTTGTTCCTCTCCACTTTCTGCCATTAGGGTGATGTCATCTGCATACCTGAGGTTACTGGTATTTCTCCCAGAAATCTTGATTCCAGCTTGTGTTTCATCCAGGCCCAGTATTTCACATGGTGTACTGTGCATATAAGGTAAATAAACAGGGTGACAATATACAGCTTTGATGTACTCCTTTCTCACTTTTTAACTAGTCTGTTTTTCTATGTCCAATTCTAACTGCTGTTTCTTGACCTACATACATACAGGTTTCTCAGGAGGCAGGATTTTTTTTGATGTAGCTTTATATCCTGGAAATTGCTCCATTTCAGTTCATAAAGATCTTACTTACAGCTGCATAGAAATCCATTATGTAGATATGTCATAATTTAATAAAACACTATCCAATATGTGAGCATTTATGTTGTTTCAATTATTTGAGATTCTTCAGAATGCTGAAATAAATAACCTTTCACTGAGCATGTGTTTCAGATATTTTTTTCACACTGTATGAAATATATCATCATGGTAGATTTTTAAAAGGACTATCGCTCTGTCAGAAGTAAGTTTATCTGTAGATTTCTTCGCAATTGACAAATTACCCTTCAGAAGGATTGTACTTCCTTGTATTCTAACAAGCAATTTTATGAAATAGTCTATTCCCTCCTACAATATTTGTCATAGTTTTAATTTTTCCAAATATGTTGTTGGCAAGAAATGGTATTTCAATATTGTTTGATACGTATTTCTCTGTGAAAACAAGTTTGGAAATTTTGTCATGTCATCAGTCACAGTTACATAGTTTATTGAATTGTTTTCATGTGCTTTGCTAATTTTCCTCTGTTTTTTGATCCTTTGTTAGACAGTTTTAAGAGTTCCTGTTATGTCAGTGATATTTATCCTCTTTCTGTTCCATATGTTGTAAATATTTTCTCTTAAATTTTTCAGGTAACTTTTGTTTTTGTTTATGATAGGTTTGTTGTTATAGTTGTTTTGCCTTGCAATTTTTATGTCACATGTATAACAGTCTCAAAATCTTTTTATTTGAGTCATAAGGAAAAAAAATCATCCTTGTTTTCTAGTAGTTGTGTAGATTAATGTTTTAATGCTTAGATATCTCATAAATCTAGAATTTATTCTTGTGCATGGTATGAAATATGGAACTTTTTTCCAAATGGCTACCTAGTTGCCCCAATACCATTGATTACAAAGCCCATCTTTGTCTCTATGATTTGAGTTGCTACATTTACTATATGCTAAAATCTCCATATTATTATTGGAAAATTTTCTTTTCTATTTTCTTTTCTACTCCATGGATATACTTGTAACATCAGTCAGCAGTATTACTATTATTTTTAAATCACATAAACACAATATGTAATATATACTATGTATTGTGCATAGTATATATATATCTTAATATATATTTCATAAAAATAAAAGTAATTTTTGAAAGCTAAACCAAACAACCAAAAAAAATGTCAGAGAGAAACTGTTTTTCTAAAATTAGATAAGTATATACTGAAACAGTATTAAGAATATGCTAACAGTGGACTTCTTCCTGTGGTCATTTCTTTCAAACATCTTTGCTTCTAATCTGAAAGAGTGATGTACATTCAATTTCAAAAGAAATTTTCTTTTGTTGCATGATATCATTACTCAGAGCAACAGCAGCTGGTCTTACTGTGCTCACCTGTGCTAAAATTCTGAGCATATGGCAATTTGAACTGCAAGATTTATTTTTTGGACTGGAGCACAATGCACATAAATGGCCTTTTTGAGAATAATAGAGCATTACACTCTCACTTCATTAGCTTTGGTGGAACTAAATTATGTTTTTACCATTCAGTATTAGGGATTAAGGCCATGTCTACACATGCAAACTCAAGTGAAGAAATTAGGCAAACATCTGGACATTCTGAATAAAAAAGAAATGCTATCTGCAACAAATGAATATTCTAAGAGGGCTTCTTGGCAAAATCTACAGGTAACTGCCTTAGTTTTCTATCTGATTTAGTGCTTGTAGCCACAAACTAATAAAATACATTCATGCAGTTGCTTAATTCTGTGTGTCAAATCTTAAATACTGTTTCATGTATTTTTTAATTATCATTGAAATTTTTACTGACATCTATGCCAATTAAAATATACTGAATTTACTGAAATATAGTGAAGGGGAGAAAATACTAAAAATTACTTTGGCATAATATAAATTAAAAATACTTTGTTATTTACAAGCATGTAAATCAACTCAGAGGAGAAAGTCAAATTTGAAAAATCTCTTCAGCCTTTGGGTACATACAACGCAGATGTGTAAGTTAAAAGCAACATACAATAAAATGATATTAACTACTATAAAGTAATTATTAAATATTTTATACATAAGAAATGTGGAAAATTCTTAGAGAGATGGGGGTACCAGACCACTCTACCTGTCTCCTGCCTGTATGTGGGTCAAGAAACAATGATTAGAACTGAACACAGAGCACCAGACTTGTTCAAAATTGGGAAAGGAGTACAAGTACAGTTGTCATCCTGTTTATTTAACTCTTATGCAGAGCACATCATGTGAAATGCCAGGCTGGATGAGTTACAAGCTAAAATCAAGATTGCCAGGAGAAATGTCAACAACCCCAGATATGCATACGATACCTCTCTAAAGGCAGAAAGTGAAGAGGAATTAAAGAGCCTCTTGATGAAAGTGAAAGAGGAGAGCGAAAAAGCTGGCTTGAAATGCAACATTCAAAAAATGAAGATCATGGCATCCAATCCCATCACTTCACAGCAAAGAGAAGGGGAAAGAGTAGAAGCAGTGACAGATTTTATTTAATTGGGCTCCAAAAACATTGTGGTTGGGAACTGCAGCCATGAAATTAAAAGATGCTTGCTCCTTGGAAGAAAAGCTATGACAGACCTAGACAGTATATTAAAAAGCAGAGATCACTTTGCTGACAAAGATCCCTCTAGTCAAAGCTGTGGCTTTTCCAATAGTCATGTATGGATGTGAGATTTAGATCATAGAGAAGACTGAGCACCAAAGAATTGACAGTTTCGAATTGTGCAAACTCTTGAGATTCCCTTGGATAGTAAGGAAATCAAACCAGTCAATCATAAAGGAAATCAACCCTGAATATTCACTGAAAGCACTGACGCTGAAGCTAAATCTTCAATACTTTGGTCAGTTGATGCAAAGAGCTGAATCATTAGAAAAGACCCTGTTGCTGAAAAAGATTGGAGAAGTGGGCAGCAGAGGATGAGATGGTTGGATAATATCAGCAACTCAATGGAGATGAATTTGAGCAAATTCTGGGTGATGGTAGAGGACAGAGAAACCTGGTGTGCTGCAGTCCATGGGGTCACAAGCAGTCAAATACAACTTCAGTTCAGTTCAGTTCAGTCACTCAGAGGTGTCCGACTCTTTGCGACCCCATGAATCGCAGCACACCAGGCTTCCCTGTCCATCACCAACCCCCAAAGTTCACTCAGACTCACGTCCATCGAGTCAGTGATGCCATCCAGCCACCTCATCCTCTGTCGTCCCCTTCTCCTCCTGCCCCCAATCCCTCCCAGCATCAAAGTCTTTTCCAATGAGTCAACTCTTCACATGAGGTGGCCAGAGTACTGGAGTTTCAGCTTTAGCATCATTCCTTCCAAAGAAATCCCAGGGTTGATCTCCTTCAGAACGGACTGGTTGGATCTCCTTGCAGTCCAAGGGACTCTCAAGAGTCTTCTTAGTGAACCAATAATAACAAAATACATAAGAACCAGTGACCACTATTTGACTTTGAAAGACTATATTTATAAATTGAATTTATATTTTTATTTTATAGACACATTGAATAAATTAGAAGATTAGATCGGAGTGGTCAAGCTTTGGAAGGTCAAAATTAAGATACACATAAGAATATCAAAATGGTGTGGTTTATCTCAATTGTATTATTAATGTTAGAATACAGAAAACATTCTCTATAGAAGATAACATGGGCTTTTTGAAACTAAAATATGTTCACATATTTTCTCCAAACACGATATATCCTGTTGTATTAAAAGTACATTGATGTTTGACCAGCGTAAAAAAGTTAATAAACAGAAACCTCAATATATAGAGTTGGGTATTGTATCCAGTGACTATGATGTAGCCAACAGGGAAAAGAAAGACTCTTTCTGGCAAAGACTTAGCCAAAAGAAAAGCCATGGGCTCTTTGTTTCCTATAGCCCTCCCCACTTCCTTTTTCTCTCTAAAAAAAGCATTCTTTCCCCTTTCCTTGGGGGAACTCTCACATGGCTACCATGGTTTAGAACTCAAATTATAAATCTCTGCACATCCTAAGTAAACTCATCTTCTCTGTAGGGATACCTGGTAACCTGTTTGTTTCAAGTCAACATTAAATTTTTTTTTATGTTTTTATTATAGTCAGACATACTTTTTTAAAACTTTCATTTTAGAATAATCAAGGATATGCATTATTTTCCACACATTTTTAAAGCATTATATTTTGAGCAAAAATGGATAAAAAGAAAATGTATCTAATTGAGTCTAAGAAACTTAACTGTGTAAGACATACGTGTGTACATTTTAGAATGAATTAATGTTAGCTCAACCATTAGCCTTTTGAAAGTAGTATTCAGGAAAAAGTATTACAACTGATAGTAACACTTTTGCTAGCCAACTAAATAGGTTGAAATAGTTGTCAAGAAGGTTTGCTTGCCACTGCTGAGCCAAAGGAAAAGACAATATTTTCAGTATTGTACTTCTGCCTGTTTAGAAGCAACTGTTTGAATGCAGAGAGAAAGAAGCTGATATTCTAAAGTTACCAGAGTGTTCCACTTGAGCTAGGAATCAAAGCCCACTTTGGTTTGAGGATATTAAAAAAACACACACACATACACACAGGAAAAATTATCTACTGCTGCATAAAAATTACCCCCAAATTAGGCACTTAAAACAACAATAAACCTTTCTTATTATACAGTTTCCCTGGGACAGGAATTCTGGGACAGCTGAGCTGCGAGAATCTGGCACTGTTTCTATTCTAAGGTTGTTAAAAGATAAAAGATTAACAATTTTTTAAGAGTTCATCTGAGTAAAATTGATTTAAATTGGGTAGCTTTCAATCTCGCAGTTAGAAAGGCGCTTTAGGAGAAGGAAATGGCAACCCACTCCAGTACTCTTGCCTGGAAAACTCCATGGACTGAGGAGCCTGGGGTCGCAAAGAGTCGAGCACAACTGAGCCACTTCACTTCACTTTTTGAGATAAATAGGGGAGGTTTTTATGCATGTGTATAGTCATTCACTTGTGTCCAACTCCTTATGACCCCGTGGACTATAGCCCACCAGGCTGCTATATCCATGAAATTTTCCAGGCAAGAATACTGGAGTGGGTTGCCATTTTCTCCTCCAAGGGATGTAAACTGTGTCTCTTGCATCTCCTACATTGGCAGGCAGATTCTTTACCACTGCTCCTCCTGGAGAGGTTTGGGGGTCAGTTAAAAACTTCCCTGGTGGCTCAGATGTTAAAGCATATGTCTACAATGTGGGAGACCTGGGTTCGATCCCTGGGTCGGGAAGTTCCCTGGAGAAGGAAATGGCAACCCACTCCAGTACTCTTGCCTAGGAAATCCCATGGACAGAAGAGCCTGGTAGGCTGCAGCCCATGGGGTCACTAAGAGTCGGACACGACTGAGTGACTTCACTTTCACTTTAAAAAAATAAATTAAATAAATGGGCTATGAATTGTTTCTAGGACCACATTTCTATTCTTGTAACTATTAAATTTTTAAGACAGGTACAGGTGTTTCTAATTCCTTTAAAAATTAGGTGGTGACTTGAATGATTTCAGGAGCCTGACACACCCATTCAGAAACATTGTTCTCAGTTTTCATCTTACTATCAAGGAGAATATCTTCAACTAATATAGAAACCAAAAGACAACTATATTTTAGAATGTGAGTCTTGGAACATTTCAGTAAATCTCACAAAGTCTTCAGAATGTTTTTTTCTCTGGTACATAACTTCATTTTAGCTTAGGGAAGAAGGATGGAAAATGGTCCTTCTCAGGTTATGACTATCAGCTTCCAAGGTGGCCAACTTTTGACCATAGAGTTACTTTAAAATATATATATATATATATGTATATATGTGTGTGTGTGTGTGTATATCTGTACAAATGTCTTCTCAAGTTTCAGCTGGAAGAAAGCATAGATATTCCAGAAGGTATAAACAATATCTTAGATGCAAGCAGCATCCCCAAAGACAGTGTGAAGATCCAGATCCTCCCAAGATCCAGAGCCAATCCCAGAAGGTAATCAAAATAAAGAATGACTAGGACAGTGCTCCTAAGAGCTAGGTCTCCAGTGGGATCTCAGCTGTAGATGAAGTGCAACCCACATTTCTCTCTGACTAAATTTTAGGCATCCCCAACCTTCCATTTGTCAAGCCAAGATCTCAGAACACAAGCAAGGAGGCAACAGCTGTCCCTAGGAGAGAAAGGATTAACAACCAATGGGCGCTGGAAAACAAATTCACAATTCATAATTCAAAGATCTAATTATTACAAAATTGCTTTTGCCAACCTCTCTGAATTCAGAAAGGAAGGGACAACATAAAAATTTACCTTCCTCTCTTGACCACAGATAGAGACCTGGAAACTGACTTTGGTAAGAATTCTCACCCTTTGCCTGCTTTTGCCAGTTTTCCCAGGATCCCATTTGCAAGTTCCAGAGAGAATGGGACAGCCAAGCAGGTCTCATCCTGATAATGGGAAACTGCAGGAAAGAAAAACTAATACTCCCTTATCCTTTATAGTGAGTGCTTGGCTGAGATCCCCTTTTCTCTTGGGCAGTTTGTATATGCAGAAGCTTACCTAGGTTAAAAGTTGTCCATTGTGGCCACTGTAACTCCAGATTATCTTCGGTATGGTTAACCTTGTTTTTTGGCCTTTGTAAAATTTTCTTCACCTGAGGCTTCACACTAGATGCAGTCCAGTTTGAATCAGATCCAGACCAACCCTGGAATACCCACTTTCTAAACTGGACTCAGTTCAACCCCAGATCTAGTTTGGTTTCTTGGTAGAATCCAGTCTGACTTGGATTTAGTCCCAGTCTGGTTTCCAAGTTGGACCCAGTCCAACCCTAAACTCAGTCCAGCTTTCAAGTTGGACCCAGTCTGACTCTAGCTGATTTCTAGACCAAATCCAGATAGAGAAATGCTCAAATAAAGTCTGAAAGTTTTTTCATAAGGCAAAAGCTAGGATCCTCAAGGTATTTAACCCATGACCTCCACAGGCAGCAAAAACAATGCATTCAAGGGATTCAGGAGGTACTTATACCTATTTACTCACTGCTGCTGCAGGTCTTCAAGGGTCTGTTGTTCTCTCCTCTGTCAAAAGGTAAACTGAGGCATATTGAAAATTTTCAGGTTATATTTGAGGAAAAAAAATCAATTTGAATTGGGCAGCATCCAATCTAGCAGATAGAAAGGAGCTCCAAGTAGTTATATAAAACGAGAGACTTTTACAGGCAGAAAAGGGCAGGCACAGGATGTTACACCAGGCAAAAAATTAGTTTGGTTATAGCAAGGTTGCTTTTCTTTAGGAGATTGCAGGAGTCTTTCAGGCAAATGACCTGACTAATGTCGATCACATGATTCCTGACTGACTGGTTTAAGATTCCATTTCTGAGAAAGCCAGAAGTATAATCACACCTCAGATTAAGTGGCATCTGACTTAGCATAAGTGACTCCATTTGGGGGTTGTTGTCTTGTTTTTATCAGGTTTTAGTCAAGATGTTGGCCTGGACCACAGTTTTGTGAAAGCTTGACTGGGATCAATTTCCAAGATGGCACACTAAATTAGTGGCTGGTAAGTTAATTTTATGGCTTCCTTTGTGACTTAGACAGTAAAGAATCTGCCTCCAATTCATGAAACTGGGGCTCAATCCTAGGTCAGGAAGATCCCCTGGAGAAGAAAATGGCAACCCACTCCAGTATTCTTGCCTGGAGAATTCCAAGGACCGAGAAGCATGGAGGGCTTAATTCTGGCTGTCCACAAGAGGCACTAGTTACTATCATGTGGACCTTGCTGGGGGGCTTCCTAAAAGTTTTCACCAAGTAGCAACTGGCTTTTTCTAGCCCCAGTGGTCCAAGAGGGAGCAGAGCAAAAGCTACAGTGGCTATTTTGATCTTGCCTCAGAAGTCACAGGCTTCCTTGATAGCTCAGTTGGTAAAGAATCCACCTGCAATGCAGGAGACTCCAGTTCAAGTCCTGGGTCAGGAAGATCCATTGGAGAAGGGATAGGCTACACACTCCAGTATTCTTGGGCTTTCCTGGTGGCTCAGCTTGTAAAGAATCCCCCTGCAATACAGGAGACATGGATTCAATCCCTGGGTTGGGAAGATGCCCTGGAGAAAGGAAAGGCTACCCATTCCAGTATTCCAGCCTGGAGAATTCCATGGATTGTATAGTCCATGGGGTTGCAAAGAGTCAGACTGAGTGACTTTCACTTTCACAAGTCACACGCTTTCAGTTCTGTACAGCAGAAACTAATACGACATTGTCAGTCGACTATACTTCAATAAAATTTTTTTAAAAATTTTAACCTCCATATTCCATTACACACTCAGATCAGTACTATTCAAAGTTAGTGGAGAATACATTAATGTTGTGAATACTAGCAGAAAAAAATTAATGGGATATTTTGGAATTTCCTACCACAGATTGGATATTCAAGAAATCAATGGCATAAAATTTCCCTATCCACCTCAGAGAAATGTTTAAAAAAAAAAAAGAAACTTAAAACACAAAACAATAACTCTTTTCATCATTGTTTTAACTAGAAACAGGTAATCATCAAGCAAATACTTATGGTAGGCTTTCAGAAATATTAAGATGGTAAGAGACTAAAAATTAATTTGTAATATTTATATTTCATGAACTGTATGTTTAGGAATCTATTGATTATAAAAATCTACAGGTCTAAATATAAAAATGTTGCCCACTTAAATACATACACATTGCCTATATATCATAGCTGCCCTATTTAACTAGAACTATGAAACCAGATTTTTGACTTTTATTACTGCATTGCCAGAAGCACCTATATATTGTCACACACAAAAGGCGCAGAGTGAATGTTTGTTAAGTTGCTTTAAAATTTTGAGAGATATCTCCTGTAAACAAATACATGAACATGCATGCTGGTCTTACTAAGATATATTGGCATTCAATAGCACACCTACAAAGACGCACAATACAAAAAGGTCTCAATGCCTGGTTTTTGTTGGTTTCACACTGATTTGAATATAGGCAAGTGTTATTCTAGGGCTTCCCTGGTGGCTCAGACAGTAAAGAATCTGCCTGCAATGCAGGAGACCAGGGTTCAATCCCTGGATAGGGAAGATTCCGTGGAGAAGGAAATGGCAACCCATTCCAGCATTCTTGCCTAGAGAATTCCATGGGCAGAGGAGACTGGCAGGCTATAGTCCATGGGGTTGAAAGTGTTATTCTAAGTGAATTACGGATCAGTCAAATGTACTCTTTATTACACTCATCCTCTCCAAACCTGGGCTCATTCTTCCTCTTGTGGTAATCTCTCTCTTTAGTTGGGCTTAGAATTCATCTGGAGAAGGCAATGGCAACCCACTCCAGTACTCTTGCCAGGAAAATCCCATGGATGGAGGAGCCTGGTAGGCTGCAGTCCATGGAGTTGTGAAGAGTCAGACAGGACTGAGTGACTTCACTTTCACTTTTCACTTTCATGCACTGGAGAAGGAAATGGTAACCCACTCCAGTGTTCTTACCTGGAGAATCCCAGGGATGGGAGCCCGGTGGGCTGCAGTCTGAGGGGTCGCACAGAGTCGGACATGACTGACATGACTTAGCAGCAGCAGAATTCATCTAAGGTGAAGAACTGTTTTGGCCCAGAATCTTCCTAATACCAAGCCCTGTGCCTTTCATCAAAGTCTAAAAGAATCTGACAGATCTATTTGTGAGCCGTCTGCATTCTCAGAGGGCTCTTTTCTTCTCCCCCGGGGGTGACTTTTCCTCTTCATCTACCCAGTGTTCCCTTTTCTTTAGCTACCTCCTTTGAACAAAAAGAAATACTGTCACTCTATCTGTCATGTTCACTGGTTAATTGATGGATTCTTCTTTTAAATAAAATAGTTGCTGCCAATGTATTACCTAAGCCAGACAGTGCACTTCAAATGTTTCCGCCCTGAGTGGAAACTCTGATAGAACCCTTTTAAGCATTCCTGTCAGCCATGGGAAGGTATTAAAAAGGGTTATTCCAAGGCATTTTCTAGCCAAAAGATACATACCAGAAAAGTGCTCAGCCTGGGCTTCAGAAAACCATTCTAGATGCCACAGCTGCAGAAAGACCTAGGTTACAACCTTTTTCAAAGCCAGGATAGTCTTTCCTCTGTCTACCTCGCACAAGTGTGTCCTGTATATTCCGGCATGACTTTCACACCCTTCTGTTTTGGCTGGTCAAGTTGTAGGAAGCTTGCCCTCTTCTCTTCTAGACAAAGATCTTGTTTTAAATGTTGTGACTTTTTAAGATACTCTCTCTTTCTAAAGTGAGGATATTTATTGTCTTCCTTTCGAGATTACTTCTCCTTCTGGAATTGAGACTTAAAAAAAATTACATCATTGTAAAGGTGATACATTTTTTTTCATTAATAGATGCAATAAGCATCATGGATATCATGAAAATATAAATATAAATATCTGCTAATTATTCAATCAAAAACAGTTATTTCGGCCGAAAGAGTTTTTTCTTATAAAAATAGCAAGCCTGATAAAGTGGGAAAATTATAGGATGTGATAAATATAATAATGCAAAAGGGACTAAAAGATGATAACATTTTCTACTGTATTTTGTTCCAAGTGGGGAGAAGGAATTAGATGCAGATAATGCAATTGACTTGACCAAGTGGGTGTAGCTAAAAGTTAGAGCTTTATGTCTTGAAACATCCCAATTACTATCAAGTCCTTGGATACTTTAAAAGTATCCAAGATTCATGCGGGGAACAGGTGAGCAAGAAAGCCTGAAGTGATTATTTATATAAGTAGGAAGTGCGTGTGTATGGTAGTCACTCAGTCATGTCCAACACTTAACAACCCCATGGACTGTAGTCCACCAGGACCCTCTGTCCATGGAATTCTCCGGGTAAGAATAGGAAGGAAGACCAGAAAAAACAAAAAGAATGATGAAACCAGTCAGAAACAGTGGGGCCAGCTTTTGGCTCCTGCCTTATGAGATCGGGATCTATCTCAGTCAAGCACCATGATGAAAGGACAGTATGAGCCAAGTCTATGCTAGGTTTATTGCTTCTCAGATTTTACAGTCTAAGAGATATAGAGAACCCAGAGACAAAATCAACCGCATGCCTTCTGACAGTACAAAATAATGTACAAGAAAATACTTCCAGCATAAATTATTTTGGGGAGCATTCAAAGTAATATGTGTTTGTACACACTAAATTGTCAGAGCAACAAAAGCAAGGCATCAGAAGACAGATAGCTGCTGCTGCTGCTGCTAATTTACTTCAGTCGTGTCTGACTCTGTGCAACCCCATAGACGGCAGCCCACCAGGCTCCCCTGTTGCTGGGATTCTCCAGGCAAGAACACTGGAGTGGGTTGCCATTTCCTTCTCCAATGCATGAAAGTGAAAAGTGAAAGTGAAGTCACTCAGTCCTGTCTGACTCTTCGCGACCCCATGGACTGCAGCCTATCAGACTCCTTTGTCCATGGGATTTTCCAGGCAAGAGTACTGGAGTGGGTTGCCATTGCCTTCTCCAAGAAGGGTAGCTGTATCAAATATATTAGCAAGAACTCATGTTTTAGGTCTTACCTAATAAATACTCTTGCTTCTTAACTTCAATATGAGAAAAAAATGCCAATAATCGACAATCATTTTCCTGACTTTCCAAATGTTAAAGTCTTCAGTTCAGTTTCTCAGTCTTGTCCAACTCTTTGTGACCCCATGGACTGCAGCATGCCAGGCCTCCCTGTCCATCACCAGCTCCCGGAGTCCACCCAAACCCATGTCCATCAAGTCGGTGATGCCATCCAACCATCTCATCCTCTGTCGTCCCCTTCTCCTCCTGCCCTCAATCTTCCCCAGCATCAGGGTCTTTTCAAATGAGTCCGCACAGTCAGTATTAACTCTGGCATAACTGGCAAGAAAGTTAAGTAAACTGACTAGCACTAAACAAGGGTATATCCTAGTTTAGATCAATCAAAGGGTGGTGAGCAGTCCTCAACATGGGCTAGCACTTGGCACCATTTTTTTTTAATTTATTGTTTTTTATTGAAGGATAATTGCTTTACAGAATTTTGTTGTTTTCTGTCAAACCTCAACATGATTCAGCCATATAGCCATATATATACATAGCTGACATATATATCAGCCATATATATATATATACACATATATCCCTTTTGAACCTCCCTCCCATCTCCCTCCCCATCCCACCCCTCTAGGTTGATACAGAGCCCCTGTTGGAGTTTCCTGAGCCATATAGCAAATTCCTGCTGGCTGTCTATTTTACATATGGTAATGTAAGTTTCCATGTTACTCTCTCCATACATCTCACCCTCTCCTGCCCTCTCCCCATGTCCATAAGTCTATTCTCTATGTCTGTTTCTCCATTGCTGCCCTGTGAATAAATTCTTCAGAACCATTTTTCTGATTCCCTATATATGTGTTAGAATATGATATTTATCTTTCTCTTTCTGACTCACCATTTTGGAACATTGCACTTTCTACACCGCAGCAAGCATTGCCTGCCATAATCTCTTTAGATGTTGTCCCTCAAGGCAGGGAACAATGAGAATTGCGCATCTGCACTCTTGTTGTTTGTTCAAATGTGAGGACAATCGATAGCTAAAACTCTCTCTTAAATGGGGAACAAAAGAAGAGCTAGATTAGAAAAAGCATAGGAAAAATAAAGTTGAGTAGCACAGTCCATATTAACTTTTAGGAATGGTGGAAATGTTTAAACATGGCAGCTAGGTGCTGCCCAGCAGAGTAGCTACTAACCACGTGTGGCTACTGGGCACTTGAAAGGTGACTAATGAGAAAAAGAAGCTGAATATTTAACAACTCAGTCTTAATCAGTTTGCATTTAAAGAGCCAAACATGGCTATTAGATACCTTATCGGACAGTGCACATCTTAGAGTCATTAAATGATTAAAATTAGGACAATCATTCTCTGAATGCAGTCTGTAGGTCTCTGAGACTCTCAGAGATACCTTTATGGGGCTGTAAAATCAAAATTCTTTTTTATAAAAATACCAAGAATCACAGAAAAAAATGAGCTTCTGTTTAAAAAAAAAAAAAAACTAAATTATTTGCTCTTTTACCTCCATGCATTCACAGTGGCATTTTTTCAGAGTCTACACAATGTAGTATGCAGTAGAATGAATGCAACAGTATATTTGAGAACCCAACTATCATTTCTTAAGCCAAACACTAAAGCCAATAGGAAAAGTACAAATAATGCCAGTTTGTACTTTTAAACATATAGTTTATAAAGAATCTGTTGGCATATGTGTTAGTTATTTAAATAAGCATTAAATGCTTTTAAGTATCAATTTAAATTTTGATATAAATAAGTATGTCACACAAACAAATCTCTTCGGAGTTTTCAATAATTTTCAAGACTAAAATGGGGCCCTGTGGCCCAAATTTTGAGAATTTCTTGACTAAGCAAATCAATAATTTCAGTGTCTTTTTTGTCTGTTTGTTTTTAATAAAATAATTCCTTGCCCACTTAACAAAGTTTTGTGGTTCTTTTGTGTTTGGGGATCCCTTGAGCATGGAGAGAGTCCAGAATGTCCTTAAGTGTTTCCTGTAGCAATCAATAATCAACAGCTCCTCCTGGGTCAGTTCAGTTCAGTTGAGTTGCTCAGCCGTGTCTAACTCTTTGTGACCTGATGGACTGCAGCAACCAGGCTTCCCTGTCCATCATCAACTCCCAGAGCTTACTCAAACTCATGTCCATCGAGTCAGTGATGCGAGTCCTGGGTCAGACTATTCCTTTAAAATGAACACTTTTTCTTTAACTACCAAGCTACTCTGGAGGGATACAGAGAAGGAAAACTTGATTTTTTTTAATACTAGTGAATTTTCCAGCATCAGAATATATGGTTTAATGAAGAAAAATTAAAACATATTAATTCCAAAGTTTTACAGGCACCCTATATGTAGAAAGAAAGCCATTGTATGCAACATTTTACACCAAATAGTTCCTGTACAACTAACATTCTTCTGGCTAAGTATCGCCATTAAGGGCCAGAAAAGCCACACCCTGTTTAATGACAGCTTTAGTTCCCAATTCAAGGATCCAGAGTCATTATGCCTGGACTAGTCTCTAAACCTGCATCAACTGCTTTAACTGCACATTTATGAGGTTCCAAATTACTTCATAAAATAATCCATTAGTGAGTTAAATGTTCTAGTTCTAATAAAAAAAGAATTATTTGTCTTTAGTTAAAGTTTGCACCCCTGGAGAAGGGCATATCAACCAATTCCAGTATTCTTGCCTGGAGAATTCCCACGGACAGAGAAGCCTGGTGGGCTCTAGTACATGGGGTCACAAAGAGTCACTCACACACGATGGAGAGACTAACACATACACATAACTGAGCCTCTGAAGGCTCAATTGTTGTTTTCCACTACTATCTACAGCCCTGAATACTCCCATTGAGCCCTCTGATAAGTAGGGGTTTGGGTTTATAAAATGCCAGCTCCTGTGTCTACATTCTATAGAAAAGCTTCTGGATATCAACCTTACTAGTATGACACTGTCCTTAGACTTAAGCAAGAGGGCCATTGCCTGGGATTCGCCAAATAGAAAGTCTTATTTTGGACTTCCTATGACCAACTCTACACTCCCAACCTCCATAGGAAAAAGAGTTGCAAGGTCAAGGGATGTATCCACCCCAAGAATGTATTCCTCACTTCTAGACATTAAAACCTAAATGCATTTAATATGCATTAAAATGCCTACCAAAGGTCTCAGAATTACTTGCACAAATGACCTAAACCTTGTTTCTAGGACCTGTTCTGGGCTCCTGAATTTTTCATGCCAAGGAAGTACGTGTCTCTCTAAACCCATGGGATAGCTAAGGGATCCTTTTAAAACCTGAAAGGTTTATAGGTTTTTTAATATAAAGTTTGAGTGTTCAAATGAAAGCATCTGTAGAAATACCAACAGGATCTTACCTGTACCATATGGAACTTGATATGGGAAGTGAAGGGGCCAGGATGTGGGTCATGACTATGTTCTAGCATGGAACTCAAAGGCATCTAAGATTGTAAATTCTAAATTCAATTCCACCTTTCCAACTCATTAATAAAGTATATTTGTCAAAATAAGAGAGTCTAGAGCACATTTTACTTAACAGTTTGCCTGAGTTAAACTTCCAGTATAAATACATTACTGTTGGGGGTTCTCCATTTATATGCTTGCCAGGAGTCCCAGAAATGTTAGGAGTGAACCTGAGACTTATTCTCCTTTTTTGGAAACAATTGTGATTTTATTGCCAACAGTTGTTCACATCCATCAGCAGATAAGGAATCAGTTATTGTAGCATCTTGGGGGATAGAGAATCAACATCCGTACAAATAATGACTAAAATTTTATTCACAAAGTATACTATATTGCACTCTCTTAGGATTCTACTTTAACATTGGAAATTACACACTGGGAAGATTTATTATCAATTCACTTAGAAAAGATACCTCATATACATACTCCTTATATGTATTTATGAAAGCCTTTGAGTACAAAAAACTTAAGTGTTTAGGTGGGGGACTTATTATCCAATTAACAACTGTCATACTATTGCTTTTCCTACATTCTTAAATATAGATCCTCCTCTATGTCTTTCAGTTTATAAAAGTTTCTGGCTGGCCAGCAGAGGTATACAAAAGCATATTACCTTTTCTAACACATATTCACTCTCTTAGCTCTCCCATGGAGAAGGCAATGGCACCCCACTGCAGTACTCTTGCCTGGAAAACCCCATGGACAGAGGAGCCTGGTGGGCTGTGGTCCATGTGGTCGCTACTAGTTGGACACGACTGAGCGACTTCCCTTTCGCTTTTCACTTTCATGCATTGGAGAAGGAAATGGCAACCCACTCCAGTGTTCTTACCTGGAGAATCCCAGGGACAGGGGAGCCTGGTGGGCTGCCGTCTATGGGGTCGCACAGAGTCGAACACGACTGAAGCGACTTCGCAGCAGCAGCAGCAGCTCTCCCATGGCAGTGGACAAAGGCAGAATGTTTATTTGCTTTACCTTTATCCCCTATTGGGAAATAATGCTTTCCATATATTTTTATGGAAGATAGTCGACTATAGTACATCAGCTACCAGTGTCATTCCTGCCTCCTCTCAATGACCAGATTCCTAATGAAGTTCTTGTACTCCTTCAAAATCCCTATGTCCTTACAAACAAAATTACATTACCTAAAAATACCAGCACTTCCAAAAAAGACACATCTCCAATTTATCTATTCTAGTTTTTATTCATTAAGTATTTTGAATGGCTGATCTAAGCCAGGTAGCTTTATAGGACCTGGGACCACAACCATAAACAAAACAATGCCTCTTCTTGTGGAGGTTAGATTCCAGTGTGTGTGACATCATTTGAGAGGGAGAGTAGCAGTCTATGAATAAATATACAATATACCAGTGGGTGGTTAGTGTGCTGGAGGAAAGGGAAGCAGATTAATATGGCAATGGAAGAATGGGTGTTATAAAGACTGCTCAAGAAAGTTTTACAGATAAAGTGATACCTGATGGAAAAAGCAAGAGAGTTCCAGAAAAACATCTATTTCTGCTTGATTGACTATGCCAAAGCCTTTGACTGTGTGGATCACAATAAACTGTGGGAAATTCTGAAAGAGATGGGAATACCAACCACCTGACCTGCCTCTTGAGAAATCTGTATGCAGGTCAGGAAGCAACAGTTAGAACTGGACATGGAACAACAGACTGGTTCCAAATAGGAAAAGGAGTATGTCAAGGCTGTATATTGTCACCCTGCTTATTTAACTTATATGCAGAGTACATCATGAGAAACGCTGGACTGGAAGAAACACAAGCTGGAATCAAGATTGCCGGGAGAAATATCAATAACCTCAGATATGCAGATGACACCACCCTTATGGCAGAAAGTGAAGAGGAGCTAAAAAGCCTCTTGATGAAAGTGAAAGAGGAGAGTGAAACAGTTGGCTTAAAGCTCAACATTCAGAAAACGAAGATCATGGTATCTGGTCCCATCACTTCATGGGAAATAGATGGGGAAACAGTAGAAACAGTGTCAGACTTTATTTTTGGGGGCTCCAAATTCACTGCAGATGGTGACTGCAGCCATGAAATTAAAAGACACTTACTCCTTGGAAGAAAAGTTATGACCAACCTAGATAGTATATTCAAAAGCAGAGACGTTACTTTGCCAATTAAGGTCCGTCTAGTCAAGGCTATGGTTTTTCCTGTGGTCATGTATGGATGTGAGAGTTGGACTGTGAAGAAGGCTGAGTGCTGAAGAATTGATGCGTTTGAACTGTGGTGTTGGAGAAGACTCTTGAGAGTCCCTTGGACTGCAAGGAGATCCAACCAGTCCATTCTGAAGGATATCAGCCCTGGGATTTCTTTGGAAGGAATGATGCTAAAGCTGAAGCTCCAGTACTTTGGCCACGTCATGCAAAGAGTTGACTCACTGGAGAAGACTCTGATGCTGGGAGGGATTGGGGGCAGGAGGAGAAGGGGACAACCCAGGATGCTGGATGGCATCACGGACTCAATGGACGTGAGTCTGAGTGAGCTCTGGGAGACAGTGATGGACAGGGAGGCCTGGCAAGCTGCGATTCATAGGGTCGCAAAGGGTCGGACACGACTGAGCGGCTCAACTGAACTGAAATGAACCGAGCACCTATGAAGGAGTGAGAGGGAAAGCCAGGTATCTAACTGGTATAAGAGTATTCTATGAAGAAGCAACAACAAAGGCAAAGTGTAAATGTACTTACCATGTTCTAAGAAGGGCAAGGTCCCAAATGTGTGGCTACAGTAAATTGAATGAAATGGAGAGTCAAAGGAAAATAGGTCACAAAGTTGGAAGAAAGAAGTCTACAGCAGGATTATCTTTGAGCCATTGTAGAGGCTCATAAAGAGAAGTGAATGATGCTATGTTTTTAAATGATTTTTCTGAGTTCTGCCTTGAGGGTAGAGTTTGGGTTTATAGTAAGTAGGATAGGCTAAGTAATGCTATAGTAATAAACATCTGTAAACCTCAGTGATTTACAACCACAAGGCTATTATTTGTTCTATATCTACATTTGTCATCAAAACAGGTGTTAGGGAAATTAAATAAACAGTCTTGTTTAGGCTTCAGAGACAAAGCAGAGCAGGCCTCTGACCTTGCTTCTAACCTGCCTGGACACTGCCCAACTGGGAGTGACTGTGAGTGACTGCCTGCCTTGAGTGCAAGACTTGCAGCACCATAGATAAGATGGGGGCAGAAATCTTGAGATTGGGGAGGTGGGGGAGGGGGCAGGGAGGATCTGGCCAATCAAGCCCCAGGCTTATCTGTATTCCAAGTTTTACGCAACAAAACAAACAGCATTAACATGAAACCAGAGCTGCAATTGGTCACAGATTGATGATGATATCAGTTTGTGAAGATCCTTGGATTAAAAGCAGGAACCTGGAACTGCAGTCTTTGAAGTCTCACCCTGCCTGGAACCTTTTCCCAATTGAGACTCCAAATGTTCTCCAAATTATTAATTTGTATATAATGAGTGGCTTATTTTGTTAACAAATCCTTTGAACCTGAGACGAAAGTGAACATTTTCAGCAAAACGAAAGGGATCATGACCATTGTGGTTACTCAGAAAACCTAACCAATGGACTCACTTCCATAAAAAGCATAAAGACAAGACATGAAAAACATACATGTCTTTATGTTGCCTTTATGCTGAGTCTTAACCTTCTGCCCCTAACACTATCACTTCTGCTCATATTTCACTGGACCATGCGAATTATATAATCCTGACTGATTCAACCAAATAAAGAATTTCAGCACTAAAATTTGTTCACAGCAAGAGAAAAGACTGTTTTGAACACATTGACACACTTATGGTCACAAATATCTTGTTCGTTCCCTTCTCCACATGCAAAAATATCTTCTTATCTCCATAAGAGGGAAGACTCAGAAGTCCTCTCCAATGTGATCATCAAATTTAAAAGCACAAAATCTAATGTGTGTTAAACCTAGATGTGCCACTTATTTTACAGATGTGAAAAATACAAAAGTAAACACAAACACACACAGGAATATGACATACCCTCCCTACCCTTTTCTTGTTGGAGTCACAGAAGAGGAATGGGATAACTGGAATAAACATTCCTACTTAGGAATGGGAAGGATGAGGGTAGGGGAAGAGAAGGGTACCTAGAAGTCACTGAACCATGGAAATTCTGTACTTACACTGAACAGTCATTGTGGGGGCTTCCTCCCTGACAGGAGTGCTCCAGCCTGCAATTCTCAAGGTCCCTTGGCTCTGATCTTTATACCCTATGTCATTGGATACTTCTGAAGAAGATATGAGAAAATGACTTCATTGAGTCACCCCAATGACCTCATTGAGATATGAGCAGCTTTCTAAGCTTTCTTCACTCCTGTAAGGTTTGAGGCCCAAGAACTTTCTATGTCTTTAACAGAAGAAAACCACCACCATGGGCTGGTGGTTCTTTGATAGTGCAATTCTCTCAAAGATAGTCATTATAGTTATTCCATTCCTATTTTATATTTTCAGTCAGCACTGTGCCCCAATATCTCACTCAGAATTCTTTTGGAGACATGTCCTTCTCTCTGGACTTAATTGTGAGTATAAACATAACAGATACCCTAGGAAAGACATTCCTCATATTTTTCTCTAGGCCTTCTGGTTCAACTAAAAAGATTTGGTGGGTGAAGAATTGGTTCATTTAGAAATTTTAAAATGTATCTGATGGCCATATTTTTGTTTTGCTCTTTACTGCTGCTATGCTGAATTTTAATTAGCATTTGTTTTTTAAAGGCCTTCACAGTTTCATTTTACGGTGTAGAAATGGAAACCAGTTGGATGTTTATTGTGCAAGGCTCCACATTTCTGAACTATCTTTAATCCCTTTCATTCCTTCTTGCAAGTCAACTAATTCTTGCATCCTTTCTTGTTGTAACATGTGAAAATAGAGTTAAAAATAAGAAACTCAAAGTTACTATTGCTGTTTGCTTAATCTTTTATGAGGAGCTAAAAACCCAATGGGTACAATATTTGTTTCCATGTTACCACAGGTTAGAATTTTACCACTACATAGCATGAATCAGCATTTATCTAATGATAGTTCTGAGACACAACTCATGACCATAACCAGTGCCACATATGTTGAGGTTTTATTCTTTTTGTTCTGACATGGGCTAGAAACGTTTCCTTGTCAGATAGGATCTTGCTGTTGTTCAGTCGGTAAGTCATGTCTGACTCTTTGTGACCCCATTGACTGCAGCACTCCAGGCTCCTCTGTCTTCCACCATCTTCTAAAGTTTGCTCAAATTCATGTCCATTGAGTCAGTGCTGCTATCAAACCATCTCATCCTCTGTCATCCCCTTCTCCTTTTGCCCTAAATCTTTCCCAGCATTAGGGTCTTTTCCAGTGAGTTGTCTCTGCACATCAGGTGGCCAAAGTACTGGAACTTCATACAGGAAAGGCAACATTGATCTAGTTGCCAATCTTGAAACTTTTTGGTTGAAATTTTGTGACTTACAACTATTTATTTTTTTCTTATCCTACATACCTAACCAGGATTTGCAATGGGATGGAGCTTAGTGAAGGATAGAAACCCTAGCAAGTGAATTATGATAACTCTATCAATCACACTTGTTCTTAAGGCTACTGCCCAAAAAGGATACATATCAATATTTATATATTTCACTAGCAGGTAAATCACATGACCAAAATGTGAGTTTAAGTGGAGAGAAAAATAAATCCCTATTAAATAGCCAAATGTGAGAGAGGTTAAAAGGTCCTAAGGAATACCTCTGTGAACAAAGATGCAACAGGGGAAACCATACAGAAAGGTACCGAAGTAACCCAGGCATAAGATGGTTCTGGTATGGATGAGAGGTCATTATAGAGATGGCAAGAAGTTCAAGTCTAGGTAGACATTTGAAGTGAGATCCAATAAGTTTTGCTAATGAATGGGATGTAATTAAAAAATAAAAAAAAACTAAGTCAAGAATCTAGATTCTAAAGTTTTTTCCTGAGTAAATAGGACAGTCACCATTTACAGTCATGAAGATGTGTGAGAAGCCATGTTGGGAGGTAATATCAAGAATTCAGCTTTGTGCATTTAATTTTGAGAATCCTACTCTGCATTCAATTCTGTCTATGTGTATGGGGTTCTAAAGGGAGCTCTCTTCTCCATTGATGGCTATCTAGCTAGTTACACCTACTCTTTAAATTTGAAACTGCATCTGGCTTTTTCAGTGTTCTTTTATCCAGATACATTCCAATATTACAAGATTTATTATGTATTCCTACATTCAGTGACCCATAATACCTGCCAGGCTACAAGCTAATGGCATTAATTAAAAGTTCCTTATTATGCTCACTTTAGAAAAATTGATCTCAAGGAAAGTAATCTTTCTACAGCACTCTCAGAAATTCTGGGTTATTTTTACTCTATTAAGCATAATTTCCTTTTAAAGCATATCTTGTCTCACTTATAAAGACAGAAAAATGCTCCTATATTAGAACTACCATTTTTAAAACACTTAGGAGCTTGAGAATTATCAAAATTGAATATACCTTAAATGTCTAAGGAAACTTGAGTGCTTCTTGGTGGGGCGGGGGGCAGTTCACAGGAATATTTTCAAAAACATGGAAAAACGTTGTTACCCATCGTATTGGCAACAATTACATGTAGCATGAGAAACAAATTTTAGTTGATCTCAAGTAGAACATTAACTCAATCATGCCTTTCAATTCTGGACACATTGGCAGGAGTGGCATTATTGGATTGCCTCCACAGACCCTTCTGCAAAATCAAGTTTTAGCATGCTATTCCCCAGATTATTGGAATCTGCTTGTAGTCAGTATAGAGAACTGTAACTTTGTAAATTACTGCACAGAGTCATAGATCAAATGTCACTCCAGGGGCTAAAAATGATAGAAACTGGTTATTTATTATCCAGTCCCACTTTGAATTAACTTCCCATAATTTCTGCTCATACATTTTTACTGAGCCTTTGCCAGCCTCTTAAAAGTGCCTGAAACTTCTGTGACACAGCTCAAACTCAGTTTCAGCTGCATTCCCTGGAGTTCCACTGGCTTTGGTCTGGAGCCTTTGCGAATTTCCCAGAATCATCACTCTGTGGATATTCACTTTTTTTTTTTTTTTTTTTTTAACAATAAGAGATTTCTTAGTTGGGTGGACTCAGAGCAGACACTCATTTTGTCTGTGTCAGAAAAGAGTAGTCAAAACCAGTGGTAACTTCCTGAGTCCTACAGGGTCCACCCAACTCTGCCTCAATTTGAAACTCATAGTTTTCTACTCATCACTATCTTTACTGGCACCACAGTTGTGTCAAATTAGCTCTTAACGTCTAACCCTCCCACAGCCCCAGTGCATGAAGATAAGGATGTAGGTCAGAGACCTCATCCCAGCCACCCAATCTTTTTTATTTTGTTGTGTTTTACATTGATTTCCCTTAACTTGCTTCTCCTGCAATGGAATTTGAATAAAATCAGGCCATTTTGTGAGTTAAAGTTGCCTACCATTTCCCTAACCCTAAGTTGCTCATGTAAGCATGTGTTTGATCTTCGGTTTTATGTCACTTATTTCCAGTACAGGCCACAGTAGTGGAGGGAAAAAACCTAATCTCCTAAAATTGCAAGTTCTTTTATCCTTTCTCTGCTGGCTACTGAAAAACTTGGGTTTCCACAGAAATTTCTTCCCTGCAGAAAACTTGTTCTAAATTCAGCAACCAGTCAAGCACAGGTGCAAAAGCCTTCCCAGCTCTCACCCCATGTTCCAACTTAAAGGATCTATCTCTGCATTATCCAGCTGTGTATCTCAATCTCTAAGGCGTTCTATTCTTTCATCTTTCCCCAAGGGTGTTCAGTGTGCAGCTCAAATTTCTCCTTCCCCAGCATACTTCTCAACCATCTGAAAAAATGTCTGAAGTTTTTGTCATATCATACTTATAATCACTCAGAGACCTTTCCTTCCCTAGGAAAACAGAAAAAAGCCCAAACCACCATTCATTTCATATTAGCTAAGAGGGATACATGAATCATCTTCCATGAGCAGTATTTCTTCACTATTTTGACATGAAGCTCATTTCTAACACTATGAACCTAACTTCCTGTGCTGTGCATGAAACATTCATTTTTGACATTATTTTCCCCAAGTGGGTCTGCTGGAAATGACTCCCATCTTCCATGAGAAAGGATGTCCATTGCAATTGCTACTTGTTCTGGCAAACTCCCTCTCCTGAGCACTATTCACAAACAGTTTAGAAACTCTCCTTGACCATCATTAAAAATATACTTTAATTCTAGCAAGGCAGACAATAGGCACTGTTCAGGAAGCAAAGACAGTTAACTCTTGCCTATGGCCTTACAGTTTTAAAACCTTAATAAGAATTATATGCAACTTATTATTAAGCAATATATTAAACCCAGAGGATGTCATCATAATAATGATAAACACATATGGTATATTGTGTGCCAGCAGTACTTAAGTGTTTTATTTTAACTCATTTAATCTTCACCCAGTCCATCCTAAAGGAGATCAGTCCTGAGTGTTCACTGGAAGGACTGATGTTGAAATTCCAATACTTTGGCCACCTGATGCAAAGAGCTTACTCATTTGAAAAGACCTTGATGCTAGGAAAGATTGAAGGCAGGAAGAGAAGGGGATGACAGAGGATGAGATGGTTGGATGGCCTCACCAATTCAATGGACATGGGTTTGGGTGGACTCCGGGAGTTGGTGATGGACAGGGAGGCCTGACATGCTGCAGACCATGGAGTCGCAAAGAGTCGGACACAACTCAAGTGAACTGAACTGAATCTTCACAGCGTCTTATGGTTTTGATCTTATTATTTATCTAGGAAACAAAGGCAAAGGGAGTCATCTGCCCACTGTCACACAGTTGAGAAGCAATAAAGACTGGATTCCAAAGAGACACATGCATTTTCTATGAGGTTGCTTTATGATTCAAATGAAGCCCCCCTTCCACCAAAGGGTATCAGGGAATCTGTCTACACAGTTTCTCTCCAGCCTATGCCATTCTACTTCTTAACCTGCTATAGATTCCAGAGTTCCTATTCACAGATAATTTATTTCCTCTATTTTTTTGTTTGATGTTTGTTTCTTTGACAGAGCTATAGGATTTGACTTCACTCAGGTTTTATCATCTATTTCTCTTGCTATTATTTACTATTAGTAATAGTAAATAATAGCAATTAGTATAGTAAAGCTAATAAGTTCTTTTTTTGTTGTAACCCACTGCAGCTTTTCTCCATGAGAATGTAACTCTGTTTAGTACTTTCTGAGGCTGACACAGATTAGAGGTATAAAGAAAAAAAAAAAAAACACTTCAAGGGAAAACAAGTTTTCTGGTTGATCAACCTTATCAAAAAAGGGTCATAAAATGTCAACAGGCCTCCAAGGCCAGAAGATAATGTACACAACATAGGACCCTTGTTTATGGGAAAGGTATGCAGAAAAAAATCCTGGTTTCAATAAGGGCAAAATTGCTGGAATGTTTGAGCTGACTCTGCATGATCTTGCATCTTTCATTTTCCTCTATGTACAAGTCAGGATATAAAAGCTTTTTTTGAAAATAAAGTTATGGGCCTTGCTCACTGAAGCTTGGTCTCCCCGTGTCATTCTTTCACCAACACTGCTCATCCTGAGGGTATTCCTGGACTCTGCTGGGGCTGGACCCCAGCACCCCACCCTTCACCACACTTCTTTAAGACACAACCCAGATAGTATGAGCCAGTACTGAGTGAAGACCCTTGCCATGTGCATTCCATAGTGTTTGGAGAGGGCACTTGATATTTCCCCTGCAGCATATACCACATGATACAATAATAATATGCTTATTTGTTGAACTTACCTCAAACTTGTGCCCTTGTCTGAGGTCAGGTATATGTAGTCTGTTCTGTTTAGGATCAACAAAAGTCCTGACACATGATAACGAGCAAAATGTATCTGTGGTATGAATGCATAAAAATTATTTAATGAATGTGTTAAAAATGGTTCTATGGGGATGGAAATGTTAATGCTGGCGAACCATCTGTAGTTTGGTCATGTACAAGGCTGGGCAGTCCATTATTGTTAGGTAGCACTGAAATACCAGAGAAGGCAATGGCACCCCACTCCAGTACTCCTGCCTGGAAAATCCCATGAATGGAGGAGCCATCCAGGAGGTCATGAAGAGTCGGACACTTAATGAGCGACTTCACTTTCACTGTTCACTTTCATGCATTGGAGAAGGAAATGGCAACCCACTCCAGTGTTCCTGCCTGGAGAATCCCAAGGACAGTGGAGCTTGGTGGGCTGCCGTCTATGGGGTCGCACAGAGTCGGGCACAACTGAAGCGACTTAGCAGCAGCAGCAGCACTGAAATACACAGAAAAGAGGTACTGCTGCTCAGAAGGCAAGTTCACAGCCACTGTCTGTGGTAGGTGAGCAGAGGAGATGGGCTGCTGCCAGGCAAGGTCAAGAAATCTATCCTGGAGCTAAATCTTTTCAGACAGATTTTCCATGACAGTGATAGAGAGATGTGGGGTGAGAGGATGAGAGTGAAAAGGGAGAGAAAGAGGAGAGGAAAAAAGGCTGGAGAAGAAAAAGAAAAGAAGAAAGGGAACATGAGAAGAGTAAGAGGGAGGGAAGGTGAGAGGAAAAGAGGGGAAATTTTTTTAAGAAAGTTCTAAAATTGCAATGAATGACAGTCACAAGTATATGTTAGGATTAAGCAGTGCTTCAGACTGAAAGAGTTAATAACTTGGGCTAACCATTTAGGGAAAAAATGATTCTGCAGAAGAGCCTAGTCAAAACTGTTTTTATATTGTTTCTTTTCTAAGTGTTTCTGTGGCTGAGCAGAAGTCAATAATACTATGCCAATGTCTCGTTCCCCTTCTCAAAAATAGTGCAAGTGATTCATTGAAATCACAAAAAGTCCTTTCTATGTGCCATGCATGAAATAGTTGAACAAGAAGTATACAATCTCTTCTTTAATTATATTTATAGTTCAGCCAGGAAGTGGGAGATATGAATTATTTATAATGTTCCAGGCATGGTGCTATGTTCCTTACATGCATTTTCTTCATTTAATTCTTAAAATAACCCTACGATACTGGCGCTATTATTACACCCATTTTAAAGACAGGAAAAATGAGGCTTAAAGGCAACAGTCCTCCAACCTTGCTGAATGTCAGGGAGCTCTGTACAGTCAGACTTCAACTCTATAGGTTAAGATTTATTTGACCTGAACTGAGTATTAATTATGAATATATATTTTAAACTAGACAATTCCAATATGAATAAAATGTTGAAAATTTTTGTCATAGGCTTTGTAGCTTACTCAATCTTTCTTGGCTAATAAGTGGCAAGTTAGGACTCAAGGCCCAAGTCCTTCTGATACTACTCTTGGTTAAATTGATCCCTTACTGTATCCTTTTGCTAACAAAAGAGATCATGATCAAAAGAGATCATGAATGGAATACTGTAGCTTGTTCATTGAAACAAATGCCTATTACTGGTTTAGGATGATTTGGAATATTTGGAAAAAATGTATTAGTAGAATGGTAGTGAAAGAAAGCCATGCTATACCTAGGATATTATATTTCTCCTGGTTCCATGAGGAAGCTTGAAACAAGGTGGTATGAGTTTCCTCAGGTGGCTCAGTGGCTAAAGAATCTGCCTGCAGTGCAGAAGACACAAGAGACAAAGTTTCGAGCCCTGGGTCAGGAAGATCCCCAGGAGAAGGGCATGGCAATGACTTCAGTATTCTTACCCAGAGAATCCTGTGGATAGAGGAGCCTGGTAGGCTACGGTCCATAAGGTTGCAGAGCCAGACCCAACTGCCCCTACTGAGCATAGCACAGTATTACCACATAGTAACCTGCTTCCTTCATGCCAAGGAAATTCTTGACTCAAGAGACCCTTGAATGACATTTTACTCTACGATCACCACCTTTCTTCCCATCCAATAGGATATGGAATGGCATGCACTCAGTGCCCTCTTTCATCACTGAGTTTTAAATGAAAAGTCCTAAGTGGTATGGGCTTCCCTGGTGGCTCAGAGGGTAAAGCATCTGCCTGCAATGCTGGAGACCTGGGTTCGATCCCTGGGTGGAGAAGATCCCCTGGAGAAGGAAATGGCAACCTACTCCAGTACCCTTGCCTGAAAAACCCTATGGATGGAGAGGCTTGGTGGGCCACAGTCCATGGAGTCACAAAGAGTTGGATACAACTGAGCAACTTATCTTTCACATTCACTTTCTAGGTAGTAAGTTTTCAAGAATTCTTTGATTGAGATATATTACAGAATCAAATGGAATTAAAATAAATGTTCTAAGGTAGACATTTTAAAAAATGAAGTCTCTTTACAGAAATATATGTTAATATATCAGGAATAAGCTATTTATATGTGTAAAAGAGAATAAAACTGAGTTTAATGAGATTTAGAGAAGCAAGCCAACAAAAAGGGGAATATCCACGTTTAACAAAACCATGTTATTAACATGATAGTGTCCATGTTAACCATTTTTCCTGACTCTTGTTCTCTTTCATGCTTCAATTTGACAGAAGTTTTGGTTGCACTTCATTTTCTCATTAGCCACAAAATCAGTGTATCTTTAATGAGTGGCAAACATTAGGAAGTCACATTAATTAGCTGAAGGACCTCTAAAATTTTGCCAATTCACTTCTTTCACTAAGAAGAGACAAGACTAATTCTGTGTGAAATCTGAAGCAGAACTGCCCTGTTTTTTGAGAGATAAAGATTTATATTTAATATAATAATTAATTATATATATGTGTATTATATATGCTTATATGAAGAGTACATCATGAGAACACTGGCTGGATGAAGAACAAGCTGGAATCAAGATTGCTGGGAGAAATATCCAATAACCTCAGCTATGCAGATGACACCACCCTTATGGCAGAAAGCGAAGAGGAACTTAAGAGCCTATTGATGAAACTGAAAGACAAGAGTGAAAAAGTTGACTTAAAGCTGAACGTTCAGAAAACTAAGATCATGGCATCTGGTCCCATCACATCATGGCAAATAGATGGGGAAACAGTGGAAACAGTAGCAGACTTTAACTTTTGGGGCTCCAAAATCACTGCAGATGGTGACTACAGTCATGAAATTAAAAGACGCTGGCTCCTTGGAAGGAAAGGTATGACAAACCTAGACAGCATATTAAAAACACAGAGATTATTTTGCCAATAAAGGTCCGTCTACTCAAGGCTATGTTTTTTCCAGTGGTCATGTATGGATGTAAGAGTTGGACTATAAAGAAAGCTGAGCACCAAATAATTGATGATTTTTGAACTGTGGTGTTGGAGGAGACTCTTGAGATTCCCTTGGACTGCAAGGAGATCCAACCAATCCATCCTAAAGGAGATGTTCATTGGAAGGACTGATGTTGAAGCTGAAACTCCATTACTTTGGCCCTGATGTGAAGAGCTGACTCATAGGAAAAGACCTGATGCTAGGAAAGATTGAGGGTGGGAGGAGAAGGGGACGACAGAGGATGAGATAGTTGGATGGTATCACCAACTCAATGGACATGAGTTTGGGTGAACTCCAGAAGTTGGTGATGGACAGGGCCTGGCGTACTGTGGTCCATGGGGTCGCAAAGAGCTGGATATGACAGAGCGACTGAAGTGAACTGATATATACCATTTATATAGATTATATATTATTTAGTATATCTCATATTCCTCTTAAATGGATTACAAACAAGGTAAGAAATTTCCTTTTTTGTTATTTACTTTATATTTTAAAATAATATTCTAAAGACTGTTCCTTCCTTATGGCAGATAGGACATACAATAGATCTCCTGTTCTATACCATACCACAACAAATGACACAATGGAGCAAAATGAGGTATAAAATCACAGAAATTTGAAGAGAAGACAACCAAAAAACAAGAGATTCCAACAAATCTTTGGAAGAGTGAAATGCGATAAACGAATAAGATGGATTTTAAATGAGAATGGAAAAACTATTACTATGTCTTTAAAAGGAAGAAATGAAAAAGTAAAATATTCATAGGACTTGGAACAAAAAGGTTCCAGAATGAAGATGTTAGATGTAGGCTGAAAGTAGGGGGTGATGAGTTTAAAAGCCTATATAGAGAGGCTTTTGTGTCAGCCTCTTGCCATTCTGTTAGAACATACAACACTCCACCCCTAGGTAATACAGTCCCTACTCTCAGTAGGAATTAGAGACGGCCTTTAAAATAGAGAACAAAGGCCAAGCAGAGGATATAAGTAAGGCACAGGGGGTGAAAAATGGGGGATTATCTGAATATCTAAATTGCCAAGATAAGTTCACTGCAAAGAACTGCAGTTCCCAGAACACTGCTGCTAAGTCGCTTCAGTTGTGTCCGACTCTGTGCAACCCCATAGATGGCAGCCCACCAAGCTCCCCCATCCCTGGGATTCTCCAGGCCAGAACACTGGAGCGGGTTGCCATTTCCTTCTCCAATGCCATTTTCCTTCTCCAGTGAAAATGAAAGTAAAGTCATTCAGTCGTGTCCAATTCTTCCGACCTCATGGACTGTAGCCTTTCAGGCTCCTCCATCCCATGGGATTTTCCAGGCAAGAGTACTGGAGTGGGGTGCCATCGCCTTCTCCCCAGAACACTGGGGGTCAGGCAAATATCTATTTAACACAGGGCCAGCTTCATGGGTATGCAACTTCTGCAGCCTCATAAAATCATGTCTTAGAAGAACTAAACTTTTAGTTTTAGGATCTACAGATTCTTAATTTTTTAGTAAGGAGCTCTGCGTTTCCACTTTTCACTGGGCCTTACAAATTATGCATGACTGACAAGTTGTGTATTTTCTAAGGAAGAAGTGTGACCAAAGATAAAAGACCCAGATATCAGCAAAACTTGACTATAAACACTGAGTTTAATCAGCTTTTTTCTTACTCTTAAATATGAACAGACATCTAAAATTAGGAACAATTTGAGGAAGCTTATTATGTGAAAGAAAGAAGAAAAACAGAGCAAACATAAAAATGAACCCAGAGAAAAAAAGGAAAACATCTTCATGCAAAAATACATAATTAATAACTCTGATAGTTCTGATAGTGACTAAAATAAGAACATATCACTGTAAAAAATTATTCAGCAATAAATAACTCTTACAAATTAAAATATAACTAGAATCACAAATTCAGTAAAAGCATTGAATATACACATGAGGAAATCAGTAAGAAATTAAAATAGGATGATGAAACAGTCTACGGGAAATAGGAGGAAAAGACACACACACACAAAAATAGAGGCAATAGTCTAGAAAATCCAAAGGCCAACCTATAGGATAATTAACAGAAGGATGAAATCAAAGAGAAGAACATTTCAAAGGTATGTTTTCTGCAACTAAATTGCAGGAAAAATTTGCAAAGAAAATTTTCTGCAACTAAAACTAATGTCTATAAACACAAAGGCCTATCGAGTACTAAAGAAGAAAAAAAATATGTATAAAAATAAAATCAAGGATACAGAGAAAATTCTAAAAAATGTCAGTGAGAAAGAAAACATTCAAAATATTACAATTAAGGATGAAATTAAGACCCTGATGCCAGGAAAGTTTATGGCAGGAGGAAAATGGGATGACAGAGGATGAGATGGTTGGATGGCATCACCAACTCAATGGATGAGTTTGAATAAACTCCGAGAGTTGGTGATGGGCAGGGAGGCCCGGCTTGCTGCAGTCCATGGGGTCACAAAGAATCAGACACGACTGATTGACTGAACTGAACTGATATGACGCTTGGCAATAACAGCAACAAAGATTCAACAACAGTGCAGAAATGCCTTAACAATTCAGGGACAACCGGAAGGCTTATATAAATAAACTAGAGTAAGAAATAAAGATGCTTATTTTAAAAATTTCATTTCTATTTGCAGTTAAAGAAGCATTAGGAGACTGATTTTTTTTTTAAATGAAGTCATTTTTGAAAAAGGAAAAGACATAAGGTTCTGCATAAGTTGTCTGTGCATGAATCTGGCCCTGCCTCTAGATATTTGCCTGAACTCCAACCCAGGATAGGAACAAAATGAATAGCGTTCTGGCTTAGGGAGCAAGCATTCTTTTGGGAATAAGAGTGCCGAGGGGTCTGAGAACATATGTGCAGGAAAAAAATATAACTGATAAATTACTTGGTGAATTTAAGCCTTTAAAATTATTCTGGCAATATTCTAGAAATCTGTTGGAACATTTGGGCAAATAAAGCACAGTGTTCACAGAATATTAAGCAAACACAGAACAATTCAACTATTAAATCTCAATACTAAAATGTAAAAGAAAAATCGCATATATGTATTATACCTTCAATAATATATTATATAATATATATATGCTATTTGGCTCAGTAGTGGATATCTATAAAATTATATCAATTTAAACACTCACTATTGATTTAATTATACATTGTGAGAATGCGAAAGGTGAAAAATCAGAAAGGTCAACAGAGAGGTAACTAATAGAAGTAAAAATCATTAGAATCGTTAATGAAAGGACCAGTATGATATTGAATAATATGGCATATTTTTTTGCTTAAATCTTTATTATTTACTACTATGTGCATAGGTTTCTATAATAAATACCATTTTATTTAACATAATCTAAAATAAAAATCTCACCAGAAAGCCAAGGGGCTCAATTTATTCCTGAGATTAAAAATCTGCCAAATTTTAGATCAGTTTATAATCTTTGCATTAAATAATGGGGTCTTCAGAGACTGCATTGTTAAAAGTCTATCAATTGATAGACAGACCCACAGCCAAAAGGGAAAACTCGAAGACAAAGCAGTAATAAAGCCAAGTGGTCAAAGAACGTTCATGACTGAAACTAACATGTCAGCACAGGAGATATAGAATTTAAGCAAGGGGTAGAATAACAATCCTAAAGATTGCAACTAAAACCATACACTATAAGCTTACAAAGACCAACTACATCTGTTATTTTACTATTTAAAATGCAAAAAAAAAAAAAGTGTAAGGGGGGAGGGATAAATTAGGAGTTTGCAGTTAGCAGATACAAATATATATATATATATGACCCAAATGTGTAACACAGGGAACTATATTAAATATGCTATAATAAATCGATAATGAAAAAAAATATGTGAACGTGTGTGTGTGTTTGTATGTGTAAAACTGAATAATTTAGTTGTACAACAGAAACTAGCACAACATTTTAAATCAACGATACTTCAATTTTTAAAAAAATGTAAAGAGTAAAATGAGCTAATATTGTGACAGTAGTTCAAATAAAGAGAGCAAAAAACAGTCAACATTCTTTGTTTCAATTATCTGGGTGTTTCAAGCCAAAGGCTTTCTATAGGCTGAACTATTTGGATAATTTATTTATGTATACAAACTTATTTACGAAGAGAACACACATGGTCACAGACTCCCTTTTCCCACTTGTGTGAGAAAGAATAATTAATTTAGAAGTGATGAAAGTCCTCTAATGTGCAGCTAAATTACTCACTATCCTTCTAATTGAATCCTAAATCATTAGTCTCCTCCACATGTATGAAGGTCTTCAATACCAACTACTTCAAAGGTATGTTATGGCACCCTCTTCACAAACGGTCTAAAATAGCTTCGTTCTGTTACAGCATTTGGGAAAGCCTTTGCCATTTGATTTCTGTTATCCTCTATAGGCTTCAATTGCATACATTAAACTAAATGAGATATTTTATACTCTTCAAAGTGAACTTGAACCAAATAACTGGAGTGGAATGAAATCCCTTTTTTCTTTTCCATTTCCTATTTCAGCTTGTGCCATGAGAAATCAGGTGGCCCGTTGTACACTTTGCTGGATTCCAATTGAGGGCATCAAGCTGTTCAGCAATATGCAAATGAAATTCCGCTCCAGATTGTATTTTCCTGCATTTGGTTCAAGGAAGATGACAATGAAAGTTTCATGTAAAGCTTTGTCACAGAACTGTCACGAAATTCATATTTTTCTTTCTCATAAACTTCTGGATATGTTTCGAAACCAGAATAAATTTCATTTGTAAGAAAATTATTAAAAATTCCAGCTGCAAAATTCAAGAGGGAGAAAAGTCCTGACTCCATTTAAAAGTCTAGAAAAGTAAATTCAAACTTATTTATTTTAAAATTTATCAAAATCATATTCTTAATTATGGAAAGCCCTACACACTAGTCACCCACCATCAGAATCAAGAAAATAATAAATGGAAGTTTAAAGTTTGAGTGAGAGATGTTGTTTTCCATTTTTATAACACCTGAAAATAATCACTGTCATTTTTTTATTTCCAAAGCTTTGTTAAAGGTGCAAGACAGGAAAAATATGGAAGATAGAAAACATATACCAGAAATCCTTCTACCCTATCAGATCCTGCCAGTTAAATTCTCAAAGCTAATGATGGGCAAGAACAGAAATCACCAATGAATTTGTCCATGCATTCCCGGATGCTGTAAGGGTCATTTAAGTCCCACAGAGGTTTCCGGACAAAGATGTCATGATGAGTGACAAACATTGCTTAGCCATACTGCCTGGTACAGTTTCAGAACATTTTCACGCATACCCAGAAGTGACAGAGGCAAGATGCAGATTAGTGATCATGGACAGGATTCAGGATTATAAGAAAAGCCCACTGGGACTTTCCTGGTGGTCCAGTGGCTAGGACTCCATGCTCTCACCACAGGGGGCGCAGGCTTGAACCCTGGTCAGGGAACTAGAGCCCACATGACTCAACTAACACCGGGAACAGCCAAATAAATAAATACTTAATAAAAAGAAGGGTCTACTATATGGAAAGTAGCATAGGCCATAGTACTAAAGATTGATGTGAACCATATAGTGTCTTGGGGAGCCTAGTGGCTCAGATGGTAAAGCATCTGCCCACAATGTGGGAGACCTGTGTTCGATACCAGGGGGTCACGACGATCCCTGGAGAAGGAAATGGCAACCCACTCCAGCACTCTTGCTTGGAAAATCCCATGGATGGAGGAGCCTGGTAGGCTACAGTCAACAGCGTTGCAAAGAGTCGGACATGACTGAGCATCACTTCACTTCACTTCATATAGTGTCTTGGTCTTCTCTGGTAACTCAATTGGTAAAGAATCCACCTGCAATGTGGGAGATCCGGTTCAATCCCTGGATTGGGATGATCCCCTGGAGATGGGAATGGCTACTCACTCCAGTATTCTGGCCTGCAGAATTCCATGGACAGAGGAACCTGACCAAGGGGTCGCAAAGAGTTGGATACGACTGAGCGACTTTCACTACTACTGAGAGAGTGTCTTAAAATTGGATTTTGCAGGTGGCCTCGGTTTAAGGAATCCACCTGCCAATGCAGGAAATACAGGTTCGATCCTTAGGTTGGGGAAGGTCCTCGGGAGAAAGAAATGGAAACTCATTCCAGTAGGTTTTGGGAAAATCCCATGGACACAGGAGCCTGGCAGGATATAGCCCGTGAGGTCGCAAAAGAGTCAGACACAACTTAGCGACTAAACGAAAAACGTAGCCAGTGTCAAGT